>NC_138782.1:67289978-68017203 GCF_965178545.1 Coloeus monedula
AGCTGCCTCTATCAATTTATTTTGTGACCTTCCAAGGTGCAGCACAATTATTCAACACCTTCAAGGGGCGGACTTCATTTTAAACTGCCAGTTTCTTTGGGGTTTTTAAATTTTATTTTCCTTTTTTTTTTGTTTTGTCTTAGAGTGTACAGGAGAAGCATTAATGTTTAAGCAATATCAGTTCATTGGTAGTTGCCAAACGTCTTATTCACGTATTTGATGTGAGTAATGGAATACAAGTTTTCTCTCCTTCTGTCCACTATTCTGCTTTTGTTTTGTATTCATAAGACTTCATGTGCTAGGACTGGTAACTATATTCCTCTGCTCTAATGCTGGAGGATCTTGTATAATAAAGTTTGACCTGCTGTTGCTACTCTTATCTAATATTTTTATTTAAGAACTTCCCTTGACAAATTATTCCATCATCTAATCAACTTCAGGATCTTCAAATGCTTTTCGAACGGCTGTTGTAGCCATCCTCTAGTTCACAATTCAATTCTGCATGTTTGCTAATTTCATTCCACAAGGCCTTGCATACATGTGAAATATGACAGCAATAGGACACCATTCCCTACCTGTTATAGTTGAGAGCTGCTTTCTCCTTTTATACCCACTTCTAACAAGTATTTACAGACTTACTCTTCATGTTGTGTAACCTTTTCTCCAAACCATACTGATTAAATTTTGATAGCTTATTTTCCAAATCAGGAACCACTATTTTCTGCACACCTCCACGTGTTTGCATTCTGAATAAGCAGACAATATTTTTGACTGTATACTATCCATTCCACACAAAAGATATATGACAAACTATTATTCGCCATGAGTGACAATCTCTTTCTCTTCATTCAGTAACAACCTGTGCAGGTTCTTCTTCCATTTCTCTTGCAAGTGCTGTTCTGTATTATATTGTCTATTATTCAACATGCCATTTTCCACCTAACCTTCTAGATACTGTGAAAATAAAACAATTCTGCCATTTCCCAAGATCTAAAGTGAGACTATATCTAATATGACCAAAATTTATACTTGTTCTAATTTTTTATTTTTATAGATAACAAAATAATTTCCAGCCAGCCTAGCTATTAATTGGACCTTGTTCATATTTTAAAAAGTTACGATGAAAATAGTTTTGATTTAATGGAAGCTAACACAGATATAAATGCTTGAATTTCTTTACACAGAAGTAATTCCAGGTAATTTAAAGTATACAGATTACATACACTTTATAGGCCA
Organism: Coloeus monedula; assembly: GCF_965178545.1. NCBI lineage: Eukaryota > Metazoa > Chordata > Aves > Passeriformes > Corvidae > Coloeus > Coloeus monedula. The sequence goes on from NC_138782.1 coordinate 67,291,215, forward strand.
GCTCTTTCTGGTCACAGATGACAGATTTATTTGGGTCAGGAGAACTCTCTGGAGGTCACCTGGTCCAATCTCTGCTCAAAGCACAAACAGCATGGACCAAGTTTTGCAGGGATTTATCCTGTTGAGGTCAGAATATCTCCAGAGATGGCCCAGCTAATCCACATGTACACTTTGACTGCAGGCTACTAATAAAACCTTGGAACATAGGAACTTAGTTCAGCTGGATAGTCTTAACAAACTCATTTTTTTTAAACAAAAGTTTGAGGCATTAAACACATTGAGCATTTCATTTTCCTGTAGCTTTCTCACAGTACACCCCTCTTCACATGTAGCATGAAGCTTTATAACTACAAATCAAGAGAAGGAAACATTAATTTAGATTCAATAATCTTAATTTGGCTTTGTCAACCAACTTTGCAGCATTTTAACTTGTTGGGTTTTGCCAATTATTGTAATACTATTATGTTATATATTCTGATGTATTTAATAAAAGCATTCCTTCTGATACATGAAGATAACTGGGTTTCCTATAGCGAAAATTCTCAATACTGCATTTAGACTCGTTTCTCAAAGAAAAAATACCAAAGCAGTAATATCCATGTGCAGTGTCTGTTCCCTTGAAGGATCTTTTGTGTTCCAGAACAATTTAAGCAAACTGGAAAAAAGAATACAAGAAGATCTAAAGATATTTTATGTACAAAGGTCTCAGGAAAACAGGCCTACAAATGGGAATAGACACTATTAAGTCCTTATATAGAGAAAGGCTTACAAGATCATCATTTATCAGTCAACATGAAGGTGAAAAAATGTGGGAGAGAGACACTGGAAACTAGGTTTCATTAGGTTGGCTGTTCATAGCACAGCTTGTCCCATTGCACATAAGCAACAGCTGATTAAAAAGCTCAACATGCACAGCACATTCAACAGAACACTCCAAGGAACCTTGGATCTGCTTGTGCCAGCAGAGAGCCTTGTTACATGAAGAAGCAAAATTTTCTTTTTCACTGTCAAGTTTATCACCAAAAAACTGACAAATTTATCTGCCATTTAGATACACTCTTTTAACAAGCATCTCTTGTTATTGGATTACAGATAAGGCTAAAAATTTCTTTTAAAAGTATGTTTTAAACTTCTTCCTTTTGAAATGTTATTTTAAGTGCTTGTTGCCTGAATTCTGTAGATAAACACTGAGTTTAGTTGTCTTGAAATACAAGGATGTTTCTGCTTCCCACTGCTTCTTATTTCAGATGCTTCAGATGTAGCACATCTCTCATCTCTGCATCATGTGCAGTCATAAATGCCTCTTGTTTTCTATGTGCTTCAACAAATTGTTGAAGAAATTCAACACTGAAGGTCTGTGACAGTGAACAAATCCCTCTGACACTCTCTATTATATGTATCTAATTTGAAGCACATTTTATAAGAGTTCTTCAAAGGGCTATAGCTGTATTTTTTTGGCATATGTGGGAGTTCAAGACAGCTGCATTATCTGACAGAAGCCACCACAATGCTACAGAGTCACATAATAGTAAGACAAGAACTTTGATGAATACACACTTGACCAAGCAGGAGATACTGACAAGGGGCACAGCAATGACAATGCAGCTTATTATTTTTATGGAGATCCACACTGGAAAGAGGTATAAGTAGAAGGTTAAGACTAAAGACTTGAATACTTATTATATGGAAACTTTTTAGCCAATCAATAAAAGTTACTTTTATATTAAAAATAAATTATATAAATGCAGCTCTCACATGCTTACCATTCTTGAAGTAAACATGAATTTATATATAACCCTCTGCAAAGAATTTTGAGAAGAATTAGGTATTTTATGATTAATTGATACTGTGTAGTTATATTCACTATGAATCATCACTAATGAATATAGGATGTCTTTTTTCTTGGGGAATGGAAAACTGAGATATTAAAATACTTGTACCAGTACTGAGAACTTACACATTTCTCTTCACACTTCTGTCAAATTTGGCTGAGTCACATTATCTCCAATTTACTAAAAGGGAAACTGGAGGTCAAAGAAATTAAATCACTTAATTCCTAAGCCAAATGGAAATATGATGACAAGGGCACAAGAACCAAAGGTTTAGATAGGCCACTACTGCCTTTGATATAAACATGGTCACCAGAGCTCACATCTAATACTCTTGTCACGCTTTGCCTGAAGGAGAAATATGTCACATACCTTTCAAGCATAAATAGTGAGGAACTCTGATAGCTATGAGTGTTTTAAAATAAATCATTATTTTTTTTCCCACAGAATTGTACATGGCACTTCCCTGGCTTCCAAATTCTTTTCTGATATGTGAGTCAGTTACAAACACACTTGTCTGAGGGATACAAGGGCCCAGACCCGCATTGTGCAATTCAAAGCAATTGAATTGTTCTTGCCATGAATGATTTGCTGTTTATTTCTTATTTTAGAAATGAACACTATTTTAGTTTCAGATTCTTCCAAATCTGAAAATATTATTCCCCAAGACCCTTCTGGGCTACATTCAGGACAAAGTAACTAAAGGAATTACTAAAACTATAGTTACTACATTTGCCATAGTAATTAAATATGTGATTAATTATGCTATCTGGGCAACAGTACTTGTTCAAAGATTACCTTCAGTCCAGCATGTCTGGGAAGAGCATCTCTTTCCAGTAATGCAGTAAGAACTGTCCACAACATAATTTTTATATTATAATAACAAAATAATAATCTTTTTTTCTAAAGTTATTTTCCCCTGATTTCCTCAGCCTATGAAGATATATCACTCAGAAATACAATTTTCAAACCTATATTTTCCCCATCAAATAGAATAAAAGTGAAATTCTGAATACTTGGCATCAATATACTGTCTCTGCCTCTTGTTTCCATCTTTCTGGAACTGGTAGAATCACCTGGATTGCCCTGTGAGAAGCCCATTGAAAGCAGAAAGGACATCAGTCCACAGTGTGACTTCATGTGGCTGCTTAGTAGGCACCATCTCCAATTACCTCTCCTCTGCACATTTTGCTATTTCCTTCCTATTCCCATTGCCTGAGGCTTTTCCTGGAGAGCTGATGAGGATGTGGGCAGCACAGCATGGTGGAGAGTCCAGTTCTAGAATCCAGCAGGAGCCACACACCAGTGGGAAGCTTCCAGTGCAGGGCAGGATCAGAAACCACAGCCTCATTCCGAAGAGGAATCTGAAGTCAAATTCTCACCAAGCAGAGACTCAGTGATTGAATGCATGAGGACCAGATGTTTTAAGCAGAACTGCTGCCCTCAGCAACATAACACAAAGAGCAACTGTGTTCTGCTTTTAATAACTCAGATGAAAGTCTTCCCTGCCCATCAGTTATCTACAGGCCTCATTGGAAGAGAGCTCAGGGCCAAAACCAGTAGACTTGACAACAAATAATATCACTGGCAGCAGAGGACTTTGTGCAACCAGTTCGACTTCAATAAATGTTCACTGAGTTTCCTGAATGTACTGGGAAGCTCTTGCAGAATGACATAATCCTCTGGACTTTTTTCATTGCTCGTTGATTGTCACAGCATGCAGCTTGTACTAGTTTTCTTGGCTGAATTCTTCCTATCATTAAGACTTAGATATTTCTTGTTAGGTTTTATTTTTTTCATTTATCTTTAATCATGGCTATAGCATCAGAGCACTGTCCATCCTCGTGAGCATCTGTTTCTAAGCAGATCTTAATCAATTTTGTAGCATCCATTTTGAGTTGCTGTGGTTTTCCATCTCAAATTGCAATGACCGTCTAGTTCACTGCTTTTGTTTATCAGGGAATTTTTTAACACATTGGCATTGTGATTCCTTGACTCTTCAGTCTTTCATCAGTCACATATTTATGTATTTTTTTTCTCCTTCCCTTTTTTGCCTCAGTTAATAAAATCTGATATTTTATTTCCTTGTAATTACACTTTAATAATTAGTGTCCTCTGCCAAGACTGACTGAAAGATGCTGAACTCTCATGGGCATCAGAACTGGTCACTACCAAACAGAAAATTGTTTTGGAGCATTTTTTTCTCTTGAGCAATCAGTCCTTACAGATATAGAACAAATGCTGCTTAAAATTTCTTTCCAGAGGCTTCCATACATCCCATGGCTATGTATAAACTTTCAAGCTCCTTGAACTCAGTTATAAGCCCTGATTTTATATAGGAGTTTATTAACTGTATTTTCCCCTTGATTTGTGTGAGAAGGATTCATAAGAATAAAAAGCAGGAGCAAAGTTGAGGCATGTCTGGTCAGGTCATAAATGGATAAAGGCACAGCCCAGAGCCCAGTACATTGAGAAGATGTGCAGTCAGCTACTCACAGCCAGGGAGTTCTAGCTTGAGTGGGGCTCACTGGGCCTCTTCTTTCTTTTGGCTGCTTCTGTTTTGTTCCCTCTTCTTTGTGCCAGAATTATGCTGGGAGCAGAAAGCACAGCAGAGATTTGCCTTTTCTTCTGAAGACATGGCTCCAACTCCTTTTGCACAAAATAAGTTGAATTTCTACAGAGCACATTACTGTCGGAGTAGTATCCATCTGCCCACATTTAGATCTCTGTAATGCAGATGTCCTGCTCTGAGCAGCATCTAGATTCCCACTACACTCAATTCAGAGGAAAGGCACTTTCAGGGATCGGTTCATTTCCTAGTGTCTGACACAGATCACTCTACCCTTGCTGTTTGGAACGCTGAACTTCTCAAAGGCAAAATTCCCAATGTCACAGCACCCATTAAAAATCTTGTACGGGTGACATAAAAAATAAGATAGTAATGCTTCACTGTGCAGATATACACTCCTTTTTTTCCCCCACATAAACAAAAAATAACAAACTAATTTAAACATCACCAGGGTAAAATATCACTGATGTACTGCTGAAGAGACATGTTCTAAGAACTACTGTCTCTTATATCCTACACTTACTGATGGTCCATTAATGCTTAAGCTTAAATCTTTCATTTGTTCATTTCCTGTTTCTTGGATTTGCAGCTCTTTATATTTTAGTGTAAAAGACTGAGAAAAGCGTTTTTGCTACTGCATCAATTTCATTTGTTCTTCAGCTTCTAAATTAGTGTCCAACTATACCACTGAAGATATTACCCACAACACTAAATGACAAACTTCCATTCCAAGAAACCATAAACAACTCTGGAGATATATCAGCCCATTCATACAGCTTCCCTAAGGAAGATACATAACATTTTCTCAGTGTTCTTACTCTATTCTTACTATGACTACTACTAATTTCTTTCAATATGATGCTAAAAGGGTGAATGGCCAAAAGGTAGAAGAAAGAACACACAAATACTTAATTTACATTGTAGCACTGTAGCACAGTTCAATCAACCTACTATGTTACAATAGGGAGTTGCAAATAGTCTAGATCCTCAAATGAAAGTATTCTGGAACTGAGGAGTTACTTTTTAAAAGAGTTTTCTTTAAAAACTCAGTATTTCTGCCATTCTTCTTCCAAATGGGGAGCAATGAAATTTTCTTCCTTTCATCTCAATTTTTTTCTTCTTGTCTTGTTTTGGTAAGGGCTCTTTTTGTTGTTGGTTTTGGTTTTGTTTTGCATTTGTTTCTTTCTTTGTGTGGTTTTGTTTGTTTATTTGTTTGGTTTTGGTTTTGTCTTTTTTGTTTGGTTGGTTTTGGTGGTTTTTTTTGGTGTTTTTTTGTTTGGGGGATGGTTTGGGGGTGGATTTAGGATTCTTGTGCATCAGTATGTTACAGTTTTTAACCTTTTTAACAAAAGTGTACTTTATGTACTAAAGAAAGTAAGGTAAGGTAGAAATTTTAACAGGACATATTTATTTTATCTTTTGACATGGCAGTAGAAATTTAATTGGTTTGGCTTCACTCATCATTCAGTTCCTGTGTATCTTTTGATCATATCTCTGCTGTGAAACATTCATCAGCAGGAAGTAACTTCAAATATCTGAATACTCAGTATACTGCAACACAGTACATACCCAACCAGCAGCAGACACATGAATATACACACATACATTCACAGATGGACTGATATTTTTCCTCTTATGTTACTTCCATACTTTTTCAGTATTCTTTCTTCTGTTTGTAGAACAGATTATAAAGTCTCTCAAAATAGAAATTACTAATTAAATGTAAGTAACAGGAAAATGATAGATCTCATTTAAATAGAATTCAAAAGGCTTTCTTTAGAACAGAATGCTTGTTATATCTCTATATTTCAAGACATAACTTGAGCTTAGCTACACAATAGTCAACCTTAAAATAGTGCTGTTTTGAACCTTTTTTAACCTTTCTGCTTCAATTCCAACATTAATCTACCAGGATCTACCTCAAGAGCTACTAGCAGTAGAAATCAATGCTGTTCAAGATACAAAAACTTGAAATAACAGCTTTGAAATGACAGCTTTGAAATGACATTTTTTTTAGACCAGTTCTAATCAGCTGTTTAGTTCATATTAAAGTTGGCATAGTAAAAAAATATATAGAAATCAAAATTATGTGATTTTAGAGGTCATTTGGTCCTTCAGTTACAGGGCTAGAAATATTCTGAAACAATTTTTTCAAACCCTGCCTTCTAGAACACTCCAAAAATACTAAGTATTTCAAGCCCTGGATTTCCTCAGAGTTAATACTTAGTTATCAGTGCAGAAATTGCATTCACAGGAATCCAAACTGCCTCCTATGAATATTTTTTTAGTAACAAATCTTAGGGGAAAATTGCAGAATTGTTGTGGTAAAATTCCACTGTAACTTGTGGCTCCCCAGAACATTTCATCAATTAATTACCAATGAAAAAGAAACATGAACAAGATCATTGGATACTATAAACTGCTTTCTCCAAGGCTTCACCTAAGCATGAATATCATGTGGAATTATGACATTGCAAAAAAAAAAAAAAAAAAAATTCCACAGCTTTAGCACGAAAGTGGTAGGTGGCAGTCCTAGGCAGAATCTGACTATTCCACTGAGTGGCCAGCCCTCAGTAGGAATACTGTCACTTCCTCCAGATTGAACTGGACAATGTGCAGTGAGGAAGAAACGGTGTTCTTTTCAGCTAAAATAAACATAAGGCACATATCCTCACTGTAATGTAATGAGAACTGCTTCTCACTGGAAAAGTGGAAAGCTGTAATTTGCTTCAGACATTAGCAATTGATGGAGCTAGACATGTATTGACTGTTTCCTTGGTGTCTCTGGGTTTTTCAGAAACACCCAAAAAGAAAAATCTTGATTATAATTCAGTCATTGAACAGCTTATTTTAATGGAATGTTTAGCAGCTGTTCCATTTGAATTCTCTATTAAAAATACAAATCAGGACAATCAGAATTCTTTCAATGTTCATTTTTTACAGAGTGCAAAAAATAAAATCAATAGCTAGGAACAGAAGTCTACTGACATTTATTTAGATTCTTTTATTGATGCCTCAGTATCTGAGTGCCAACTAAAACTATTTATAAAGGGAATCCATCTCCCTCAGAGAATATACCAAAATTTCTGCTAAAACAAAGCCATTTATAATAAGACCTTTTTGATAAATTGAGATGTTTGTATTCAGCTTCTCAGGTACTGTTACTTCCTTCAGTTTTCCTTGGCTTAATGTCTTAGCAGCCAAAGTCATCAGGAGCCTAGTGCTTGAGTTCACAGACTCGAGTCCTTAATGAGTGTGGTCTTTAATGCTCATATTCCAAAGAAGATATACTTTTAACTAAAGATGTATTTGCCATAGGAAAAATAAATGAGGACCATAAAATTCTTTCTTGCCTCTCTCCAAGCTGTTTTTTATAGCACAATTTCTAAAAAATTCCTAAGACCACTCCAAATTTTGGAAAAAAAATAGGGATGTGACTAAGATACTAGCAGAGTTTGTGTTTCAGAGTTGCAGAATGGAGCACACAGACCTTCAGAGTCACTGGCTGGCAGTTCTGTTTCAGGAGGTTAGTAGCTGCTTTGAAAATATCAGTCAATGGCAAAGGTCATTTCCCATTCTTTGGAGATAACACACAGAAATTGAACCTAAACACATGCAGAGTTTTTAGAGCCAGCCATACTATGGAGCCAGACTGAATTTTGTTCAGGAGGCTAAGGTAGCTGGAGGGGATGGAGCCAAATTCTAGAGGCACAAAACCAAGTGTGTTTTGTGCACACACCAAAGGAAGCGTGTGGGGAGTACAGGGTTAGATGCATTTTCCTTGTGCAGGGGGTGCATACGTGCGAGAGTGTCACTGCGCCCACTTCTGTGGGACTGACCCTGAGTGAGTCTAATGAGCCACAGCAAAGGGAGAGAAGAAGACAAAGAACACTCCTCCAATTCCCTTATTTCCTTCTAGTAAATCCGATGGGTAAGACTGCCTGATTTGGCAAGATCAGTATGTTTTAATGCAACATGGGTTTTTTTCGGTCTTTTTCAATACTGAAAGTATTGAATTAAAAAAAAAGAGAAACCTGAAACTGTAACAATAAATGTAGAAACACAAACAACTCTTTCAGAAAGAGGATAAAATGCAAAATGGACTTAATTTTCTAATTTCTTCAGGGAGATTAAGATTTAAGCTGTGTTTGTCTAAAAAAAAATTCATTTTGTGCTGAAACCAGACAGCATATACTCAAAGGAAATACTGTTTTAAAAGCTTTTTCTTTATCAATCAATCAATCTCTGATTTTTCTCAAATCACCAAAACATATTACACTTTCTTTGGTCATTGGATGAATTAGAGCCTTCCCCAAGGAGGTTTATTCCTGACTCTGTGTGCAAGTTTGCTCTGTATTACCCAGTAAACAAAGAAAGTCATTCTCTTAGACAATATTAGGGAAAGTGCCTTTCCCTTCTCTTGCAACTTGCATCAAAAAACATTAGCTAAAAATATTCCATGCCCTAGGTTTTTGCAGTTCTGAGAAGAAACTAGAGATTAAATCAGATAATGTTGTGGTCCAGCCTTCTTAATATACATAGAGTGGTCAAATTCTATTTCCCTAAATGTGATATGATCAAAGAACAGCATAACATTCTTTATTCATTCCTTTGAGGGTCTTTCTTTCACAGCGTCACCTCGAAATCCTTCTTTTTTTGGCAATATTATGGTAAATGTATATCTCTGATTGTATTTGATTTTCTTTCTTGTAAAGTACCTGTTGCTTCTCTCTTCTGCATGTCTGAAATACCCTAAAAAATGCTTTCCTCTCTGGAACTTTTGTTTGCTTAGTTTTGGGTGAGAACACGTACCTGTTTAGGACTGGGAAAAGTTATTGCTACTATTTCCTTTACTGCCAACCTTCGTGTTCCAAGTCTCTTCTAGGTCAAGCATTCACTGAAAATTCCCTGTAATTTATAAACAAACCTGGAGAAAATTTCAAACACCATTCAGCAGTAAGGCTGGCACCTCTGTAACTACAGGTGCAAAAAACTCAAGACATTTAATCGTTAAGACATCACTGACTGGGAAGCCTGCCACCAACATCCACACTTGATGCACATACATTGTCTTTTGGCTCTCTACAGCTATGCCCATCTGCTTCGGTGGCATGGTGCCTGCTTATCAGCTACTTGGATGGTTTCAGTACACAGAGGTGCCAAAAAAAGGTTTTGCATGGGTAGCCTGTATAGCCACAAAAGTGCCATTTCTTTTGTAGGAAGAAATGCTATAGCTGAGACACTAATAGACTCTGTCTTTGTGCTTTTCCTTTTTTTTTCACTCGCTGAAGATGGGTCTTGCCATCACCATTTTTGCATCTCTTTTACAAAGAAAAATATGGTACTGGGAGTGAAACAGAAAGAAGGCAGATAAAACACTGATGAACAAAGCCTCCATGAAAATGAGAGTAGGGCAGGTTAGGAGTATAGCTTAAGTATCGTGCACCATATGCCACTAATTCAAAGGAAAAAAAAAGGCAAAAATTCATACTCAACTCCTTTTATAAAATTTGAAAAGAAAAGCTTTGCAAATGAAGGAGTTGGATTATATTGAGAGGAAAGTAAACAAATTATTATATGAAAACATAGAGCTGAGATAGTCTAAATAACTCTAGTTTGTCCTAAAGAGATGGTACACAATTCTGACAGAAATTTAAACATCATTTGTTGGTTTTGTTTTCAGGACCATTGTTCAGAGTAGGTATTATTTCAAGCTAAGGCTAGATCTCATATTCTTTTTATAACAATCCTAACTCAGCAAACTGGAATCTAAGGAGATTATTTAAGCTTTAAATTAAATGAGTCTTTAAAAAAATTCTTGAGAAATACACAATGAGGGAATTAAACTGGCTTTCAGTATACAAGATGCATATGAACTTGTCATGTATCACAAACACAATCAATTGGAGCATAATTTACGATGTAAGAATATTAGGAGATACAGCAAATATAGTCAAGAAAACCAACGATGTGACTATGGGTCCAAAAGCTGCCTTGAAACATCAGATTACAGAACTTTGCTTCACTTTTAGAGGCATGTTTGGTAAAATGATTTTCAGGGGTTTTTCCCAACCCAGCTTTTCTTCCAATTCTTTGATGCTTACATATCTTTCTCGACATTATGACCTATGTACAACTCAGATGGAAAAGCATACACATTATTTTGATAATCACTCAGTGCTACACAGATCCTTTCCCAGCACTTTTCAGAAAAAATAAAAATAGCAGGTCATCGAAAGGATGAGAGCTCGACAAACCATAAGAAGGTAAGAAAGGTCAACAGTGAGGGAATAAACAGCTGATACTTCAAATGGGGTGGCAATATATCCAGATGTCAAGATGGCATTCGATGACAATAGCAATGAAAGGCATGGTAGCTTCCACATTGTGGCAGAAGAGCCATGTGACTTTCACTGGAGCAGCCCAACTTGCCATGCAAAATCTGAGCACGGCTGAGCCAAGAAGCTCCGCCAGTGCCCCCAGCACTGCCACATCAGAGAGACCGTGATGACAGTTTTATGACAGGAGACAACAGCATGACAAACTGATAAATGTGCTTGGAAAAGCATTGGGTTTTTTAAGAGACCAGACTGAATTATTCCAAATTCTGGAAGGTATAATGAAAATTGAACGGGTTTCTCCTGCTCTCCAATTTCATTTCAAAGTGCCAGAAAGAGTGCACATTCCTCTGGGTACGTGGAAATAAGTACTGGAACACCCAGTAGGAAAATAATGTAATTTTTTAATAGCTGCTGCCTCAAAATCAACAAGATAATTTTGTGACCATTGAAAAATCTTGTATCCATGCAAGCTAAAGTTCAGGCTTATATTTCATGCTTGAATTAAATTAGAATATGCTGCTGGCCTGATTGCTTGAATATTTAACAGTGCATTTCTGTCCAAGCACAAAAATATATTCCATGCAAAGATAAAAAAAAGGAAAAGGAAAAAAAATACAAAAAATCCAGAAAAAATAAAAAGAAAGATGTTTCCAGATGTTTCCAAGCATCCAAAGGCAAGTTTAAGTAAAGTACTGGAAAACTTAGAAAAGAATGAAAAGTTACCCATGATAATTCATATCAACATCCAATTTTTTTCATGTATCACAGCAGAAGTTCACTGGATGTTGCTGTTCAACATTTCTTTTTACCTTCATCACCCAGACCACACAGGCTTTATTTATTGAATATCACACAAATTCACCTGTTTGTTGGATTTTTTTAGGGTAGCTACTTACTGTATCTCCTGAGTGCATCTTAAGCATGGATTACCTTCCTAAAGCACTGTCTGGGCAGGATAATAGTTATTAGTCCCATGCTAGAGACGACAAATTTCTGCCACAAATGAGACTGGGGTGCTGAAGGCAATCACATTTTTCATTGCCAGTGCCAGAAAACCATGTTGTGCTCACTTTGATCACACAATTAAAGACTGTAGCACAATTCAGAAACACAGGTGGCTAAATAAAGGTCAGAGAGGCAGCCTCAATTCTGGAAGTTTCTTGCTCTCGGATGGCCCATTTTCAGCTTTGATAGACTCTTGTTCCAGTGCAGGTAAAAGCGTGTGTGTAAGCATTTTCACAACTGCACTTGTACTGTGGATAGTGGGTGTTATGCAGTCAAGTAGCCACAGTTAATAATGTGTGATGAGCAGTGTCTTCCACATGAGCTGATAACAGCTCCCAGCGGAGTCTTCTGCTAACACATAGGTATAAATACTTCTATATTAAGGGACACTTGAAAACAAAAAGAAAGCCAAAACCGCTATTTATTACACAGAGATGTTGATCAACATGTGAGCCATTAGAGACTCAGTCTCTTAAAACAAAACTGTGCCAATCAGGGCAATGAAAGAAAAGGCAACACCCCACCACCCACAATTATATGGACTAGAGGCTTCTGTGCTCTGCCTTCCCCTCTTTCCCCACACTGAATGATGGCTTCCTTCCTCTCCCCTTCACCACTGGTGTGGAGAAAAATGGTCTTTGTTCTCCTCCCCACAAAGGTGCCAGTTGCCAGAGACAGGAGAGACATGGGCTAAGTAAGGGCCTGAGCAGCCACCAGGGTTCATCCCTTTGTTCAGCAGGAGCAGAGCCTGCTCCCTCAGCACTGTGGCTCAGTTGCAGGGTGGCTGGCTGCATTTTGGCTCTCTTGCCTATTCTTTGTTGCCATCCCGTGATTTGAAATCACTGCCCATTCTAACAAAGCTGGATGACTTTGCAATGGGAACAAATGACAGCCTGAAATGATGTCCTGTGGCATCTCTTCCCTCTTTCTTTCTATGTCAAATGTCACATTTACTTTGCAAAAAAGAATTATTAGAACATATTTGTGTAATGGCTGTCAAAACTCAAAAAACCTTGGTTTTTTTGCTTGTTTTTAGTTCCATTGTTCTAGATGACCAGAAAGGCTGAGTCACTTTAACTGTAAAATAATAAATAGATTTGGGCAAAATTTTAATTTGAAGGGTTTAAATGTAGCCTTTTCATAAAAGTGGTTAAATATCAAGGTTCTGTAATGGAAAATGCTGCACAACTTTACATATAAACACTTATTGACAAACCTGGCTATCACTCTGGAAATCATTAAATAGATCCAGTAATTTCTTTTTCACCGTCCTGGTTTAGAACTTCACATGTTGAGCAAATGCACTGTTGGGACTTCAATAATTTTCAGCACATATGTCCCCATTCTTTGATAACACTTAAAGAGAAACAGTCGCACAGAAAAGATCGGCTGTCCTTTTTCTACAAGAAATTTCAATAAGCTGCCCAAATCTTGCTGCCCTTTTCTGTTCACCTCTCCTCATTGTTAAATATTCATTTGCCCTCATTTCGACTTTAAATATATCTCACAGTATTAGTAATACAGAGAACAAACAGGAGAATTTTCAAAGCAAAGAGGGTTAGGAAGATAGAAGTATTAATACCAAGAGATATAAAGTTTCAAAACAGAAAGAAGCAAGTGAAAGGTTAAGTAAATAAGATAATGTTCTAATATATAGGCCACAAGAGGTTATTGGAGAGTATGGTCACGTCTTTAAAAAACAAAAGCATAGAACGTGTAATTTTATTGTCAGAAGAAAGAGATAATTCTAAAATGTAGAAAGGATCTGTGTCTCACATAAGCACTTGGGAACAAAAGCCAGAAAGGTAAGTATAAAACTCCAAAACTCCAAGGGGTAAAAAGCAAGGGGAAAAAAAAAAAGTCAGAGTACCATTATCTGTTCAGTAGTGATCAGCAAGAAATTAGACCTGAAGGATTAAGGAAACTTCCATGGCAGTTTGATTCTGTCTCAGAACACTAATGAAATGGCAAGAAAGATAAAAGAACAATTAGCTTATGTTTGCAATCACAGCTGCAGGACCACAACTCCGATAGAAAAGCAGTGGAATCAACTGCAAAGCAGTTTGGCATTACAATGAAAAGATGGAAATCTAGAACACCCATAGACTTGTCACATACATCTAGTTAAAAAAATAGAAAACTCTCCCCTACCAGACAGAATTGGTCCAAAGGAATCAGAAAGTCTTGGCTGGGCAGTATAAATATGAATTCATCTGGGGACTTCTGTAAATGCTCATTGTGTTAACTGGGTTTTTAGCAGATGCAGACACAGAAAGAGGAAAATACTTAGAAATCTCTCTTTCCCATTACTCAACACTTTCTTGTCTCACTCAGCGTCAGACCGCATTTGCCTGGAGGTGCATGAATGGGGAGAAAAGGATAGTTAGTACACCCTGGTACTCTGCCCAGCTCTCATACTTGCAGCGTCTTTGGCTGAATTGACTGAATTGATTTTGTGGCCACCTTGTCTGCTCCAGTTTAAGCGAGAACCTACTGCCGTGGGGACATTCCCATGGCACTCATTTTTGAACAAAATGCTGCAGAAAGCAGATGAAGCAGCATAAGAGGCTGCTGTGCAGCCTTAAATTCTAGCTCACATTCCCCATTTTCCTCAGCTCTGCCCTAAGTGTGTTGAAGCTTTTGCCTGCTGAACATGTATTAGGAAGCAATGAAGTGGATCTTTTTCTAGTTATCCCATGGGATATATTTGCAGAACATTCAAACTAATAGAAGGCAAGTCTTAGAAAAGGTATCAAGTGCAGATTGCAGATGTGATCCCCTAACTTTCAGTGAAGAGAGGACTGGTCTGTACAATTGTTTTGATTCAGCAGGGATTTCTGTCCTAATACCTTATCCTGCTGTGGAAAATAAAAGACTGCTGTATATATAAACCTGCAGAAATTAGGCCTTAAAAAGCCTCCAGTGCAACATTTTTATTGATGAAAGAATGATATGGGAACATCTACCTAAATAGAGGAAAGTTCTGAATCTTTGTCTTAAAGAAACTTGTTAGTCCCGTAAATTCTTGGTTCTGGCATGAATTGCAGCGTTAAGAATTCTTCCTCAAAATGATATGTAGCCAGCATGTATAAATCACTGATACGACAGATCAAGTGAGAATATCTTGCTTGGTGTAGCAAACTCTTTTCCATATGTTTTTGACACCCAGCCTTGTGGATTAAATGTAGCAATAAAGAAAATTCAGGAATTCCATGGAAAGAGACAATGTATTGTCCAGCTAATTCAAAAACATGTTAGAAATCAATTAAGAAATGGTTGCTAAACTGGATAGGTAAAGTATACAATTATGGCTAATTTTCTCATTTTATAATAATTCTAAGCAGAAGACAAGGCTTGGGTTCATTCAATTTAACAACTGGAAGGCACCAAGGCTATTAGTCACATAGGTATAGTTTGAACCATTTAACACAAGTGTTGTGGCATTTCCATAGACAAACATTTATTAAAGAACAGTTTTAAGAAAACCAGTCTTGATTTGGAAATAGCGATGATATCCATTCCATATATTTCAGAAAATATCTCTAACTACATTTAGATACTGATGTTAAATCCTAAATATAAATGCTGCTTCATTATGATGCTATACTCCTTTCCAGTTAATGTGATTTAAAAAAAAGAAAAAAGATTATTAAAAAGATTATACATACATACACATATATATTCTAGTCCACTGTTATTTATAAGGATATTTTTGGCTTAGTTTGGCTTAGTTCAGTTTCATTTTGAATGATATGATGAAAACTGTGCAAATATAAACAGCAAGTACTCCAAACATCACCTGTGCAGACAGTAAAATTCAACTATCAGCCTAACACCATTTTTTTTCCTACACTAACTTTACAACTGGTCTTTAATTTTTTTATTTTGTTGTCAGGAATGCTGTTGAAATATTTTTTAGCTTGTTCGTAGCTTTGCTGTATTCCAAGAATAGTTCTACACTTGTCAGTTGCTTCTGGCATATTTAGAGATTTCCCAGCAGTGTGAGATTTCCTGCTTTGTGTTGCTATCCTAAGAAAGATCAGGTAAGCAGTCTTCAACGTTTTCCCTGGTTTAGTAACTTCTTACTTTCCTTTTTAATTTTTTTTATTCCCATAATGATGTCTTCTTATTTTCTTCTTGTAATTTCCTTACCAAAAAAACCCCAACAACTGCCTCCCCCAAAAGCCTCCAGTTTTATCTTTAGACTTCTGTTTCTTTGTGAGAAAGTATGAGAGAAGCTTTGATGGCTTTATTGACTCATTTTCAAGCACAAGAATCAGAAAAAAAATATTGCAGTTTTTTGAAGAAACTCCATAAATTAAAAAACAAAAAAAGCAAGCAACCAAACAACAACCTCAGCATCATCTTATCATGTTTCCTGGCAGAAATTTTTCAAGCCTTTTCTAAAGACAGCAATGGTTATTGATCTGAAAGAATTTTTGAACAGCAGAGAGATGTTTGCAGTTATTTCAACTGCAACACTTGCTCAGGTCCTGAGCCATATGTTCTGTTCCTAGAGTATACAGCTGTAAGCAAAATCATGACTTCACAAATCCATGGAAATCAGACGATGCAATAACTCTTATATTTACCCTTGAAAGCAAAACTTGATAGCTGTAGCCTGTGCAGTCTGCCATGTTGGGGATTTTTTTCCCAGCACTTTTATCCGTTTTCCTTTCAATTTAAGCAATATTGTCACATATTAGCTAACTTTCCATGGACATTGTAACTAGCTCCACAACCTGCTCTCTCTGTATCTATGACGACGGTTTCTACCTTCATACCAGAACCCTCGCTGTTTCTCACCACCCACACAAGCATTCACTTGTTTTGTTTAATTTCTTGTCGCCCAGTATTTTCCCTTTTGCCACCCAAATGTGTTAATGATTAAACCTGACTCACAGTTCACTGGTTTCAAGAGCCAAAAATCGGAGACACAATGCAGCAATTTATCATGACTTCTCTGCAAAGGTCTCATTTCTTAGTGACCCATGCTGGAGTTGCTGTGGAACCTGTTTACTAATGTTTACACTCTCTCTGTGTGCATGCCATACGTCGCTCCTGCATGTCCATTTGTCTCCCCTCTAGCAAGCTCCACACGGTGCAAAATTTAACAATGCATTTTTCTATCTGATAAGTAATGTGGAAAAGTATTAAGCTGGCACTGAAACCATTTACTCAGCACACTCAGGAATTTCACACTGGATCCTAAATGTAGGTCCAAACCTATGAAGATTTCAAGAGGACAAATCAAAGATTTCTTAACCATTTCTCTTCTGTAACAGGATCAATCAGCTTGAGTTAACAGCAATACATGAAGGAATTCTGGGGTCATCATCAGGTAACATCTACTGCATGAGCAAAGATCTTCTGCACTTGTTATCTAATGCTTCAAACTAGCATGATTAATCCTCATTTGAAAGCACGTGTAAATAAAAATTATTAACTTCAAGCAAAGTCCATGGGAACCATTGCAACTTAAGTACTTGCTAAGCATGAGACACAGCTGGCTGAACAAAATGCAATGTTAAATGTTATACTATCAAAAAATGAACTTTGGGTTTTGGTTTTATTAAAGTCAGTGGCTGTCTAACAGACAGTACATATCAAAACTTAATTCCCTTACCAGTGCTTGCAATGATGTTATAAAACCTCTGCTATAAAAGCAATAGAGTAAGAAGAAGCAAACAGAAAAGAAAAAAAAAACCAAAGAAAAAATATATATTAAAAACCTTCCTAAAGCAGCAGATTATGCTGCAAGAAAGATGTTATGCTTATATCAATATATTTCTTTTTTAGAAATACGACCTAATTTTCTCAGTTTTAAAATGCTGATAATGTCAAATATTTGTGAAGTACTTTGAAACTACAGTACTGAGTGCTATAAAAATACCTGTTTCAATTAGATTATATGTGGCAGACAGGCCAGAGTTTGAAATATTCTGTCATGGAAAATTTACATACATTACTATCGGAACTAATCCACTCTCTCACCTATTGGCCTAGGATGAGCTACCTGTCAGGTTATAATGCAGATGCTAACACAGATGTCAATTACAGTATGCTTGTGGCTGTTCAGAGGACAAAAAAAACATGACTTAATTCTTAATGCTATCAACTTGCCTCTTCCAGTGATAATTAAATTCATGTGAGAAAAATAAAAAGCAAGTCCTGAACTAAATTCTGCACCTGCAATATATTTTTTGAAAGGGAGGAAGGTGTTGACAAAATAGATACTGGTTATTTTCAGGCTCTAATACAAGTACTCCCACAGTTATGCTGCTAATTTGGTGGTGTTGCTGTTATTTCTTTACATTTACCATGGGGAAAGAAAAACATTTATTGGTGCTACTTTTAGCCCTTAACAAATTCTTAGCTAGTACATTCAGTTAAGTTCCACTAAAAGCAATAGCTTCCCATGCATTTACACCAGGGCTATAATCCAGACGAGGATTTTAAATGCTTATGTCTGCTGGCATGTGATAACTGTGTCATCTCTTTGTGACATCCTGTATCTGATACAGGCTAGACATTTAATAACGTGTATGGCATCTAACGTGTCATCTTGCTAGAAAAGGAGACAAAGCTGTAAAGACGCTTATCTGCAAGCTCTTATTTTTAAGATAATCAATAAACTCTTCCATAATAATTGTACCCCAGCAGGCTTCAAACAGCAGACACCGGACAGAGTCACAGTGATTGCTCTCTGTTCCCCAGGCAAATGAGGTAAAACTTCAGATTCTTCTGCCTTTACAATCACAGACAGAAGCCAGACAGTGAACATCTGACTCTGAGACCTTTCTGCAGTTATGACTAGAATCCCCTGTGCTGAGCCTCTGCATGTCAATGCTTTTCCATTCCGGCAGTGTCTTTCAGCATGCTGAGAGTGTGCACGGGGTGATGCTCCCATTTCCAGAGTCTTTAGGGAGTTTGACAGTCACAGGAAACCACAACAAAAGTCCAGTCTCACCTAGTGCATGGTCATTAGGTGTTTGATCTAAATGGGGGATCCCTTGCAAAATGGCAGCATGATATATGCCTGCCACAAAACACAAGTCTCTCCTCATTCGGGTTTGCTCCTGCCTTTGTGATTGCTACGTTCTCTCACTTTTAATTTCTCTCTCCAAGTTACTACCTTATCCCACCATTGCTGTATTTGTACACTGTTTAGCAATCACAGAGCACCTTCTTGGTTAGCTCCTAGAATTTACTGCGACAAAAGTGATTAATAATGACATTAACAGGAGCAAATTTACAGACCATGCATTTTACTGTGTGATAATTCAAATCCCAGCATTCTGACAAGAAAGCTTAGTTTAACTAAAAGGTGTGAAATTAGTCTGCAATTTTCCATAGAACATATAATTTATTACTTGCATAACTAGGTGATAATGCTCAGAAATGCCTTTTCAAAATTGCAAATGCATAGAAACAAAATTTTGTAAACTGGACCTTTTTACTTCACAATTAATCAAAAGGTATTTTTGTAAATTTATTGTACATACTCAAAGTTTGACTCCAACATCATACAAGACAATTTCTTGATATGTTGCCTACTAGATACCAAACTTAACAGTAACACTTTGATCCTCTGTTTAGTTTTGGTGAAGATAGTACCTATTTCTGTTATTCAGGCTGTTTCAGAACTCACATGAAAGCACAGCTGCTTTACTTATGTGAACAATCAATACAGCCAAGTAAGAGTACTCCACATGAATGAAGGATTTGCTTTCAACTTCAACTAATATTCAAATGTACAGGATTATAATAATGGGATTGTTTTGTCTCTCAGCCTTGAAGTTTCACGCTTCTAAAGGCCATTTATGAGAATACTCCCAGGAAGGGAAGACATAGAGCAATGCAAATTCTTTGATGTGTTGCATAAATATTATCAAAAAGTGTTTTTGAAAGGTTGACCAGGTATATTGGTTTGGTAAGATATCTTCAAAATTCTTTCTGCATGTGCACATCCTCCATAGATCTGAAATGCAAAGTCATCATTCTGTTTATGAGGGTTAGAAAGCTCAGTAGGCAAAAAATCCTTTCACATAGTAGATTTGCATTTAAATTTGATTTAATTTAAAAAGAGAAGTTGTTTTTTCTATTCTGTGTTAGTTCTATGTTAAATTCCAGCAGAAATTCTCTTTTCAGTCAATCATATTGTGGATCAGAATTTATAACCACAATTCCCCAAATGTGGTCATGCTTAGCTTTATACCTAAGTAGTCCTGCTAAGTTCAGTGTTTTGCTGATAAATAAAAAGTTAAAATGTAAAATTGATTACTTAGTTGTCTGAATATCTTTGTTCATTTCAGCAAGCATCTCATGACTCCACAGAGCTCTCTATTCATAGAAAATCAATGAACAGGTAGTTCAACTACATTAATAAATAAGTGAAATGAAAAACTTCTAATCAGATCTTGTGTTAGCATCAACATTAACCTTTTTTTACCTTTAACATTCTTAGTAGCTTGTCACAATACTTGTGATACTTGCTAAAGACTGTGGAAACCAGTAAAATAGTGATATTCTGTACCCATTTTATCCTTCCAAAAGGGCCCTTAAACTTTTAAAAGAAAAAGGTAGAAATTAATATTCAAGTTATGCCTGGCATTTTGTGGGCTGCAATGTTTACTAGAATCAAATTGAAGTCACATATTATTTAGTTACAGCAAAACGCTCCTCATTTGGCAAAAGCAGAGGCAAATTTTTTGGGTAGGTGTTTATTCTGGAAGGGCATATAGAATTATATAGAGAGAAAATTTACAATTGGAGGAGCATTTTAAAATAAGTAGCTAGCCAAATTGCAGCTATTTATTGTTTAAGATGCTGTTTATTCCCTGGATTAGTGAAAGGAAAGAAATAGAATTTCAATTACAACTGTTATCTGCTATGTATATTAAAAGCTTTCCATTTTCACACACAGAACTATTGACTAAAAGCCTTTCATGAGGAATGGATTAATAGCATTTTTCCTTCTGGTAGATATAAATATTTTATCTATAGCTCAGGAAGACTTCAAATAGTTAAACTGTAATGATGTCATTCTCCATTCTCTTACCATGCTTCTTCTCACAGAAGCTTTACAGAAAGGAAGCCTTAGACAGGTGAGAATCAGTTTTCACTGCAGCACAGCACACTCATTATATGCCTTGGTTTTCTAAATGTCATGTGGTCTTCTTGGTTTTGGTAATTAGAAGTATAACTGAAAACAGGGCAGTCTAGCTTCAAAGGGAGACATCTTAAGACAGAACTCAGCATGGCTCTCTTACCACAGACGTACAGAATCATTTAGGTTGGAAAAATCTCCGAGATCATTGAGTACAACCTTTGACTGATCACCATCTTGTCGACTAGACCATGGTACTAAGTACCACTTCCAGTTGTTTCTTGAATGCCTCCAGGGACAGTGACTCCACAACCTCCCTCGGCAGTCTATTCCAATGTTTAACAACCCTTTCAGTGAAGAAATTCCTCCTGACATCCAACCTGAACCTCCCCTGGTACAGCTTGAGGCCATGTCCTCTTGTCATGTCACTAATTGCCTGGAAGAAAAGATCGACCCTCCCCTTGCTACAACCTCCTTTCAATGAGCTATAGGGAGCAATAAGGTCACCTCTGAGCTTCCTCTTCTCCAGGCGGAACAATCTCAGCTCCCCCAGCTACTCCTTGTAAGACTTGTGTTCCAGACCTTTCACCAGCTTCATTGCCCTTTTCTGGACATGCTCCAGCACCTCAATGTCCTTCTTGTAGGGAGGGGCCCAGAACTGGACACAGAACTTGAGGTGTGGCCTCACCAGTACTGAGTACAGAGAATCAATCACTTCCCTGGTCCTGCTGGCCACGCTGTTCTTGATACAACCCAGGATGTCATTGGCCTTCTTGGCAAATCTCTTATCCAGATCTTATCAAGATCTTTACCCATCCTGCCATAATCCTGTCCTTAAAGCTATGGGAGTAACCTTCTTTTCACATGAACTAATCTGAATAATTTGAAAAGGTTTTTTACTTTTGGTATCAAAGATCAAAAACAAGTAACATGATTCCCTGTCTATGTTACACTGATCAGCTAACTAGTCCTAATGGATAGCAGATCTTTGAAGAATATAAATAAATATAGTCTACTAAGTGGTTAATTTCCATACATAAATTCTCAAAAAAAAAAAAAAAAACAACATTGGTAAGTGTAAATGTTTCCTAATAAGTGAGTAGAAATAGTTCCAAGTATCAGTGAAATGAAATCGGAAACTATGCACAACCATATTAATGAATATTCCTGGCTGTCTTAACACAGTTACATTGACATTCAGCACTCAGCACTCACCATGGAGCTTCAAATAGATTACATGAAAACGATGGAGAGACAGATGATAGATTATTCATTGAGAGTCAAGCGCTACCAGGGAGAGGGCTAACATTTCTCTGATTTCTGTACTCCCTCAGGATAAAGGTTACACTGTAAAGAAATGGAAACTGTCCTCCCATTCAACTAATGGCAGGATCGGACTGTGACCACTTTGAGAGATTTATATGAAATAGGAAGCAACAAATGTTACAGTTACCTAGGCTAAAACCTCACTCAAAAATCCAAACTCGAACCGGCAAACAATCCCCAAAAAAATACTTAACAACAAAGCTGCCCCCCAAAAAACCCCTTTCCTACTAGGCAAAATGAGATTTCACATTTGAGTTTGTTTTCAAGGTGTATTGAAGAAAAAAACCAACCCAACTAAACCCAAAACATGTAAAAAGATAACCAAACAGAAGTTGTCAAGAAACTGGCCTTATAATACAGCACCAACCCAGGATGTGTAGGAGCAATTCAGACCCTATAGAGCCTTAGATCTTTTTCCATCATATCTCAGCTGAAGAGTCATTATTGTACTGAGTAATTCTCCTTTCACCTACTAGCCTCCCCACAGATCTAGATTTGAATTATCTTGGTAGAAAGTAATTCACTGTCAAAACAAATATGTCACCATAACCAGTATGTTACCATGTCAAATTTAAATTGTAACAAAATTGGGCTTCTAGCAATAACAAAACCAAATGAAAAATACTAGTGAATGTGAGCTACTTTGCTTCTGTCATGAGGTAAACTCATGGTTCAATTAGCAAACAAATGCAGCTTGAAGCATTCCTATCACCACTCAGATTTCATAGAGAGACTGATGAAAGCAAATCCTAATCATTAACATCAATAAATGACAGTTTCTTTGAAAATGTACACTACTGGTAGTAAAAGCAAATTGCAAAATTTGTCAGGCTAAATCTGTATCATTGCTAGATGTCAAAGCTGATATGGGACATCTGAGTTAGTGTTTTGAAAGCACATAAACATACTGAAATATTTTGCCATCCAAATAATGGCAAAATACTTATGTCTGATTAGGCAATTAATTAAAAAATACTGTCTGTCCAACATACTGCTCTCTAATGGACCCCAAACTCCCTGGAAGTATGTGACTGGAGCACTCCAGATTTCTGATCATAACACAGTATTTTGCAGCTCATCTCATCAGCATAGTTTTAATGACCTGAGGAATAAAGAAATGTGAAACTTAAGGAGTCTAATAGTTTGTCTGGAATATATATGTATAAGTCAAAATTCAGATGTGGAAATGAAGTCAGTTAAGTTCAACATGTACACCATCCTATTTTCACAGGACTTGGAGGAAATTAGCAGGGAATAACCCAGCCCTAGGAAGTAGTAATTATGCCAAGGAGGCAGTCAAACAAACAAATTTGCTATCCCATTTTGTTTGTAGAGATAGGAATGAAAACTTCAATTTCCAAAATACAACAGATGCTGAAAGATGATGAAAAACTAATGTACTTTATCACAGAAATTTGTTTTGTTTGATATATCCAGTAAGAAAGTCCAACAGAGACATGAAGACTGATAAGAGGATTAAAAAGAAACGGAAAAACTGAAGACAAAAATACTTCACAGAACTGAACCTTGAAGGGATAATTTTTATGGATAGGTTAACTACAGCATGGGTCCATAGGTAGCAGAACTGTGCAGACTCCATTTTGAGAATGGGAACTGAGCGGAGAATTTGCACCACAGCAAAGTCCAGGAGACCAGAGATGGCAGTGTATCTCACTATTACCTAAGTTAAGGAGCACAAGAACAAATACAGGGACCTAAGTTATTAAAATGTGAGGAGAACATTCATTAAGTTTTGTAACTACTAAATGATGGTTTTCTATAGAGAAACAAGGCCAAGAGTAATACAGTGTGATTAAGTCCATATTCTATTTGTTTGATTTCAAGACAAGAAAATTTTGCTCTCAGGATCACTCTGGTGATACACACTCCTTTAAGGCTATAAAAAAAAAAAATCCTCACTTATTTCAATGTGTTTCAGTCCTCATGATTTTCAGTGCTAGCACTTACTTGGAAGTTCTGTTTCCCAGATGACAGAAAGGGATAAATCTGAGAGTCGCATCATCTCTCCTACCAGTGGAATGAAGTCTTATGAGAAAGGCAACATTGTATTTAAAATTTCCAGTCATTGTCATGCATGAACATACACAACACTTCCCTGACTTAACCAGACATTTTTAGTTTCTGCAGACTCTTGGGGACGTGGTTTGCGCTGGAATCCTCCTACTATACACGTCTTTTAAAGGGCAATTGGCTGCAACTCACAGCACATAAGGATCAAGACTTTTTTACCTCATTTCATGGTCAGTGCCCGTTTTCAGACCTTTTGTGACCATAAATAAAACTGGCCATTTTTAGAATCTGTTATCCTAGAATTCAAATATCAAATGGTAAAAAGTCTGTATCAATAAAGTAGTCAAAGAAGCTTCTCACACAGAAACAGCAACGTATTTTAGAAACAGACACATATCACAAAAGGCTGCTTATTCACACCGTGTCTATACCTGTGTGAATTTAACAATGACATCTTTATGAGGGAAAAGCACTGTCAATCACCCTAAGACATGCAGACAAACCCATTGATACTGGTAGTAATTAAATTTATTACAAGGGTAAGTCTCTCAAGACAGAAATAGGATCTAATTTTGTTACAGAATTCAGACCATCAATATGAAATAAAAATTTTGCTTAACTAGCCAACTAAGAGGTGTAGGACCCAAAACCTTTGTATCATCTATGTCACTAAAAATATTTCTAATCTATGAATAGATATTTCAACAAGACTAAAGACAGGAGAGTGTTTTTTGTTTCACAGAAAGTAGAAGTAGTAAGTAGGTAAAACAAAACTCATAAACAAAATCAGTGACAGGCTTGTTTCAATACTGAATTTCAAACAGGAATTTGGTCTTCAGGCAAATGCAAAATTAAATATGTAGAGTGTTCAGTGCCACAGGCTATGAATAACCTTTTGGTTTTTACTCACAACAGAAATGTTTCGAAGATTACTTTAGACCTAGACTAGAAAAGCCAAACTGATTAACAGTGAGCTGATAAAATAAATTATGCCAATTTAAAATTCATTATTTTATTTCCAAATTTATCACCTATTCAAACTATTTAACAAAGGACACATGGCTACAACGATTTTGCTTGTTTATGCATTACTTATATAATGCTATCCTTTAACAAAATTTTTATCCAAGGAACAACATATATGCACTTCCAAAAAATGGTGATTTAATAAACTTGAAAACTTCTGTAGATATTTCTTATGAGTTCTGCATTTTTCCAGTTGGACAGTAAACCCACCAGCTAAATGTTAAATTTTTCTGTGAGTCATAAATGAAAGCAAAAATGTTCATTGGTTTCAGAGCACAATCAGCACAGAATCTTTAAGTGGCCTACTAGCTGATAAAAACAGCATGAAACCCAAAATTATTTATGTCTCATTCACCCAAAATTGTTACTGAAATCAATGAAAACAGCTGCAGAGCTTAATATAATAAATAAATAAATAGAAATCTAGCAACAGGATGATATGAAATAGTTAAGAAATTACAGCTAGGAACCAAACTGAGCAGCATCACTATTGGTGGCTCAGACTGGTATAGGGAGAATCATACCATTTAATTGTAGAACTAAAATGTTACTTTACTAGACTTGTTTAGAAGTAAAATTTATATTGATATGCAAAATTCTGTCCTAAGAGGCATTTATAATTCAAATCTTACCTGCTGAGTTCATAGCACATAAAATGCTGCTTCACTATGATCTAACCAACATGAACGTATTAACATGAACATTAACATCTATGCCTAATATACATAATAACCCTTAAAACAAACTGCAAATAAATAGTGCCCTTGACAGCTAAATTATAGAAGTAGGGAGCATTAGAAATTTTGGAACATGTTTAATAGTGCATTTTACAACACTACTCATTGTTTATCTTGCCTTTCAGTGTCATTCAGAAAATGTATCCCTATTGGTAATGTTCTCACAACAACAGGCAAAGCTTGAAATAAGTACCATGCCCCGTTTCTTGTGGAGCTTTGGGGGTTGAAAACCATAATGAAAACACTAAAATTTTTAAAAGGTAAGTATAGGTGGGAAGAGAAAAAACATCTCTCTGAAGTTCTGAAATGGAGATTTGTGACAAGATTTACAAATGATTTTTATGTAGGTTCTTGTTCAGGTTGGAAAAAAAAAGAAGGCCACATTTGGAATATAACTGAAGAAAAGCATCTCCATCATCTCTCAGAATTGGAAACGAGGATTTGTAAATGAATAGGGTAGTATAGCTTTGTGTGATTCTCAATGCACTTTTCTTGTAGCATAACCTCAGGGTGACAATGAAGCTCACAAAAAAGAATCAGCCACATTTCCTAGAAAAAGACCTCTTGAAAAAAATATGAGGATGGACTCCAGGTACTGCCAGGTCATCCTGTGCAGAGATGTAAGACAACTATGACTAAAGTCAGCTTCCCTCAAATTACTAAGACTGCATAAATCTTAATCAGTTAGCAAGAAGAAGAATTTGGTTTCAGTACAATACTGGTAAGTAGTGCTGCTCAGACTTTATTTAATTTAAAGCTACAACTTCATTTTAGTTCCACGCAGTACAATGCCATTTCAAACATACATGCAGAGATTAGCAACTGAATCAAGGTAAAGAGAATAGAGGGAGACATAGACAGAAGTACAAAAGGAACTGGAATAGAAAGAGGAGCAGCAGCAGAGATGTTGTTCTGTGATGGTGCTCCACAACAAGCCCTGAGCCAGTAGACAGTTGCAAAGGAGAGGCAGCACAACAGAGGAGTGCGAGATTTGAACAGGTAATTTGGACTCAAGTCAATGTTTCCTGTTCTTTTCTAACGTAGATTTCATTGTGCTATAAGCTGTTAATTAAAATACATTAATCTCTTGGAAGGAGCGCAACAATGGATGCCATTGCAACAGTCACTGGGTCTGACAAAAGAGTTATCACAAAGCCACATTCAGGCATCAGCAAATCTTTCCCTTATTAAAAGAATGCACCAGCTTTGTCAGGGACAGAGTGTTCTTCAGAGCAGCTGGTATGGAGCTATGTTTTGGGTTGGTGCTGAAAACAGTGCTCATAATATAAAGATGTTTTTGGTGTTGCTGAGCAGTGCTTGCAGCCCGTCAAGGCCTTTTCTGCTTCTGACCCCATCCCACCAGCAGGAAGGCTGGGGGTGTACAAGAAGTTGGGAGGGGACACGGTCAGGACACCTGACCCCAACTGACCCCTGGAATATTCCATACCATCTGACATCATGCTCAGTATATAAAGTGGGGGAAGAGAGAGGAAGAGGGGGATGTTTGGAGTGATGGCGTTTGTCTTCCCAAATAATTGTTAGGCATGATGGAGCCTTGCTTTCCTGGGAATGGCTGAGCTCCTGCCCGTCCATGGGAAGCAGCAAATGAATTAATTGCTTTACTTTGCTTGCATGTGCAGATTTTTTTTTATCTGTTAAACTGTCTTTATCACATCCTGCGAGTTTTCTCACTTCTACCCCTTCAATTCTCTGCCCCATCCCAGCAGAGGGGAGTGAGTGAGTGAGTGGCTGTATGGGGCACGGCTGACAGCTGAGACAGAGAGATACTGTCCAAAGACTTTTATGATTTTTTTCTTACAGAAGTATTCCACACTGTTAGATAGCTGTGATTCCAGTCTTTATTCCTAGGCTTTATAGACAGTTTACAGCATCCCTATGTTTGCTGGATGCATTGGATAAAACAATGCCTTGTAACTTGAGAAAAAAGGATTCACATGATGATCTGTCACAGCCTTTCCTCTGATAATAAGAAAATGTCCCAGACTTTCAGTGTTTCAGTTCCCAAATTTTAAAGCATTGTGGGGGAATACTTCCCTACTCCAGTAGCATGACACAAGGACAGAAACATTAAAAGCTCTGAGGTGGACAGAGAACTCCATAAATGCATGCTATAAACACATACAAGATAAAAAGATAGAGCTATAACCTCTTAGACAAGCAAATGTCAGCATAATTTATATACACCAGCTAGAAAAAAGTACTAAATAAACAATGTGAAAATCCACAGTAACAAGTATAGGAGTAATTCTGGGAAATACAAAGAAGCCTGATTATGCTAGATAAAGAGAAATACTTAGCACTGAACTACAGATGTCATCCCAGAGCAGTGGAAACATTACCTTATCCTTGCTTGATTTTTAATTATCTCTAGCTGGCCAGGGCTGTTGGGTGCTTAAAAGAATTTTAATGCTTTCCACTGCAGTTTAGGTAGTGGTAGAAAACCCCACAGATTTTATCTCTAATCTCTTCCTCTATGTATCTGTTTAAAGACTTCATCAGCTAAGTCATTCATTCTCCATGATCTTTATAGTATTTCAACTACAAAGTGCCAATTAGACATTATTGTAACAGAAAGAGTTGCTAGATCCTATAAAGAGAAAAAAAAACAAACAAAAAAAACCAAAGCACAAACCCCATTGTAGAATAAAACCCACTCATTATTATAGTGACAAAACAGAGGATCTATTCTAAATAAACAAATGAAATGTAGAGGAATTTCATGTTTTCAACTTTCCAGGGTGAGCTCTCTGGTTTGAATACAAATAAAATACAATATTCATTATACGTTATTTTCAGTTCTACATGGAACTGTAATCCTCAGTGGTGACTCCCTGAAAAACCATGTATGTTCCTTTTCTGTGGAATGGGAGAGGGAGAGCCATTTTGAATGGCTACTTTTAAAATGTGAATACAATTCATTGAAAGTGTATAAAAGCACCAGCAAAGGATGAATGTAGCTGAATTCTACACCAGTCAAATCTGTCATGAGACTAATAAGTGTGGATTTAAATTAAAAGTATCAGTCATTTTCCTGCACTGAACAGGTTCTGCATAAAATTTCCTGGGAACCAAAGCTGCACTTAATTATATGATGCAAATTATAACCTTTCATCTTCTAATAATCAACATTTTAATCACTTTAAAAAACAGTATTAGCTAAGTGTCTTTAAAAGGACTTTTTTTTATAATGGAAAACTTAAAAAACACTCTGAAAATTAATAAAAATACACCTCAGTCTGAAAGAAAACAGAACTCCATGCAGAACTGTTGAAGTAAGTCCTGTCCTGCAGTCTTTTCCAGAGCGTCTTTCACCATATTTTCTGAAAATATATCAAATTAATTTTCAGAAATCAGTGGCTCTACAAACCTAATAGATTTCATGCTCAAATAAGTGAGAAGAGTCTATTGTGTTTTTAAAATATCTGCTTTTTAAAAAGCCTCTTGGTGTCTGGCAGTTTCTGTTTTGCTCTTTAGAACTAACAGCACGGAACTTTTGAGAAAGTAATGTCCTACACAAAACTTAGAGGAATCAGAGAATAAGGATCTCTTATCTGGGATCACTTCCTTTTTATGTCTTGATAGTTCTCTGGTCAGCAGGGGTTTTGTGGGGTTTTTTCCATTGTTCATTCCTAGGGCTGGCAGGTTAACTGTCTGGGTACTCTTTAATCTTGAAAGAATATTTTACACTTTTTAAAGAACCATCCTTTTCATAATTTCCTTTAGATTAACTATTTGTATCTCAATGCCTCACACCTAAATAAGTCCCAGTGAAGAGAGCAGACGAAAGTAGTCAAATTTCAATCAGACAATTTATAGGGAAAAAAAATACTCTATCCTAAATAATTTGAAAATTTTAAAATCAAGAGCCAAAAAAGGGCAGAAAATGAAGAGAAATTTAGTGTAGACTATCTTCTTTCATCTATTTCCATACAGGCAAGACAGATGCACTCTGTATAATATTATGCTGGAAATGATTCTTGAACATATTTACATAAGGCTTAGCTGAATACCCAGGGTTTAAGAATTTGAAATCCATTGAGATCTCTTGCAAGTTATCAAAATATATCTAAAAGGAGAGGTCAAAAGCCCAGGGACATCATATCCTAGACTAACTTTCTGAATCGATTATCAGGTAAAAAACAAGACCATTTGTTTTAATGTTGTATTTAATACTCCACCAAAAAAACTAATGGATAAGCATAAAGAAATAATGACTTTTTGAACACTGGAATACTTAAGCTTTTCTTTGATCAAGTTCTGTACGCATGTTAGGCATCAGACTCAAAATGTGGATTAGTGCTATGACACTGACCAGCTGGCTGTTCACAAACTTTCCCATCCCTGCCCTAAAGCAGGCTAGATTCACTCACAAAAGTAAACTGCTGAGCCTGTCCTTTTAAATATAAATTAAAGTACATTCAAATCCACAACACACTAAAATCTAATCTTTTAACACAACAGCAGCAAAAGCACTCTATTAAACAGCATACCTCCCTGTGAATCAAAATCCCTTTCAGCACATGTTGTTCAAAGTCCAAAGGGCAGTCTTCTACTTACATCCCTACTGATTTTTCACAGCATCTCCCAGAAGTGAGCAAAATCCTCCAATAAAATAGCAGTTAGCCAAGTTTACAAAGGTCATTCGTAAGAGGTAGCGTTAGTAGCAAAAGGACAGACTATAAAAAGAATCCCAAACTCTACTCTTCCTTGGCATCCAAATTGTGTCAGTAATCTTTTACGAGAATTTTTAAGGGAAAAAGTTGCAATAACATCCTCTTGTTCCAGGTATTTATGAAGAGGGAAATGTTTCAGAAAACACTGACAAGATCTGAGAAAGGACTACTGAAAACTTGACCAGAATAAATAATATTTTTTAAGAAGATGAGCTTTGACAAACAGCAAGCATTCCTCAACCAAAATATTAAGTATAAATTCTGTAATGAAAAGAATTTTAACAATATTGAATACTTATCATGGAAAATGCTACGGAGAACTCATGTTACTATTGATGGCATGGAAAACAGCCCTGCAGAGAGACCTCGACAAATTAGAGAGATGGGCAATCACCAACCAAATGAAGTTTAACAAGGGCAAGATTCTGCACCTATGATGGCACAGCCCTGGATATGTGTATAGATTGGGAAATGAGATACTGGAGACCAGCACTGTAGAAAGTGACCTGGGGGTCCTGGTTGATGGCAAGTTGAACCTGAGTCAGCAGTGTCCTGGCAGCCAGGAGGGCCACCTGTGTCCTGGGGTGCATCAGGCACAGCATCAGCAGCTGGGCAAGGGAGGGGATTGTCCCACTCTGCTCTGCACTGGGGCGGCCTCACCTCAGGTGCTGGGGACAGTTTTGGGCACCCCAGTATAAAAGAGACATTGAGCTATTAAGAACATCCAAATGAATGTCAAGGGGATGGGAAAGGGTCTGGAAGTTTAGGTTGGATATCAGGAAAAGGTTTTTCACCCACAGGGTGGTTGGGCACTGGAACAGGCTCCCCAGGGAAGTGGTCACAGCACCAAGCCTCTCTCTGAGTTCAGGAAGTGTTTGGACAATGCTCTCAGCCACAGAATATGACTTTTGGGGTGTCTTGTGCAGGGCCAGGAGTTGAACTCAATGAGTTGCTGATGAGTTCCTTCCAACTCAGCACATTCTCTGATTCTATGAACTACAGAAAAAAACATTTCCATTCATTATTATCAGTGACAAACTACTGCATCAAAGAAGAAACTGAAGAATATTAAGTGTGCTTGAACAAACTTGAACCAACAAAACATCTTTCCAATGGCACAGTTTGAAACAGAACCAGTATCTTGATTCACAGCCTCCTGTGACAGCCACCAGACAGAGCCACTACTAAAATGTTCAAGGTCATTTACTTAATTGGGCATTAGCTCAAAATTATTATGCAGAAAAATATTGATTATGTTCCCAAATTATCATTTTCTCTGGAAAGTTGTGAGAGCAGAGAAGTAACTTGTGTGACTGTGTGCCTCCTTCTATAAATAAATGTCTACATTTCAATTACAACACAGTAAATCATCACACAAATACAATTAAGCTGAAGCACTGAATGGTTTGTTTCAGAATGGAAAAGTACTTCCTAAGAAAACCTTTTACAGAGAGCAAATTCAGGTAGGATTCTCACTTCACAGACCTCAAAAATTTGTTTCCTGCAGGCTGACAAGACTGCACAATGACCATGCTATTTAATTTCATCATCCTTTTTATTAAATGGATTTACATATATATATTTTTTTTTCCCAAAAGATATAAAGAAAGCAGAAGTAAAATATGAGAAAGAACTTCTTTATTGGTCAGGTGAATGAGCACTTGAACAAGTTGCCCAGAGAGGTTGCACAGTCTCCACCACTGGAGATATTCAAGAACCATCTGGATGCAATCCTATGCCGTGTGCTCTAGGATGACCCTGCTTGAGCAAGGAGGTTGGACAAGATGGTCCAGTGTGGTCCCTTCTAACCTGCCCCATTCTGTGATTCTGTGAAAATTTATTTTTTTAAAAATTTCTGTACTGAGCTTGAGTACACACACTTTCTTATTTTAAATAAAACCATTATCTGGAAGATAAACTGAATTATGTCAATAAGGTGAATTAATGCCAGAACTCACTTATTAAAACATAATAAGCATAAGAATCCTTTTATTATAAATAACTGTTTTATCTGAAAATTAGTTCTCTTAACAAGATTTAGCAAAACAGTCTTCTGAAATGTTTTCTCACCAAAAATTCTGGCCAAATCATTCACTATATGGAGACTGTCTTACTGTCTTTAAAATTCAGAAAGGTAGCTCAGAGGCTTTACAATTTCCCATGGCATGATTCCGTGTTTGATAGTAGCCTGGTATGTACATATGACAGATGAACTGCTGCACATTTTCATACACTACTTTAAACATTTGGAAAAAAAAAAGGAAGATAATAAATTTCAGTTTACAATAGAAATACTCTAAACCCAAATTGGTAGAGTCAGGGCTACTTGTCATATAAGGCATTAAGTAGATTCCATTAGGTGTGTTGAGCGATTGACCATGTCTAGTCTTTAAAAAGACAGATTAACTCAGCTGTACTCTCTGGGGCCTAATGGTTTGGCAGACTGATGATGCTGCAAGAAGCTCAGACATAAGGTAATTGCTTTTTTCTCTTTGTTTTTCTTACACGCGTATCAGCAATTACATGTTAAGTAATGTACTAGTAATAATCTATATTTTTCTCCCAGACTTAATGTGACCAGGTATAAGGTTGGAAGGGACCTTTAAACATCATTTAGTCTCCTGCAATGGGCAGGGATATTTTTCTCTAGATTTTCTCTAGTTTCTCAAAGTCTTATCCAGCATGGCCTTGAACACTTCCAAGAATGGGGCATACACAAATTCTCTGGCTGATCTGTTTCAGTGTCATGCTATCCCCACTGTAAATATTTTCTTCCTTAAGTTCAATCTAACCCTACCTTCTTTCAGTTTAAACCTATTGTTCCTTGTTCTGTCACTACAGGCCCTGGTAAAAAGACCTTCTCTATCTTTCTTAGGAGACCCCTTTATATATTGAAAGGCTACAATAAGGTTTGCCCAGAGCTTTCTCTTCTCCAGGCTAAAAATTCCAGCTCTCTCAGCCTGTCTCCAGACAGATGTTCACCATTGACTGTTTTCATGGCCCTCCTCTGAACCTGCTCTAACAGGTCCATGTCTTTCTTGTACCTTGGGCCACAGAGCTCCTCTGTTGATCCAACTAAATAAAGGATGACATTTTTATCACTATTTTCTTATTCAAGTAGTCTGTGATAACTGGCACATCCAGGTGTCTTTTATAAACTCTGAGCAAGACAGTTCGATCTTAGATTGGCTCTATTCAAATCAATGAGAGGATGCAGAGAGGTAAACTCACAAAGCCAGATGGACTACACAGTTGGGGTGAGCTTTAAGAAAGATGTATGTGAAAATTAGTTAGGACAGTGTTGCACAAACCATGTAATTCAGAAACCTATCTGAGTGGTCTCAGTTTATAAGGGCGGTGTTCCTCCCCATTCACAATACACTTATCATTTAAATCTAACTTTTTGTTTAGTTCAGCTATGCATTTTATGCTCATGCTTGGTTTTATGCCACAGAATAGTCTTGGGATGGAACATTTAACCCTTTTTCTTTAACTGGTGTCTGAATTTTGAGTTTTTATTTTCAAGTCCTTTGTACTGGTCAAAGTACCAGAAACGGAAGGAAACTCCATTCACATGACTCCAGCATTGTAACTTGAAGGAAAACTAAATATTTAAGGCTTGTAACATATTTTTCAATGTTCATAGTAAATGGTTTGGAATATATTAAATTGAGTGCATGCATAAAGGCATTGCGCATGTGGATACA
The DNA here is from genome assembly GCF_965178545.1 of Coloeus monedula. NCBI lineage: Eukaryota > Metazoa > Chordata > Aves > Passeriformes > Corvidae > Coloeus > Coloeus monedula. Next base: position 67,325,589 of record NC_138782.1, read on the forward strand.
AATCTTCTGTGTATAGGAGATCACAGATAAAGAAACACAGAAATGTTAATGTATTTCTCCTAGCATTACAGTAATGCAATATGGATGGTAGCACGGGGGCAAAAGCAAAATCTGTATTCTGAATGACTGCTGGCATATGAAGGAATAGTTAAGAGGGAGACTTTGCAGAAGAGGGTACAGATTCAGTGGGGTTATCAGAGACAAGGGGTAATGGTTTTAAAATGAAAGAGTAAACTGAGGGTAGGTTTAGATTAGATATTAGGAAAACTTCTTCACTGTGAGGCTCATGAGACACTGGGACACATAGTCCAGAGAAGCTGTGGATATCCCATCTCTGGAAGGGTTCAAGACCAGGTTGGAATGGGGCTTAAAGCAATCTGGTCTACTGGAAGGTGCCCCTACCTGGCTGGAATCAGGTGATCTTTAAGCTTACTTCCAGTGCAAACCATCCTATCATTTTAAGATTCCCTTGTTTTCATCTTACATGAATAGGGCAAATTTTTCAATTCCTGTCTCTGAAATGTATACAAGCTTTAAGTGAGTTAATAGCCAATTTTGATAGTAATATTGTTATGAAAATCCAAAAAGAGGTGTTCTGAATGATGGCTGTCAGAGTTGCTGTTATTCTTTCTTTGTAGAAGTACAAATGGCAAAAAACTCCACAAACCCAGAGTATGAAATGAGGATTTAATTAATACTGCATTGTGCCAGAGAGCACAGACACTAATTCTGTATATGAGGAGTAGATGAATAAGACAAGAAATGGATTAAAAATATTAAGGTCCAAATACTTATTTTCATTTTGGAGCCCTCAGTCCATTATTTCTTACCATATCATCATACCTCACTTTCAGGTTGGACTATAACTTCTAGGAGGCATATACATAACAGATAGGCACTCTATCTATTAACAGTAGTTAATATCAATAATGAGTAACTATAATGAATCATGCCTCTGTTGGGGGGGCCCAATGTATCTAGGAAAGTTATGGGTAACATTTAGTCTAGCTCTAAATTCCCCGTATACCGAGGACGTTGTAATTCCTTAACCTGACTCCACTTGAAAGTTCATATTGTCATGCAGTTAATGATCATATTGACTTAACTTTTGTAGACTGTTACCAGTTGATTATTGCAGGTGTCCCAAAAGCACAGTAAGTAAATGTAAAATGTTACAGAAGAAAATTAAACCAAGATAAGATTTCTATTGGCTTTATAAGCAATGCAGTTTGGAGCTCTTTTCAGTTTGTTTATTTCTCACATGCACATTAAAATAAGCAAAAAATTAAATACTCACTCCTGTTATGTAACGAGGTCTATACTGGATGGTTCCAAATAAGCCAAGTATGACTATAATAATGTGTATAAAATTTGCGAGGATGGGTGCCCACTGATAACCAAGGAAGTCAAATATCTGCCTCTCGAGCACAGAAACCTATGATTGAAAAGCAAAAGCATAAATAGATTAGAACAAACCAGAAAACACATATGAGGGTATTTCCCCTTCCCATACCCAAGGCAATTGCTCTGAGTTAAAAAAACACTTGTCAGCAGTACGAGATGAGTTTGAAATGTTTCAACTTCTTGTTTTAATGAAAGCTGCACTTCTCATTGGTTACTGAGTTATATTCTACCAAGGTACAAAACTCTTCACTAGAATGGTATGTTTGCAGGAGAAGAAAGACAAATCACTTTGTTATATACAGCAGCAAATGCTACAATGTTTTAGGGCATCAATGCTGAAAATATGTGATAGGCTTATGACATTTTCTCAGCTACATTGTTTCCATTCACAATACTATCTAGCCTAGTCCTGTCTCTTTATTTCCACTATTTCCCTGCATTTTGATTTTTATCTCTTCTCTCTATCCCAGCTATTCTGTCAGTGGGCTTTTACCTGTAACCAAATGCAGGAAACTCTTTGACTTGGTTCTGCTGATAATGACTATAGTTTACCTTCTTTCATTGTCACAAACATCAGCTGAAATATAAGCTCCCCCAAGACTCTAGATAAATAATTTTAAAAATCAGTTGAGGAACAATCCCAGGCTGATTATTACTGATTATAAGTAATACCATTCCAAACAGATAGATCAGATGTTAGAAAAACCACCTTTCTAACAGTATCAGTAGAAATAATTTCATAATTCCAATAGCAGGTGTCCCTTAACTGGTGTTTGGACATTATGTAAAAATACAGTACTGTAGCCTGACCCATAGGTATAATAGCATATTTTGACAAAAATAATATTTATGTTACTATTAGAAGGCAATGTAATGGTGAAGTGAATTTAGGCAGATCAAGGAGCTTCTCTGACGGCATTTCAACAATTTCACTAACTGGAATGGTGAATTGATGAACTTCATGAAAATGTGAATAATAAAAATAAAATAAAAATAAAAAATAATTATAATTGTTATTAATAATACTTAAAATAACAGCAACATGAACACCAGACACAGAAAGAAAAAAAGAAAAGAAAAGAAAAGAAAAGAAAAGAAAAGAAAAGAAAAGAAAAGAAAAGAAAAGAAAAGAAAAGAAAAGAAAAGAAAAAGAAAGAGAAAGAGAAAAAGAGCAGGTTGTTTCTTGATTAAGTTTAATTAAATAACAGGTGATTATTTATTGAGTTTATGTTATGCTGTGGATGAACTAAATTAGGTTGGTGTGCCACCACTCTGCTCATTTAAAAAATAACACTTTTTGAGATCAAGTACTAAATGAGTAATTAACTACTGTTCTTGCATGATATAGCTGTGGGAGAATTTTTCAATTTTCATGCCACAGTCCACTATCACACCAAAACTTTCTTTTTGAAATTAAGTAAGAAAACTTTTCATTAAAAGACAGCCTACATTTACATCAGCATTGCAAATGTAAAAAGGCTGTTAATTATATGCTACGTACTGATACTTGTTGGACTCTGAGATGGAGACTGTCAAAATAATCCTGGGAAATTCTGTCAGCCATGTAATTTCAAATTTGAGTGTTCAGGTTTCATGTCAAACATTGAATTTCTTTCTTCAACAAAGACCTCTTTCACACAATGCATCCTACTTATAACCGGCGTTAGTATTTTGACTACCATTTTATTTTACATATTTATTGAAAGAGATTCTGTTCCTACATTATCCAAAATCTTTCTGAACTGATCTGTGCTATCCTACAACTCTCCCTAGCATAGGAACACCACAGAAGAGTTCCCAGAATCCCAAGACATGTCTAATGGTGACAATAGGATGAAGAAATAAAAGGAAGCTGTATTTGGAACTTCATGAAAATTCAGATTGCCTGTGCTTCTAAGTTTAGCATTAAGAAATATTTCCTTGACCACAGACACAGTCATCTATATTAAAAAAAAAAAGCCAACATGTGGCATGAAGCAGTATTATGTAGGTTAGTGTGAAGTCTATTAGGTATATCAGCAAAAAAACCTGTTACACTTTAAATGCTGTTAAAAAGGTAACAAATGGAAAATGCTCACTCTGAGCACAGAGCTCTTATTTTCATCAGATAAACAAAGAGTAAATGAGGATAGCTAAGCAGTTGCAAAAAGAGTCTAGACTGTACATGCTTCTAGTTTAGTAACAGCAGAGATTCAGCAAGCAAAAAACAATACTGGGCAAGATGCAAATCATTCAAACAGCAGGAGGTCATCCAGTTAAGTATGCCAATTACAGAGGAAAATTGCAGCATGCTAGTCAATTGTATAAAAAGTAGAAAACCCCATATCCCTGCCACAACTTTTAGTCTAAAAGGAAACTGTCATGCATCAACATGTTTTGTTTTGCTTGTCTTGGTGAAAGATACAGTTCCATCAAAACCTGTTTATGGTGCATTGGATAAATGGTTATTCTGCGAGAACCTTTCCTTTTCACATACACCAACGTACTTTTTCATTTTTTCCCATTACTAGCAATTTCTCCAGTACCAAGCAACCCCTCCCTCAGACTGGTGGTCACATTGAACTTCTGGTGAGTAAATCTACCAGAAAGCAGGGAATGCAAGGCAGTGGTAAACACTGACAAGGGTGCACCACTTCTGTCCCTGTATATCTGTCTCTCATTTGCCACAGCAGACTTGCTATTAGATTTTCTCACATCACTTCAAGGAGGCAGCTGCGTGTGGGGACTGCTGGATATGCGAAATGGCAGCATTCTGGTAGGGTATGCACAGATGAAATGCTGTGGAAATGTAGCTCTTCCTTAGAAGATCAGAGTAACATGGCAAGGTGCATGGTGGATTTATCAAATGGAAATTACAGGACAGAACTAGATCTTTATTCCCACTTCCCAAAGAGATGAAGGTGGAGAGAAAATAAAACTAATCCACAAACATAAATATAATATAGACTTCCTACATGAGTTACTTAAAAAAAATATATAATTTAGTCTGTGTTTCTAAAAGGAGAAAAGTGGAAAGTAGGACAAAGTAGTGACAAAGACTATTAAAAATAGTATTATGTAGCTTCCTCCTCTTCCACAGATGTCAGAATCATAAGGAATTTTCTTACACAGGAAAATATAGATCTGATTTTAAAAGCATTTTATTCCTTTACTTCAAAATTTCTCGTTAAACAACTGCACTTCTTCAAATCATACCTACTACCTTCAAATGTTTAATGATGTTTCAAGGACATTACACAGAGAAAGGCAAGAACTAACAAAGAATTATTAAACTTTAAATTCAAGGAATTCTCTTTTTTCTTTGTCAGGGGTTGGTATTGGTATTGGCACTTTTTAACATCTTTGTTATCGATACGGACAGTGGGATTTTGTGCACCTTCAGCAAGTTTGCTGACAACACCAAACGGTGTGGTGCAGTTGACGTGTTGGAGGGAAGGAACATCATCCTGATGGATCTTGACAGGCTTGAGAGGTCCATTTGTGTGAACCTCACAAAGTTCAACAAGGCCAAGTGCAAGGTCCTCCACCTGGATTCAGGCGATCCCAAACCCAAACACAGGCTGAGCAGAGAACAAATTGAGAGCAGCCCAGGGTAGACATACTTGGAGTTTGTGGACAAGAAGCAAAACATGAGCTGGCAATGTGCACTTGCAGCCCAGAAAGCCAACCACATCCTGGGCTGCATCAAAACCAGCATGGCCTATAAGGCGAGGGAGGGGATTCTGTCCTTCTATTCTGCTTTGCTGAGACCCCACCTGGAGTGCTGCATCCAGCTCTAGGGTCCTCAGTACAAGAAGGACGTCGACTGGCTGGAACAAGTCTGCTAAGGCCACTAAGGTGGTCACAAGGCTGGAACATCTCTCCTAAGAAGACAGGCTGAGAGAGCTGGGACTCTTCAGCCTGGAGAAGAGAAGGCTTCAGGGAGGCCTTATAGCAGCCTCCCAGTACCAAGGAGGGCTTACAAGAAGCCTGGAGAGGGATTTTTTAACAAAGGCATGTAATGACATGACAAGGAGGAATGGCTTTAAGCTGAAAGACGGTAGGTTTAGATTAGATATTAGGAAGAAATTCTTTCTTGTGAGGGTGGTGAGGTACCGGAACAGGGTGCCCAGAGCAGCTGTGGACTACTCATCCCTGGAGGTGTTCAAGGCCAGGCTGGATGGGGCTTTGAGGAACATGGTGTAGTGCAAAGTGTCCCCGCCCATGATAGGGGTGCTGGAACTAGATAATCTTAAAGGTCCCTTCCAACCTAAACCATTCTATGATTCTGGAAAAGAGTTTAAAATGAGAAAAGCAAAAAGGAAGAATTGATGCTTTGGATGAAAAAGTATAGTATTGTTAGAAAAGAAAAGTATGTTTTAATTTAACTCTGCTCTAACAATGCAGTGAACTCAGAATGTAGAGTTATGGACAGTCAGGTCCTAATATTAGAAAATAAACACCCACCACATTATCTTCTTAGGCAGATTATTTGATGTATTCACTGATAAAATTACAGAAGACTTTATTTGAAGGGAACCATTTTACTAAGGCATTATTTTTTTTCAGACTTCCTTTAAATGCTGTAAAAATAAATACAAAATAAAATGAACCCATATACTGTCAAATTGACATAGCTCAAAAACTATTTCCAGATTCTTGTCAGAGGCTTGTTGTTAATAGATTAACAGTGTTACTGACCTTGAGGGATCTAAGAATTGAATTTCCAGAGGAAAATGAAAAACATTTGGAGATGATTCTTAAAGTATATGATTGGACTAGAATTTCAGACAGGAACCACAAAGGAGAAACCAGTCAAAAGATGATTTATAACATAAACTCCAAAATGGAAAATGACTAAGTGCCTTTGCTCAGAAAGCTCCTTGAGAAAAAACTCAACCACGACTACTTTACAATGATACAGAATCTAAACTTTGCACTGATATAAATTAAGTGCACACAGTCACACACAGAGAAGAGGATGTGTACAGACAGCCCGTGCCAGCCAAGGTCCTTGGACAGCAAACACAGCACAAAGGCACTCAGCACACCAGGGCTGGGGCAGGGTCACACAAGCAGCTGAGTGGTGGTAACAGGCTCTCAGCTACCTCCAAAGGAAGAAGAGTATTAGCTTAAATTACAGTATAGAAGAATTAAACGAGCATGGTTTATATTACTGACTGGTGCAAGCTAAGAATGCACTAAAGAAATTAAGCTCTAATCACTAACTCATTAAGTCTTCCCAGAAAAACTGTGTTTATCAGATGCCCATAGCATCTAATGATTCACTCCTGCTTTTAAGTTAGCTTTTAAGTTTTTAAATGACCTTCAGTTCTTGGTCTATGGCTTAGAAAATTAAAAAAGAGTCAAATAAATACAAGTGGTTTTGGGCCTTTGGCTTATGAATGTTTCCTAATGCTAAAGCCTGCCTGCATGACTACAATATCCCCAGCCAACACTCCTCCAGCACTTCCATCATTTTGAGGCAGAATGCATTTATTTGTGCCATTCCTTAGAGAGGTTCATTTAATTTTTCATCAAAATTTTAGATTGTATCCTGAGATAGAGGGCCAGGTTACTCAAAAAATTCTCCACAGTCATCCAGCAGAGAAACAGATTAATATTTTGAAAGTCAAATCTATACAAAATACACATGCACATCTGAAAGCGTGCATGAGCATGTGAGTCAAATCCTTTACTGCAAGACAGCAGGGCAAATAAAAACAACTTGATTTTTTTTCGTAAGAAGAAAGGCAACACTAAAATGAAGTTCTGTGAAGAGCTGTGGACACAATGGTGTTCTTGGCATATCTAATAAAAACCATCAAAACCATAGCAAGCACAGGTAATTCAAGTTAAAATCATAAAGGAATTAGTTTTCACTTGTCCATTTGTTCCTCAAAGGAATCACATATATAATACTAAGCCCCCATCCTTAATCCGTTTGATGCTGCTGAGAGAAGGAATAGGCCTTCACCACACTTGATAAGAAGGTAATCATAGTTTTTAAAAATCCTATGTAGGACCACATTCCTGCATCATATTGTGTATAAGTGGATTTCCGCTGTGACCTACAAAGGACAACAAGGCTCTCCACAGGTACAGAGTGCATTCTTATTCTCAGCTGCTGCCTTCTCTAACTGAACATGGCAATAATAAAAAAATGGCAAATACAAGTTTTCTACAGCAGATTTTCTGCTATTTAGTAGTGAGAAGCATATCTACACAGCATTGTAGAGATAACTGTGCCTCAGATGGCTATAGTATTTACTGTACAAGACCAAATTCACTTTTGCTAATATTTAAAACAACAACAAAAATCCAGAATTTGTGAAGGTATATTAGATTTCAACACTCTTGAAACCAGCAGAGCATTTCAGTTCATTTATTTGTTTTCACAGTAAAGTTTTGTATACAATTGCACACGCCATCCCAAAGACTTGCTTTGATGGGTTAGAGCCTTAAGTTCATGCCACAATTTAGATAACAAATCTTATCATCAGGGTACAGCAAATTTTGTGTGTGTGTGCATATGTGTACACTTTAAGACAACAGAGTTTCTTATTTCTAGCTGGCAACCAGTAGCAAGACTTAGAGATGTGTCAGAACACATCCTTTTGTGTGTCTGAAAGAAAACTTAAAAAATCAATCTCATGTAAACTGTTCTACCCATAAGACTATCAAGAAGTTAGTAGTTCAGCTACAGGATGAACTTTAGCAATAGGTGCTAAAAGTTTTAATCCCTGTAAAGTATTTTATTTCCTGTTCAAGAACACTTGTAATAACAATTTGTGCATTATTTTAATAAGACATATTTGCACTCCACCAAATCCAGGGAGAGGTGCATAAAGAGGTTTGCTCTCAAACTGATAAACGGGGTCAAGTTATGAGGTTCCTTTTTACCTTAAAAGCAAGACAATGTTATAGCACAAAATATTCAGCTGCCAGGTGCCAGCAAGGGAGTGCAACAAGAAGACTAGCTGTGACTGTGGCCAAAGGAGGGATCATGAGAGATGGGTTAGTGACCATCAGTGGGAATCAGTTTAAACACTGCCAACATAGGAGTTCCCTTCCATCTCTTTGGCTGACCCTTATTTCTCCCTCCATCTCTCTCTCTTAATCTCTCTCTCTTCCCCATTCACATCCTTCTTGCAAGGGTGGCAAAGTTCAATTTTACTGACACTGATGAGAGAGCTTGAACCAATTCTAAATGTAAAAATGCTTTTCAATTATGATTTAATAATAATTTATAATTGAATAATCTGAATTTGCCTGCAGTAAAGCCAGAAAGCAAAACCAAGCATTCTGAGATCATTCAGAAAGATTAGCCTTATCAAATAGTTTCAAATTGTTTCTGTCTTTATGGAGATATTTAACAATAAAACAAGTCGTGGTTTCATTCAAAAAGATACAACTAGTTTCTACGCACTGGTTCAAACTATACTATATTACATTTGTAAACTCAAGAAAGATGTGATAATGCTGTCATGGAATTTACAAAAGGAAGTATCTCAGGTATCTTCATGTAGTGAAACTATTTTCTGTGTATCACTCTCAGTCCAGAACAAACTCTGGCTTAATACCTGAAAGAAAAATTACCACATAACAACAGCAAAAAATTAGTCTCTAGTTCTCAGCATGAAAGGCACACCTGTAAGAAACCTCATTAGCCAAATTATTTTGAGTGGAATTGGCAGGGATCACACATTATCTCATCAGGACTGAGTCTCATAATAATAAGAACCAGGCCTTTAGTATCAGAGGACTACATCAAGTGAAAATAGCCGGTCTAGAGTCACTAGTTGTTGTGTCCTGGTGGTTTTATTTGTACTCAGGCATACAAGAGTGTCCACAAAGCGAGAGAGAGAATGACATGGGGAGAGAATGACAAGTAGTCCATGTCAGAACTGTAAGGCACAGAGGGCTCCTCTGCAGTCTCTCATTCCACAATTAAACCTGGATAAACAGAAAGCTAACTTTGTCTGACCTTAATCTCCCTCTTAAGATGCTTCTGCCAAAATAATCATTATTACTACACAGAGTATTTGAAGCACCTGCTACATTTTCATGCCTTGGCATAACCTGAAAACTGATATTCAAACTATTGCAGATCACTTTATGGGAGAAAGATAATTGTCATCAGTTACAGACAGAAAAGTTTCTACCTGCTGAACTTTGCCTATTACCTGTGTATAAAGCCACCGATCCTTAGGGAAATCCAAGTACTGTGGAAGGAATCAATGCATCTTCTCTGCAACATGGCTACCTTAGAGTCAGACTTGTCATCTGGTCTCTACACCAGAGCCCAAGAGACAAGCACAAGGTCTCAGATCTCATCTTCCAGATGTCCAGTGTTCCCAGTTCTCAGGTCCAGCATCTTTAAATGCAGTGGCAGCTGGGGAACACTGATTGTTGTCTACAACACAGCTCTACAAACATATATTTCTATCCAAAGTGACAAGCCTTTTTTTTTTTTTTTTTTTTAAGAAAATGTGATATTCTCATAGGCTAGTTCAAGACTTGGTTCAACTCAAGAATTGTTGATTAGAACCAGTTAATTTGCATTGATGTTCAGTATTTCACCATTCAATATGCTTTGGAACATGATTATAAGAAAAAAAAAAAAAGGCAGAATATGAAGCACTCTGAGCTGTCACAGTCATTAGAGGAAAACTCTAGGTCATTCCAATCCCCAGGGACGGCTAGAGTGAGTCAGCCAGATACTTCCCCCATTAAACATCCAAAGAAAACACAAAGGGTTTTTGGTTTTTTTTCCTTGATTTTATGAAACAACATGTTTAAATGAGTGGGAGACTAATCCTTCTGTTTTGAAAAAATACAAAACCTATCACCTGCCCTTGAAAAGCACAGCCTCTGTAAATAAGTAAGCAGCCCATATTACAGTCTAATTCTCTAGCCTTTTCCAACATTAAAACTTCAATAAAATTAAGAAGCAGTCTGATAATTCCTTTTCCCCTAGCCTATGAAAAATGTAATGAATATAAAGCTACTCTGTAATGAGTAATGTACTAATAAGGTGTGTTGACTCTTTTTAGTAGCCAATTCATGCATGGATACAAATAGCTCCTTCTCCTATTACATTTTTTCTGAAATATTATCTATTTGTATCCAAGCTTTATCAACTTACAAACTAACAAATACAGAAAAATGGACAACTATAATAAAGTTCCAAGTTGGTGGATCACAAAGCTCTCCTCCCAGTCTGTTATACTGAAAAGTTAAAATGTGAAGGACAAGGAAAAGAATAGATGCAAGGCTCTGACAAAAGACTAAACACATGAGATGAATGCTCTCTATATTTTATAAAGCTAAGAGGTGCTAGCAGTGATGAGAATGGTGTAAAAATGTACACTTTCATGCAAGTACATTGTCCAGAAAAAAATATATTTGGATTAAAATTAAAGGAAAGGGAGGTACTGGAAAAGAAGCAGAGATACTGAAGATGGATATAATTGGCCTGCTTATTTGCATAAATTTTTATTGCAGTCAAAAATATTTATCTGAGAATAATTTACATCAACTAATTTGAGACTAAAGTCAGATTTTTATTGGGTGTTTATTTGGTGTATTGAAGGCTAGTGTTGTGTCCTGGATTAAACCCATTTGTTTATCCAAACTGTGTACTCAAGCACAGCAGCACATTCTCAGAAGGTATTTTCATATATTGTTAAATACCTAAAATAAGACTTTTTAAACTTTCCTTCTTCATATGGTAAAACACTGATAAAAAGTGTTATACCTCTCTGTATTGGAATAAGAATAACATCCATTAGCTGGCACCAGTTGGTACATTAACTTTGTAAGGAAGGCTGGAGAGGGCTGTATGGGTGACATGATGGTGTTTGCAGAAGGTTTTTTCTTTATAAGGAGAGCCAATCACATACAGTAAACCAAAAATTCCTTCCTTGTCAGAATTTATCCTCCACCCTTCTGCATTTGCCTTTGAATCTTTCTTTTCCCCACCTTCCAATTTGCTTTCTTTAATTCAGTGCCCACAGCAAGTCCTCTTGGAAGCAGCAAAAGCTATAATCTAGGACTGCTGCAAGCTCTCCTCCAGCAGAGGCCTATCCCTGCCAATAGCTGTCATCATTCAAGTGGCACTTGCTGGCAAGATAGCACAGAGTTGCAGCAATTTCTTTCCACTTTTTCATACCTCATATCCCCAGCTGTTCCAAGGGGGTGATCACCTTGCTGGTTTCATGAGGTCTAGAAAACGCAGCAATAATTATTGTGCTGGCAGTGCTGAAGGCAGCCAGCATCACTAAGGCAGGAACTGGAATGCAGCCCAACCAACATAGCAGAATCTACTAATTTGTTGCGCTGAATATTTTGTTGTAAGAAATAATCATGAGCCTTGTGATAGACTATGAAAGGCAAATTACATTGCTGGAGCCAGAGCCTTCTACAGTGCCTAGCAAAAAAAAAAAAAAAAAAAGCAAAATCAAAACTACAGAAACAAATCCCAGAACCAAAACCGAACAAAAAAAACACCTGACAATGTTAGGTTAGCTGGTTAAATCTAGCATTTTAAATGCTTTGTCTTGTCAGTAAATTACCTCCTTGAATTTACAAAAAACGAATCTTCTATCCAGTCATGACCTGTCAAACAAAGAGGTGTTTATAATTGGTTTTGACCAATTTTGTGTATTACACTAAGAGGGGAAGGCTAACAGTGTTCACTTTAATTTCATATTGCATGATACCTTACACAAAATTGTAAAAAAATGAACAGTTAACCTTTCTCCCCATAAATGTATTAGTTAATGTTTTAAATGATGCATGTCTATGACTTTCTAATCCCTGCTAGACAGCAGCTTTTAATACAATTGTTTGAGGATAACGACAACATCTTTTCCAAAGCAAACTACTATTATTAATGAAAAAATAGGAAAAAATAACATTTACATAACACCAAATTCCTGAGCGTTTCTTAGTGGTATAGGTGACCTCTCTAGAGGGAGTATTTTTAACTCAAGGAAAAGATAATCTGATAATATTGTGCTTGCTGCTTCTCTGCTAAGGCAACAGCCTCCTTTATGCAATGAATGCAGCACCTGCTGGTTCCTGCTTTGTGCTCCAAAGCACTGCTTTGACTGAGGTAATGGTTTACCCTGTGGTTTGCTTCTATCCTGATGACATACTGATAGGAACTCCATTTACAATGGAGATTCGGAAAACTGCTGTCCCTGGCAAACAATGCAGTTAGGTGAAAAAGGAACTTAGGTTACTGGGAACTGCCCTCTTTCTAAGTAAGAAAAAGTAACCAAAGCAGAGTCAATCTCTTTCACCCCTGTGGCTCTGTTACCTCAGCCAAGGAAAGAAATGACCAATGCCCATTCAAGATGCCCTGCTATTGACAGGTAATTCTACATTGGAGAGAAGAAGGAATAAACCTTGTGCACATCTGAGAATATAGGAAGAAAAAACAGGAGTCATCAAACTTTCCTGTAATGTATCTCACTACACAAAGTAAATCATGGCAAAAAATAAAACTTTATCCTAAAGACAGCTTTGTACTCTGGGAAACTAATCGAAGTGCCCCCAGATTTCTTAGATTTCTGTTGAGAGCTGACAATGGTTGTCAGCATTATTAATATTTTTAAAGGAATGCTCATGTCCATGCTTTGTGAGAAGCTCAGGTAGGAACCATTCCTTCCTGCCTAGCTGCCCTCCTCTAGATGGAACTGTCTTCTCTGCTGTGGCAAGTGCTGCTAAACTGCAAGTCTCTTCCTTCATCCTCTGCCTAGCAGGTTTCACCCCACACATGGCTGTAAAACCCTTTGAACTAAACAAATGGACCTTCCACTTGTAAGCATAGTATACTAGAAAAGAAGACACTGGCCCATCCCAGTCATAACTTCTATTTAGAAAGCAGAGGTGAGGTTCAATCTACCTAATGTAGGACTCTAACTTCTATCTATGTTTTAAATATTGAACCTCCACCAAGTTTCTGGTATACTGAATCAAAGTGTGTGTCACTGTAGGCCACCAGAGGCAGATCCATTCTGACTAAGTGCAGGTACCTAAGTGAGACAAACTGAATCTGATCCATCCATTTAATCTAAAAGAGCCACAATAATTGCTAAATGAATCGATACATGTGATAGTCCAGAAACGGACTACTGGGCTCTATGCTGTTCCAGGGACTGCCACAGATTCCCTATGGGATTCAGACAAAACCTTTTAGTTTCAAGGTAACTCAGCTAGGCAGTATTTAAATCCTGATCTCAAAACGAAGTCATGTGGAAGTGTAGATTTCATTGACTTTTGCTAATTATTAAGTTCCTAGCTTAGTTAAGTAATTGTGACTACTTTGTTTTGTTTAATCTGTAAGGTGAAAACTATTTAAAGGCAAGCATTAACTTTCAGCATTATATACACTGGACTTTCTCTTCCACTCTTGTAAAAGTATACCAGGAGACAGAGGTGACACCAACAAATGTCTTGACAACAGTCAGTGTGATGGAGTATAAATTTGCTCAAATGCTATTCAATCAGTTTCTTTTCTTCCTGTAGAAATATTACAATGAGGTTAGATTGGGAAAAAAAAAAAGATGAATGCAATTTGTTATGGGAGAATTAACACTATTTTTGCTAAAAGATGTTACAGATCAGTGACTGAACCTTCCCAGTATAACTTCTTTCATAAAGCTTCAGCAATACTGAACACTTGAAGGATGCATGTTATAAAAGGAAGTTATGTGGGAAAGTGCTGAAATTTTATGTCTATCCAAATTTGCAAGGTAGACAATATTAAAATTGCCAGAATATTGTTGCAAAGGATATTACAACAGTGAATGACTAGGCATCAAAATGACAGATGAAATAAAATCCTGATAAATGCAAAAATATGTACCTCCATGGGAAAGAATATTTACCATACATAGTGGATGATTCTAAATTAACAATCATTACTCAGGAAATTATAAAATTATTCAAGAAAATTAGCATAAAATGTCAGCTTGATGATAAACCAACCCCAAATTTTAGAAATCATTAGGAAAGAGTGGGCAATGAAACAGAAAACTGCACTATCGAAGAGAGCACCACACTTGAAACAGTAGACACAGTAAAGCTGGAAAATGACAAAGAAATGTTACAGGGACTATCCAAACAGTGGAAGATTTCTACTGAAGACAGACTAAACCAATTAGAACTCTCAAAGTCAGTAAAGAGAGAGCTGCAGGGGAATATGAAAAACTCTTTATAATCAAGGATTACATAAAGTAAATAGGTAAGGAACAAGTTTTATTACTTTTTCTAGCCATAGAACTAGCCATAGAGGCAGTTGGCTGCAATGAAATGAGAAAAACTGAAGAGAAAAAAATGAAATACATTTTCACAGGATTAATAATGAAACTGGGAAATATATTTCCACAGGCTTTTGTGTTTTAGACAGAAAAAATTCAGATAATTTCATGGAAAATTAGTCCATTGATAGCAGATAAAAATGATGGTCTTGCCACAGCCTTGGTTTAAGAAGTCTCATAATTACCAATTGCTGAATGCTGAGAGGGTAAATTGAAGGAATGACCACAGTCTACAGGGTCCTGCACTGTTCACTAGGCAACTGCAACTGGCTGCTGCTTGAGGCAAATTTCTGTGCTTAGGTGAGCTTTTGTTCTCATCTAAAATGGCTTTTTTATCTTCCATTTGAAACAGCTTACAGGTTTGGGTTTGGTTGGATTTTTTGTGTGTTTTTTTTTTTTTCCAATTTGAATTGCAATGATATGACTGCAAAATCACAAACCTTATTAAAAATATGCTCATTGATGGCACATGAGAATATGTGTCCTTACACTTAAGTCACAGAACATTATGCCTTCAGACACATGAAATCTGAAGTGTTAAGATTTAAATTGGGTCAGGAACAAAACCAATATGATCTAATATCATATTGCCTGAACTTATTCATAAAATGACTTTTAAACATGATCATTTAGGAGACATCCCCTGTTTACATTTCAGGAACTCTGCAGGACAGTAATCTCTCTCAGGTCCTGTAGAAAGCTGCTCTCTAGTGGCTAATGGGAAAGACCAAGAATTAGGAGAGTATAAAATGAATTCACTTCCTTTATTTAGAAGTCCTTATCCATTTGTTTTCATTTTCAGCTTATTGCACATACATAACCATGACGTTCAACAGCACTAATTCAAAACTTTTGAATAATACTGTAAAAGGTTCCATTTACTTACACATCAAGATACAGGGGGCAAAGAGGGAGGGCAAAGCTGAGGCACAACTCATTTTATTTGTAGATAAAATGAGACTACAAGAAATCTACCTCAAGTTTGGATTTATTAAACCAAATCGGTAAATTTTGTCTATCCTGGGATAGGTATTGCAGTGCAGATCCTACTCAGCTATTCCTCTTCAATTGTTCAGATCCTCTGTGGTCATTAGAAAGCCTACATAAATAACCAAATAAATTTGGAATTCTGTTATTTGCCTTCTATGCAAAGACTCTTGTGAAAGGATATGAAACACCACTATCTTAATTTTAAAAGTAAGGGCTTGAAGAACAAGTAGGATAAGAGATCTACCAAAATTCACCCAGCTGAATACACCAGCATGGAGCTGACAGTGAAGTACACAGCCTCTGCTTGCACTGAAGACAACTGTTAGGTGGCACTTTCCTTTTGTGGTCAAGAACCTGAAGAGAGCCATCTATCCATTTCTCATATTATTAACTGGTTCTGTTACTTGTATTATTAACTGGTTCTAACAATGTATGCCATGAAAAAATATAAGACTGTCAGGTACATTGACAATAAATTGATGGTGTTCCTGAAGCTTTTAAAAGCATGCAAAATATGAACAATTCCTTATTTTAATTAGCCCCTTCATATGAGCATAGCTAACATGCACCAAGAGATGACACATCTGGTAGCTGCTACAGGATACACCCCCACTCAATACTGTCACTGTAATAAGAACAAACCAATAAGTGTATTTTCAAATGAAAAAATATCACTCAGATATGACAGATTAGTGCCACATCATGCAAGCTGGAGCACAAGACAGAAAAAGTATTCTGCAAGCTTAAAGTGTCATGTTTGAAGAGAAAATATATACTCTATGAAATCTGGATAGGGAGAAAAGAACGGCAGATGGAAGACTCCACAGCATGCTTCATGAGCCCCCCGCCAACCACTGAATGTTGGACAGTAAAAAAGCTATACCTTATCAAGTTATAAAAGGCAAGGTGAATTTATCACTAGTGGAAAAGTGCAGCAATTTTGGTTACTGATGAATAGTTGTCTCTAAACACAAGAAATTCAAGTTCTGCTTCGAAAAGGGCAGACAACTGAAATAATGAGTGGGTGGCAAGGCACACAAGACTTGCAGATAACCATCCTTTTAAGTCATTCTATACAACTAATCTTAAACTTGAAGCTTTTCATACCTAAACTAGCAAGCCATTTGCTGTGGGCCAGAGAACATGAATGAACATGAACTTAGGTTGAATAAGGGAGTTTCCTAGGACTTTGCACAGTTTCCTTGAGATGCAGGTACCTGTGAGTTCTAGTCTCCTTGACCTTGTAAAATTACATTATGCTACACAATACTTATCTTCTTAGAAGAACAAAAAACATTAAAATAAAAAACGTTCTTTTTAAGAGACCTCCAAATCACAGTTACAGCACTTTCTTCCTGTTGTGAATCCACAAAGGGAAGTAACTAGAGAAAACAGAAGACACAGTTGGTATCAGAAGTCTATAGGAAAACTGCATTATTGTAGCCATGATACAACAATTTAATTGCCTTGGAAAGCAGCAGTGATATCAATGGCAAACAGGTAATGATTAAAAACAACACAGATCTCAACACAGAAAGTACTAAGGTAGGGAATCAACCTTCTCTTCCTGCTATTTAAAGGCAGCAAACATGGATTTAAGCGAATCAGGATGACACTCAGCATTTGCAAAAAAGGTTACTTATGTACATATGTAACATGGGCTTACAAATCCATGCTTATCACTGTGTTTTTTTTACCAATTTGTTTCATTAATCTAGGCAATGTGAAATATAATTCTACTTGTATCTAGATATTATGACTACCATAACAGGCAAGTTATTAATATTGTCTGAGGGATAACATCATCGGACATCTCAACATAATCAAAATAATATGAAACAATACACTATACCCTGGAAAAAAAAAAATAGTACTTTTTTTTTTACATGAATACTTGAGATAGTGTTAAGACACAGAGAGATTTATGATCTTATGGCGCATGTTAATGTAGTATTTTTCATTTTCTGAAACTGTGTTGCACAGTTCCTTCACGTCACTGTGCTCCTCATTCTGTCTTTCACTGGTGGAACTATGTAGAGTTGAGGAACCCCATGCTGTCTGTCCTTCTAGAGTGTGCTTTATGGGATATTGTATGACACAAATTTGTGTGACTCTGCAATACTGCTAGGGCAGCATTTCATCACTAAATCTGATTAAACTATTTTAATCCCATGCATGTGTATAGCAGATATTGCTGCATAAAGTAGAAATCATATTAAACTGGTACTATTCACTTTCTATATACTTTCTGCAGGAGAATTTTTATGAGAAATCCCCTCAGGTTTTGGTGATTACCTTTTTATTTATTTACCTTAACACTATAAATTAAGACATATCATTTGTGAACAAAATTAAAAGCCTCGTAGTTATGAGAAGCATGAAGCCCAGCCATGAAAAAAGCTCAGATGAACGAAATTGTCTATCGATCATATTGTTTTCATTCTAGTACATTTAATTAACTCACATTTTACTTGTAAACCTGTGCTGGGTGCTCAGGCAGTGGGGGACCTGCCCTCTGTCAGACACAGCCGGTTCTGGGAGTTCCAACTCACCCATTGTAGGGTACGGCTGAGCCCCCCCACACGATGGCAGTGCCTTGGGGAAAGCGTGTGTAAGGATGGGCAGGACACTGCCCATGAGAAACGAGTGAGGGGGAAAAAAGTGTGAGAAACAGCCCTGCAAGCCCCAGGATGGAGGTGGGGAGGAGAAGGTATTCCATGTGCCTGGACAGAGTTCCCTGCAGTCCCTAGAGAGGCCAGGCTGGAGCAGGGAAACAGCATGAGTGGGGAGATGATCTGTCATGGGCTGACCCTAACTCCCTATTTCCCCATCCCCTTACACCAGTCAGGGCAGGGAGATAGAGGAGTCGGGTATGAAAGAGTGAAGTTGAGGCTGGGAATAAAAGCCAGGGGGAGGGTAAAGTGTTTAGTTTTTGTTTCCCACCATCCAAATCCACTTTAATTGGAAATAAATTCAGGTAATTTTTTTTCCCAAATTGCCTCTGTTTTCTCTTTGGCAATAACTGGTGAGTGATCTCCCTGTCTTTATCTTGGCCCACGAGCTTTTTTGTCTAATTTTCTGCCCCTGTTCTGTTGAGAAAAGGTAGTGGGAAGAACAGGGTGAGTGTATGGCAGCTGGCCAAGGTCAGCCCACCACATGGCTATGAAAAACTCAAAAGCAGGACAAAAAATACTGCTCTTAATGATTATGATTCTGATTAAAGATAACTTTCTTAGGATTTTTATAATGATTGACCATTTCTGCAGAAGTCCATAAAACCTGCAGCTGGTGGTTCAGCACCTCTGGGGCTGTCAATTTTTAAAAAAAATCTTAGTTCAGGACTGGTTTATACCAGTTACATGTATACAAAGCACAATAGCTTGTATTAGTAAAAATAATTTAATTGATCAAAATTTCTTTGAATGATAAGTTCTGTGGCTTTTCAAAATTTGAGCTGTTTTACTAACCTACATGAAAAACACTTTTGTTTAATCAGACACTATAGTGCTACTGGAGCTGTAGTGAATCTATTCTACCCTGACTTACCTGACTTATTCTGTGAAGCCTTCAATTATTTTGGTTGAGCTTGCCCTCTCTTGCTGGCATTTATAGAAAACAGAAGGCACAAAAGATAACTGATGTTTCCCCATCTGTTTCTTTAATAAATGCCCTTTGCTGCAAAGGACTGGTGTGCAGGCAAGAAAGTAGGACTCACTTATCAAACGATACACTCAGTGCCGCCAAAGATCCAAGCTGTGTTTTGATAAGGATTTCCTGGTTGATGCGACAAATTTCTGCCTGAATCTCAGAGGTATCTTAGGCATCTGGCAAAAAATACTTCATCTAGACCATGAAAACAAATCACTTTTAATTAGTTAAGTCCTAAGCCCATTTCTCCCCACCCCCAGAAAAGACAAAACAAAACAAAAATCTCCAGCTAAAATAAAGTACCTCTGGCTTTGACATTTGGGAACATGACGCCATGTTATTTCCTAAATGCCCCAAATGACAAGACTAAATAATGAAAAAAAAGCCCAAATCAAAACCTGATATGTATGTAAACATAAAACCTTCAATTTGCAATCAGAAAAATCTGTAAGTGATTACTCTTTTTGATGCTCACAAATTATTAGCCTGGTTCTGGATATATTTTTAAATGCAGCTGTATGAAATCACGAAATGTTTTCAAATACAGACAGCTAATAGCATTTTTGTTCTGGTCAGATATTTTATTATAGATAAAGCCCTGTATCTTTAAACATAAAGAAAGAAGAATCTGGATGCACTCCTTAAACTTCCCTACAGTTACTAATGTCAACACACTAGATCTTTCCAATGTACTTGGCCAAAAGTGCTTTTCATGCCACTGCTGTGGTTGCAAAGTACTGTCTCAAGGGTGCTGCACTCCCTGCACCTTGCATGGAAGACTGGTTCTGTTTGAATCTATCCCTCATCTTGCATATGGCATTCTCCACTATACCCTATGTTACCACGTAACACCAGCTCTTTATCTTTTTTACCTCAGACAAAGGAAATCCAGACAACAGGCTCTCAGACATGCTGCAGTCACAGGTGCAGCAGTTACAAAAATAATTTAAAAAAATATTCACAATCAAGTTGAAAGAATCAGTTTATCCTACCTCACTCAGAATAACCCAATTGTTCAGGTGCCATATGTACGATGTCTTTCTTGGCACTGTGTGTTATAAGCCACTGCCAGAGGCAGAACTTTGAGATAAATCAATGATCATTCCTACATGTCGAACCAAGAAACTGTGAATAGGGTGAATCACGTTCCCATTTAAATGCCTGCAGCACCTTCCCCATGTCCTAGTAAGGAGTAGGGGTCCCTGACTGGATTAGTCCTGATAGCCTGGGAAGGAAGCAATACATTTCCCAGAGAGCTATGTCTCTGGAGAAAGTAGCAAGGACAGAAAAGGGTTTATAGACTACAAAGCTCTTTGGCAAAAGGTCAAACTGTAGATGAGTATAATTCTTCAAGGAGAAAAGACAAGAAGAGATTGAAAATGTTACTTTACAAAACAAAAAAAAAGCAAACTCACAAACTGATGAAAGAACTTAGATAAAAAGAAATCTGTGGCATAACAACAAGAAAATTTTGCGATGCTTTTCTTGACAGACTAAAGTTTCTGGGTTTGAAGTAGTTCTTTTAGAAAAAGATTTTCTGAATGGGTTTTATAGATTACTTCTCTGGATACAGATCACTCTAACAACTTACAGAACTGCGAGACTGAGGATAATTGTAATTCTCATACAGTGGATATTATTGTCTCTTCTCTTCCTGAAAATGGATCAACAAAATTGACCTAACATCTGAAACAGGAACAGAAAAAAGCCTGTTGTCTTGCTTTTCTTGTAAAGACAAGAGATTTTGTAACTTTTTTCCCTTCACTGCAAAAGAAAACACCTCACAGTGAAAAAAGTATTAATAGCTTGCAGTGACACATCATGAAAACAGTTTTCAATTCTGAATTCTTCCTAAGATCAGCATATACAGGATTGTGTTTTTCTCTTATATACACTTTGTATTATGTAAAAATGACAACTTTTAAATAATCTTTGTTGAAATAAGTTCATTGTGAAATTGTACTTTGGTGTCAATGAACCTTTGGTAAGCCCTCAGCCAAGCATATCAGAAATTGTCTCTCAATACATAAAATATCTCTCTCCTTTTTTTTTTTTTTTTTTACTTCATAGGGTTGAAAAAGGGCAACTAAAACATGCCTATCTCAGAGTTTTCTAAAGCAGGCCTAACCCACTTCTTTAGCAAGCACAGAAGATTAATTGAAACATCCTTGAAACCACTGCTGCACTGACATTTACAGCACAGATCTCTTTGTGACACGTTACTATCTCGGTTTCAATATGACTTCTCTGACCTGAAGCAAAAGGATTGATATGTAGACATTAAATCTGATCAACTGGAGTGATGGGCAGGCCATTTAAATCATTGTCCTTAAACCACCACTGTCACAATAGCCTTGATCCTTGTTCTGTCCGTTATGACCTTCTGGACTGTCCAGCAGTAAGTCCAGGTATAAATGTCAACCCACAGTCTTCAAAAACACTGTGCATCTCCCTTCCCAGGGCTCCCAGCAATGACCTGAGGAAAAGACAAGGTTACACTGTGGTGGTTCTGAGTCATATCTGCCCCGAAAGGTGCATATGAAGGTACACTGTGACCACCAAGAGGGTCAGAGAATAATCGAGAGCTATTAAATTCCCTTGCAGTCTTGCAGACTTGCCTTCAATGACGCCACTAATTCAGTGTCTTTCCTCTTTGCCTAGCCATCACTTACTTTGCATACTTAGAGTATTATTTTAGGGACAATAACGTAATAGGAAAAATAATGTAAGCAATTAAGAAATATGGGAAATGCATATATGAAGTAAATGTTAGTTTTAGGTAGCATTGACCAAATCTGATACATTGCACTTTACTTTATACGTGTAATTTACTCACAAAAATCCCATTAGAAAACTGAAATTGCCATATACACAAGTTTTCTTCTCTTTTTGAGTCGGTAATTTCAGTCTCTTTTTGAGAATGTAACTGTTGTGCAAGGAAGGATGATAATGTTTTAAAAAATATTAAAGTATGTCCAGCAGGCTTTTTAAACCTCTCTTCTAGGGGCAAATACCTCTTGTTCAGAGTCCAGGAGGGACAGGCATTTGCAAAGCTATATTGCTCCAATTTCATTCCTCCTCATGTTCCCACTCTATATAAACTATCCCTGAGCCCATGTCTTTTCCTTCCATCAGCCTTAGTTTCCATTGTGAAGTCGTCTTCTTCTTTTTATAATTTTCTTTCTCCCATATGTTTTCTTGTTAAGATGGTAAATTTCTCTAAGTGACTTTTCAAGAACACTTTATGTAGACAGCTTTATGCTTCAGGAAGCAATACTTAGCAGATCAAGACAAAATATGCACCTCAAACAGAATTCAAAATTTCATGTACAGTGTAAATTTATATCCTTGAAAAGATGCTCTGTCATTTGAATAAGCTTGTCCTAAACCATTGGGATTATTAAATTGCTTTTGGATTTCTTGTTTTGCACTTTCCCTCCTCTTACTTCCTCGGTAACAAATTCAGAACACATTACTGATTCTGTAAAAGTTCAGTCTTAAACTTCATTTTACATCTACTCCAACATGAAACCTGAATCAAGCCAAGCTTTGCTGAGAAGAATGGCAAGTCTTGTGTTGTTTGACCAACACTTAGTGATGTACACTTTTCAATAAAATATTCAGTCAAACATAACCAAAACAGCAAAAAGCATACTGATTTAAAAAAACTCATACTGGATGGAATTTATTCTAGAACAGATGGCTGGAATGATGCCAGTGCCTTTAGTGAAGAGCACTTATGCTTATAGACCATTCTGACATCCAGAGATCCTTACTGCTCAAAAAACTGTACAAGAATGCAACACATAAAACAGTATCTCCATTTGCCAAACAACATGTGATGCAAATGGTTTTCTGAAAGAAAATAGAGCAGAGCACCCTTAACATCAGGCTGAGAATACTGACCAAAGTTTCTAGATTTTTGAAACATTTGTCACAGTACACCTTCACACAACTATAGTTTTTTTTCTAAATTAAGAAGACTTTGCTTAATATTCCAAGGATTTCAGAACAATAAAATTGATATTTTTTTACTGTGTTTTCACAGTTGTTTGAAGACTGCAGGAGCCAATGCAGCTTTCTCAAAACTGTGGGGTGATCCTCGCATTGCTCTTTTTTTTACTTTCTCAGTGTGTAGTAGGAGAAAGCAAAACCTGTGGATTCAGAGATGTTTGAGGAGTTTTCAGGAAAAATGTTTAGGATGACACTTTGCTGTCTTGGCAGCAAAGGCTAGATTATTTTGCCTAAACCCAAATGTGGTCCCCAAACCAAATTCCAGCAATTCCTTTTTCCAGCAGACTAATTCTGAAGGTGGTTAAAGTAACCAGGTTGGCTTACCAGGTTGGCTTACCCTGTTTATTCATCTGTGCATGCTCAAAATTGCCTCCAAAGGCATGGAAGATGACATTTCATACCAAAGGCTCCATTACAGTCTAGAATCAAGCCAGCAGACAGTATTTAAATTCCATTAAAATGGAGCTTATCGCCTGTTTAACAGCCTAGGGGTTAAGCACTGATCCAGGAAGCAGCCAGCATTCATTCTAAGCTGCCCACAACCTCTGGTGTTCTCCAATAGTGCGTTACGTGGAGCAGGGCCATGTAAGAATTCCTTGTCAGGTGCATAACCAAAACACTCACATTAGGCCAGCTAAAGCATCCATACCAACACTGAAGGTGTTCAGAGGCCTGTTGCCACCTGCTTTTTAAGGAATTTAGGCAGTCAGTCTGGCAGCTAGAGATGCTAGTCAGCTTTAGACTCTACTGACACTCGAGGCAGAAAAAATTTTGAAGTATGAGGGAAGTTAATATTGGGCTTCTAAAAGACTAGATTACGTTTTCCTCCAAGTCAAAATACAGAAAAGAAGAGAAGAGAAGAGAAGAGAAGAGAAGAGAAGAGAAGAGAAGAGAAGAGAAGAGAAGAGAAGAGAAGAGAAGAGAACTTTTTTTTTTTTTAAATAAAAAAGGCTTAAAGTGTCTTTCTTGAATGAAATTGCCCAGACAGCTGAATTTCCACTGTGATGTATAATGAGTCCCATAATAACCTTTGCAGAGGTGAGCAATTCCATGCGTCTCCCTTTACCTAGTCCTTTCCAGACTTCCAAACCAGGTGCCCAAATTCCATGAGGTGTGTGTGTTCTGTGTGACAGTTCAGGGTGTACAAACGACAGAATTTCAGCCACTTACAGTAAAACAAATGGCAGGAATGATAAAATAACTGGATTTGGAGGCAGACTTCACCTCAAGGTATAACAGCCCAATGACTGTTAATCACGAATCCAGGAGATGGGACAGCTGGTGATGAGACAGAAAAGGTGGAGAGAACATGCCTCTATCCCATCCATGCAGAGGATTTGATTTCTAATATAGAGCAGGTAGATAATCACATGGCTTCCATAAAAAGATTAAAATTTTAGGTCCTCACTGACAGAGGGCTTGTCTTCATAACTATAATTTTGTGTGTATTTTTCCTTTTCGCTCTCCCTTCATAAATCTTATATTCTTGGCTCTTTGGTGTAAAGAAGACACAGAAAAACATGAGAAAATATGAAGAGAAACAGGAAAAAAAAATTATGGAGTGAAGAGAACAAGAAAAATTAGCTAAGGGTGAAAAGCTTAAATTTGCAATCCACAAAAAGAAAAATCATGATTGCAGTCTATAAATACATTCAAGCTAACAATATAAGAATACAGGTATGTGAACACAGGAAGGAGGAGTAATAGCCCAGTTATGAAAGCAAAATTTAAGCAGAACATAAAATAATGTCTTCCAATAACAAGAATACTGTGGAAAAGAAATGGGTTCCTCAAGGAAAACAGGCATGACAAAAAAATTTGTAAATGTTCAACAACTATTCAAACCCTTCTCTAGTGAACTACTAGCATTGTTACCAAATGGAATACAAATGGCTTTTGAAGAATGACCATAATTAACTAACTATTTCTGTGATAAAATAACTAAGACTCATATGGGGCTAGAGTTGAGAATTTAGGCAGTTATCTTTATAAAAAAAGAAAAAAAAATTAAGACTTACAGCACCTTAAGCTTAGCCACACTGTATCTGATAAAAATGCATATGGAAAAATAGAAAAGATTATTAGGATATTTTAATAGGGAACAGAGGAATTTTAAATACAAACCAAGACATGAAATATAAAAAATAAAAATTTATCTCATAATAATTAAATCCATTAAAAAATTCTAAATACTAATATTGAAAAATAAGGATCTAGTGAAATCAGTAAATTAACACACAATTATTATTTTTTATTTTTTCCTAAAATGATGCCATCACATATTGATGGCAGAAAATGAATCTTAGGTTATTTCTAAAATAGGACATTTATGCATATATAGACAGACAGTTAAATATAGAAAAAAGCTTGATAAGAAATTTATTGTAGTGTTACAAATGCACATAAATTATTTTTAATTTATCATTAGACTATACATTAATAAAACAGAAAAACGGAAGCCATGATAACATATATGATTATACAGAATCTCAGTTAAGGATATGTTTTCTACTTGTCTTAATTGTGCAAGTCTAAACTTGCAACCAAACCACTAAGCAGCACAATTGTATTTTGATTTACAAATTGCTCTTATTCTATTCCATTTGAGACAAATGAATTTCAAAGGTACAACAGCGAGACGGTATTTCAGACGTACTCTATGAGAACAAGTTCCATGTTCTGTACGATTTATCTTTTAAGCCCTAAAATGATAATTACATTTAAATTACTCTCCAATTCCATTGCATTAACATAATTGTGTGTCAACTAACAAGATGTACTTATTAAATGGAGAATTTCTGGCCAATTTACACATGTAATAACACGTTATTGTTAAATTTATAGTACACCTAACAATACTTTGCCTAGCAACTCGGTGTTAACTGAAAATGGTGCCACTAAATAACAGCAGCTCTATTTCCTGTTGACCTCAATGAACCCCTCAGTGCTCAGTAAAGAACATAAAACTTAGTATTGTGCTACTGCACTTCTCTAAAGGAAAGCATAGATTTTAAACACAAGGCTAGAGTAAGCGTTGTCTTAAAACTGCAACACTCTTCTCAAGCTAGGAAGGAATATTGCCTTTGCAACAGGTGCAGTAAGAGCAAGAGTTAGTTTTTGCTTTAATTTTGTGCCAGATTAGTAATTCACAAAGGCATCTGGAGAATTAAACTAGGCAATTTCAGTGGTTTGGTGCTGAACCCAGGAAGCAAAATTTTCTTCTTCCCCCTACTAGTATTAGCAAAAGTTCACAATTAACTTACTTCTTCTTTCAAAATTGGGCCTTCAAAGTGAGAATTTAATCATCCAAGCGCAAACTGTTAACTTGGTTAATCTATACAAATACATTTATAGATAAATAGCAATTGTAAAACCTTGAGCCAAAGGTTTTGTGTGAATGCAGAAAAAGTGTCTGCTGATAAGAAATAATATTAGGTTACCATTTACTTGCTTTTCCATCCCAATGCAGAATTTCTCCCAACAGTATAAATGTTTCTGAAAGCTAACATATACATATGGAGTGCTGTGCTCCTGTGAAACACTGTTAAGTCGAAAAGGTTCTGTGAATGTTGAATGGTCTGCTTGTAAGTCGTCTCTTGCAAAAATCTACCTAAAAGACAATAAATCCGAAAGTCTACAGTCCTGGTATATTTTATTGTTTAAATACTGATTTCTCTGTGAGAGCAAAACCACGTATTTCTGATGTGACATTCAGGAGATCTTTCTGCTCTACTACCAAAGCAACACTGACTCTGTACATTCAGAGAAGTCTTAGAAGATGCTTTGCTTTTATTTGCAAGTACAGTTTCTCACAGAAAATTGACTATACTTATTTTTCACAGACAAATTTGTTTCTATTTCTTTTTTAAAAGAAAGAAAATACTTCTCTAGCTCTATATTTTTCTCAATAGTTCTTGGATATATGCTACTAATTTCCAGAAACTGCTAGTTTCTTTGAGTCAAATATTCAATCCGAATGAATATTCAACAGAATATTCAACCAGAAAATTAAATCTCCCATTAACAATCAAAGGGTATGCACAATTTACGGGTGAGCAGTTGCTGTAATTAAAAGAAAAAAAGGGAAATAGAAAGTGACTTAAATCTGAAAATAGTTACTGAACATTTGCACTAGCTACTTTACTAATCTATGCATTCAGAAGGGCAGCCACACTGTGTGCAGACCTAGAGATGCTATACCAGAGTGAAGAACAGCAGAAGGGCTGGCATTCCAGGAAGCAGGGAGGGGAAAAACTGCTTATTAAGTCCCATCCTTTCACTGTCAGTTTGTTCCCTAGAGTATTTTTCTTCAGTAGCATGTTGAATCTGGTTTTAAAGGTCCCAGGAGATGAGGCTACCACCTTTTTTCTAGAGAGCTATCTCAGTCAAAAGGAAGTGATAAATTTTATCCTTTTTGATATTGTATACCAGTGCTCTTACAGTAATGATATCACTATGGACCACATTAAAAACAATAATGGAAAAGAAAAATGAAATCTTTCAGATACTTATACCATGTTTCCCTTTGGTTATGAAAGGAAAATTGGAAGAATTTATGGCTCACTGAGTTCAATATAGTGCTAGTTCAGGTAATTTATTTTGTGAAGTAAATATATAATATCTTCAAAGTGATTAGTTTCTTACTTTTCTATTTCTGATAGGAAGCTTTAAAAACAAACCTGTCACAGTTAGAAATCTATTAATTTCCAGGTTGAAATAATTAACTGACAGTTTGTATTCAACTAATTCTCTTGGTAAAACTAATTTCTAACTTCATGATTTTCACATTTCCTGTATTTATCTTTTTTGTGGATTTATAGGAAACAATGATGTTTGCTTTTACCATCAGCGTCTTAGTATCTTTTACTTTGGTACCTTTTTCCCCTGATGGATTCTTTCAGGATTCTTTCATTCATCAGTTCCACTGTGAATTCATTCTTTCTTAGATTTAGTAACCTCAGTTTTACAAAGCTTTTCAGAAGAGGCCTTAATACTTCCTTATACAATGACATTAGCATTTTTTCATTTTCAGAACCAACCCCTCAACTGAATTTGCTTTCTCCTCATCTGAATGATTTTGATTATTCAGTCATCGAATACACCCAATTGCTTTCCCCCTTCACCTACTGAGTATCTCCTAGTTCACTGTAAAAATTTATAACAGTCCCTAAATATATTACTATTCATTGCACTAATGAATTTAATTCCATGTTCCCATTTTTATTATTTAAGTCTTCAATATTTAAAAATTATTTCTTTTTCCTATGGCAGGTTTGGTTTTTTTTAAATTTACCATATGTACCATAGACAAAACCAGTGACATACTTCTACGTTTTAGACCAAGGTCATCAAGGAAAATATTAAATGAGACCATAACGAAAATGCCAAAAATCACCCGCAATAAGCCCCCCTTCCATGTATCTTATCTGTTTTAATATCACACATGATTTTCTCCCCTTTAGTCATTTCCTTGTAAGGCATTAAAATTCTTGTAACAATCCTATTTTTAATTTACTCTTTGGCACTGAATCAAATATTTAACTGAAGTCCAAATTGATGAGTTTTATGGCATGTCATTTGCCTAGAAAATTATTTATCAAAGAGAAATTGCAGTTAAAAACATGTCGTGTTTTGTCCTATTTCTAATTGCCTTCATACATTTCATTATATTTACCATTGAAATTAGTTCTAAAACTTTGTATAAGGGCCAGATGAATCCACTATCCCAAATCCGTCAATTCAATGTAAAACTCCCGCGAAATTTAAAGTGTAGGCTTTAGCATTGTTCTCTGAGTGTATGGTATCTGCTGGGAAAGGTTGACTAAGGATAGGTTAATTGCATATATCATTTATTTCAAACATTTTTTTCAAAATTCTGGAATGAAGACTTTCTAATCTCCCCCATCTGGATCACATGGAATTTTTTAAGCTTTTTTTCCTATGTGAAACAGTAACTCACATTTCCATGTCCTCATTTTCATAATTTTCTCCATATTAAACACCTTTGCCTTTATGGAAAGCTTTGACAAGATTTTAATTCAGAAATTGGGGCAAAAAGAGCCATTTTAAACATCTGTATAATCCCAGAATAAAAACCCTTTTTCTTCCTTTCTTATTCTTAATTTTGCAGGGCTAAAGATCTTTTGTTTTTATTATTTTCTGTATGCTGTAGCTTGGCTTGATATTTGGCAATTATCACACTCCTAGTGTGTGCCAAGTTCTAATATGTAGCTTTCATATTGCAAAGTTAAAAAAAAAAAAAAAAAAAAACAACCCTGTCTGCTTACGAGCATTAAAAAAAAAAAAAAAAGGAAGAGCTCTTTATTTATGTGTTGTGAACTTAAACTATTCCTAATGAAATATTTTCCCAAGTATCTTTTGCATTCATGCTTAAGGAAATTCTAACTCTTTTTAATTTTTAAATTCTGGAACTGCTTAGTCCACTTAGTTTTACTAGACAGTCTACATAATTATTTACATTTCCTCTTCTAAAATTAAATACACTGTATATATTCTTAACATAATCCAGCAAATTGATCCATTTTAGGAACACTCACATGCAGGGTTGATGTTCTTTTAAAGCAATAGATTTTATATAATGATTGGTCAATGTGAGATATAAAATACTCTTTTGTTGATAAATTGATTATGTGGTGTAAAAATACATAAAACCTACTATAATTTACAGCAGCTGTTCTTTAATCAGGCAACTTTAAATATCCCAAAGGAAATTTATTCCTGTAATACTAACAATATTGCACCAAACCCTTCACAATCTAACATTGGCAAAATCTGTAACAACTCTCAAATTAGACCTCTGAGTCTTTTCTACACTTCTGTCACATATCTTGACCTACAGATATTCAATTTTTAATGATCACCAGCCTTTTTTCTATTACCCCAGCACTCTGTAAACAGTCCTGCTATAGTACATTTGCATTTATATATTTTCTCACTGACCAGTTCTTCCAGTTTTTGGATGCCTTCTCTCTGCTAAATATGTTTTCATTTCCTGTCAATTTCAGTTATCTATGAATTCTATTTACATGTCATTTAGTTCTTTGAAATCATTAAGTAAGATGTTAAAGCAGAGAGTACCCTGCAAAAACCTAAGTACTTAGTTTTAGCCTTGCAGATTCTCACTGCATAATATCTTACATATTTTGTGCCTTTTCCCCTGCACATTCATATAGAAAAAGCTTAAAAGTCTCTGTCATCTGAAGTTTCAATTACAGTATCCAGTGAGAAGATGAGTGGCATCCATTTTACTTCATCCTACTTTTTTCCTTCACTGTTGACTCAAGTACCAGTCTCAATTTTCAAGACCATTTCTCTCTCATCAGCCACAAAGACTGAATTCTGACACTGACTAGCTCATGATCCAAGCCTTCACCCAGTTACTATGTTTAAAAAAAATCTGTTTCTCTTTTCCCTGTTTTGCTTTTCAGATTTTGGAAGATTTCCTTGCAAACACAAGCAGAACTACCTCATTATTCTACTTCATGCCCTTTTATAATTTTTTTTCTTTGTCTTGAAGCCGTCACAAAATTAGATTGTTAACATGCTACCTATCATACTCATCATCTTTGCCTCCTCTTTCATCTCTGATGGGGCAGTTTCCTGACATATAGAGACCTAAGACATGATTGAGTTTTCTACAAAATACTGAAAACAATAAATAAACCCATCAAAATACACACACGCACACATACAAAAGAAACCCTAAGAGTTTCTTCCATCCTGATTTTTATTGCCATTATATTTTTAAGTGTTATAGCTAGTTGTTAACCAGCCTAAGTGTAGCCCTATTCCAGCCAATAAGAATCATTGCTATATATATTTTTTCCAGTGAATAGATACGGTGTACAATCCTTTGCTTTCATAAAAATCCAAATTACAGAAAATTTTCATATGACTTCGCATGGTAATCATGGACTGCAAATAGCAAATACTGGAGGCACTGTGAACAGGAGAAGATCTTGTAAGTGATGTGAAGGATGATATTCTGCAGCATATAATGAGTGTCAGAATGCCTGGCAACCAAATAAAACTATAGAACAGATGAGTTGAGGTTGGAATTCCTCACAAACTGATAAACAGCAATGCTTCTGTAGATAATTTGCCAGAAATTTTGCCCTCACCGTGTGAACCTTCTCATTGCGAATATTCTTCATGGCATTTCTGTGAGTAGCCCTTTTTACCTTTAGAGAGTGCAAGTTTGGGGTGAAACAATGGAAAAACCCTGTAGCCTATTGCAACCTGACAAATTTTAAGTTTCATGGCATTGACTGCTATGATGCAAAATCTACAGTCCAAATTTCACTAGGAAATTGTTGAAGGAACTGATTATACAGCTATCACAATAAACACATGGTACTTAAAACACTAAGTTTTGCATGGTGCATTTAACTAAGCCAGTGATAGATAAGCAAGATAAATTTCAATGCAGCCAGTGATTCATATCTGGGTATCTTGAAAAGATAAATACCTGTGCAACTCCTGGATGAATAACTGGTAACACTGGGTCCAAGAGATTGCTATTTACCCCCAAATAACCCATTCAAATTACATTTGGTTCAAATTCATACAAAATAATGGTCTCAAACTAACACCGACCTTTTTCAGCTACAGAGATGTGTTCTAGGACTAATGAAGCCAACAGAAGATTTTCTGAGTCCTTCTGTCAGCTTTTCTGCCTTTGGGTCTTTTCTGCCCCCTTTCATTATGGGCACACTGAAGCTTAGTCAATAAACCATGATAAGACCAACTCCTTACTGGTTACTCCATGTAGTGTTCTGAAGAGCATAATGCAAACATCCCCATCCACGGGGTGTACAAGGGAATCTAGTAATCCAACAATCACCATTGCTGACATTTCTTACTCTCTTGTTATCTTGATCTCCCTATTTGACCAGTACTGAGTTTCAATGTAAAGTCAGTTGCAGTTTCTGGGAAAGAGGGCCCCTAGGATTTTTTATCTGTCAAAAAGAAGGATGTAAGAACCTCCTCTAGATGAACAGTCTTCTAACAATTTCTAATCTTTTTCATAGCTAATATAAGTAGATGCATTTCATCCAATTTCTTATAATTTTAAATTTAGATGAAATACAGAATCAAATTCATCATGAGAGAGCAAAAAATAATCTAACAATAATATGTGCAGCCTTCTTGATTTGAAATTCTTTTCTTCATGTGTCCTCATTTCTTTATTTTTCTTTGGAGCATAAAAAGAAGAAATTGAAATAATTGAAAGATCAGTTACTACATTTCTGACTAAATCACCTGGTTCTTGAATTACAGAGTTACAGCCATACTGTCATCTGAAATACAGAAAATTTTCTGCTTTATATTATTTAACCTTTTTTTTTCTCATTCAAACTGCCTCTTCACATCATTTTAGCAAAGATTTTGATATTTAAACAGGCCTATTTTTTCTTTCTCTGGACACACAGGGATTCTCACTGATTCGTGCCAGATTGTATTTTGTATTCTTGCAGTCAATAGAATTTTACAGATGTCAAAATTGTTCTAGAAAGGTAGAAAAGTTGGTACTCCTGCTTCAAACATGAAAAGGCCTTGTAAGCCAAGAAAACTCCATAATTCACAGAAGGACATATGCTGCAGAGGCCGAGTGATGGGTGAGTATATGGTAGAGAGTTCTGGTGTAAACATCAGGATGTAGGAGGATTTTGACAGTTGGGAGAAAGGGAGAGGATGCCAGGTCCTCTCTCCTACTGCTGCTGCAGCCACACACAATGAGAAGCACCCGAGAAGCTGCTTTACAATAAATGCTGTTTCTCTCAACAGCACAGTATTCAGGGGGCTTTTCTGAAAAACCCAAAGGCTTTTCCCTCTGTGTGTCCTTCCACTCCCTGGAAGTGAGGACACCAGACTGCACAACTCTAGGTGTTAAATATGAGCAAAATTATTACCTTCTTTGAAATCAAGAGACACACTTGCAAGTCTCAGCCTCGTAAATTCCCACACCCCACAGAAGCAGAATACCTGATGGCAATCAAGGATGTAAGCTTTTAGCTCATAGCTTGGACATTCTGAATCTTCAAAAAAAACCATATAAAAATAATGGTGAATCTTCCACAACATTAGAATAAAAGCGCCTGTAAGTGTATTTCTGTTAAAACTGAATAAACATAGAATATCCTTTTAGCCTGAAGAAATGTATTTAAAATTCCTCCCTCTCAGTCCCCACACAACTGATGCTGCCAATTATAGGACTACTTTTTTAACATCAAGTGATGAAAGTACATCCCTACTAGCAAAGTAGAATGAATCAGAGCTTACAGTAGCTACTAGAGAGCTGTCAGAAGTACTAGGCTCCCAAACCTTTATCCTGGCCAGCAGCCCCACTATCACAAAAGCCAGAGTCAAAACATAATTTCACCCAAAGTTTTCTTTAATTAAGAGATGTCTAATCTTTCTTTTGCCGAGTTCTCAAAGATATTATTTCAAACAATAGGCTTTGGATTGTTCAGGAACTTATTCACATTGGGTTTCTTCTGTTTTCAAACAGGGGAAGATTGCTTTAAATACTTCAAAATATTCTGAGTGACAGAGAGACATGCAAAGTTGAATAATCTTGTTTGCTTGACATATCTGAGGCAAGATTCTCTAAAGCTCATGCCTGCATGCTTTTCTCTTATATTCCTGTTCTATTCTTTATTAGCTACTACTATCTTCCAAATATTTTTGGTTTAGATCTACTGTACATATTTCCCTAGCATTGTCATCCTTTCCTTGCAAAGTGCACTTACGTTTGACCACAGAAGCAAGCATGCCAACTACAGTTTAAATCTCATCCTGACTAAATCTTATACATAGTGTTTTTTAAGTAACACTTGCTTGCTTTTATTAATTATTAAGATCTTTGTGTCACAGTGAGCTTAATCCCCATCTCAGAGGCTCCTCAGAAAAGGATTGTCAAAATGGAATTCAGTATATCCAAGACAGAGATTTGACTACAGCTTAGGACTGTAAGTCATACCAAGAAAACATCTTTGAATAGAATATAAAACAAACAGTGTTCTTTATTTTTAAAAGAACACATACCATTCTTTATTTGGGGTTACTATAGACAAAGGGTATAGATCAGTAGGCAAAAATGTCTCATGGTCTCACTGAAATCAAGGCATTTGTCCTCATCTTCTTTTTAGTTATTTATTTTTCATTATACCTTTCACCTTTTTGAAGTGAAGAGCTGAACTGCATGGATAATCTATTTATTAGTGTATCTATTAAAGTACAAACTGAACCAGCACAAGCAATAAAATGGTCCATAAGAGAACATGTGTCGTCAGAAGACAATAGGTCCATCTGCTGGAGTTTTCCACAGAGCATTTGCTGAGTTCAGCAGAGGGAAAGGAGCACATGGGTTGATCAGTTCCTGCCACATGAGGAACTCTTAACAGCAAAGCATGGGAAACATGCTGGATGAATGCAAGGCGCTAATTCTGCAGGTGGCATGCAAAAGAACAGTTTAAAACAAAGCAACCATGTTCAAGACAATAGATTTCAAGGAATTTCTTTATCATCTGGGAAGTCTTTTTTACCAAACAATTTAAATAAAATGTCCATTTAGCTATAAGCAATATGGAAAGGTCTCAAGTCAAGAAGAAAGTATTGCCACTTTCTGACTAATAAGGATGCGGTTTAAATGGTATCTGCTTGAGGTTATTTGTGCTGCTATTCGTCCAATGTTTATTAGAGTAAGCAATCGCTCAGGTACTTAGCACTAAAAAGGAAAGATTTATTGCAAAGACTAACCAAGTGTTTGTTTTTTTGATATTACATATCAGAAAATCGTTTTTTAATGAATATTTTTTTTCTTTTAAAGATGGATATTAGCTCATTCCTCAAAGTATTTGTGGTAACTACTTTCTCATT
Organism: Coloeus monedula; assembly: GCF_965178545.1. Lineage (NCBI taxonomy): Eukaryota > Metazoa > Chordata > Aves > Passeriformes > Corvidae > Coloeus > Coloeus monedula. The sequence goes on from NC_138782.1 coordinate 67,360,856, forward strand.
CTCAACTTACATCACTATTTGTTTCTGGCAGCTTGGCCATTAGCAAAAAAAACCCCAAAAAATGAGAGTTGTCCTGTTGACTTGGCAACTGCACACATGCTTTGAAGCATAAAGGGCCATAAGCTGCCCTGACTAATCTGCAACAGCTCAGCTTCTTTCCCTGCCTCATCAACACCATGGCACTAAAATGACATGTCCTATTAGAGACCTATTCAAGCCTGAATTAAACAGGATCTTCCATGACTTGATGGCTTTTAGATGATGTCCTAGAGCTCCTGTTCTCAAATACAGAGAAGTTTGGGTATTTTGGTAAAGAACCATCAGATCTATAAAGTCACTGAAGAACTGATGCAAAAGCAATACAATCAAGAATTGCTTGACCTGCTGTAATACATACCATAAGTACAAGGTCACCTTTTAAGCACACATGGTTTAACTCCAGCCAGGAACCAAAGTCCACACAGTCACTCACTCACTCCCCCACCAGTGGGATTGGGAATAGAATCAGAAGGGTAAAAGAAAAAAAAAAGTGCACTGAGATAAAGGTAGTTTAATAGGGAAAGCAAAAGCTGCACACACAACTGAAGCAAAACAAGGATTTAATTCTCTGCTTCCCATGGGTAGGTAGTGCTTCATCCCTCTCCAGGAGAGCAGGGCCCCACCACCTGTAATGGTTACATGGAAGACAAATGCCATCACTACAAATGCACCCACCCCACCACCCCCCCTTTCTCCTTTTCCCCCCACTTTATATACTCAGCATGATGTCATATGGTCTGGAATATCCCTTTGGTCAGTTAGGGTCACCTGTCCTGGCTGTGTCTCCTCCCAGCCTCCAGTGCACCTCCAACTTCCCTTGCCAGCCATGGCAGTATGAAAAGCAGAAAAGGCCTTGGCTCTGTGCAAGCCCTGCTCAGCAATAACAAAAACATCTCTACATTATCAACTCTGTGTTCAGCACAAAGCCAAACACAGCCCCATACCAGCCACTGTGAAGGAAATCAATCTTACCCCAGCCAAAACCAGCACACATGCAAAGAAACGCTATGATCATCAAGCTGTGCGAGGATGTTACATGCTGCCTAGAGCTGAACTGGGTTAAAGGGACACAAGACCAAATGCCCCTTGTCACAAACACAGCACAGCATGGATTTGTGGATCTAAGTTTGTAAGTCATTGTTCTTAAATTGGCCAGAATGGCCCAGTTCAGTGTGGCCTTGGTGTTAATGCTGTCTCTTCTTGATAGAAATGGGTTAGAGAGCAACAACCTATGTTGTTATGCTGTCAGATATAAAAGCATGCAAGCTGCTGGAAAGCAGAGAGATGTAGGGTCAAGAATTATCCCGCATCCAGATACAGCTGCTAAAATCAGGACAGACTTTTTGACTTAACACCTTTCAGTGAGGTTGATGCTATCACTTGTGATAGGGTGATAAAGAATTCCAGGGCAGTTTTGACCTTCCACAGATTTAGTAATATAATGTATCCTTTCTGTCGTGACGTTAACAACAGTTGTACTGATATATCTCAAACTCAAGAAGACAAGTTAAAATCAAATAGACAAAAATTCACCCTGTAAAATTGGCTATACTTGTATCCTTTGAGATGTGCTAGGGAAAGAACAATAGAGGAACAATATTTTGAATAAAATAAAAGTAAAAAAATTGACCCTTATTTTCTATCCAAAATGGAAATGTTTAACAGAATGCTACCTCAAACACAGATGAAGACAAAAATCTCAAGAACTTAATCATGGACCTGTATATCGTTTTCTTTGGATTATACACAAAGTATTTCATATTCATAGAGTTTTTAAAAATTAATTTTTGCAGCCTAGGTTATTTTTCAAACTAAGGAAATATTCTAAATAAAATATAATATGTTAGAAACTGTAAAAAAAAAGTTAGTTTAGCTCTACACAAGCAGTGATGGTAACTGCTCATTTTGATAAGCAGTATTTCACTTTAGGGAGCAAACAGGAAAGACTCACCTGGGAAAAACAGCTAGTAATAGCTGAATGAGAGTTTTGGGATTGTTGAATTTCCTCAAAACTTTGCTCGAGGTAATTTGAAATAACTACTTATGCATGATGAGGAGAAAAGCTGTAGAATTTCCTGCTCTCTTTCATGTTGTGGCTTAAGGTATAGACCGACAGCAGAAACATGACCCGTTTGGGTGCCCAAACAGGGATTTAGCCCCAAAATGTTTGACAAGGGAAACTACTTCTAGAAGAACGAGGTGAGAAGGGGAATATGGCACATTGGTGAGGCAGAAATGATGCCAACTCCCGCAGCAATTCCATAATATGTTAGCTGCCACAAAAATATGTGGCTTAAAACTCATAAAAGACCCATCCCTTTTTTTAAAATTAGTCTCACAAAATAAGCAATACCCTGAAAAGTTCTGCAAACTTTATTACCACTGGTATTAGACACATGATATTTGCTTAGAATCATCTATTCATCATCTATTTATAATTCTTACATTTTAATATTGATGTGGCACATCTGTGAGCCTTTATTTGAGAAAATTATTGACATTTATTATGCTTTCTTAAAAAGGGCACCATCAATGTTATATTTCCTTCTGTGAGGAAGAACTAGCAGGTATCTATTTTTTCAAAAAACTGCCTACAATTCATCAATACAGATTACAATTGAAAATTTATAATTGTATAAGATATAAGAGTCATGAGATGCACTTCATATAGAATGTTCAAATTCATATCACACAAGGATTTCTATTATGGGTTCACATTTGTGTGTGTTTTGTCTTTATGAAAACTATGTCTTGCTTAACAGGTCTGGGGTAAATCACAAACTAGTATGGGATTTTTGTGCATTCAATAAGTCAATGGCAAAATCTCTTTATTAAGACATGCAATATGAAAAGGATACACATTATGTCATCCAGTTACCTTCAGCAAAAATTAGTATCGTGTGGGAGTATTTTAAGGTGTATTATACAGAGCGCATGCTACAATTTAGACAGAATGAATAACATGGCTTGCAATATTTGTGAAAGGTTTTCAACTCTAAACTTTTTGAATATATCCTTTAATAAACCTCCATGTTCAGTTTAAAAAGAACTGGCACAGTACATACTTAGGAAGTGCAATTTGGGATCTCTAAAAGTTCAGCAGTTCCCTCATGGCAATGAAGGTTTTTATAATGATTCTTGCTGCTGAGGCTTACTGGACAGGGTTGGGCTTTTGGGTTTTTTTCTGTCCTGCAGTACAAAGGACTGATTAACTTGAAATAAAAAGCATGGATATTTAATCCACTGAAAGTAACAGCATGAATGTTCTTAATCCATTCATTTTATCTAGTAATTTTATGAGTAGTTGTACAGCAGTGCATCTTGCAGGAGCTGTAAGCCATTTTTACACTTCATTTACATAACACAGGAGATGATATGAGGATATAACAATTCAGAGAATCTCTTTATATTCAAGAAGAATTCTAATTGATGGTATGAAGTTGCTGCATCATTAAATGGCTTAGAGTATATGATATCAAGGCAATGGCATGGGTCTCCTAGACCAGAAATAATAAAACCTTAATAGCCCCTATTTGAATGGCATCATTGTAGGACAACAGACTACCAAAGACTAGGGAATATCTTAGATATTAGGAAGAAATTTTTTACTGTCAGGGTGGTGAGGCACTGGAACAGGTTGCCTGAAGAAATTGTGGATGTCCCATCCCTGCAGACGTTCAAGGCCAGGCTGGATGGAGCTATAAGCAAACCTGGCCTAGTGAAAGGTGTCCCTGCCCATGCAGGGTTGAAACTAGATGATCTTTCAGGCCCCTTCTAACCACAAAAATTCTATGATTCTAGGATTCTATGCATGACCTCCTGCTCCAATGAGGTAATGGCGTGGTTCAGTAAAGAGAACAAATACGGTACATACTGAGAATGTGAGTAAATCAGAAGTACTTGCACAGTACCAAATGAGCAGCAATTTAGCATGTATTAAAAAAATTAAACAAAATTCTGAAACAGTTTGCTTTAAGTAAAGTCATAATTTTACTGTAGATAGTTCACAATATGAACAAACTCACTGATATCAGCTTGCCTGGCTGTCAGAGTGAGCAATATGTGTATCTTACTGCAACCTGAGAATCAGATGCACATTCATTATTTACTCGGTGAAAGTTCATTTCTATAAATATTTTTGTGTGGTATGTTATAAAGTAGAGACATAAGTTAATACTTTTTAAAGAAAATTTCTTGTAGGTCAAAAGTTTGAGATGTCCATGATATAACTCTCTGAAACACAGTGCCACCTGTGCAGTGTTGGAATACCAGATCACCAATTGCAGCCAAGTAGCAGGACAGTAAAACATTTATTATGCATAGCCATTGTGTGCTTGGTAAACTATAATTTCAACAGTTAAATACTTCAAGCAAGAAGTACTAAAACACACTAGCACAGAAACGTAGAGTAGTTTCAGCGTTTCTAAAGCAGCTTTCTAAAATAAAGCAGGTTTTCCAATTACTGCTTTTTAGCATGTGCAAAGGCACACAGTCTAAAGAGACTAAAGTCTTAACACCTGACTTGACAGCTATGGAATTCTTATAGGTATGGAGTTACAGCTTGCAATCATGACTGATAAAACGAACTTTCTCTCTCTTTTTTTTTTTTTTTTTTTTTTTTTTTTTTTTTTTTTTTGACAGAAAGGCAGAAACATAGGAATTTGCAATCACTGAATGTCCTCTAGTCTAAATTCCTACTCATGACTGTGTAACTTCAAAGTTACATGAGTTGCACAGAGTAGGCTCTTCGGATGAATTTTGGAAATCTCTAAGGGTGAAGATTCTGCAGCTTCTCTGAACATTTTCTCCACTGTAAAACCACTCTCAGTAAGACCATTTTTCTCATAACTCAGCATAGTTTCCATTAATGCAACCTGCAACTGTTCTTTTTCTGCAGTGATAAAGAGCCTGTTTCTGTCTGCAGTCTGCATTGGGGAATAAAAGAGTGGAGTTATATTCCCCATCCCCATCTCTTCTCCTCTTCAGGCTAAACTGAACTGCCACAGCTCCTTCAGCTCTTTCTGCCTGTCCTGTGCTGCAGTTACCTGACAACCTTAGTGATCCTCCTTCAGACTCTCTCAACTTTATCAATGTTTCTACTGTACTGAGAGTCCCAAAACATGAACCCGTACTCAAGATGCAATTCTATCATCTATCTGTTATTCTTTGTTGAAAGAATAATCACATTCCTTAACCAGCGTGCTCCACTCTTGCTAATATAGACTGTTACTGGATGGGATTACTAACATGGTGTTAGTTTTCATTACCACAAAGTCACACTGTTAAACCATGCTCAGTTTGGTTCACCAGAACCCCCAGCTCCTTTTCTTCAGAGCTGCTCCTATCCAATCAGTCTCCAGACAATGCTGCTTCATGGGTTATTCTATCTCAGAAGCAAGTATTTACATTTATTTTTGTTGAGCTTCAGTGAGATTCAGAGAAGAATCCATGCCTCTAATTTGTTGAGGTTCTCCTGTACGGCAGACCTTTCCTCCATCATTTCAACTATTCTTCCCAATGTAGAGGCATCTGTAGATTTGATGAACATCCAATCACTCCTGCTGCTGCTGATTGTTTTTGGCTTTTTTGTTTGTTTGTTTGTTTGGTTTTTTTTACCTTTGGCTTCATGCCTTCTTCCTGTGTCCTCTGGAATCTACATTTCTCCTGACACCACTCTTCTTGTCAAGTTCACATGCTCCATGCTATCTGGCCTTTCCTTTCCCATATACCTTCTCCACAACTACAAAAAACAGCATTGCCATAAAACCTTCCTTTCATACTATCCATATTTATTTCACCTGAATTATTTCTGATACTTACCCTATGATAACATATCTTAGATTTTTGTGTGGGTATTGGCACCTGAAAACTGGGAGGGAGGGAGGGATGAAAAGAGGGAGAAAAGAAGGGAGGGAATTGGGAAGGGAGAGAGTATGGTGGTTTCGTTCAAATACACAGGAGCAAAGACAGCACCCTGTGGAGGTACAATTAGCTTTTCAAACTGAATATACTTGTGCAGACTTTGAGAAAAAATGATAATTGGCTGACAGAACATTAAATTGATAATCATTCATGAAACTAATTATGGTAAAAACTCTTATTCTTCAATTGTATTTTGTTTCAGATGCAATACTGTCAGGACCAAGTCATGTTCTAGGTAAGACCAGCAGACAAAATAAATACTTTGAGCACTATTTATAGAAAAGATGCTTCCCCTCTTTAGCAGTAGAAAAATCACTACTTTCAGCAGTGTATGAAGCTTCTGGTTGTTGCTGTTTCAAATTATGTATTTGTATGAATCCAGACCCACCATTCACACTCAGTAATATAAAAGCTTTCTTCCAGGGAAAGCTTACATTAGACAAAGAGGCTGTATCATAATAGAGAAAAGCAGGGTGATTTGACTTTAAATTTAGCAATTTAACTATGCAGTCAGAGAGGAAATAAGAATAGCATAAAAGTAGAATAAGTTGGTTAAAATAAAATAAAATAAACAAACAAACAAATAACAAAAAAAACCCCACAAAACCACCCAAAAAGCCCCCAAAACACCCCAAACCGGGAACTTCAGCTATTTTTGTAAGAAAGACAATGGAGATTATTTTTCTTCCGTTTTAAAGTTTAAGTAAGAGACTATGCTCATGCAAAATTAATTTTCCTTCATCAAAAATCAGAGATTCAAAAGTTAAATTTGAACTTCTGAAGTCTTATCTCTTGAGTGTATGAATATTTTATGTACCTTTTAATTACATAATGATATACTACCCTTTGACTCAGGTCTCTCTTTATTAAGGAATTGTTATTTTTAAACCAATTCAATATTTTGAGCTGTCTCAATATTATAATTCCCACAGAAGAAAGCCTTTTCCCTAGAAAAAATAAAAGAGAAACTCCAAGTGGAACTCCCAAGAAGAGCTAATACTTAGTAGAATGGTAGATATACACCTGCAGGAGAAAGCCTGCTGGCATTTTCTCTCAAAAACATACTGATTTTCAAAGATACTTATTGACAAAATGTCATATATGAGATTGAGCTACACTTCAAAGATCATTTGTAAGGCGATCCCAAATGAAACTGTGTTGGAGAAAGTGCTAAATTTTGAAGAGTAGAAATATGGGTAGAAGATATTCTTAGCTCTTCTTGCTTCAGGCTGATTGATTTGCACTAATTGCATCACTTTGTTTTCTTCCATTATGACTCTTCCATAAAATCTAGATGAATTTTATAGAAACTGATCTTCATGAGTTTAGATCATATATTCACTCTTGATAGAAAGAAAGATGCTTCAAAGCACATAAATTCTATAAAAAGACAGCTTGCCTTTTGGGTGATTCTTCAAATGGATAGGCTTCAACATAGAAAATATTTAATCTATTTCTATATTCAAATTTTGATTGATATTGCAAACTCCATTTCATTTGTGATATTCTAAGTTAATGGTGGCTTCTGAAACTGCCATCAATTACTGGTGCAGACATGATAAATAGTGATATGAAGTTCACCCTTTTTTTAACTCAGCATATTTAAAAGCTTTTTCTGCTAAATTTGAAAATATTCAGATTTTGGGATGTGTTCATCTGTCTAAACCCACCTGAACTTTAGACACCAAAACAGGCTATTGTTTCACAACTGTAGTAGATGAGAGATCTTACAAAGAATGTCAAAGAAATGGACAGTATTAGAAGAGATTGTAATTTGTTTTTCCCTCAAATTAACAGTAAATGACATCCTTGCCTTGGAATTATAAGCAAAATATAAAAATATCTCTACTTAAGCAATGCAATTACTGTAACTGAAAGGTATATGGTAAATATATGTTTTGTTCAGAAAGCACTGAGAGCCAAAGCATTTGACAGAAGTAATTTTCTTTCGGTATCTGGACCTTAATTCTTAGAAATATGCACTTGGACAACCTCTTTACAAAGACACCACAGGTCCTAATCAGCTCATGCAGGAATCCCCTTGAGTTACAGTTTCCCACAAAACAGTCCTTTACTTCCAAAACAAAAGCTTGATAATCCTCAGAGGTCACAGAAACATAAAACAAAGCCAAAAGCTCAACTTTGTGGGACTTCTTTTCTCTCTTAGGGGCTAATTAGCTATTTTATTTTAATCTCAAAGCAGGAAGGTTGCTAATCCTTGACTTCAAAGACTCCCAAACCTGAAATGTAATTATATGGAGCAACTCATTCTTCCAGCCTGGGAAGAGTTGACTTAACATTTCTGTTTCCTTTCTTTCCTTGCTTCCTAAAGAGACTTGATATGCAGGGATCCCTCCCTCCCATTTAGCTCCTCAAACAGTGCTTAGGGAGGAAAGGCTACATGAGTGTTAGATTCAGTTTTTACCCTTTCTAGCTGTCTTGGATGGAGGTTTCAGGTACTGGTGCAAAACAACTACCCAAAGTGGAAATACACCGACAACATGGAACTGACAACGGTGGAAGGAGAACATACAAGCACATACACCCAGAACTGTCATTAGAGCATTATTAAAAGCGCCCTACACAAATATTTCTTAGGTACTCATATGGAAGGACAAATATCTATACACTGTAACTTAACTTCATAGGTATTATCAACATGATACAATCTTTTGACTTGCAAATGAAAACAAAAACTTATGTAAATTGAAGATTATTTTCCCAAAATAGGTTTGATTATCAATAGTGAATTTCAACAGTACATAGAAGCAGAACACATTTTTTGTATGGAGTCTTTATTGGAGAGTCCATTATGTTTTGTGAAGTAAAAAGTAAATCAGTGTTAGATCTTTTAAATTACAACAAATTATAGCAAGTCGGCTTTCTAGTTACCATGGTTACAGGTCCCTACAGACTATTCCTTAAGAATTTTTTCCTCCACCCAAGATAGCAGCAGTCTTTTAAAAATATTATCTAGACTACAGCAAAAGATGATTTATAGTATATTTATGCTGATATGCAAATTAACAGAGCATTTGTTAATGAGACTGCCACTTGGGCAAAAGCATGGGCATCCTTATACTAAGAATGACAGCTGCTGGAAATTAAGGGTCTTAATTCTAAATAAACCATGAACACTCTAAAAATAAACTTCACATAATTTTAGCTTGAAAAATATGAAAAATATTTGCTGTAACTATCAGGCTAACCTATGAAAAAGAATCCAATAGAATGACTTTTCTCAGTCAGTAGTGCTCATTTCTGTCAGGTGTCTCTGTTCTATTTTGCACCAGTCTGTAATTCTTCTAGGATAACTTTCACCATAATTAGTAAGCACCTTTACTCACAGCTTTGAACTAAGCAATTTAACCTGTGTGTTACAAGGGATTTTGCTGTATATTTTTCTTATCTTCTGGAGCTCTCATACAGGCTCAAAGGAAAGGAATTTAGTATAATTTTCAAACAAAAATTCCCAATTAATTTAAAGAGAAGGTTGTTCATGTGTTTATCTTTTCAAGATAATCACAGGGAATAGTATAACAAATGGATTTGTAAACAATCTCTTTCAATAGGTGTGACGCTTCACTACAGTACCCAAGCACACTCACTGAGTTGTCAGTTCATCCAGATTTTCCTTTCAGTTGTAACCATCAGACATACACTGAGGAGACACAATTTTCAGATTTCTAGAAACAATGACGAAAGTCTAATGCTAATATTATTTGCTGCAAATTTAAGAATGTCAAAGAAACTGGACAGGTTTTAGCTACCAATGGCTTTGTCTGGCACACATGAAGCCGCATGTTTGATTCCCTATCATGTTATCCTGGGAACTGTTTAAGGAAATAAAACCAAAAAACTTGTGCGGTATTTATCTAGAATGCATTAAATTGGAGGAACGTACATAAAAGTATATTTGAAATTTACATGCTTTACTATGTGTCTTCCATGACACGAAGGTTGTTTCATATATATAAATAATTAAAAAGTGATGCAAAATCTATCCATGCATTAAATTTCCCCTAAGTATTGTTTTCTGGTTTCCTTCATATAAAGATTTTTTTCAGAGTCCTATCACTAGAAGTGTTCATTGTCTCTTACAGCTACTATAAATTCCTGATAAATTTCTATAAACAAATCCTTTTTTAACTAACCTAATATTAACGTGCCAATACGTTTATTTTGTTTTTCTAATATAGGACATAATATAAAACATTGGTGAAGTTTAAAAAGCAGGTAAATATTCAGGTAAATATTAATTCAGCAATTCATCAAGGTATTAGACCATCCGCTCAGGACTAAAGAATACCTTATCACTGACAACGATGGGAGAGAGTGTGGGCAGCACCTACTTGCTGTAATCCCATTCAGGGAGATGCTTTTCCAGGTGTAGGAGAGAAGTCATCATCACATGCTCATTTAACAAACCAGATCCGCCTATCTAAATTGCTGTTTAAGTACCTCAGATTCATCTAGGTCAACACCAATATACTCCATTTTCTAACTCAGGGTGAATGTGTTTTCCACTTCCTCTCTGAGCCAGACTGTGGGTAGCCAGAAGTCAAGAACCAGAAGATCAGAAGTATCAAGAAAAAACATAATTCTAGCAAAGTGCTTGGCACTGAACTGGCTCCTGGATGCTGCTGCGGTACTATTTCTTTGTCTAAAGCATTCCTAAGTGGCGAATGTTCCTGCTCATGGGACTGACCAGGAACCCAGTAGTGTCTGTGGTCATAAGGAGAGACTCTCCCCTCTCCAATGAGCTATCAGTCATGGCTTCTGCACTTCTAACTCCCTGTGGCATATAACGTGGAGACAGAAGCAAATCTTCATTCAGAATAGGGATTAGGACATAAGATCATGAGTTCAATCCTTCTTGAAATGAATAGTGCCAAGAGCCCAGGCTGCTATTCCAGACATGTGGGGCTTCTCTTGCCAGACAGTGAAGGAGATCAGAAGTAGCACCAGTAAGGTAGTACCACAGCCCATTGGGTGCACATTCACAGTAGAAGGTTCTGAAAAATAAAGCTAAAGGAGACATGAACCAAACACTGAATATTGTCTCTCTATACCTGAGATAAGCATCTGACTTAAAAAAGATTGGACTGCCTCTTCTTGTTGCCTGAACTGTATGGACTACACGTCTTCAGAAGTAGAAACAATTTTACCATTCAACACATAGGGTTCTTATGTGGGTAATTTTCACCCTTCTTCTCTTGGCTGTTTCTCAGGAGTTAAACTATTTATATGACACGTAACCTGCACCTGCAATACTTCTGTGCTTACCATTCCATAGCTTAGATAGCTAGAAATCCCATAACAATTATAAACTTTACTCAAAGATAATAATGGAGTAATCGAGCTTCCACTGTTAATTGCTGGAGAATTTTAATCACTGATTAACGTTAGTGTCTATGGCCATTCTATCATGTTTGTTTTGAGCAGATAAGTATTTTAAAAGGTAATGAATATAACAACAGCAACAGGCCAAAATTCTTCAAGGCTTTATCTAAAGATTCAGATGTATGCTCTGAAACTGATTCCCTCTTCCAGTCCCTTATTTGTTGGAGCTGTAAACTACATCATGGCTCCTCTATGGCTGATGAACCTAAATTTTCTGTCTTTGAAATCTGTGGCTGATACTCATGTTGATCCCACCTTGCTGGAAGTCAAGTTACAGGAAGGACACCTTACACAGACCTTTTGGCTGTGGATACACAGCTTTACTAACTCTTATACCAGCTGTACAAAGCCAGGGCACGGTAAACCAGGAATAACTCAGGAGTAAATACCAACACACCAAGCACTGAAACCCATTGTAAAGGATAAAAGATTGTGATACTTAATTGTGACAGCAAAGAGAGAGTTCATAGGAAGAGCATATGCTACTTTACACTAATTTTCCTACTGCCAAAAATTTTTCCCATACTGCTACACAAATAAAAATAACTATCATCCTAGACCTGAGCACATTTATACTTTCCCTATTAAGATCAAAATATTACACATTTCTCAAAGACTCTTTTTAAGTTTTCATTGAAAACTGTGCACAAATTCACCTGAATCAAACCCACCAAGGAGCTGCCTGACAGTACATCCCAGTGTTAGTTAAGATCGCCCTAACACGAGCAGAGCTCCATGTGGTATACTCGTTCTGTAAGGAACTATGAGTTTCTGACTGGGTGGCCCAGGCATTACACTGTCAATAGCTGAATTATAATTCTGGTCTAAAAAGACTTGTTTTTTCTGTCATGAAAAAACTCAGAAACAATAAATATTATTTATTTTATTGCTTGAGGCATCCATATCTTTACAAGAAAAACAACAGTTATTCTAGAAATTATCATTACAATCTGCATCCTCATGAGGTTAAATTATTCTAATTTCTAATACCTTGTAATGTTCAAAACAGAATAATTATTTATATCTTCCACAAGTAGAAATGTATTGTATTATTTCATTTTCAATTATTAAGCCTTATCAGCTGGTTGAGATAGAAACAGTGAGAAATAGAGTTGTATGTAGTGAGACTCCTAATAGAGAGAACGGCAGCACTTCCAAATGAATGCCACCAACAATAGATAGCTAATTTCCTTTAACTTCTATGATTCTTATTAAGTTATTATAATAGCTGGCTTTTTAAAATCTAAGGGTTGCTTTGCAGTACACTTCAAATATCAATTACCTTAGTGTGACACTTCTGAAAAGCATAAGTTCAACAGCTTCAATTATTTATTAAAAACAGGTGTTCACACACAAATGTGTTGTTAGCACCAGAAAAGAAAATGAGACTGTCTGAGAGAATTGTATTAAATTTGTCTGATTTTCAGCTAAGGATGTTCTCATAAAATAAAACAAGAGAGAACTATCACAACCAATCACAAACCCCCAATTTTCTAGCAATTCCCTAACTTATTTTCACTGTTGCATATAAATACATGCCTTTTAAGAGAAAGCAGAAACAAAAGTTATTGCAAGTGTTGGAAGCATTAAATAAGGTGCTGGAAGAATAGCAGAAAATTGATTATACAGAATAAAGCTAATGAACCTTGGCTGCACTGTCTGGGTAACCTCTTTTTTTTCTGCTTCACTTTTTCATTGTCCATTCAGTTTAGGGCTACTAGTAAAAAACTGTAAGTCTAGTGATTTTATAGTGTGCAAGTCCTCAGTATGGGATGAAAAAGCATCTTCAGTACCTAACAGTCTTCTGTGAATTGCTTTCCTTTTGTTCCAGTGGCATCTAGTCTGCTTCCGTATTCATCTTCTGGTCTAAGCAGCAAAATCATTCGCTTCCTAGTTGTACAGGAGATGACTGCTCTCTCATGACAAGGCTATTTTCAGTGGTAGTTAATTAGCAAGCACATGGTCACAGAGCTGCCCATCTTGCCCTTTACCACATAAACCTGGCATTTGTGTGCAGCACACGAAGCAGACTTAATATTAGGACAAGTCTTGCAGTGGTAATCAAGTTCATATACTTGATTTTTTTTTAATGGTAATAATTCATTTCTGAAGTTCCACCTATCTATCCATTAAGTGATGAAGTATCAGGGCACAGAGGGGAATAATCTTTAATGTTGTCTATGCATAATTCAACTCAATTCGGAAGGGAGAAAAGTGTAAATACAGCCAATTTTTCTCACGTGCATTAGTGTTTTTACCCCCTCTATTATCTGTGCTGTTAGGTATGTGTAATAGATACCTAGCAGCTTTTCAATTTATGCTCTAGACAGCAAAATTGGTGACTGAGAAGTCTACAACACCAGCCTTTGCACAGAGGTGTCCTAGAGTATGCAAAGTGTGAAAATATTGCAAGAAGCTATAAAAAATGTAGAGGTCTGAGTGTCTATTCTAAAATGATTCTAGGACACTATTCATCACACTTGCTCTGGCTTTTACATAATATCTGTGCAAATCCTGTCATAGTGTATATTAATCAAAATCCTGGGTTTTGGTCAATAAATGGTAGTAAAAATATCCAAAACACTGCTTAAGAAAAAAATCAAATATTGTGCTACTTCTTTTGAGACAGTGAGCTTCATAAATTTACTTATGTGATTAATATGATGAAGATTGCAGACTAAATAATATACAACAAATTCTATATATATTTGTGAATGTACTGAATACCATTAAGTTTCCTTTTATCCTTTAGAGAAATATTACCACATTTTATCAAATAAGTTTAAGATATTTCAGTTATGTATGTGAAGTTAGACTTTTAAGAAATAGTTTTCATTTTAAAATGTCTGAAGACAGAAGGTTTATGCTTACTACTTTTCCTTCCCTGTCATCCCTCAAATAAATCTTGAGTGGGCCAGTTGTAGGTAGATTTAGCAAATGGGTAAAGGCTCAAAGAGAATTTGACTTTCTAAAAGATGTTATAAATTTGAAAACTAGAAAACGGGGAGGTAGACAGATAACTGTGGACACAGATACCTCCTGAGATACAATTTCCTGAGAGGAAGGTAGGCGGAATGTAACAGCTACAAACCCCATTTGAAGGCAGCTGGGCCAGGCAATCTGGACATATCTGGTTGCAGACTAATGACAAAGTGCTTTATCTGCAGGGGTGTCACAGACAGATTCAGGAAGGAACAGATGTTATTTCCATGGAAGACAGATCTGAGAGATTAAAGGACAAAAGTCAGTAGGAAACCAGGCACTCTCATTAGCTCTACAGATGATAGAACAACTAGTAAGAACACTCACACATATTCAGTAGCATGCTTAAGTTGTGCCACCTTCCTAGGTGTCTGAGTAGAAACCTTTTAATGGCCTGTCATAAGTGATGTGCGTACACTGACAGATAATCTTCATCAAGAAGACAGCATTTTTTTGTTGTGTGGCTGCCACAGAAGAAGGATGCATGGGCTTCCCCCAAACTGAGGGGTATTCCTACAGTTCTCATCTGAAGACCACCTCAGGCAACAGAAAAGACTCAAAGAAGCACAAGGGGCTTTGTGGTCCCTTTCAAGATTTACGAAACAACGATACCCATACTCCTGTTACCTCCAACTCTACTGACCCCATGGTGCAGATCCTACTAAAGGAATGATGACTGGTCACTAAATATAATTTCTCCTCAAGGCACAAATATGAAGATCTACAGCTCTTAAAATCACACAACATACTGAAACCAAGACTGGAGGCTGTCTGCCATGGATAACTCCTGCTTCACATTTAGATACACTGAGAGTCACAACACAGAGTACCGCTGTGCTCCCAAATCACTGCGACAAATAAACAGTTAATTTCCTTCAGGCATGTCATAAGGACATGCTTGCCATGAGACAGGTGGGCAACCCTTTTCAATAAATTCTCCTTGTTCCTAAAAGAGACAGAATACTTGCATAATGATAGGTAAATTCAACATTTTATCTTGGAATATTTAGAATTGCTTTCTAGGTGACTGCAAGACTAACTATGTTCACTTATGTTTATATTTGCAAGTCTTTCCTAGGCACTAAGGTTTCCTTTTACAAAGGACAGCAAAGTCAATAGCATTAGTAGGTAGACAGCAAGAGAATCAAAGTATAAGTACTATGGACATGCTGTCCCTTTCCAGTATAAATTTGATATAAACTGTTGAAAAATACTAGCCTGTGTGTGTATATATATATATATTTTTTTTTCTTTCCAATGTAACTGCTTTAGCAACACTGAAATGATTGGTATACCATATTATTGTATTTAACAATGCCCCGACTTCCTAACAGCTGGTGTATTTTCCTGTTCTTCATGGGGAATTTTAATTACTCAAGAGTAGCTGTACTACATTAATACCATGAAGGATGATTTTCAGCTTGTTGAAGAAGTTCTAGATCTTCTGACCAATATTCTGAACAAGAACAAAGGTGTTTTTCTCTCAAACCTTTCCCTGACACTTCTTTAGTCTCCTACAGACTCTGAACTGAATTTACCGCTGGTCATCAAGAATAGGTTTTATTGCTTGTGTTGAGAAAAGTGACTGATTTTACATGAGCCCATAACTTGCATTTTCATCATTTGCTAAAAGTTTCCAAAAGGTTTTCTGGCTCTGGGGAAGATCAGCCAGCTTTTGTAATTAGAATTGTATGAAAAAAAGACTGAAGCAAGGGTTGGTTGGAATTTCTCAATCTTACATCAATTATTGTCCACTTAAGAGACAAGCAGCAGTTGCCAGTTTAATCGTTTTACGAGACTCCATTTACCATTCATGTTAAAATGGCCCTGGGTAGGTTCTTTTTATCCATTATAAATCAAAATAAATAATGAATAATGATAAGTAATTGCAGCTAATGAATCAGACATGGCATTCCTTATTCCCACTACATCAACTCTACACATGTGCACTGCCTAGAAGAAGCAGAACTATCTTCACAGACAGCAAAAAATAGCAAAGAAGGCAATGCTTTTGCAGCAATACAGTATTTGGCACAAGAGAACAACTTGGAATTAATGTGGATGCTTTAAAAACAAAGGAAGAGAACAGTTCTTATTTTCTTGTTGCACAGCTCTGAGGTGGACTTTTACCATGAGTGAATAATTTTTTACATAGTTATTAGGAGTGTGTGGGCTACAACATGAGAAATAGTACTCAGGTCTACACTGCTTAAAATTTTTCATACCATTTATAAAATCCCTTAGTTCTATAAAAATAGATTTGTGGATCCTTGCCAGATATTCTTAAATACATTTCATGCTTACAAAAGCAGTCCTGTAATAAATTAACACTTTTTCCATGGACAGTTTCAGCTAATATATATCCCATATGGTGCTGAATGAAGTTTAAAAATTATGAAGCACTCTCACTGTTGGGAGTAGCAAAAGAATTCTCATGACAGAAAGACAAGAAGATAAAAATAAGTAGTTGACATACAAGTGCTTTTCATTGCTTTATACAACTTCTAGGTCACCCAAAATACAGTACATACATAAAACTTAAATTAAAAGAGCATATGAACATTAGAGAAGCATTATACTCATCTTCCTTAATCTGTAGTATCCCAAGTTATTTGATACAGTAGGAATCTAGACAATAGACATAGCAATTCTGCATGCAATGCAGAAGAATATATTATAGAATTAAAAGAAAAGGTCAAGAAAACATTTCGATTTAATCTGAAACTCCCTTCTTGTTGTCGAAAACTTCAGAAATAATGACTTACTTAAAAAAAAAGTATTTTGAGATGAAAAATGGGAATAGCTTGTTCAAGAGATTTAGAGCAGCTTTTATGTTTTCATTTTTTCAAATCCTGTTAAACCGATTTGTTAAATTAAATACAAATTGTTTACCTCAATGAAAGAGAGCACCATGCCTCAACAGAAAGTGGTATGCCAGAAATGTACTTCTCCTATAAAGTATGTCAAAAGGAGCTTTATGAAGGTATTCATGCTGATCTTGGAGGAACAGCTGAATGATAAGAATGTCTCTGTTATAGCCTTAAGTCATAATGGAGTACTATTGTTAGAGGAAAATATAAATACATTAATTTGATGTTTTTAAGTCACACAGGAAAATAACTGGTGTTTGATTTGAAAGATAACAGAAATAAGAACAATTATTTGAACGGTACTTTTAATAAAAAATGGTAGGCAGATTTTTTCCTACATTTCACACATGATTTATCAGAGACCCTTTTCACAACAATGAAGAGCTATCCAGCAAGGAACTAAAGGCTTGCTTGAACAAAGCCAATTGCATCCTTCAAGTATCTACTGGTTTTGCAATGATCATTTTCCCAGGGCACTGCATTGATCATTGCTGGGTTGATCACTACACAGCCCATTCAAGCATGAACTCTATTTGACTTCATTCAATTTTCAAAGCACTATATATACAATTCCTTTCCTATATATTGTTTTCATTTGTCATGCTTTCACCCCTGACCAAATTACGGCACTGGTATTGCTACTAGCTGTATTTTCAAACATACAAAGTCTTCAAAATTTTCTCTAATGTCTAATAGGAGTTCACTGTAAGCATCCACAAAGACTCCTCTTTAACCTTACTTAAGCTCCTCCTTGAAACTTGCTGGGGCCAGACAGTGATCAAGTTGCTGGCGGGCTGGTAATGCCACCCTCCATCTAAGCAGGTCCACCTCATTGTTTCAACACCCTTGCCCACTGTCTGCACCAACCTGCCATCTCTTGTCTTATAAACCTATCTGAGCAAGAATGACATTTCCATGCTATGTTTATATACTACCTGCTGCAATGGGATTCTGATGCATGAGTGAGAATGCAAGTTTGATAAAATACAGAACATTTATTAAAAATAAAAATATGCATAAATAAAAAGTGATGTTGTTTTGAGTTAAGCTCCTGTTTTCTAATTAAAGCAAAATGTTCAGCACCGCAGAGGGAACGAAAGCAAGTCTGGTTGCAAAATGTCACTGTTCTCTGGGGGCTGTGGGCTTTGCATTAAGCTGTGGTCATATTCTGTATAAAATTGGGAAGAAGAGAGGAATTTTTCTCAGGTAGGGCTTACAGAACTCATTATCAGCAGGCCCACAGAAAATGCAGAGGACTTAACCACTGGTGCATTAATACCCTTTCCTTCCCTCAAGAGTTGCTAACCAGGACCCACAAGAGCCCTCTGGCACCAAACTGAATGTGTTCACCCCACTGCCACTGTGGCAAGGAATTTCCTTAGTACAGGAGGGAAAAACTACCATGGTCATTCTGACATAGAGTAACCCTAAGTTTGCATGAGGATCTGTCCTTCAAAATCGAAAGAAAAACAAAATATTTGTCTGTCCTGCTTTATCAAAAGAAGTGACTTAGAAGGCAATGTGCAAAAATCCCTTTGTAACAGGTGGGATCCCTGAAAGACAGGGATGTTGCAAATGCCTTACTTGCAGGCTCTGCTCTCATAAGTCAGTATTAATAAGTACAAGTGATAGAATTGAAAGAATATGCCCAAAATAATTAATTTATACTGGCTAGAAAATTAGACAGAAGCACTGAGTCTTTCATTGTCCCAGGATAAAGAAAAATTTTGCAACAGGAATGCAATCATTGAAGCATAACAAACAAAAGGCATGCATCTGAAATGACATCTGTATTTATAGGACAGAAGCCAGAGTTTCCAACTCATAGATTATATATATGAATGACTTAATTATTAAATTTACTAAAAATTATCTGAATACATTTTCTTTTTTGGTCTGTAATAGGAAACACCAGAGGTGCCTTTGTAAATGAGACCTGAACTATTAAACCAGGGAACTTGACATGCAATGCAAGACACAGGAGCTGTGATTATAATTCTTCTTCACCATGATAACTTGCAAGTGCTTTTTGAAACCAAGAAAAGTCTGCTAGCAAAAAAACTAATAAAAAAAAAAAAAAAAAAAAAAAAGGGAAAAAACCCCAAACCGTGTTATCGTCTTCTCTCAACTATTATGCACCCAAAATACATGATACAAACAATTTTTTGGTCAGCTATAAAAAGATTTTAAAAGCAGCAATTTTACATACCCACCAGATAAGACCAGTTATTTATCACAATCTAATGAATGCCTTAAATGACAGTGGCTTGTTATATGGAAGTACTTAAAGAGGCACATTCACTGTTTCGGCTGGCAAAAGTTCACGATAAATACCTCAAGTCAGTTTTGCATTTACTCTCTATTTATCAATTCAAAAGAAGAAAATATCATTAATTACTAACATTTATTTTTCCTTTTTAGTACATGTGTCCATCAAGAAAATACTTGTGACTACTGACCATGCAAGTATTGGCATTGCTTTAGAGAAACTATTTAAGTAAAAATCAAAGTTTTGAGCACTTATTGATTGTTCATGAATCTACATCATTACTGGTGCTGAAAATTAGATACATTTCTTAGGTATTCTTACTTAATTTACAAAGCTATTCAATAATCCTGCATTAAACTACCAAAATATATGCACATACAAAAAAATATAACTTCTTTGCCCTCTTTTTTTAATGATAGTTCTGGAAAGAAGAACCCAACAATGCAATAGTGTTAAATTATTTAAAATAATAATAATTCTTTAGGAGGTCATTATCAATCTTAATAATAAAACCCTTACTACACAGATGAATCTTTTTTATGAAGTGTCTATGTACATAACTGTCAGTGCTTAATGATAAAGCCTCACCTAGGAAAAAAAAACCAAAACAACTATGCAAGATAGAACAGATCAGTCCTTCTTCTGTTTAAATGCTTGAATTGTCCCTCACAACAAAATTGCTGAAGAGGAAACAACATATTAAATGTCAAATTGACCTGGGACAGATAATATTACTGGATTTTAGCCATCAAATATTTCCTTTTATCTTAATTGGCTATTAGTCTCTATGAACACAAAATACTCAGGAGAAAATAAAGCTTTTATCTTTGTTTTCCTCTTGCATATTTGTCCATAAAGAGTGCACAAAGCCCAGTAAACCTTCACACAATGTACACCAAGTTCTTTGTGGGGTATGAGACTTTGAGGATTTATTCCTCTCCTGAGCACAAAGGATCAGAATAAAAAGAACAGCAAGCCTAGCTAAAACAATTGCTTGTGCTACCCATGTGAGCAGCATATTTTCACTTCCAAGTCATTATCTTTTATAACTAGCAGTTAGTGCAAGTAAAGAAGCTCAAACCAAATGATGGTTATAGCATCTAATCAGATGCCCAGATGGTTAGTAAACAATATAAAACTGTAATTAAACAGGACCTAGCAATGAATGTGTCCATTTCAGGCTTTTTGTAAAATCACTCAGGCAATTGATACCAGCCACAGTTAATAACTACCTATGGAAAGTTAAAGTCAATGGAAATTTTTACTTTAAACTTAATAAACAATGTATGAACTCCTGTTTACTCAGCATCTATGTCTTGCAAATTTAATAATGAGGAGGGCTTGAACCACTGCTGTGTTCTTCAAGTTTTACGTCGCTGTCACTGCATAAAATTATACCCTTGTAAAACTAGAAACTATTAAGCTTCTAGCATTTTAATTTCTCTAACAGTTTGAGGTTATGCATTTTAGAGGAGCTTTGGAGCTTCTCTAATACAGAATCAAGTAAAAGCTCAACCAGGACATTTAAACTAGTATACCGGCATGCCCTGACAAACAGAAAAAAAAAGATGGAATAGAAATTGTACAATTCTGTTAGCTGAAGGCTTCATAGATATGGCAAAATGTCTAAAAGCTCTGACCAGTGAGAGTTGAACACAGTAAGACATAGACATCTTGTCCCAACATTTTAAATCAATTAGCAGAAGTAATTTCAATTAAAAAAAACTTATTAAAAAAAAAAAAAAAGACAGAATAACAGGATCACCATAACTGTCTCAAATTAAGCTGCTGCTAGTTGGTTGATACTTTTGGATCAACTTATGACAAGCAAAATCAAAGAAAAACCTTTAATTTTCTGACAATTATAAATTGCTCTATCATATTATCTGGTATCTTTAATTTAAAGCCATAAAGAGCTAATTTCTTCCCTTTAATTTTTAAATAATAGTTTTGCTTGTGAAAGAATACATTACAACTGCAAATGTGCCTATTTGAATAATTACAGACACTGTATTCCATTGTTTAGTCACAACAGAGATGAATGCAGGCAGCACAAAAACAGGCACTGAACAACACCCAACACCTCCCCCCGCTTAGTTTTTACAAAGCTTATCTCCTCTTACATTTCTTACCAGGTCAAAATCAACCTGACATAAAATCCAGCATATACTTTTTTGGGGAAGTAAAGACTGGGTTCTGTATCATTTGTATTTTGGTTTTGAAACATGCTTCATCTTGAACTTCTTAGAGAATATTTAATTCTGTCAAAATAATATTAACTTTTTCATAATACATTTGAATACTAGAAAACACTTCTAAGGAAGATTGGCTGAATGGAAATGGTGATATTAAATGCAGCATGTTAGTAAAAAATGTGATGAAACTAATGTCTCCTACTTTCACATGGCTGTTTTGATTAGATTTTATGGTCTTTGCATGCTAGTTAGTTCTGACAGTGCATCTTTCAATATAATCTCAATTCTCTAAGGTACTTACACGTGTACAAGGCCCCTCTGAAATCAACTACTCGTGCCTGAAAACTAGGCTGGTTCTTAACTACTTGCTGAGGAGCAGTCTCATTTACTTCTCATTAGAGTTAATGGTAGGACTCCCACTCAATTTCGACAGACAACATCAAAGTCTTAAACCCCACATCACATTGTGAATTATGCATGGCTAGATGTCTGTATCCCATTCTTACCGGTCAGCCATAATATTATGGCATTGCACCTTTAGCTATTTCTCACACACTGAAGAGCTTGCAGGGCAGTTTCATTTTGTCCCTGACCTGTCCCTCCTCCACCGTCCCACCACCCTCTGCCATGGTTCCACAGCTGCTGATCTGATTACGCCAGTGAAAGGTATCAACTGACTACAATCACCTTGACATTAAAGGTGCTGATCTAAAGCGCTTCAATACTTAAATTTATTCCCTTGTCCAACCAAATGAAATGTTAAAGACAGCATTAGCTGCCTCTTTGGCATTTGTGTAACTTAAGGAAAATTGGAGGCTTCCAGGTAAGTAATCAGGAAGAACCAGCAGGACAGAGGAGCTACCCACAGTAAACCAGTAACAAGTGCTAAGGGTGCAGCAGAACTCCTGCCCAGGCTCAATGCAATTCAATAAATGTACTTTCCCTTTTATCAGTCCTCCCTAAAGAAAAGCTCTGCATTATAATTTTGAATTCTTTGGAGACTTTAAGAGATATTATTTTAAATAAAAGAAAGTTACAAGGTCCTATCCCATCACCAATACTATGACAAAGTTCTCTGTTGCAGTGATAATTTCAGATTAAAGCTAGTGAAATAACTTGCATCTTTCCTTTGAGAACTACCCCTTCCATCAGAAACAATAAGATTGAGGTGTTTAATTTGTTTTATGTCTCACCATCGCAGGAAGCATTATGTCATTCACCCTCTTTTCAAATGAAGGAACTAGGGTGTATCAAATGAAACCTAGGAGGTAGCAAGCCAAGGGAAATTCTGATGAAATGTGTCGTTAGGCCATGGAAATACTTCTTCAGAAGTATATAGATGATAAATAGATGAATATAAAGGGAGACTGCACAAGTTAAGGGAGAAAGAACTTTCAGATCTAACAAATAGAAAGGTAGCCCCTTAAACATAATGGCTGATATTATTCTGAAGAACTGTTTTGACCAGTGTATTCTGACTCTAATATCCATTTACATTTGATAACCACTAAAGGCTAGAGTCTAATAAATTAAAGTACCTCTTTTTTGATCTTGATTCCACAGAAGTGATCAAAAAAACTGACACTCAACTGAAATCAGGAAGGCAGGATAACCCTCCAAATTTTATATGTTATATCTAGTATTGGAGCATGAACAAAGTTGAGACCTTATTTTCCTGAGTACAGAAGTAACACGAAAAATTATTGCTATAAGGGGCCACAGACCACCACAGTTTCTACTCTCGTGTAGCAGCCCACATGAACAGTGGCAGAATTCAATGAGTGAAATGCAACAAGTTTGTAAATCTTTGATTTCAAATTCTGAAATGGTGAACAACACTGAAGAAACAAGGGATCATAAAAAACTATTAATTAAGCACACTTCAAATATTTCTGACTGCGCTTCAGTCTCTCATCAATAGACTGGCTAATTAATCATAAGTACCTTAAATGCTGCACTATGTTTTTGAATGTTTTTGTTGTCTAGATGTTTCAGGTGAATAATATTTTTATTTTCCCAGCTGAATTTTAAAGAAAAAGAAGTGCTTAAACAACCACATTTTAAAAATGACCTTTCACTTATGAAACATTTGAGAGCCTCTTTTTGAATTCAAAATTAATTTGAGTCGAAGAAGATTCAAAAATGAGAAGGACTATATAGTCAAGCCAGTCATTTTATTGTATATTGAGTTGTATTTCCTTTGGGTGTTAAACATGTTCTTGCTTTCTGTATTGCTTCTTGTCTCTATTCTCGGTTATCTGTATCACTGATATAGAGCAAGTGAACTAGAGCAGAACTCCATCTTTGATAGGAGGCATGGCAAGAATTTACAGGCATGCCTGTATGTGTCTCAAAGCTTAAGTTAGAGTGTCTGAAAAAAAGTGCTTTAACACAGACAGGCCTAATATCATTAAAAAAATGCTTCATTCAAAATACTGCACAGTGTACTTTTATTGAAAATTGTAACGCTGGTTAATTCCAGTAGCCTGTCTCAAATAGAAAGCATAACAATATGCCTTAGGGAAAGTAATGAACAGCTATAGAATAATCTGCCTATTGGGAGTGCTTCTTCGTAACTCTTAAGCCTGAAAATCATATTGCTTGCAAAATCTTCATTTGATATAATATAAAGTCAAAAAAAGCATGCAAATGTCTAATTCATTTAAAAAATGTATTAAGATCTTGGCCTCAATTCTACTCTGCCTGTGAAAATGAGATTTACACATAGTTTGTGCTTACAAAATTTGTATTTTAGAAAAGTACATTTTTATTCTTTATTTTCTTTTACTTATCCATTCTTTTCATATCATAACAAATTTAGTACTTTATCTTCCCTGCATGTATCTACATTATATCATTTCTTCTCTTTAATCCTTTCTAAATTAAAATAATATGTCAAGTCTTTGTATGGAGGTCTTTATACTCAGCCTCCATCCAAAAACCAACCTAGTGGCCTTTCTCATATAAACCAGCCTTCTATAATGAAGTAACTACACCAGCAGACAAGGGAAGGGCAACAACATCTTTCTCTCTAAATTGTAGAGAAATGGGCTCAATTGATGGACTGTTAGATGGATAAGAAAGCAGTTGGATGGTTGCATCCAGAGTAGTGGTCAATGGCTCAGAGTCACGATGGACATCAGTGACAAGTGATGTCCCTCAGGGGTCTGTATTGGGACCAGTGTTGTTTACTATCTTCATTAATGACATCAGTGAAGGGATCAGTGCACTCAGCAAATCTGCAAATGACAACAAGTGGAATGTGTGCTCTTGACACACCTGAAGGACAGAATGCCATCCAGAGGGACCTAGGCAAGCTCAAGAAATGGGCCCATGGGAATCTTATGTGGTTTCACAAGACCAGGGGCAAAGTGCTGCACCTGGGTCAGGGCAACCCTGGTATCAACACAGGCTAGGGTTTAAACACATGGAGAACAGCCCTGCTGAGAAGAACTTGGGGGTGCTGGTGGAGGAGACGCTGAGCATGAGCTGGCAATGTGTGTTTGCAGCTCAGAAAACCAACAGTATCCCAGAATGCATCAAAAGAAGAATGGCCAGCGGGTTGCAGGAGGTGATTCTTTCCCTTTGCTCTGGTGACAACCCATCTCGAGTACTGCATTCAGTTTTCGGGTCACCAGCACAGGAAGGACATTGATTGGTTGAAGGGAGTCCAGAGGAGGGACACCAAGATGATTAGAGGGATGGAGCAACTTCGCTATGAGGAAAGGCTGAGACAACTGAAAATGTTCAACCTGGAAAAGAGAAGGCTTCAGTGTGACCTAATTGTGGCCTTACAGTACCTGAAGGGAGCCTACAAGAAAGATGGAGAGAAGTTATTTACAAGAGCATGTGAGAGATAAGAGGGAATGGATTCAAACTGAGAGTAGGTTTAGACTAGGTATTTAGAAAAAAATTCTTTACTGTGAGGATGGTAAGACACTGAAACACGTTGCCCAGAGGAGTGTGGATGCCCCATCCCTGGAAGTGTTCAAGGCCAGGTTGGATGGGGCTCTGAGCGAGATGGTCTAGTGGAAGGTGTCCATTCCCACGGCAGAGGGGTTGGAACTAGATGGTCTTTAATGTCCCTTCCAACCCAAGCCATTCTATGATTCTATTATATACCTACTCTCTTTTCTGAATTATCTTTGACCAGAACTGTCTTATTCTAGCTGAGTGGTTAGAATTGATTTACGTGTAACATAGCACTATTTTCCATCTCACTGTTTAAACATTCCAACGCTCTGTTTGCTTTTCCACTTCTTCCTCCAGTCATTGAACAATCTTTGACAACATCAAGTCTTCACTGCTCAGTTAGAATCCAGCAATGTGTATGGTTAGCTCAAATTATGCCTCTGAATTAGCCGTAACTTTCACTTGTCAACTATGAGGATGTCACTGAGCTAATCACTCAACTGGCACTGACATGCCTCTCCATAGTCTTTTACAGCCACCACTGGTTTGCAACCTTATGAGTTATAAAATTGGTCCTATTTTTTCTTAGTCAGCCACATCTGAGAGAGCCAAGGAGATACAGCTAGAGCACTGAGACATTTGGCGAGTCACCTGCTGTAAAAGGGCTTCAGGAGACAGCTTTGTCAAAATATCTGTGCCACAGAAGAGGTTCTACAGTCTGTATTCTCCTGTAGAAGAATACTGGTTTACTGAAATAGTTTCATGGAGATTATTCAGTTTCTGCCCATTTACAGGAACACCCATGTTTTCCAAGTCCACTTGCCAGCTTCTGATATTCATCTGAATATCTTGAGCTTCCAGGCCTTACACTGTACTAGGCAGAAATGAAAACAAGAGCTGAGATACTAACAGCTGTCTCAAAAGCTCTAACTTATCCTATAGTCTAGGTAAAATTCAAGGATGAGTTTTGGTGAATGCAGAAGCTCTGGGTACATGCTTTCAAACAAGCTCAAGACTTCAAGCCTGTGTGGAAGTCACTACTTCTGCATTCTCCCTGTCTCCCAGTCTCCCTGTGAATCTGAAATGCATAATCCTGCTCTTAGGCATCCAGAGGTTTTTTTTTTTTAATACTTCATTCCGTATCAGAATGAACTCTATCTTTAAAACCCAAAATCTTTACATTTCTACTTCAGTCCATTCATTTTACAAGAAAATTGAATGTTTTTTTATGAAAACAGGACTTCCTATATATTTTTATCTTATAATCTTGTCATACAATTTGACAGGGATGAGAAAACTGTGCCCAAATACATCACCATGCACAACTGCTAAACCTGCATAACTTTTGATGAAAGCTTATATGCTCAGAAAGAGACTTCCTATTCCTTGTTAGAAATTAACTTCTATATCAAAGAAATACTTTTATTCTATGACCTTGATAAAAGGCTGGTACAACTTGAACAGATTAGAAAAATTTTGACAGAAAAATTTCCCACCGGAAAATAAACTGGACTGTGAAAAAGCTACATAGAAAGGCACAGTATCAATAATGAAACTTATTACACCAGTGTACACTTTCATATCAAATTTCATTTTGGGAATGGAACACCTATTTTTAAGTTCACCGTAAGCTTCCTGTTTCAGAAGCATATTCCCATGTTACAGCAAAGTGTCCTTTTTAAGGTTAATTATGTTTTGAATTTTTAATCGCAATTTTAATTTCAATTTTCTGCCTTTGAGGCTTGCCAATTTGAACTTTGCAGAATACTGTGCAAAACAGAAATTTTACTTCGTTACAATTCTAGTCAGAGTAGATTTTCAGGTTCTTCAGTATCTGTTTCAAGAGGAGATTGCAGTCACTGCAAGCAATCTTGACAGTTTCTAAACATCAAGACATTGTACTGCTATTATGCATTTTTTACAAGATGTACTGGTTGGGAGTCCTCTTACACTGGGAATAAAAATGGATGGAAATACCAATTGCTAACCTTTCTCTGACTTAGATGACGAGCCTTCATGCATTTCTGGCAGGCTCTGCAATAACTGGCAGTTATGACTCCTTGGCAAGAGATGGGATTGCAATGTTTTCAAAGTAAGGGCAGGATGTGCCCTTCTTCTGGCAAAGCCCTCCTCCAATAGCAGCCATTTAAAAATTTCTTTTTTTCCAGCTCTGAATTACTTTTTCTAACAGTGGTGCCCAAACCTTCTTCTGCATCACCTGCACAAATTATGCTCTACTGCAGTTAGAAAAGACAAACACCCCAGAGAATTTCAGTTTCCTTTGTTTGACACTATTTCAAACCACAGAGAGCTGCAAGACAATCTATATTCAAATCCCGTGTGAGCTTTTAGTGTGGCTTTTAAAATCATTCAGCACTTCATGTGAATTGCTTTTTTTGGCAGAATCCACAGATAAACATGGCAATAGTATTGAATCTACATCTACCTTGACAATTCACAGCTCATTTTTTTAACTTGTATATGTTGAAGGGGGGAATAATAATAGTAACCTGAAAACTAGAGACTTCAGAATGTCCAGAAAAGGTCATCTGGCATACACGATGTTATCTCCAGCTGCAGGACAAAACTTTAACAGTCAAAACACTAAAAGAAAGCCAACTTAGTTCATTAAGAAACTTAGTACAAAATATATTGAAAGTTAGTCCCAAATAATTCATAACAGTATTAACACTTGTGGTGAAAAGACTGTCATAATCATGCTTGACTAGTAAAATTCAAGCCTGGATTAAGCCCCAAGGGTCTACTAAAACTAACGCTTGAATAGGAAGAAATCGAGTTTGCTACTGAAACAGAATGTAATCACCCAATTAGAATCTGTGTAATAAACATTTGTGCAGAAATAAACACAGATTTATGTGCACATGAGTTTTTACGAAACAAAATTCTAATCAAAGGACATTAAAATAGTTGCAAGGTTGAGTACTCAAATGTAAGGCAATTCCAGAGGCTGAATTTTCCATAGATCCTTCTGCATATACAATATGATTATGTCTTTGACTCCATGCTGGTTTTTTCTGCATAATCTCCACTTTATTTGGGATTCCTGATGGACAGTACACACCTGAATAAGTAATAATTCAATGTTTTGTGTTCTTTTTGGTGTTCAGCATGTGTCCTCCATTCATTACCTACAACATACTATTCACATCCTCCTCTAAAGACATAGTTATTAATTTCTCTAAGAGTTATTAATTTTCTCATAGCTATTTTTTCTGGTGCTTTGTTCCACATATGATTTTTCTAAATGTGCACTAATTTATTTTCACAATAGCCTTTACTCTACTGGCTACTGCAATTGCAGCACAGAGAGATCAAGGTCAAGGCTTCAATTATTTTCTGAGGGTCAGGATGAGATACTTAAGACTTGATTTCCAAGGTCTCAGGACACACAGCATTTCATACATTGAAGTCCATTTTCCACATCTGTAAATCTGTATCTTAGGTTAGGAATCTTAAAATGACGAACATACAATCACATCTAAGAACAGTCTGCTTTAATCTCTTGTCAGGCTTAAGATGGGAACTTGGTGTTAGTGGCATGCTTAGAATACAATTTCTCAGAGTGGATGCCCTCTCCTTCTATCTTGAAATGAACCCCATTCTCCAGCATTCCTCTGTCCACTTAGCATATGCTTTCCAACTTTTGCAGCAAGTGATGCAGAAGTCAGTTTAAAAAAATACACTTTGGTTTCATTACTCAGTATTGACGAATTCCCAGATTAGGCCCTTTCTTCTCTTTGTGTGAACAAGTGTGAACAAGAAAAAACCCTGCAAGTGTGTTAGAAGGGGAGGGCACTGAATTTGCAGAAGCATCCAGAGCATTGTAATTTCTAAATGTTA
The DNA here is from genome assembly GCF_965178545.1 of Coloeus monedula. NCBI lineage: Eukaryota > Metazoa > Chordata > Aves > Passeriformes > Corvidae > Coloeus > Coloeus monedula. The sequence continues at coordinate 67,390,309 of NC_138782.1, forward strand.
AGCTGCGCTTTCATCACATCATTTCTGCAACTGATTTCTCAGTTGTCTAGTTTGATCTTAAAAGCAGTGTGCAAACCAAAACCCCACTTCCTGATGTTTTATTCAAATTTGTGTTCCAGTATCAGCTATCTGGGGAACTTTTAGATCTCCCACATAGTTTTTCTACTTAAGGTAGCAGAGCAAGTGGGAACAGTAGTGGACAGGTGACTGTTGGTCACCACCACTGAAACATCAGTCCAGAATCTGCTGCAGATTTTTAGAAACATTTACAGCTACCAGTATGACTGTGTTCAGTAACTCTGTAGGCCATCCTAAGGCACTGACCATCGGGGGAACAGACTCTTTTGCCTGATCTTCACAGACCTGATCTTTCCTCCCTTCTTTTTACACTCAGTTCTTCTCCAGCTCCTGAAAAAGTTGTCAGCCCACGGCTTGGACAGGTGCACTGTTCACAGGGTTAAGGACTGGCTAGACAGCTGGGCCCAGACAAAGGTGGTGAATGGTGCTGCATCCACTTGGTGTCTGTCAGTAGTGGTGTCCCTCAGGCATCAGTGTTGGGCCAGTGCTGTTCAATACCTTTACTGATAATCTGGATGAGGGGATTGAGTGTAGTCTTGGTAAACTTGAAGACTCTCACCAAGCTGGGTGAGTGTTGGTCTGCTGGAGGGTAGGAGACCTCTGCAGAGTGACCTGGACAGGCTGGATCGATGGGCTGAGACCAATGACATGAGGTTCAACAAGAACAAGTGATGTGGCACTTTGGCCACAATAACCCCCTTCAGTGCTACAGGCTGGGTCCAGAGTGGTTGGAAAGCAGCCCAGAGGAAAAAGACCTGGGGATATTGGTTGACAGCAGCTGAATTCTCTACAACTACCTGCAAGGAGACTGTAGACAGGTAGGGGTCAAGTTCAATTTTCTTATGAACTTTTCTTTGAGGCAAGGTCGAATATGTAAAATTTAAACCTGAATAGGACATGTATGCAGAATAACTAGTCATCAGATCTTCTAAGGCAAAGTGCCAGGCATCTAATGGTAAATGCTTACTGGTCATGGTACAGTAAGAAGTGATTGTGTTAAAACAATTCAGAGATGTACATTTGGATTTGGGCACACCTGACAAGTGTTACAATCTGGAAGTTCAAGCTAAATTTTGCAACTACATCTAAAATTCAGTGATATCATGCATCACATTGGCTTTGTGGTGTTCAAGAACTTGTTACAATATTAAGGATTTTCTAGGGTGAGCTGAAATATTTCTTATCAATAACAAAGATGCACAGGTAACCCTGCTGTTAAAAGATTCCATGAGTGGAGAAAAGCCATACAAATATTTAGGGAATAAAGCACATTACGGTAAATAACTTTCTACAGTACATTTATTAATTTATACTGCTGAGATCAAAATCCTATGCTTCAGTGCCATTGTATCACACCTTACATTAAAAAAATAATAAATCTCTACTTGAGCCACAAGACACTATACTGAAAATACATTTCTACTGCTTGCAAGGAACATATCCCTTAGCCATTAGAAAAGAAATAAGACATGAATTTCTCATGACCTCTAACACAATATGCCAATAATGGCCATTCCCCTAAAAAAAGTTACAACACAGTTTATCATAAGTCTAACATAATCCTTCCTAAAAGGACATTATTCTTTCAGTGGTAAATTATATTTAGGAGCTAAGTAAATTTTTGTACAAAATTTGAAGGGACTTGAAGAGGTTTCTGAAACATTATTTTACTGCAAAGTAGGTAGAGAATAAGAGTAAATAGAATAAATTTAAAAGGCAGGTTAACTGCATTTGTCTGTACAAAATTTAAATCAGAAACAAAATGATGTTAAGAATCATTTATTATTGAATTAAATATATTAAATAGGGTTACCAGTTCTAGAATGTGTTAAACACTAGAGATCTGAACTTGTATTTGGCAATAATTAAAATCATGTCTTCCTTCCATCTGCTCAGGGAATTGGTTGTGTCACCATCCCTGCAGGTATTTAAGATGTTTAGATGTGGCACTTGGGGACATGGTTTAGTGGTGGAGTTGTCAGAGATGGGTTAACAGTTTAACTTGATGATCTTCCAGGTCTTTTCTAACCTAAATGATGCTATGATCTCCAAAGATAAAATACTAAGTTCGCAAACTCAAATAATCCATATGAGGTACAGGTCATCAAAGTGGTTAGCTAGTACACATCCACAAGAGAATGCTCTGCTGGAACAAAGTAAACCAAGAGGTTGCCATCTTCTACCCTTCTCTCTGAGAAATGTGCACACTGTCAATATTTCAGTTATTTGCAAATATAAAGGGTTTGAGATAGCATGTGCTTAACTCTTCCTGATCTCTTTCTCACTTTTTATTCCAGCACCCTTCTCTGGGACCCTAACTTTGAAATCTCAGTCAGACTCCCACTACCATTCCCAGTGTAACAGGCTCAGATGTAAACTTAGTCTCCCTAATCTGAATTCATTACTTCAGAACAGGTTTATAACCACAATCTGGTATATCCTGCAATATTCTGCAAAAGTTGTTTCCTGATGTATGCAGTCTGAAAGCTTGAAGAGAACACTAAGGGATGTGAATCCCAGTGTTTCAGTTCTTGAGCCCCTTGCACTCCTGCACATGGAGAGAGCTGCAGTTGGTAGGGAGTGCACAGCTGTTGCGGATTTTTGTGAAGGTGCTCTCAACACCTATCATATGCCAAAGAATCTGACATTGCAAATCCACGTTTCTGAAGACTTGAATGCTTGTTGCTCTAGTCTTGGCCCATAAACTGAATACCTGCTTCCCAGTCTTCCTTCCTCCTCTCACAGCCTATATCTTCACATAGACAGTGGGCATCAATCTCCCTCCCTGCCCCTTTTTTTCCCTTGTCTCCAAGTCTGCTCCATTGGAGCATCGAGGAGCTAGCCAGAGTAGATCATGGTATGGGAAGCAATAAAAACATAAAGAAGACAGGGTTCCCGATCTTTCCATTCAAGTCAGGCCAGCTTTTTCCATTCAGGTTGTCCAACTTTGCACAGTAACAAAATTAATTATGCAGAAGTCTTAACAGTTCTTAAGTATCAACTTTCTAAATCTTTCTTTGAAGTTTGTGTCCGCAGTGTTAGGGCGCTATGACAAAGGTACTTTGGGAAGAAATACATTTAAAATCTGTGTTTCTGAAGATACATTACATATACAAGGGTAGATATGCTTTATACTCCTACCCATACAGTCAGACGTGCAGAATTTTTCCTTCTTTTACTCAGGCTTTGAACCCAGATGTTCTTTTGTACTAACTCACCTTTTAGGGGGAGGGAATCAGAATCACAAGGCTAAAAATTAATCCTAAACAAACCAGATTATTCATCATAAATTGCATACCTTTATGTGGTCTGATCACTTGTCTATCTTAGATCAAAACTCTCCAAGAGACTTTAAACACTGATCCTCCACATAACACCAAGATGAGCAAACCCAGCAGCTTCAGATGTTTTATTATAATGTGAGATGTGTATCTCATTAATAAAATCTTGTGAAGCTTCTCAAGGCATTTCTGCCTTGGCACTTCCAATGGCAAGGAAAGCAAAAATTCCCAATCTATACTTCTTAAAAGCAGTTAAAGGTCATGAATAAATTACTGAGAAGTTCAGCATGGAAAGAAAATGGACCAGTGCTAGAATGGAAACATAAAGATTTATTATAATTAAAATCCTCCTCACACATAAACATTTCTTTACAATATTTAACATTTTGATACCAAGACAACAAGGTTATAAAGCCGTAGCAAAAGACGACCTTTACTTGTCTCTGTAAACAATAAATAAGCAGGCAAAATGCAAAACACTGCCTTTTATATTTATCTGTATTAGGCATTTCATTAGTGTAGCTTTCTCTTATGCCTTCAAATTCTTTGTATCCCCATACATCTGCATAGAAAGCACTTACTAAAATGTCTAAAGTGAAGTTATCTTCATTAGGTGGGAAGTAAAAAGGCAAAATGATAATGCTAAGTAAATTAAAAAAAAGTCTCCCAAATGACTTCACACTCATTATGAAAGGTATTTAAAAGAGGACTTCAGGTAGCCATTTTTACTACATTTTTACATTTTTACAGGTAGCCATTGAATTACTGTCATATATTTTGTTCCAGAAAGAGAGTGTAGCTTTCATCATGGAACCTCCCTGAAACCCCCCAGTTACCATTCAGTGTCTTCAGTTCTACTGTTTGCCTCTGCAGACATCAATCCTAGGGAACTTCAGCAATTAAAAAGATTGAGCATGAAGGCTCTAGAATTTGTGAGGCTTTTTCTCACAGCTTTGTGACAAGCTACATCTTCCTTACAAAGCAAAAATTCTATCTGGTGTAGTAGCACTACACTCTGTTTTGTGTTTCTACGACAATATTTTTTACAATTTCTTTCTCTTACAACTTAATGTAGGCCTACGAAAATCTCAAACCATCTGGAGACTGACATCTCCTAATTTCAGTCAGACATTACAATTCTAAAGGAAGACAAAAGATATTTTGCTGCTATAATTATACAGAAGGAAGAAAATAAAAAGGTGTAATAGTAGAGAATGAACTAAGTAGAGAAAAGATGAGATTCTCACCACAACAGGAAAATGCAGTCTGGCTCTTTGAGTTTCAATGCTTAACAGGCTGCCCTTACCTTCCATCTGCTGTCCACATTCCTAAATGTTTCTCAAGGCAGGTAATGAAAGCCATGATTACATTAACAAACAAACCAGATTAAAATCAGATATTAAGTATCACATTAGTTCAGACTTTCTTCCTCTCTCTGAAGTCCTCTTGGGGGTCTCTAAGGAAGCCAAGAACCTGTCTAATTGTGCTGTGGAGAAGCAACTAATAAGATGCAAGGAGACAGTATTTTGTTCATTGTATCATTCACAGTGAGTGCTATGCGAAGTATACAGCTGTGGTCAGAAACTGGCCTAGGATCCCACTCATGCCAGATTCTTTGCAGACTGCTGAAGCCAGGCTCCCCACTGCTCCTCCCTTTCTTGCCCTTTCCCCCTTACAGTCCCAGCTGCATGGTTACCAATTCCAGAGAGGGGTGGACCCCATTCCTGTCCTGCCTACAACTTCATGGCTACCTTGAGAGCTGGGGCAAGAATTCAAGCCCATGAGGGCTAAAGAAAGCTGAGGTCTTCCAACTGAGAACGAAACTTCCCTTATCTCACCCAGTGTGACTGTGGCTATCATTCTTTTCTGCCAAACTGCACTTAATCTGGGGTAGGAATATTAGGGCTATAGACAAGCAAGGATGCATTTTTGACTATGACTTGTGGGCAGTTCTGAATTCATACTGAGTTCTTTCTGGAACTTCCACCTCACAATTTTAAGTCTCATGCATATTGGCTTGAATGGGAAATGGACCCTGTCCTAAAATATGAAGTATATTTACAGGTCTAAAATGAGGAACATGCAGTAATACCCTACCTCACTGTCAATAAAAGTAAGAATCCATTAAAGAAAGAATGTATTTTTATACTTGATATTTCTCTGTTCCCTTTTTTTCAGCATTATATTGTTAATAGAAATTTATATATGAAAAAACAGTCTTTGAGAAGCATTTGAAAAATGGTTAACACAATTCTGTCTTAGGTCTTCTTTCAGAACCTAAAGCAAACATGTATTAACAAAGCCAAGCTCCAAACATGTCCAGACATGAATTAAAGGAACACCACATGATATCTGCTGCTTAACCAAAATCCCAGTATATAGGTCAGCAGTGTTGGCACCACCAGCACCTACACGGCAGTAAACCTGTGTGCTGTGCCAGTGCTAAAAGCACTTCTTATCAATTGTTTCTTCTAAGAAAAGGATGTGAAACTAGTACGACAAATTTAGGCAACAGAAAGCTGAAGGAGATAGTCTGACCCAAAAAGTAATTCACAGTGGAACACCAACAAAGTGAAAACACAAGGTGCGTAATACATCACCAGTCTGGAAGTAAACAAGGAGGCTTTCCACTATTTTTTCAAGTTTTCAGGTGACCACAACTAATTGTCAAAAAAAGAAGTCATAAATCTTTTATGAAGCAAATACAGTAATACACACAAACAATGTGCGCCCCATTCTTCCCTTGCTTGCATGCTTACTGCTCCTGCTGATTTCTGTGAGTGGTGAGTATATGCATGTGAGGATATTTTGTCCGTGCTGCTCATAAGAGAAGACAGGATGACAGAATTGCTGAACTGAGACCTAGGATGGCCTGTTAATCTGATTCTAAATCCAGTGTGAATAAAGCACTTGAATTGCTGAAGCTTCACCTATACACATCAACCTTTGCTTTTCCCTCCTCCCCCCTAGCAAGAATGTGGATGTTGTTATATGTGTTAGTGTTAGAGGGTCCTACAGCATTAAAAAGCTAATTTTGTGTTAGGAAATGGTGCTGGATTTACAGCTCTGGAGGATAAAATGCTTTAAAATGGGTAAATAATTTGACGTTTATACAGTGACTTTCGTCCTGAAGATTTGCTACAACGTGCTTATCAAAATGTACACATTTGGTGGCATTGAAATACAGCCAATTTGGTGTGCAGCCCAGAGCACAACAAAGCAAGACGAGAAGGAAGGTATTTAACTAGGTGCACCAGGGAAAACCTACTCCTGAAACCCTTTTTTTTTTGGAAATGTAGTGTCCATATTGACCAAAGGGAACTGCGGATTTCAGTTTCAAAATTTCAACCCCAAGGCTGTCACAAAGACAACTACAAAACAGGTTTGCATTTTCCCTCTCTCATTCAGACAGATACAACCGTCTAAATACGACACTGTTTCCTAACTTCAGGTGTGGACCATTAAGACCTCAATTTATGCTAACTAAGATGGTGTGCAAACTGCACAACAGCCTTTACATGCCTTGTTGCTACCAATCAGCTCACATTTGTTCACCAGTATAAAATATCTCAAATTTTAAATTGATATTTCTAGTAGGCACAGGTCATTTCTGTTCTGTATCCCACTTGATACATAATTTCTCAGCCAAGACTACAAGCAATAAAAGGTGCAAAATGAGAGTGAGTTTTGTGACTCTGGACCTGAACTAGCAAAATTCGAAAGATCAGATACCCTAATGTCATACTAATACAAAAGACCAGCTTAATTTGACTTACTCTGAACCTGCTGAGATCCCTCCAAAGTTCCCAATAGTCCGTACTTGCACAGAAATGTGAATGTACACACATGCACGTACAAATACACACACATATTTAACATGCTTACTTAGATTTTCAAGAAAGCATGAACATACAGATAACACAAAGTAGGAGTAATGTGGAAGGTATCTTTTCAGCTTTATACCAGCTAGTGCTTGTATTTCAATGCCTTAGAAAGCCTCGAGCAGCCTTGAGAGGTAGCAAGGGCGATCTAGCACTTTAGTAGCTCTAAAATCGGTACCTGAATCAGCTGCAGAGCAAATACCATCAGCAGAAGCAAAGAGGGAGAAATATAGCTCCCTGCTCGCTCAATTCCCTGCAGTTAGAAGCTTTCAAATGAGACAGACGACAAGAGATGTTCACAGGAAGATAGCTGAGCTGAGAGAGAGCGGAGCCTCCCCTGGATCATCTTTTATTAGGAGAAGGGGAAAGGGGAGGACTGGGGGCGGACCCGGGGTGAGCGGCCAATCAGACACTGCTAAGCAGTTCGAGTTACATTTGGTTTTGCCAGCGCTTGGAACAAAGGAGCTCGGAGCACATGGGCAGGAGCACGTGTCTTTGGGAGGGGGAGGGGAAGCTCGGAACAGGCAGCAACAATTCCCTATTTTTTTTTCTTTAAAGCTGGGTTGTAACTCTTAGTAACTTAAAAGTGCATGGAACAGTAACAAAACAACAGTGCAAAATATAATTGGAATCTATCGTCCCTACAACTCGACAGTACCTAGGATGCCTTTAAACTAGTTCCCCAGTCAAAACTCATGGGAGTAAGTCATGGACTGCCACAAAAGTGACAAGAACAATGCATAATCTAACAGGACCAGGCTGCAGTCTGTCAGAATGATCCAAGATAAAAAATATAGAAACTAGCAGTGAAATTATTTAGATGGTTGTTTAGAATGTGTAGGACCTAGGATTGAATGATTCCTGCTCCTAGACAGCTTTCATGCTGGTTTTTTTTTTTTTTTTTTCATTATTTTGGACAACTGAATTAACTTCTTGGTATTAAACTCATGCTTTCAAAATGGAAACTATAACTGCAGTGGTTTGCATTAGCATTTATCTAGGTTTTTTTCTGAAAAACTGAACTATAGTACTGATAAATTTTAAAGAAGAAGAAAAGAGTTTGGGGTTGAAGTAGAGGGGCTTATAATCATTACTGGCAACATTCATGTGAAAGTCTCCTAGTCCACATACCTCTGATTTGCTTTTGAAATATCACACCTTTTGTTTCACTCCATTTGAATCTCTGTGATAATTGTATTAAAGTTTCTCTATTTTTGCTCATGGAGAAATCACAAAGCAGGCCTCTGAGTAAGGTCACACACTTTTTTCCCTCCGTCTTCCTTCCATGACCAATAGATACTTAAGTGGGACCATGAATGCCAATCTAAATAAGATGACTTGTCACTGCCAAATGCACACAGAGCAAAGATTTGACATACTACACACTAGTTACAACCTCTACTGAGAGGAATTTGTTGGGGGCTAAGGGGGAGGATTTACATTCATGACCTTTCCCAGCATCTGAAAGCAAACCTCTGCAGGTGTCAGTTCTTTAACATCTTGGATAATGACGAGAGAAATCATCTAGGAATAGAGCCTTAGACTATCAAAGGTTATTTATAGCAATTTGATTAACCAGTGAGACTTCAGAGACACTACTTTACTTCCCTCCAATAAACCTCCCAGTCATTCATTAAAATTAATACACATTAAAAAATCCATTTAAATTACAAGGTTGTATTTGAGATATTAATAATGAATCCAATCACATTTTTTACAAGTAAAATATATTAATGTGACTTTCAGGAGCTCAAGCAAGATAGTAGCTATCTAATATTACCAAGAATATTCTGTTTTTATTTGCAAACTTATTTATGTTTTACAAGCTAAAGTGTCATTACTTGGCAGCTGACTATTTGACGTTCATGCAAAACATGATCGGCTTGAAAATTTTCTTAGCTCCTTGAAAACACTGAGATCCAGCCATACTCATCTCCAGAAATATGTTGTCCTAAAGCTAAAGCACACACAAACAGGTTATCAAGTCTACTCATCACTAATGTAGCTGTTGATGAAACCATCTGTGATCACAACACACTCTAGAAATCTTCTGAGAGAGCCTAGTTATAAGTAAAAAAACATTCAAACTGAATTCTGCTTGGAAGCTTCAGCACATGCGTCCTGTGGAATGCACCATCACCAGCATTTTCATACTGCCACAGTCAAGAGAGGATTTTCAAGGGAAAATCAGCATGTCAGCTGCTGACCCCTGAAAAACACTTGGTCATCAGTGTCGCCATGGGCCATACTTTTGATAAACTGAAAACATTAATTTAATTTTTTCAGTCTCTGTGGCCCACAAATGGGCATTGAGAACCTATAAATGTGGTGCTGAACTCTTTTGAATGCATCATTTCAAATGTCAATGAAAATAATCTTCTTTCGGCCAGAGCAGAGTCAAGAACAGAAAGTATTTTCACAAATACCTGTTTGAATCTTGAAGTACACTAAACTCCACTGTATCCTTTTGCTTCTCCCAAATATTTAAGACTACCAGCATGACCAGGAAGGATCCTCACAATCTGGGATTTTTTTGTTTCAATCACACAATTGGAGATTGCATCAAGCACTCCAGAAATTGTCAGTCAACCAGATATATAAAATAGAGAGCACATGATTTCAGCTCTTAGACCTATCTGGTCAATGTATAGATCACTTGATTAGAGCCTTTGATCTCCAGATTTGAGGATTGGATGGAATTGGTCATGTCAGAGGCTGTCTCCAAAGTCCAGCTTTCAATAGCATGATGAGGACAGCACAACTGCAGGCACACATGGAGGCAATTATGGCACTGGCAGTGCCTTTGTTCTCCTCTTTACCTCTGTGCCACACTAGTTGGGGTTTTTTGTTTGTTTGGGTAGGGTTTTTTGTGTGATTTGGTTTTGGTTTTGGTTTATTTAGATCTTCAATCCCTTAAGTGTTGAAATTGATGTAAGATACTGGAAAATGCTTTGTGACCAGTTTTGTACAGGGCAGATGTTTTGTAGGCCACCATGATCCCTGTAGCTGCTTGATGCTTGTCTGCTTTTCCACAGTACTGAACATAAAGACCTACTTAGCGATCACCTATGGCCTTCTGTTCCTACCAGTTTTCATATTAATTTTACAACTATTGTTCAAATGCATTCTTAAATGTTAACATTTCTTCCATGAACACCATAGCCTATGAAATATAATTCTATTCTATTGATATTGTTTTGAGTAGTAGGTTTAAAGGGAGGAGGAAATTTTTTACATCAATTTGAAATAATTTTGCTTGTTCAAGAAACCAGTTTGTATCAAACAAAACTTGCCTACTTGGGAATTGAACATTGTATTCAGTTTAGAAATAGATTTTTGAGAATTATGTTGATCATTTTAAAAGTGCCTTTTGAAAATGTTTCCTTTATTACATGTAAGCTATCCACTATCTCAATGAATTCATTTGGATTAAAAATTTGTAAATAGTTTCAGTCAGGTTGTGTTTATTCTTCAAAAGAAACGAAGTTTTCAGTAGAAACAAAGTGCTCCAATACAGCATTCTCTTCATGTTTTCATATGTGGTAACTACACCACCGAATAAGTTTCATGAAACCTATTTCATGCAATTAGCTCTCTAGATATTCTTTCCATCAGTCTGTCAGTGCCAGAGTTTACAACACCTGCATAGATGGCAATACTAAGCAAAATTAACAAAGATGTACTTTGATCTTCTTCATTTTTATTCAAAAATGTAAATGTCCAATTTGCACAAATAATATAAGCAGCAATAGATTATAATTAGTTTTGCCTCAAACTGTTCACCTTTTATTCAAATGTAATGACAACTAATTTGACATTAATGCAACATAAACACTTTCCTTTTTGGATGGCACCATATGGATTTTGTATTCTCAGAAGACAAGGCAATGGCTAGAAGTGTATCTCCAAGGTCACATGTACTTCCATAAACATTACATTGTACTGGTTCAGGGGAATGAATACAAGAGCCCAGCTAATTAAATAAAACAAATTAATCCATAAATGAAACATTAGGTACATACAAGTGGATCGACTTTGTCAGATGCCAAGTAATTTTCATTATCAACATCATGATTGGTTTCAAAAATCATATCAATTTGCAACTAGAATTTTAAAATTAGAATTCAGAAGACTACAGTAAGGATTTTCTCTTCACTCTTGATTTGCTTTTGCCTTATAGCAAGAAAACTATTTAGCACTTTAAGAAACTGCCATATATTAGATTGTGCACCATCAAAAGAGCTCTCTAGATGGCAGAGACCATCCCTCAAACCCTTTTCACCAAAATACAGATACCAACTTGGAGAAGAAAGGACAGAGAATATCTGGAGTCACTTGTTTTCTTTTTTTGTGTTCCTCCTCCCAGAACTCCAATTTTGGTAAAAATTACAACAGGAACAACATTCAGAGGAGAATTTGAGTATCATAAGAGACAAATTATTTGAACCAAAAGCAGAAGTAATAGAAATGACAATGAACATAAGATCAACTAATGACTAATAAAATTTCTACAACAAATCCAAAATCTAAAATAGAAGATGAAAAAATTAGGTGGATTAGTGAATTATAAGTGATCAATGTAATGTGGGCACAAAGATTGGAAATTTAGCTCTGGTAAAGGAAATATTAAAGGCAGTCTACAAGGCACTGGCTGGACTAAACTATGAATATTGCATTCAGTCCTGATCAATCATTCTCACAAAAGTCAAACTGAAAGTTACTCCTACTTTTGGTGTATATATAAGAAATTGAGAGATAGAGAGAGAGAGAAAGAATGATACAGTCAAGTACTATGTTTACAGGTAACTGTCAAATGTTTTTTACAGAATTGTGCATAGCTAACACTTTTTTAAAATTATACTGATTTTTTTTTTCTCCCTGGTCTACTTCCTGGTGTGAATTACCTCACCTCATTGTGGTTCTGTAATTTTTTGGAGATATATGAACCTCTGTCTACCAGGACAAAACAGAATGCCCTATTAAAGAAAACCTCTTCTAAAGGAAATTTGTGGACAGAATCTGATACCAGACAAATTAGGCACATCTGAATTACAGGTGTGGAGCAGGGTAAAAAAAGCTTCCTGTATTAGAACACCACTCAGCATTGACACACAGTTCAAGTACTTTGTCACAAGTAGAATCAGACAGACAATGAAGCAATGAAGCATCTACTTGCACATCTATTTATGAATGCTTTCCAATGCTGGCTCAGAAAACATACCTCCCACAACTTAAACATTTAAGTTAGAAGAGGGATTTCTAGTCTTTACAGCTCAGAAGAACTTACACCATGATACAGGAAAGACCATCAAGAGTACTTCCACCAGGATATCCAGTCTCTTAAGTCAAAGTAGCACAACTTGCCATATAAACTTATCTGGTATTTAAAGGTCAAGAAAAGCAAACCCTGTTTCTCCACAAATCCTTTCTGAATCAATTAAGAAAAAAAAAAGGACCAAAAACCCAAGGTTTCCCACCAGGACAGATGTGAAGCTCAAAAAATCATCCCCTGGACAGGTTCAGCCCCTCAAGTAAAAAGAAATATTATCCCCATGGTTAAAGATTTATTAATTGAGACATTATTCCTGCTTCTTGCAACTACAGCTGTTTTCAACCTCTTATTCTACTTATTTGAAGAAAGACCACTATTTTGAACCTAGAGAATTGGAAAATAAAGGCTCTGGGAAGATGATCAACTATATCAACTGGCACAGATGTCAGTACAAGTATCTCTTCCTGTCAGAGACATCTCCTTGGTGTGGATACTCTTAAATGTCCTCAAAGACACTGACTGGAATCCTTCAATAAAACAAATCATCTCATGATGCTATGTGCTGCCAAACACAGGAATATCATGGGCAGTGTTATGTTGTACTGCTGAAGAAAAATGTTGCAAAGGCCTATGTATAAAAAAAAAAAATATATATATCTTTACATTAAAAACCATAAAATATCAGATCAAGAATAAATTCTAAAAAACCCACAGAGCAAAAAACCCCAAAAACTCTGACAGATAGGACACATGAATAAAGCATAATCCATCGAGGGGCAATTGCAACCAGCATTTACTATCTTTTGTCTTAAGGATGATTACTCAGTTGAGGAGAAAGCTGTTAACTTCTAATGTGTACAAAGGACAAGTAGAACTCCCTTTAAAATTCATATTCAGGAAAAATATACATGACTGAAAAGAACACTTGGTACAACTATCTTATTCAGAATTACACTGAGATTTCCAGTGGTAGCTAATGACATTAAAATATTTAAGAACTCTAATCCTGTGAGATTTGAAAGAACAGCTAAAATGCATTCATTAAACAACTCACTGATGTTGGATAGACACCTTGAGAGAAATAAACCTGATACAAATGAACTTGCTCCCCAGGTTAAATATGTATATGCCTACAAGATTTTGCCTCTGCCCAATGCTACTTTCAAAATGTGAATTATGCCCTGGAAAAGGTGGAACAGTCACCATAAATAACACGTACTTTAAAAGATTTCATCCAAGAAATGAATGAGGATAGTTACGTACTTAGATCTTTGGTAATACGTACTGCTTTTTTTGAAAACTGTGTCATGCCATAGATGGAAATGGTCATAGATAAGATGTTTATAAGCTCAAGTTGCCATTCATAGCTATCCTGCTCTAAATATTGTATGTGCCAAAGAGAATCCACTCCTTATCCACATATCTCTGTAGATACAATCTGGTTTAGTGTAACAAGAATAAATCTGTCCTTCCCCTTGTGTTGACACTTCATTGGATGGACTTTTATGGTAAAATGTAGAAAAAGTGGAATACAGCGTATTACAGATAAACTATGCAAAACTGGGAATTGGCCTATCAGAAAAATAAGAAAACTTGCATTCTGTAAGCAATCATATTATTTTCTAACCCAAAATTTAACCAGAGCTTAATCTGTCTGGTAGGACTGGCAAAAAGACAAATTGGTGGTGCAGGAGGGATGCACAGGGTGCCTCTACAGATCCCACTTAGTGCAATGGAACCATCCTGTTCACTTGCTCCGTGACAGAAATGCATTGCATTATATCTGGATTTCAGTCCTGTGCTATGGGCTTAATTGCATCTTGAAATGCACTCAAAATGCTTTTTCCTGAGGTGGAACCAAGGCTGAGGTAATATGCCAGGGCAGAGAGCCTCCCACATGCTAGGACACAAGATGATGCCTTTCTCAGGAGAAAAACATCCTCTCAGAGGTTTTCCAGCAGTGTACTCAATCCATATGCATGAATTTCGTTTAGTAACAGCAAGTGCAATGGGGACAGTCATCTGGAGGGCTGTATAAAATCTACTTTGTGTCATCTGCTGGATACAGATTCATCTTCTGTGTCTAAGACTAGCAACTAGCATCACGTTCATTGCCAGCAAACAGAAAATACAGATATATGCTTCCAGAACAGCATCAGAACATGATAAATCGACATTGTCCTTTTTGCTTCAGGCTGTGCCAGCCACTATTAGAGACACAACGTAAAGACGCTGGCATGCAGGGCTGCATCAAGTGGCAAGAGGGACATTACATAATTTATGGCAATAATTTCCTACAGGTAAACATTACTTTTGTTAACTATTATTTTGATCACTAAACCTAACTGCTCTGACATTTGGTGCTGTGATAAATCAGATCTCATGAAAATGGTTTAATTATCACTACTCTTTCCGAGTGACAGGTGATCAATTTCATTAACTCCTCCTCATTTGCACTTGTACTCTTCTTCATCCAGGTATCCTTGACTGATTGTCTTTCTCATCTCATCACAAATCCCAGTTTACTGACTTGATTTCTAGTTGATACGATCTTCTGTCACACAATTCTCTTTATGAAACAGACCCAGCCAGTAGACTTTCTCAGAGGCCATACAACTCTAAACAATTCTTTGTAAGACCTAGTTTCAAGTGCCTATTAAAAAAATAAATTGAATTTTTTAAAAATCTGGTGGTGCTGCACTCTGCCTCCAAAAGGTAGATTTTACTTTAAAGTTGAACACTCCTTGATAAACCTGCCAGGGCTTTCTTTACTCTCCTTGGGTAATAACCTAGCCTATATGCCAAACTTTCAACCTAAATAGAACACTCTCCCTCTCCATCATATTCCTGCTCCTTTTTTTCACCTGCTTTGTTTTGGCAATTAAGTGCAAATCTATAGTATTTTCTTGTGATATGCAACCTTTTCTTCAACTACAGTCCTTCATTCATTATCTTATGAAGAATATGAACTTTTTATAATTCATGTAGCTCAAACTACTGGAAAATCTACTGTTCGTCTTGAAAGATCTCTATATCTTTCCAGAACCTTTTTCATTTCTCTCTCTCTGTTGAATAAATTAGGTAGTATTGTGCATCCTCACTTTACCCTTTTACTGACAGCAACCCCTTTATTAATATTGCTTCCACTTCTTAGATAACGTAAACTAAGTTTCTCTGGTTCTTGAAGGACTCATTTTAAACCCTAAGTACTTTTATTAACCTGAATATAAAGAAATCTTCTGGATAAAACATGGTCTTTTTTTATTTATTTTTTAAAATGCTGTTTTATTCCTTATAACTATGCGTCTCTTTTAAAATTTTAAATACATTCTTATTTTTGTTGTAAAAAAATCATGTAGTCAAAGAAGGTCTGAGTGGAAGGAGAACAAGTATTTAGATTAGCAGCAAGAAAAGGATTTAATTATTATGGTTGAAGGACTCCATGACACAAGAACATACAGGTGATGTAGCAAAAAAATGTTGACTGTGCAACTGGTTATAACTCTAAAGCATGCTGAGAGTTACAAACCATCAGGAAAACCTTGTACAGGCACTTTGAAGGCCTTAATCGTACTGTCATATATATGGGTGACCATCACTGACTACAAAATCAGCTAAAGATGCATTTCAAATGCAATCGTTATTCAGAGCAGGTGGAACTATCAATATCAGAAAAGGTTTTAGAACATATTTAGAACTTGTCACCACAGGTAGATTCAGGTACCTTACAGTTTGAACTTTCAGTGATGTAGGAAAAAAACCAATCTGTTTAGTTAAGTACATGGACAAGATAAGAGATTTTTTTTGAAGTCACTAGAGATGTTAATGAAAACAGACAGAAACAGCAATTCACATGAATAAACCAATGCTGAACCCTGAGAGAGAGGTTTTTCTCTACTCTGAAACCTTTGATATCTGATTACATTTGCTTTTCATTTCCTATTCAGCTGTAAACTTTGGAACTTCCTGTGCTAATCCATCCAACTCTGGACACTACCACACCTCTGAAAAAAAAAGCCTTTCAAAACAAAACTAACATCAGGATCAGCATAAACTGAGTTTTAAATAACTCTTCGGCTTCTGTGCTTGAGAAGCATATTTCTCTCAGGAGATTTTTCTTTAGTAAGTGTTAAAGGTAGAAAATCCATCAGGGATTGAATATACCAGCCATCCCAATGAGAACCACAACTGGTAGACACTGGACTGTAACGTATGATCCAGGATGTGACACCACATGAAGATAATTAGTTTGATGTGCTTGATAGGTTAGTGGTTTCCTCCTTGAAGTGAAAGCATGTTCTGGTTTTTAGCTGGGTTATAGGTTGTCCTTCATGGAAGAGATATACCAGAATTTATTATTAGCTTTAGTGTCCATGACTATTTAATATAATGTGTGTGTATTAGATGACACTGTTGCCTTGCATCCTAATGGACTAGCTCTGGTCAAACACTGATGTTTTTGTATAAATAAAATATTAAGGTTTTATAACATTAAAGAAAAGGATCATGTGAAGCTAATGTTATCACTTATCTGCCAGAAAGCTGACCTGAAAGATCACACACTTCAGCATCCTTCTGACAGAGTAGTTAGACTGATGTAACCAGACAGCTAGTGTTAGAAAAGGGAAAAGATCACCATCAACACATTAAATTTTTCATAACTTTGCTTAAATCTCCCACAGGAATCAATAAGTTGAGGAGGGTGGAGAAGGAGGCTTGGTTGTTTTTTTTTTTTTTTTTTAATTGCTCTGTTCAGTATTTTTCCCACTGTTTTTAATTTAGGCAGTTTTTGAATAGAATGCAAATAAAGCAACATTCAAGTTTAAACCATAGTAATGCTTTTCAATACAGAGTAGCTGAGATGGTTTTAGACAAAAATCAGCACGAATAGAAAGTGCTAAATGTGTTTCTGCCAAGTGACTTTCCATGGCACAATTATTTTGGTCTTTTTTTTTAAAATCTGAAATATGGGGTTTTTTTTCTAGCTGCCTAATGCTATACATCTTTAGAAAATTTAATTCCTTCCAAAATACATATACCATTTCCCAGCTTCAAGTGTCTCTGAATTGCTACAAGAAGACATAGTTTCAAAAGGTGGCAGAAAGTCTTTGCTAACAGAACTATAGCTCTCTTTCCTTTGTGGTATTATTCAGCTCTCTCAATGGCTTGTAGTTGGAGAGAGCTAAAGAGAACCCTATGACCCCGTGCATGTCTGTAGGTTTGGACCAGGACATGCTGCTGCTATTAGAGCTCATTGTGTGGGAGGCGAAATTTTCCGTATGCAAGTAAAATGTACGGCTCTTTCCGGCTTTCCTTTCTGAAGCTTGCATTGAAGCTACATTTTCCCAGTTTTAACCCAATTGCCATTCAGCAAATGCAACCTTACTAGTTTTGCAGCATGTGGGAGTCAGCATGTGCATCTTATCTTGTCTTTCCATTGCATACAAGGAGAATATTTTTAGCCTTCAGCACCTAATTAAAAAAGGTGAAGCTGACATCTTCTTCCACGCCTGTGCTAGTTGACACAGAGCATTGCAAATGACTCTCTGCTGGGCAGAGGGAAGGTGAGCTTTGTCTAGCTTTGTGCTTCAATTACAGTCCCATGCTGGCAGGCAATTTATTCCCTTTGCCAAAGCCCTTGTTTTCCTACATCCAGTCCCTGGTTACAGAGACCATAAGCTCTGCTGATCTGTGGCTATGAGCAACATGAAGGAGAATCTTGCCTTTGCTAGAATGAAAGAGTAATTAATGGTTACACCTCGGAGGGATGGAAGGGGGCTTTAATTACTACCCCGATCCCCACAGAATTTAAGAGATGGTTTGAACTCTCACGCTGCTGCAAAGCCACCTCAAAATTTTAGGATTAACCAACATTGGTTTTGTTCCATAAATAAGAAGAATAGGTATACATTAATTTCCACTCCCAATTACACATGTTTAGAGCTTTTGCTTGATAATTTCTATAAACTGTACTATGCAGGTCTCTTTGTCCCTATACTTGTCTTTTTTAATTATTATTATTACTTTGTTTTATCTCACACTTTCTTAATATACCCAAAGATTTTAAATAATGGAAACAATAGATTAATAATAATTAATTTTATTACAGTGTTTTGGAAATTATTTGAAATACTTTAGATCTAACTTTAAGAATAGAAAATTGTACTACATTGACTTTTAGAATGGGACTAGATTTGCTTTGTTAACAACGACGTAAGAATAACATGCTAAAAAAATGTAGACTTTATTAGTCCAGTATATTTTAATTTCAGAGTGCTTTCTGCAGAACTGCTTTAAAGGAGCTACTCATCAGCACCATGTTGCTACACAACCTGAAGTATATAATTTGCTTGCTTTAGAAAAAGTGCCCTTGTTCTTCTGGGTCAAGGAGGTATAATACCAATTAAAGTACTAAGAGAAGCCAACATAGTCTATTAGACAGCTGCATTTATCTTTAAAAAGCAAGAAGAAAATAATACATTAAAAGAACCACAGAATCAAGTGGTAAAAAAGAAAAAAAAATCCTAAAAAAAGAAGAAAGATATTCTAACTGGTTTCTTTTCCTTTTTTTTTTTTTTAACATTGATGTTTAAGACCCTTTAAGACTACTGGGAATTATATGCAAGTGCATTAAAAAAGAAAAAAAAAAAAGACAAAATACTGTGGCTATGTTTTGAAACAGATGGAAGCAAACAGGGATCAGAAAAGGCAAGTTGTGAGAAAAGAGAGCCACGCAGTAAGAGAGGTAAGTAACTAACAACTAAATGTTAAAAAGTAACTGGAGTGATATTACGGCAGTAGTGGCGCCTGGGGACCACAGCTAAAAGAACAATTAGATTTCTGCTGTTAACAATAAAAATACAGGTGTGAAAGACACAGTCTACAGGTAAGGATGGGGTTCTTCAAACAGTTGCCTTACTGAGAGCTGAAATATAGGATAGAAGCCTGATTCCTAAGAGCACCTCCATTATTAAAATAAACTGCCCTTAACCCCTACATGTCAGTATTTTACACTACAAGTGAGATTCATCAGGAAAGAGAGAATACTGAATAAAAATAAGAGATTGATCTTAAATTCAGCTCTCCTAGAGAGGCATCTCTTCTAATCCTGACCTCTGTACTCCCTCTGTAGCCAAACAGGAGAAACAGGAATCCCTATGGGGAAATCAATTCAATCCAAATAACTGATGTCTGAAACATGAAGTTGAATTGCCCTGTGTAAGCTCTGGTTTTCTTGACAATAAGTTGCTGCCTAGGACTAGGTTGGGGTTCTTTTTAAAGGTCAGATAAGTGAATCCTATCTGGAACATTTTCAGAGAAGACACAAGGCAGTGTGTTGTTTCATATGATCCTGAAATATATTTGCTGAATTTCCTTGAAGAAATCAAGGACCTAGACTTGAACATTAACAAAACAAAGCCAGAGAGCAGCAATAGAGCAGGAGAGATGAACGAAGAAACTAATCCTTTTATTGGCATCACAAGTTCAGTGATGACTTCTTCCATTGCAGAATACTTTTCTCATAAAACCTGCCTGAAACTTGTATTGAAAATTATTGCCTCTCAAATTAACAAACAAGTCCTTTAGCTACTCTGAATATAAAAAAAAATATTGTTTTCCTGAAATAGGATCCCACTATACAGTTTTTTGATTTTTTTTTTTTTTTATTATACTTGGCAGAAGTATTTAAATTGATCCTAGGTAAATTGTGTCAAGCTAACAGTAAAAGAAGATTCAAGTAGATGTCACATCAGCCAATAGCCCAATCTGGCCAGCAGTAGCAAGGATTTTTCCAAAAACTAACTCGTTCAATTTATTTTTGTACATATCCACAGCTTTTGCTAAGAATGTGCACTAAGCACTCTGAACTGGTAGTTGCAGAGATGGTGTCTGCTTGAGGCTCACAAAGTGCTGGGTCAAATAAGACAGAGACAGGAGGACTCTTAGCAATTGTCCTACAAGTACCCTAACTCCCCAAGTTGAGAAAGAAGCACTTTGCTTCCCAGAGGGAAAGGGATGTTGGAAGAGTGCAGTGACCACAGGAGCTGTCAAGGCAGCGGTTGGGTGGGTATCTATCCCCAGACTGTCTAGTTTCCTCTTATCACCTTCAGCAGAAATGTGCAACAGATTGTTATTTCAGGAGTATTACAGCACAAACTCAATACAGATAACTACAAAATTGCTCCTCCTCAGTAAACTATTTGTGAGAATTCAGACATGGGCATCCCTGGTGCTAATCTCATTCACCAGATGTAATGGGTAAGAAATATAGCTAAAAAAATGATCTCCTTCCCTTAAAAAAACAAAAAAACAAACAGAAAAACCCCACACCCCAAACACTTAGAGTTGCTGCAGCTGCTTCATTCTGCAGTCATTAGAGCAAAAAGGAATGTAACTCTGCTTAGTTCACTGGAAGAAAAAAATCAAACCATGACTCTTTCCAAACACTCTTTTCAAGTAAGTACCGAGACGGAGAAAAATTTTTGTATTTTAAGTGTGGTGTGCACAGTTATTACCAAAAGGATTTTGAAAATAACTTGCAGTTTCCATTAGTTCCGGTTTGTATGCTCTGAAAACATTTATAGGAACTATATTTAAGCTGAATTTGCAGTGCACTACTAGAACCCCAAGAAGTCAGAACACCCACCTGAATATAATTGCTTTATTCAGCTTTTTGAGATCCATTTTTCTTTTCAATTGGAATGGGAGAACCATATACGCAGTTCCTTTTATTTTTATTTGTGACTTCAAAACATTCATCTACTTTCAATTTATGGTCCCAGAGATCATCTCTCACTCAGTCTTGAATATTTGCATTTAGGACCTATTAAGATACACAAAATTTATGTAACTCCTCTTTATGATATAAACTATGACACAGCTTGAAGCAGAATAGAGATTATGATGAATACAGATTTTTAACAAAACAAGTTTAGGGCTTTTCAGGAAATACCTGTGTTCTTTCTATTTATGTGATTCTAGACTACTTTTCTATGTTCACCTTTCAATTAGACAGGTCACAGTCATCTCTATATGATGTATTCCTTTCCTTTTCAGAAAATAAAAAATGTGTAAAAACAAAAGTTGTTTTGTTCAGAGGTTTATACTTCACTAGAAGTGCCTGCTTCACTGCTATTTAGAGAACACTGAAATGCATTTTATTTCTATTGCTGTTCATCTGCTTATTTAAATATTTATTTATGGGAACTGCACTTCTTTCACAATAATCAGATATCAGACATATTAAATGTTATGAATATTTATAGGTTTTCAACCCCACTATAAATAGCAATACAGCAACCTGCCTCCATGAAGGAGACCTTAAATATAGATTATAAAGAAGAATATATGCATGCCTCATTAGTTATTTGGATTTGCATTTATACCCATTTAGCACAACCCATATAAATACTAACTTAAAAACCTGGTATCATCAAAAAAATAAAGGAACCTGTCAACCTGAGCTCTTAACCAGTGGAACAGGCCACATTTTAAAAGGAAAAATATCTGCAGAACTGGGATCTTGTATAACATCCTAATCAAGGCCTAGTACAACACATTCAGCATAAAAATTATTTTATATATCCTTGTTAAATACAGTACTATGATCACTAGTGGGAAAAATTACTTGCACTGTTGAAAACTTTAATCCTTTACTTAAACGAGTTAATTATTTTTAAGATTTCATTACTACTACTACTAAAACTACAAAACAGTATTAAAAATTCTTCTCAGAGACTACTGCAAATAAAACACAGTGAGACTGAGGAGGTGCAGGTTTCATTCCAATGACCTTCACCCTTAGCATCCATGCGCAGTCTTGCCACTATGGCTGCCTTAAGACTGATTTCTCTACTAGTTCGACTGTGACTTCTTTGTCCTCAGACTGTCGTAAACAGGCAAAAAAAATTAGGCATTACCAGTTCTCTGAAATATTCCAGTTATGAGAAAATTATTGCCTATTTCCCCACTGTATTTGTTTTCATGAAACAATGGCCTAGAAGTTGAAACAGCTTTGCTACTGAGATACCATAAATTTGGTGATTTTTCCTTCATTCTATTTATTATGTATTTGAGCAGCATATGAGGCTAGGGTCAGGGGAAAATTCAAATCTCATATAGGAGAGTTATCTCAAATAATAGCAGTCCTGGCAACACATTTTTCATTCTTTTCTGTAATAAGCAACCATGCTCTGCAAAATATCTGTTTTCCTTGTCATCTGCTAAAACATAACATCAGTCTTAAAAATCAGGCTGAAAATATACTGGAAGATATTAAAACCAGAAATACCTTTGGTTTATTATACCTCAGAAACGTTTTCTTTTCATGTTCTTTTTAACCATCTTTAGTAAAGCATGCAGAACACACTCTGATATTAGTTCAAAGCTTCATCTCCTTCCAAAACTACTTCTGTTGATTAGATAAAACCTCAGAAAGTTCTTTATCACATTCAGTTTATGTAGTGCACCATACAGATGTACATACTTCATTAACTCTAAGCCTGCAGGTCATGCATTATGTTTAGAGGCTTATCTCCAAGTAATGTAGGTGTTTGCTCTTTATAATTGCCATTAATATTAGTGAAAATAATCACATATTTTATGCAAATCTTAAAGCAACAGTTACATGACTTCTGTGTTTCTATGAAAATGGTGATAGGAATTTTCTAGAACAGTATCTGTGAATTCAGTGATTTTCCTAAGAGTATGCTGCAAATAACTAATATTACCTTTTATTTCTAGAAAACAGGAACAATGTTTTTGAAAATGTGTACCCAATTCAACACTATACACTGTTCTTAACTGTATAAAGTGCCTTTTATAAATGTGCTCTAGTAACTTCTGCAGAATGACTTAATGTCAGCCCCTGAAATGCCATAGCAACAATGGTGCAGAGACCATTTTAGGACATGGCGGTCTTGAGAAACATGCTTCAGAACCTATTCAAAATTTCAGTTAGATGAAGGATAAATTCAGGATTCCACCAGAAGAAAAACTGAGAATGTGAATTTTAATTGTTTGACTATGTCTTTTAAAAGGTGCAAATTGCAGGATGCTACATGTCTTTTTAATTGATTTGTTGTGGTAGATTCAGCTAAAGTATTTCAGATTTTTCCCTACCACAATCTACAGTGAATTTGTTTTGAGGTTGTTACTAAACTGAATTCCAAAAGTGTAACTACAACAAAACACTACAAAGTCAGTTTCAATGAAAAGTGAATCTGGAACAGGTTTTTTGTAGGTAGCATGCTTACTGTAGAATGCCATAATAATCTTCAGCTCAACTAAAGAAAACCAGCTTTTTGATTATGATAGGAAGCAAAAAGAGATGCCTTATTTTAATTTCATTTTCTTGTTAGTGTCTTTCTTTAATACATAGTAATTATATGGCAAATCTTAACCAACTTTTAAGTAAAATGTCTGTTACTGAACAGGGAGAAAAACAAACTTCATAACTGATAATTTCAGCCGGTGTATCTAATTCAGCTATTTCAGATAGGGCCAAACCTCAAACGCTCTTCCATGCAAGTGACCATAAGCAATGGGCAGAGCTTCAAGGCTGCAAGATTTGTCCCCACTTCACTCACACTGTCACTAATAAGACTGTGGAAGGTGATAATTAAATGGGAGTAACATTTCAGTGACTATACACAGTCTTGAACGGGATTAGGGCACTAGATGCAGATGGAGGGAAAAGATAAAATTTGGAAGAATTGAGGGCAGCCAGAACAACTTGTGGAAAAAAACCCCACCCTTGTTGCTTTGGTTTGGGCAACTGTACATGCCCCCTAATTATTAGAGGATCTGTATTGATGGAAGGAGTCTTATTCAAGGAAGGAAAGGATTTGAGGGAGGTAGAATAAAAGAAAATGTTCTTTCTAATAAGCTACGAAAATGTAGTGGAGAACAGGAAAAAAAAAAAGAGAAAAAAGCAAGGAGGGAAGATGGTGGCACAAAGGTCTACATTCAACGACGCTGCAATTTAGTGTTTGGTCAGTGGTTTATATAAATCTGTATAAAGTAAACAGGGATGGCCTAGTAGGTGAGAAAGTAATGCGGACTATCTTCAAGATATCATATTTATTTTGAGGTCAGATTGGCATTTATAATAAAAAAGAAGTAAAGTTTAGGTATCAAGAAGGATATGCAAAAAGACAAGAGCAAGTGAGGCCTCACATGAATTTAAAACCATGATGTAAGCATTTCCTAAACAGCAAAAATGCCTTCTCTATTATAAGAATTCCAGTAATATACTGAGACGTAGATAGTCCTTGAGATGCCCACCAGAACAGGTGGACATCAAAATCCAGACTGCAATTTAGATTCAACTTTCCTGTGTGAAAGCATCAACAAAATTTCTGACATGCCAAATGCCTAAGTCTTCCATTCATTGATTGTTTTGTTCAGAATGAATGAGAACTAACCCAAAGTGAACATATGTGTGCACAATAAATTCTCTCTGTAAATGTTCTAGTGAAGAGAAACGATAAAAAACTTCAATCCCACGCTTGATTACTATCAATAATACTCCTTATAGCACTGAATAATCACTAACTAATTAATCCAGACAATACCTTTGATGCAGCAGTTTAGCATTTCCCCACTGCAAGGGAAAAAAAGAGAAAAAATATAGAGGTCTAATTGTCTAGTACCTTTGTTATTTGTAATAAAGGAAGTGTGGACAACTAGGTACACTTAACATCACCTGTAAGTTAGTGGTTCGCACTCTTTCATTATTTATTCTGATTTTGTACCTATCAAGCCAGGTCTTGAGTCTCTTGGGTAATGATTTCATTGGTCCTAAGATGCCATCCAGGGACATAAGAATTATATCTGAGTTATACTAAGGCAAAAAAGATGAGCTCTTAGTCCTGTTCCAGTGCAGTACCAGCAAGAGTATCTGGAGAAACATATTCAAGAAATACTACTACATGAACAGGAGCTTCAAAATAATTGCGCAAGTGCAGTATTTTGTTTCTAATAGTGACTAGTCATTTTGATAAGTCAAAATATGAAATAAGGTCTTTTAAGACTTCATACTTCGAATGTCTTCAGAAGTTGAAATATTTTTAAAATCTAGAAAAATAAAATTTAAAGAAAAACTATAAGCACTTTGGCAAAGACATATGGCATATTTTTTAGTCTCTGAACCACACTTCTGAATGACAGAAGAAACATATGCAGGAAAAAGGGTTTGTATGCCAGGAATCTTGTCTGATTCCCTCCTCCAGCTATATCAGCTGCTCTAATAAAATACAGATTCCATACAGGCATTTCCCTACTTACATCATTAAAGAATCACAGCTATACAGTCATTATTCACTCCATAAAAAACATTAACGCATCCACAATCCACATTTCCTGAAAATGTTAGTCAGATGTTTAATTATTGCTTTCATGATGAACAATAACATTTCTTAGAAAGAAAATACTTTCTTTTGGACTTCTTAAGATAAAATATAAAAATAAAATATCCCCCAAACACAATTTTTTTATGAAGTATAATAGCTTGGTGTGAATTCTCTCATTTTAACCAGCTTCCTCCATTTGAAAACTGTTTCTTCATTCCTTTTTGAGTTTGGCTTTGACAAAATGACTGCTTTATATTTGTTAGCAGTTTCAGTATTTATGACTTATCATACTGGTAGATGCACATCCATAAATTACTAATAGTGCAACTTAAGGATTATGAAACTTCAGGAAGCATCTAGGTTGGCCACAAAAATATGCAATAAAACCACAACACACAGTTACACATGGTTGCCTCAAAGCAAAATACAGATGAATTCTTTCATCAGGCCGTGTCCTGCTGTGTTATCCTTGGTGCAGAGATAGGAGTGGGAGCTTTGACTGTGTAAGGAAAGGGGTACTGTGCACAGAGTAAGGAAATACCCTTCTGTTGCACCAGCAAATGGGAAATTAAATGATTGCATCTGTATCAATCAAGCAATGTCATAGAAATGAAATCATGGTAATGGGACTGTTATCACAGGATCAATGATGCCTGTTTTGAAATTTCTTCTGGTTCACCTCATGTCCTCAGCATTTATGTGGCAGCAAAAAGCCATTATCTGTTCTATTTCAGTGACATTTACTCTTTCTCCTCATCTGTTCAGATGTCCATTCTTTGATGGCTCTAGTATATCATGCTTTTCATACTCTAGCAATTATTTATGCCAACATTTTCAACCACTTGAATGCCTAGGGTGAAAGAGGCTTTTTTTCCCTTTTCTCAAAACTTCATCACAGCTGAAATTCTGTTGGTGTAATTACGTGATTGCATTTTCTTTATCCAATTGGAGGCTCCATGAAATCATATTAGTGCAGTACCATCTCCGGAGCAGGTAGAAAAGCTTTCTCGTCACTAAAACATTCCCCAAATAAACTTATGGACCATAATTTAAATAAGTGACAAAAGCACTAGTTGTAAAAGTAGTTTCTGAAAAGTACAAAAGTACAAATTTCCAGTTGCTCACAGATTTCACTGCATCTCTGTTACTTTGCTAGGATCACAGGTTTGTGTTATCAAAAAAACAAAACCAAAGCACAACTGTCACAGGCAGGGAGAAACTCTACACAGAAATCAGGGAGTGTTTTTGTATTACTTATGAAGGATGTAGGATATCTGAGAAAAATTGTGTAGGCCAGATGAAAACTAACCTTTTACTGTAATCTTCAAGGATAATGTAAAGATTAAGTATAGGATTGGAGTCCCTTAGATTATTTTTGTTCCTTGTTGAAACAGGAGGAGCATGGGTTTTTCACTGAAACTTGTCAAAGTACAGTGATGCCTTCTTCTAATCTCTGAAACTGCAGAGAATCTGGCTATGAATCTATAGTAATTATTATAGGTACTACTCTTCAAATATAGATCAATATTAAAGCATTAATATCCTCCAGAGTTAACTTGAAAGACAACACAACTCTCAAATATTCAAAATAGTAATTTAATGATAGCAAAATGACTGTTTTACTAGTAAAACTACCAGTAGTAATGCTCATTTTAATTTATACAATTACAGGTGACTTATAGGGAATACAGATATTCTGTAGAGTGTACAATTTTTTTCTGACACTGACAAATTGGTTCTATGATTTTTATTATTCAAATTCAAAAGGCTAAGCCTTTGGAGGAAAAAAAAATGACATAGCAAAAAAAAGGTTGCAATTTACTCAGTGGAAGTCTGAAACACCAGGTGCAGAAGAGAGACAAACAGCTTTCAGATTTTTAGTGCATTTTCTTTGCAAAAACAGGTCTTCAATCAGCACAAAAAACCTGCCCCCTCATTGAGAATGACAGCAGCAGCATAGCTGTTGCTCCAGGGAAAGAACTGAGCAAGGCAGGCTGTCAGGGGTTGTTACAGCCACTTCAACCACCACAGACACCTCAAAGGTAACCCCATTACCTGAAAATTAAAACTCCCTTCAATGATACAGTGTTTATAATTTCAAATTCGACTCACTAATTATACTAATCAGACAGTTGCCATACCAAGAAAACATGAGCGAGACTAAGATGTGCAGCACAGAATATATATGCTGGAACTGGAGTTATCAGCACAGAGACTGGGTTTGCCTGCTGCTTGCAGACTCTACAGCCACTGCTGGTGCGATCCCAATATGGTGAGAGAGAATGTCAAACCAGCACAACTGAGAGGATGGATTATGGAGTGATACCACATCTCATCTGCAGCTTGTGCAGATTAAGAGAAGAAGCACCATGTTCATCTCCTTTTTTAAGAAATACATAAACTTTCTTTTCCAGTTGTGGATGTCCCATGCCTGGAAATATTCAAGGCCAATTGGCTTAGAGCAGACTGTTCTAGTGGAAGGCTGGAATTAGATGATCTTTAAGGTCTCTTTCAACCCAAACCATTCTGTGATTCTCTGATTATATCTAGAAGAAACTAGCATGAAAACCTGAGATACTTTGAAGAACAGATCAGTTATAGGTTAACTATTCAAACAATTATTACAATAAGATAATGACATGTTTGCAAAATGTATGAAGGCAAAAAAATTCAACTGCAGATGGGAAAACAAAAACGACAAATTAGGTGGCATATAAAATGGGCATGAAATAGGAAGTAAGGCTAAAACCACTGACTCTTTCCAGAAACCCTGCACCACATAGTACACTGTAATGATTGTGATGGCCTCTATTTGATGTAGATATGCATGACATAGAAAAAGGAACAAGATCATGCTACCACTGTAAAACGTGCTCTTCTCAGAACACAGTAGGCCAAAGGAGGTGTCAATGGATTTTGAACTCACCACCAAGAACAGCAGACGTGTGATAAAGATGGCCACGTAAGAAACAATAACATGTTCACTGCACCTCGCTCAAATTTGGTACAAGATAAATTTGTTTCATTTCCAGTTCAAAATTTACAAGTGCTTGATTGGCTATATAG
This sequence comes from Coloeus monedula, assembly GCF_965178545.1. NCBI lineage: Eukaryota > Metazoa > Chordata > Aves > Passeriformes > Corvidae > Coloeus > Coloeus monedula. The sequence goes on from NC_138782.1 coordinate 67,419,239, forward strand.
TGTTTAAAACAATGCAACAAGGCAGTGCAGCCATCTTTTTACCTTGTTCTCATCTCTCCTTGCTAGACCAACATTCCCAGTGGGAGAGAGAAAACACCTCTTTTCTGAAGGAAACTGAGCATGTCTGACTGGGAGAAACTTCTGGACAGCTGATGGGGCTGTTGATAAGAAGGGAAAAGGAGGCAGGCAACCTGCTGTGTTGTCACAGCTGGAACACTGCTCTGAGGAGTAAAAGGTTTCCTGCAGCAGTGAGCTGGCGCTGAGAATAGACAGAAAGCAAGAGAGCCTGGATCAACTGGAAAATGAGCTGGAAACAGAAAGGATGGGCAAGGCTTTGTTTTCAATAGATCTCAATTAGCACACAGCAAGCCAGTACATTGAATGACTTATGATCTAGCTACAAGTTTATTTCTCTTTGACGGAACAATTTTGAAGACTTGGGAGAGTTTTGGTGTCTTTCAGGTTGCTTTCTGTGAAACCAAGCCAGGTGCTTCCATTCCCAGCCTGTAGCCAACTCAAGAATATTTTGCAAAAGAATTCTTTATACCTAGGCAAAGTTGTCTTGAAATAAGACATGATAAAGTTGTCTATAAGCACCTTTGTCTTTCTAAACACTCAGAATACTTAGACAATCATCTGTCAGATTTAAATGGATTGATGCCCTTTCATTTTATACTTAACAAGCATGAAAGTTTATGTTTGATTGTCATAAAAGCCTTTGATAAACGTCATACACTGCTGGTCAGTATCCACTTATTAAAAGCTCACATGTTTTTCCTTCAATGAAAGGATTTACAGAACCTCAAAAAATATACATGCAGTAGAAATTGGGAAGGAAAACTGTCCTTTGTCTAGGCCAAGGGAACTGTGCTTTGCACTTATACTTTCTTCTCGATTTTTTCCCATCTTCAAGGATGCATCTGAAGATGAACATTTAATCTCTGTCCATGTCAGAAAGTATCCCCATGATGCTTAGGAAAAGTGTTCTTACGGATCTTAAGTACCTGTTAATTTTGCTACAGTCTAGAAACTGAAAAAAAAAAAAAAAAAAAAAAAGCTGAGCAAATGTATCACTGGTGGGATATTCTTCTTGATTCAATGGTGCAATCATGAATGACAGAGAAAACATACACCATACACATAAGCTCATAGAAAAAGGAACAACAGTATGTTCTACAGTAAAACAAACAACTGGCTTGGCCTCTCTTATACCAGGACAATTAGCATAAAGTAACTTTCCATTAAAAAACTAGCTGTGAATGTAGGCTAGCATGAGCTGTTTGCCGAGCCATCAGGATTTTTTTTTTTTTTTGTTAATTGAATAAACAGGCAGGTGTGGCTACAAAGTTGCTTATCACTTTCTGTATCCTAATTTGTTTAAGTCCAGCCTGGGAAACCTTGCAAAGAGCTACAGAGTTTGCAAAGACAGTATTACAAGCCATCATGATCTATTGCAAGGCTGTAAGACACCAGAGTACTGTAAGACACCAGAGGTAGGAGGAATGCTGCAACTCTAGTGCATCACTTTTATTTCCTCTGTCAATCAGTTGAACAGATAGACAGAGCAATGACTTATTCATGCAAACATCTTTGCTTACTTCATTAGCTAAACGTTTACTTGTTCCATTATGTTTTTGTTTTGGTTTGTGGTTGGTTTTGATTTTTTTGGGGGCAGGACCCTGACAGGGCAGGTCAGAGTGGCACAGGTGATGGTGTTCCTTTTTCTTTTGTGTTTTCTAAACTAAGCCTTTCCAGCTCCTACAAATGATCTTGCGTGGTTCACAAACGACCCGTGAAAGTGATCTGATCAAAGGACGAACAGCGATTTAACAAATGCTCATACATGGGTATGAATGTGCAGCAGCTCGCACAAACAGGAACATTCACACTGCTGCGTACACGCTGCAGCTTCACCAACTGCTATTTCTAATAGTACAGCAGCCATTATCGTAGCACATCTAACAGCACCCCTGGGAACTCCTGAATTTGATGTTTAATGCAAAGCAGCTTGCTGAAAAATCTGATCACTTCCTACTCTTTTTCCAAAAGGAAGAGAATAAAATTTAAGTTCTTAACAGCTGTTTCCCGTATACTGACAGACTGAATGCTTCTCAAACTGCTCTTACGGAAGAAGGGATGTTCAGTAAAATATGTAGATGTTCTTACACAATAGAGTGCAAATTCACAAGAAGAGGCAATAATAAGATAGTAGATGCTTGAGAATATGGGTGCATTTAGAATAATTAACCACATCTGTACAATTTTTGCCTCCAACCTGCCTGATAAAATCAACTCCTCATTCATTCACTCATTCCCATGAGAGATATTTTTACATTCCAAATCACTAAATAGCTTTATAGCACCTTTTGCATGCAGAAAAGTTTCCACATGTTAAACATTTTCTTTAAAAGCCCATGTATTTTTCTCCTGGGAACAAAGATTTTTTTTTTTTTTTAGATATAACCAACAACAACAAAAAAAAAAAAAACCAAACCAACAACAACAAACAGGAAACAAAATTTAAAAAAATTTAAAAACCCTCAAAACAACCCCAGAACACTGAAACACAATTTTAATACTACAGAAAAAAACCCCAAACAAAACCAAGACCCAAACACAATTCAAGTGGTGTGACCTTACACTCTTGTAGCAGTAGATTACATTTAATGAAGTATAAAACCCCAAAGGAACCAGAATTTTCTAGTTTGTAATCAAGGTAGAAATTATTTTTTTAAGCTATCTAGAAGCTCAAGAACCTGGACACTAAAGCATTTCTTTGCTACACAGTGATCAATCTTATTACATATTGGATAATGATATGTATATTTTCTTATTACTGAAATTCATATGATATTCATATTACATATTCATATGATTCATATTACTCAGACCAAGGACAACTAAGGCACATGTCTCTTCAGTCATTAAATATGAAATAGAGCTCAAACTGGAATTAAAGCAGTAACCCTTACAATAAACAAAATTAAATCCTAAAACCTTTGAAGCTGTGAAAAGCTTTTGATATATAAAAAAAACCCAGCAAAAACAAACAAGAAACCAAACCCAACACAAGCTGAGAATTAAGCATATTTTCAAGTTCAACTGCGACCAACTGATATATTGGTCTTTTCACTACTTTATTTTTATTGGGACCTTTTACCCTGGAAACCATAAGAAAACCAGTACTACATCAAATATGATCTCAGTCATCCTTTAGTATTGCTGATCTTCAATCTTAAAACCTCTGAAACTATATCTCTTTCAAGAGCCTTTATTTATGTTCGTACTAGTGCATCTTTCCATGCTTACAGATAATTCATTAGAAATATCTAGCAAACATGCAGCTTTTTTCAGAGAAGAAGGGGCTACTACTGATTTCATTGGTTTTATAACCAAATACAAGAATTCAAGGAAGTCTCAGTGGTGCAACTCATTTCCTAAAAAAATACCTTAATTTCTTGGAGCACACCTCGAGTCTCCTTCCATGTCCCTCTGCAGACACCTACTGTGTAAAGACTAAATACAGTTGCAGCACTCTGCTGTGCCCCTTCTTCCCCTTCGTGTCTGTGCAATATTGTTCTAGCATTTCTGCTTACTTTGACATTCATTGACAGATTTCCACCTGTTCCACAATCCTTTAGGAGATGACAATTCAGGCATGTATCCTTCTCTTTTGGGTAATGAGGGTTGTGGCCAGTTCATCGTGCATTATCTTTGCTGCTCCTTCCTCCACAGAGGGAGGACACTCCACACGCTTTCCCTGCTCCTGCGTGGGTTCCCTCCCACAGAAGACAATCCCTCACCAACTTCTTCAGTGTGAGTTCTTCCCACGGGCTGCAGCCATTCACAAACTGCTCCAGGTTGGGTCCCTTCCTTGGGCCGCAGTCCTTCAGGAACACCCTGCGGGTGTCCCCCACAGGGTCACAAGTCCTGCCAGCAAACCTGCTCTGGTGTGGGCTCCTCTCTCCACGGGTCCACAGATCCTGCCAGGAGCCCGTTCCAGCGCAGGCTTCCCACAGGGGCAGGGCCTCCTATGGGCACCCACCTGCTCTGCCGTGGGTCCTCCAGGGGCTGCAGGTGGGTCTCTGCTCCCCCATGGACCTCCATGGGCTGCAGGAGCACAGCTGCCTCACCATGCTCTGCACCAGGGCCTGCAGGGGAATCTCAGCTCCTGCACCTGGTGCACTTACTTCTCGTCCTTTTTCACTGAACGAAGGATCTGAGGGGCTGTTCCTCTCACGTATTGTCAGTCCTCTCTCCAACCGCCCATGCTGCCATACAGTAACTCTTCCCCCCTCTGTAACGTTTTTCCCCCGAGGCACAACCTCCTCAGATGGATGTTGAGGTTGGCATTGGCAGGTGCACCTTGAAGCCAGCTGGCATTGGCTGTGTCAGACAGAGAAGCTTCTAGGAGATTCTAACAGAAGCCACCCTTGTAGCCCCCCCGGCTACCAAAGCCTGGCTATGCAAACCAAATATACTATCAAAGTTGCAGATAAAGTAACTCTTCTACCCACTAGGATGCTATAACATTCAACCTCGCATAAGTGAAAACATAGGTTAGCAGGTTATTGTGGCCGTAAATGGTGAGGAACTGTGGAGTTAGGAGTGACATCTGTCAGTGTAACTTAGGCACAGAAATTCAGCCTTCCTAAATCAAACTGTTAGTACTTTTTAGCTGCAGTTCATTCTCTGACAAATAGTCAGATATGCTTTATGTATTTTTCCAAAAGCAGCAAAAAGGAAGCACAGAAGAAAAACCACAGCTGGGAAACACTGTAAAAATTACTAGTATTACCAGTACCAAGTGAGTAGCTGTTTTTCACCTTGTTCACACTGCAGCAGGCTCTTTAGATGGAATATAAAATGATGCAATGGAGATGTGAATTTGGGGAACATAAAGCATATTAGGAAGACCAGTTTTCCCAGAGGGCCACTCCTAACTTCCCTGTCCTTAAGGCAGCTTTGGATGTCTAACCATCTAACTTCCTTTAATGTGTACCACAGAAATGGTCACACTGTCATTGTTTCTAAACGAAAGATGACTTCAGTCCATCCTTTATGAAGAATATGTGCTCTAATAAGAATTCTCAAAAAATCAACAGGAAACTACCATTTTATCAATCATTTGAGATCTTGCCTATCTATAATCTACTTCTTATTCAACAGCTAAGTACATACTATTCCTTATAACTTAAATGTCAGATATGTCCCTCTAACTAGCAATTTTCTTTGCAAGGCACTCAACATGAATCAGATTCTGAGGGATTGGCATTCCCCTTCAGAACAGTTCTTTCGAGGTCCTCTTTCCACAGTAACAGCAGGCCTGGTCTTTTTTCTCCCACTCTGAATGTGTTTCATCAGCATCTCCTTAAAAAGTCCAGTTTCTTGTTTCCAGATTTCTCCTCATGTGTTTGGATAACTAACTTGAATATGTTAATTTCTGCATTCATGGCCTAATTTCTTCAACTGTGGCCATTATTTCATTCACCTCATTCATAAAAGACACTTTGAGATACTTCTCCCCTTGAGGAAAACTCCTGCTGCTTCAGTTTCTGACGTGACTTTAGCACACACTGATTTTAAAGGACACCACTTTCCTGCCTCCACTTTGTTCTCCATCTTATGTTATTATTCTGCTTTGTATCTTTCAAATGTGTTAACACCAAGTTTCTAAAATCATGTTTCATCTGTGAATTAACACTATATTTTTGTAATTCCAATAGCACTAAAGAAAAAAGTTGACAGAAAAAGAGGAAGCACACACAAGGTGTGAATGTAGTTCTGAAACAAACTGCACTTACTGCTCCCATTCAGGACTTTTAATTAATAAATCCCAAGGTGGTTCTTTGGCCTCATGTTCTTGATAGCTGTAAAGTTCATTATCAGGAAAAAAGACAAATAAGACCTCAAGTTATGCATGACTTTTCACAGATGGAGCTCAGATTCCCCTTCCAAGTTACTCCCAAGACTCAATTATGAACAAAATGCTGTGACTGAAGTTTCCATGATCTCTTTCTCAGTGTCCCTTTTTCAAATTGCACATTTGATTCAACGAGTTGAACTGCTAATGTTTGCTCTGTCCTCCTGATGGGTAATGGCAATCTGTGCAGCAGTTTGTTTATTTATTTTTATAAATAAATCCCAGTTTCCACAGAGATAATAAAATGCTTTTAGAGGGGCTGGGCTACCTCCTTTTTTTCAGAATCTGCTTTAAAAGTAAGTTTAAATGGTTTTAGTTTACAATTTCTAGGGAGCTGCAACCTATTATGATTATTCCTCCTGTCTACTACTATTTGCACGTGAAAACACATAAAACTTGGTCTTTTAACCCCAGAAAGGTAAACAATTCATAATTTTCCAACTATATTTTAAATGTCTTGCTTGCATATTTTATCAAATCCAACGTCGCTAGCTGCAATCTTTTCTTAAAACACCCAAACTCACTGACCTGTTTTGAGTACTTATCACTTAGCCTGAATGAAAGTCTTCCAGCTTACACATGAAATACCTCTGGTCAGGTAACTGCTTGTATAATAGTCTTCCCTGTCTTGAACAGGATGCCGTAATTGGTAGAGAGGGTAAGATCTCCAAAATCCATTCCTTCCTCTGAGTAATTTCCAACGATTTTAAAACCAGAGCCAAAATTAAATCAAAACACTGCACAGAGCTTGCCTTGTCTCAGCCCACTTTCTTTCTTACAAAGGCACTGCAAGCTGTCATGCTTTAACCTCTAGCAAAGGTCCTTAAAAAGATTTAAAACCAAAAAAGTCAAAAGGATCCTCGTACACAATGAATCAAGAGCATGGGATGGGTGGAAGGAAAGTGGCACTAAACCTCATAAGTTAGGATGCCTGCCTTGCATGGAAGTGGGAAGACATTTTATGAGCTCCTGGAGTCACCTAAATTCTACCATGAAGGATCTCCTCCCTCCTGCATGCATAGGAGCAATTGCCTGTCATATTCCTTCCCATATGATCTTTATACTCTTGCCTCCACGTGAAACAATGGCTCTGGGCTTCCACTGATAAATGATTTCCTTCAAGACAGCCAGGGGCTCCCAAAATGTCAGTGAACTTGCGTACAGTGCGAGAGACCAGCCACAGTGAGAAGGCTCTGTGTGAAGCCACAAGTCCCATCCTTTCATGGAACAGGAATTGCTGCCTTTACAGAGACAACAGTTAACAAATAATCAATATCACAACAAACAGTGGCTCCTATCTGCTGTGGTGCACTGGTTCCTTTTAAGTCAAAGTTATTAGGAGACAGGAGGCATTGATCCCACAGGAGCTTCAACTTCAAGAGCTGCCTGCAACACTCTTGTCATAATGTGTCACCGCTTATAGAATAGCAAAAACAGTGGCATAGCATCTTCCCCAGTCTGGAACCTGGGTAGATACCACCCAGCACTAAATTACCAGTATTACACACAGTGCAGTCTCAGCAGTTTCTTGATCAAACACTGAACTCTGCTAAAGCCCAGGAAATATTTGTGTTCCAGAAGAATGGCACGTGAATACTGGCAGAATTTAGATGAATACATTCAAAGGTGCCAGACCAGTCTTACAAATGCAAAACAACACTTAAGAACAATATTTTGCCCCATATTGGACAAAGCCGCTACCTGCTTTTAGCCTTAGCTCTTTGGATAGCCAATCAAGGGTACAGCAATGCAATCTGAAGACTGCAATACAGAAGAGGAGAGGCATAAAGCGGTTAACTTCAGAAGTTAATATATAAAGAATACAAATCTCCCTCCTCAGGAAAACTAATAATTATCTTAAGAACATATCCAGCCTTGAAATTCAGCAACACAAAGTCTCTGGTATTTCAGCCAGAGAAACAGAAAATCTATTTTAAAATTATTTTTAGAAAATGATTAAGACTTCTGTTTATACAGTCAAAATTTTATCTCGTTCCTTGCATCTTGCATTTCATACTGGTTGATTTAGGTCTTCATAAAAATAACAGAAAACTTGAGGTAGTGTCAACATGGCATAAGTATCTAGTCTTTTTCCTCAAGGACAAAATGTGAAAATATGAAGTTATTAACTGATTATTGATGCTAAATGAAAGTGCAGCAGAGTTAAATCTGACGGAAGTGGGCACTGCATTGCCACCCCAGTGAAGCATGGAAATGCAGTGCTTTGCTCATTACAAGCACAAGATGTGTCCCAAAACCTCCAGCCTCTCCTTAAGATGGCAGACATGCCAGTGCACAGTCTGATCACAGCAGTGAATGTGGATAAATGGGGATAACAGCTCTTTTTTCCTAAACCAAGTAGCGACAGGGCACACAAACAATTCCAACTCCACTAAAATATTAATGCCAACCTCATTTAAAAACACCAGTGTACCCATTAAAATTGAAGGAAGTTTTCAGCAGAAAGAAAGAACTGACAGGGTCTAGCATTTTATTATAGGTATAAAGACATAAAAGGAATAGGAACAAAGAAGTTTCTGCTTTCTTTCAAGGTTTTCATTTAAAAATGAATAAAAATTCTTAGAAAGCTCATAAGATAATGTCCCACTGGTAAAGCTAATATAGTCTCCAGGAATTCAGGGGCAATTCCTCCTAGGCCTTACAGAGATTAAGGTATACAAGATGCAATAGACAATGAAACCTTGTAAGACCTCTAAGGTCAAACACATAAGAGAGAAGCTTCTCCTGAAGTGCTTAAGGTACACTCTTAGGAGTGTAGGAAGACGACTTTAGCTGATAGTGTTAAAAATTGCATTTTTAAAGCAACAGACATTCCCAGCTAGATCTCTATAGAAATCCCTATGGCTGTCTTTAAGTTAGGATGGCAGCACTTGGTCCATAACACCCAGAAATCATCAAAAAGCACCATACAGACCATATTTGCTATTGTATGCATGTGTCAACATCAGCAGGATGTTGACTACCCCTTTCAGCACACATACATTTTTCATTGATACCCTCTCCATATCAGCTGGGATTGATTTCTCCCGTAGCACTGACAACCATTCACTTACACGTCCACAGAAAATCCAAACTGCAAACCAACACATTTGTGTGGGTTTTTTTCTAAAATCTCTATACGCTTTGTGTGATGTAAAAATAATTAAATTTACACCCATTTAAAGTGCAGACAGAACACTGTGTCTAACTGAGCACCTGCATGCACACACATTTCTTGTTGGCAATCTGAATGTTTGTTAAAAGGTAGCATCGTTACTTTTAGCACTATTGTTACTCTATCATCATACACAGGTCTTATTGATTCAGTACACCACTTTGCTTATTTAATCTTTGTACTTCAAGCTTCTTAATTCATACGTTTATAAAATTACTTCAAGTTTGCTAAGATATTCCTATTCAGAAGCCATTTGTTTTCCAAGAGATGCATTTCTTCCTATAAGACCCTTGAAAAACTAATTCCACAGCAATGCACAGCCTTACAAATTTTAATCCAAGTCATCTACTGCAGTAGATATACTGTACAATTTGTCCTTTGGCATATTTTAAACATAACAATTCTAGGTTTACTTCCTTTCGGCATTTCACAAATTATAGCTCTGAAACACGGGGGAAAAAAAAGAAAAACCCAAAGAAAAAAAAAGAAACAAGAAAGCAAGCTTCCTAAAAAGTGACTCATGGACAGAAAATGTATAGATTTTTCAATTCAGAGCCAGCATAAAAAAAATTCCCCACGGTAATGCGATTGCAAATGCTAATTGCATTCCAGTAAATTGCTTTACATTCATCAAACAACAATCAATGGGAGACATTGCTATCTTCTTTTATTGTAGTGATGCTGTTCTCAGCTATACAGATAAGGTAGTGTCAGATAGTTATAATCTTTCCCCTTGCTATTTTTGGGGGCTTAAAATTTCAGAATAAAAATTTACACTGAAATTTAGCAATTCAGCCCAAGAGTCCTTCTTTTTAATTGAAAAATGTGCTAGCATATATCTTGAAGAGATAAAGGAACACTAAGACAAATATTCCAATTCAAATACCTAAACTAATTCAAATCTATAATTAGAAAAGCATAAGTTATTCCAGTCTCTAAATTTCAGAGGTACTGCTCATCCAAAGCTCCTTTGAAAATAGTAGCCTTCTATTCTAAACATGCTCTTTGTGTTACTTGAAGAGCAAGGTCAGAAAGTATGCACATGTGATTTGGAGATAACATTCAGAGCTGCTGACCATGTCAGGTCATTAAGGTTTGTCACAAATTAGCAGTCCCATGTCTACATGTATGGGGCTCGTGTCTATAACTTTTAAAAATTTGTGTATACGTGTAAACACACGTACATACACACAGAAATGTATGTATATGCATATAAAATAAAATTGCCAACTCTGTTTTTATTTCTGAATTTTGCCTCGATTTCAAGGGTCTCTGTTGCCATTATCTCATTCCCCAAATTTCAAAATATCTTGTGCTCCATTGTCTCCCAAGACAGAAAAGTGGACATGATTCACTAGAATGGTTACGTTTTCAAGTAAGAAAAATATTAACAGTGGGACAGCACAATCCATATAAATCTTGGCTATGTGAATGAGCTTAAAGCAGTAGATGATCACCATATTTTTTTTTTAAAAGAGGAAATATAGAGAGTTAAGAGGAATATAAAATGAGCGCACAAATACTCCCAGCTATTCCTTCATACTTTTACTAAAATAAGTCCCCATAGCTAGTGAGATATTCAGAAAAGGTAATAACCAAAAGGAATATCTTTTTAGTACTTGAAGTACAAGTTCTACACAGGGAACATTGTACAGACGGCACACGATGCATGAATAGGAAGACTGGAGAGTGAGTATCTGCAAACACTGAAAAAAATACTACTATGAATGCGTCAGAGTGGTAAACATAGAGGAAAGATTTAATTTGCAGGATTTTCTTTTTTTGCTGTTTCTTGGATCTCTTTGCCTCCTGCTATAGTGAGCACTCTACCTTGCAAAATGCTGCTTTGGAGATGCAAGAGCACAGAGATTCTCTTCAGCTGTAGTGTCTCCTGAAGTTGAGCTAATGGCTCTACATCATGGAAACCTTCCGTGACTGGTTTTCACCTGCCTTTTTGTCCCCACTCTACTCCTTATACCCTTATATCTCAACAGATTTTGTTGTTTACTGAGACTTGCTTTTATCTATTACTTTTTAATAAAGTGCTTGAATTCTATGTATCCATCTACCCTCGAAATTTGCCACATTTCCTCGGGCGAATTTCTGCTGCTTTTCCTTTGGGACCTGCGCAGCCCGCTGGGTAGAACAGCTCAGACAAGACTGGGAAGAGAAATTTCTTTCTTCTGTTGGCAGCCAGTCATTCAATCAGCTGAGCAACATGTGAGCTAGTGCCAGATCAGTGTTTCATGAAACCCTTCAATGAAAAGGGGTATTACACGAAGTTTATGTTCCTCAGGAATGAGTCTCAAAACTCAGAGATGCTCTTCCAAATGCTACTTATGCTCATCAGATTAAAACACAGCAGCTCAAGGGACACAACAGCAACAGTAGGTCAAGGAAGCCTACAGAAGGAATATAGGTTGGTGCCTCAAATTTTGTTTCCATATAAATTAATTTTCTTCAGAGTTTATAGTTCAATGTTTTAAAACTGAAGTTTCTGCTGTTGGCTGTCAATTAGATTTCTGCTTTGAATTTCATGACATTTAAAACATTTATAATTTGCTTTCTATCAGCACAGACAGTGATTTCTGTCAGTATACTTCCATACAACTGATGTTTCGAGTAAAATTAGTTATAAAATACAATATATTCACATTTGTCATCTTATCAGATTTTCAAATTTTATATAAAACAATAGGAAGTCTTTTCCTCACAATGGAAAAGAACATTCCAGCTTTTGGTCCTGAGACACTACATACTTATAAGATCAATTATGTGTGTTGGCATAAATAAGTTCCAGGTCTAAATGAACTAGCTAAAATGAGAACTAATACAGTAACTTTTAAAGCCCATTCAGTACATGAAATTAGTTACCTCCCCCACTTTTACTGCCTCTAATGGGGACTATGGCTGATAATTTGTTGTATTTAGATTACCTAACATCTAAAAGAAAGAAAATAGTAATAATAATACTTCGACACCAATTCTCCAACAGCATTTATAAGACGACCAGCATAAAAAATTTAGTTTTAAAATAAGATGCTGCAAAGCTACAGTCTAATATACCCTCTAATGCACATTTTTCTATAGAAATTTTCATCTTGTCAGCTGAGAATTAGCTGTTTATTAACTACATGTTTGCACCATAAAACTTCACTTTAATTAAGAAAATACCCTGACTTCCCCCAAAAGTCTACTCACTTATTTCTAAATGAGTGCTTTTGCACCTCAGTATTCATGTTACTAAAACAAATGCACAATTCCCAAAATATAGGCTGAAAACTATTTTCTGTTCATATCCTCAAAGAAATAGTCTGGAACTCAAAATACTCAAACCAAACAAAAGGATTTGTGTAATATTAGTACTGATCCAAGATTTGAAATTACTGAATGCTGAGCATACTACCCTTTTTCTCTTGCAAAATATTTAAGAGTATTCTGTACTTCAAGCGTACAAATGTTCTCACCGAGGTCAACAGTATTCTAAAAATACCAGTAGTTACAGGTTGCAGTACTTAAACCTCATGGAAAACCCCTGCTGTCCACTGCAGGTCATTCTTTTCCTATTATGACACTACAGGGACCCATCTAGAAAAGCGTGGTGCACTGTTTGAGTTGCAAAGCTCTCTTCCTGCACTAGATATCTAGGCTTAAAACTCCCACAGAATCCACTGCTGCATTTTCCAGAGCATTATTTACATATTTTGTTCTTGTTGATGGGGAGAGAGCAGAACAGTTATTAAAGTATAGTTGCAAAGTAGGCTCTTGTAATGAATATACCACAGAAATTCATTTTCATAGAACTGATTCAGTATGTCTCAGCATTGAGATGATCTCCATTTTACACTGCTTTTCCCAAAGGCTTCTACACACCTTCTAGGCAGTACAAAAAGGACCAGTTTCAGAACCACATGGCACAAATGTGTAACATCCCTCTGTTATTCAACAAGAACTCCCTGCTTACCAAGAGCCATGTCTGAGTGGGAGACCATAAGTGCGTGTGGACTTAAGAGGGAGAAGGTGTTCTTTCATGTTTATCTTCTCTCTAGAGGTCCTTTATGCAGCTCACAACTCTGCAGGGAGAAATCTCACCAGCACTCCTCATTTACTTTATCAGCAGACACAAATGAACCAGCACAACTAATTTTAAACTGTAGAGCTCCAAGGGTGGTAAAAGGCACTCAGCATCAACCAGCAGTTCAGAGGTATTGTCTGCAGTGAACACAGCTGAATTTGGAAGACTGCACCTGTCCCTGTATTAATTTCTAAGCTTCTTTAGAGATGAAATGTTGCAAATCCAAGTAATTTAAAAATTAGCTTTAACTGCCACAGAGCATGGCCCTGGCCATCCCTCACCATCACCTACATGAAAGGCTGGGACAGAGAAGAATCATTTAAGAAAAGGCCTGGAAAACTGGATAGGCATTGGTAGCCTAGATTCTGGCATATTGCCATTGAAGAGACTACCCCAAAGCAAATACAATAATTAAAACTCCTTTTGGCACAGACCTAAAGGTGGGAAGAAGGAACCAGAGTGTCACAGTGATCACCAGCATGAGCAACACCAGAGCTGTTATCATGCATTTTCATGTTTCAAGGTTGCAATTTGACTACACAGCATGTGCTCACACAGGGGTGCGGGGCTGGCAGACATCTCCCTGCTGCTGCCACCAGCTGCTGCCAGAACAAGGACCCATTCTAAGAAAGCTGCCAAAAGGGCACAGGTTCCTGGCATTTTCTCTCAAAGTGGCATGCACGTCTTCAATCTTTTGCACAAGCCCACAACACTATCTAGATATAAACATACTGCATATGCCAAGGCTGATGATTACTTCTGCTATGTCTTTCTTAATGTCTTCTGGGATTTATGTGAAATCCAGGTGGAAAATAGCTGTTCACTTAATCCACCTATGCTCCTTACACATGCAAACTACATACTCCTAATTTTATTCCATATGTTACAGGACTGTGGTAGGTTTACCCCAGCTGGATGCCAGGTGAACACCAAAGCTGCTTATCACTGCCCTCCTCAGCTGGACAAGGGAGAGGAAAGTAAAAAGAAAGGCTCATGGGGCAAGATAAGAACAGGGAAAGATCACTCAGCAGTTACCATCATGGGCAAAACAGACTCAGCTAGGGGAAATTAATTTATTACCAATCAAACCTGAGTAGGAAAATGAAAAATAAAAACTAAATCATAAAACACCTTGCCTCCACCCCTTCTTTCTTCCTAGGCTCAACCTCACTGCTGATTCAATACCTCCTCCCCACCAGTCATGCAGAGGGATGGGAATGGGGGCTGCAGTCAGTTTATCACGTGTTGTCTCTGGTGCTCCTTCCTCCTCAGTGGGAGGACTCCTCACATGCTTCTCTCACTCCAGCACGGGGTCCCTAATAGATGAGCTAGTCCTCCACCAGCTTCTTCAGTGTGAGTCATTTCCACAGGCTGCAGTTTGTCACAAACTGCTCCAGCGTAGGTTCCTCTTGCGGTCACAAGTCCTGCCAGCAAACCTGCTCCAGTGTGGAGTCCTCTCTCCATGGGCCCACAGATCCTGACCCATGGACTTCTACTGGGTCACAGTATCTTTGAGCATCCACTTGATCTGGGGTGGGGTCCTCCATGGGCTGCAGGTGGATCTCTGCTCCCTCATGGACCTCCATGGCTGCAGGGGAACAGGTGACTCACCATGGTTTGCACCACAGCCAGAAGGGCAATCCCTGCTCTGGTGTCTGGAGCACCTCCTCGCCCTCCTTCTTCCCTGACCCTGAAGAACTCTAGCTGTTGCTGAGTCTTGACCAGCAGTGGGTCCACCTTGGAGCTCGGTATTGTCTCTGTCAATCACAGGAGAAGCTTCTGGCAGCTTCTCACAGAATCCAGCCCTGGAGCCCTCCCACTACTAAAGCCTTGCCACACAAACCCAACACAAGGAAATTTGCCCGCTTTTAATTTTGAAGTAATTCTTCCATCTGCTATTAACAAGTATTTTCAGTAACCAGTCCTACCACTGTGCTCCTTGGTTCATATCTTAACCACAGCCTTGGTAGTACACACAGGTTCTCCCTTCCACACATGTTCATTACACATTGCTTATCTCAGAAAATTGCTCATCTGATCTTCTATAATTTGATGGCATATAGTTTAAGAACATGTGCTAATTTCTTCCCCCCACCTCCCAGTTCCACTGAACAACCCCACTGGCAGTCTCAATACCCTATAAAAAATATTCCAATGTCTGCCTCCTGGCCACCACTCCCCAGACTATCATTCCCAAAAGCAACACTGAGAGGATTCTCCGATCTAGGCAAAACACAGTGACAGTCACAACCCAGTCCCCTAGATAGAAAAAAGCCTCAGTGTAAGAACTAGAAGGGATATTGACTTTTCCAGCAGCAAAGCACAGACTGTGCAGGGTCAGGGAAAGGCAGACCTCATCTTTCAGGTGGTCCCTGCAGAACAAGGCTGCTGTAAGAGATTGGAATAGTTGGCACTGCTGACTAAACAAGTCTGTTGTTTTCTGGCCATGCTGAGTGAATGGAGGCCAGAGCGCTTCATACTCCACCTTTAATGAATAGTAAATTTAAAATGATTTATAAATTAATGTGCTTCCTCCCTCCTCCTCTCACACTGTAAATAATTGCAGCTTTCGATTTATCTGTGTGAGAGAAGAATTAAAGCTGGAGAGAGTTTGATGCTAGAGGAAAATAAGCTAAGTGGATGATGATAAAAGCAAAAAGGGGAGAATATAACATCAGCTCTGTTGATTAGCATAAGAAAGGCAAGCCTCCAAAGAATAATTCTTCATACAGTGAGAGGATGTCATCTGGGGGAAGGTGGGTGCTGAGGTGTACAAACACAGCAGTGATGTGCCTGTGCTCTGTTCCTCCATCTCCCAGACATGGTTCTCCAGCACCACTGACAGCCCCTCACTTTGACTGGTGCTGTTGGCTTTCAGACACAGGGCAGCCAGGAAGTTCAGTAGAAGCAGGGGCCTGATAAGGAAACCAGGTGCTGTAAATGAGCTCAGAAACCCCACGTCCATGAAGTGCCTGGTGCCTCATCTGCTGCATTCACTCAAGACACCACTGGAACAAAGAGTCAGCATTTAATAATATAATCTACTTTTGGAGAAAGGAGAGCACATAGATTATACTTCTCTCTTTTCAGACTCACTAATTGTCCAACTCAATATGAAAATGAAGCAATATACACCACATTGTATGTATGTGTGCACGCATAAATAAATGCCAAGAAACACATCATTATTCTCTGTGCTAAAATTCTAATTTTTGCAATTATAATTACAATAACCAAGTCAAGCAGAATCTCTTAAAGAAACCGCAAGATTGTTGGTCAATGAGATTAACCTGTATATTGTTACTTCTGAAGTCAAATTTTACAAACAGCTTGTCAATACTTTAATAATAACCAAATTATTATAACATTGCACTGCTTTTAGAGAATGAGTACTAAAATAGTCACAGAATGGGTCCGGTTGGAATGAACCACAGTGGGTCATTTGGTCCAATCTCCCTGCCCAGGCAGGGTCATTCTAGAGCTCATTGCACAGGATTGTATTCAGGCAGTTCCTGTATATCTTCAGTTGTGGAGACAGAGTCTCCACAACCTCTTAGGGCAAGCTCTTCCAGGGCTGAGTACGGGGACAGGATCACCTCCCTCAACCTGCTGGGAATGCTCTTCCAGTGCCCCCCAGGATATCATTGACCTTCTTGGCCACAAGGGCACACTGCTGGCTCATGGACAGCTTGTTGTCACAGCACCCCCAAGTCCTTCTCACCAGAGTTGCTTTCCAGGAGGTCAGCTCCAGCCTGTACTGGTGCCTGGGATTATTCATCCTAAGGTGCAGGACCCCATATTTGCCTTTACTGAACTTCAAACAGTTCCTCTCTGCTCATCTGTCCAACCTGTCTGAAGGCCTGCATAGCCCTCTGGGGGATTGGTGACTCCTCCCAGCTTTGTGATAATAGTAATTAAAACAAAAACAAACCTCACAGTTTGAAACCTAATATGCCCTGGTGTTTCCATCTTTGTGATAAAATTATATGAAGGAGAGGGGCTGGCCGGTACATAAGATGTCAATTGAAGATATAACAGATTTAAATATGTAAAAAGGCTGCATCAATCAGGAGAATTAACTGCTTTCTTAATCCACTGCAGACAAGTAGCAAGGAGGCCTTCAAATGCTGTGAAGGAGTTTTAAGCTGCCTGGATGTATGGTAATACTCATATGTATATAGATACATGTGTGTATGTCCTACTGACAAACACACTGAAGTACTGTTACAGATTGCCTGGAAATGTTACATGGTCTCTGACATCAGAGGCTTTCAAGATCCTGCAAGTGAGATGGATGAAGATATGATGATTTTCAGGGACAGAATGATTGACTAGATGAGCATCAATCACCCCTTTTTCTATGACTTTACACATCTAAAGAAGACTTTTTCCATTTGTATGGTACATCTTTTCTATTTGCAGTGATGCAACAGATGACAAAGGAAACAACAAAGAATAAAGACCTAGTACAAAGCACAAAGGGATGCAGATATCCCAACACATTTGCAACTCTCTACTCATTGCATCTATCAATGAGCAGAAACAGTTAATGGCATAAAACTTTCACTTCCATGACAAGAGAAGCCCTAGCTTTCTAGGAGGAGCACAACTGTGTTAGGAGGGAGGCTCTCAGTTAACCTCTGTGCATAAAGAAAAGAAGGGTTGGGAGAAGGGAAAGAAGGAATAGGGAAGAATCAACACAACAGTAATTCATAATATTATCGTAAGCAAATGGGAAAGTTAATATGGAAATTACTTAATGTCACTTGGATAATACATGATCAAGTGAGAGGCTGCTGTTTCCAAGCAAGCACAGGAATGATTAAAGCCCTAGAAGCACATTCACACAAAAACTCTTTTATACAGTTAACATGAAGAAAAAGTACATGGAGAAAAATTCTTTGTAAAACCTTTAATTCCCATCTCCAAACTGACAGCATTACTTTAAATGGGAATATAGTTTTTGGTAGTTTAAGGATCACATAATCAATAGGAAGGAAAACAGCACAAAAAACTACCATGACTTTATCACTTGGCTATGACTAGTGATTAATTGAAAAGGGTTCCCAGTAGATTAGCACTAAAACCTGAAATATCTCAGGCAATGCCAAGAGCTTGTCCATGATTCTCTTTTTTTTTTTTTTTTTGTAAGACTGCTACATTCCTCACTTTCCTAATAAAAACAGTAACAGTTTCTTCAGTGTACTATCAGCAGAGACTCTCCACCATGAAAAAAAACATGCCAGAAGATTTTCTTTTATCTTTTAGTGGGGTTTGAAACTGATATAAAAGAAAACAAAACAAAAAACCCCAAACAATAAACAAACCACTTTTAAATGAGTGAAAACACACAACGCTAGAGAATCGGAAGGCAATAAACTTTAGCTCCTGTTGCAATTACCACTGCAAACAATACACATAAAACCTGTCTATTCCATGAAACAAAGTACCAAAATGCACCTTGAAACATTATTGCTAAATAGAGCCTTAATAAGAATTTTGTCCAAAGACTTTTTTTTGGTTCAAACAGAATCACTAGAGCTGTTACCATACATTACAGATTTAGACTTCTCTGTTTTAATAAAGAGACCCATGGTTTATAACTGTGTGATTCTCTAGCAGAGTAAAGCCTATTAATCAAAATGCTGTTTTGATGGGCTGTGCAAACAAATAGCAGTAAAGTTATGCTTAGTATGGCTATGGTGCATGAAAACCTGCTCCCAGAACAGCTGGAATGAAGAATTATTCATTTACAGTTTCTAATCACATTCAGCATCTAGAATGAAAATCTGATGTTTGTTAATTGCTTTGAGTATGTTATTTCATTTTTCAAAACCCTGTAACACCACACTGACATTATTGGCACTGTTTCACATCTAGAGCATTCATTCTTTCAAAATAAAATTTTTATTACCCCTTGCTTTGTACAGGAAAAACCTACCTTAGAAAAAGGATACAAGAATGACTTTAAAATATTCTCAGCAACAAGTTTTCATCTTTTCTGAAATGTAAAAAGGCCAACCCTATGGGTAAAATTCGCCCTATTTCTCATGCATAAAACCTAACAGGCAAGAAAAGCAGTGTGAGTCCTCTATGCAGGAAGAGAGGATTAGTCTCTCAGGGCTCCTGCAGATCAACAACATTTAAAATGATTTGGGTGTCAACTCAGGTCTGGATCACCAGATCTCAACAGGGATGTTGCAAGGAGAAATTCATCTCAGATGAGGTCTCAGTTGAAAATGTGAGAAATTACTCTAATTACTTTAAGAGGCGACTAGCAGGAGCCTGAGCCCAGGTGGGAATAGCAGGGGAATTCACTTTTGTTAACCAAGCAGCCAAGTTCAACACCTCCAAAGGAAAAATTTGATTTATATGTTCTTTCAAGAATACAAATGTTATGCATGTACACCAAGCTCTGTTTATTTTAACATCTGTGGACAACTGCTGCAGAAACTAGACCTGATCTCCCTCACAGGAAGTTATGCACTTGTGTTTTCAACTTTAAGTACAGAATTGTTTTGGTTCTGCTCTCCTTGACAGAAATTATTGCAGCGACTATTGGTCATATGCACATCATGATTTCTTTTTAAGTGTACTTTGGATAAATACACTTGCCTTAAATTAATCTGAACAGGGTAATTTTTATACATTGTAGTTCCATTACTCAAGAACTAAGCTCTCCTCTTATTAAAATCATGTTTTGGCCTTTTTTTTCCCTAACACTTTCAAAAATACAGAAGTAAACTTCAAAACAACCTAATTCCTAGGTTAACTGTTAATGTCTAAGAAAAAATTTAAAAGATGTGCAACATGTAGCACCTTCTGACCATTTAAGTAAGGCAGGAAACTGTCACTAGGGACTGATTTTTACAGCACTTTACTTTCTTAATTCCTTGTGACGAACTTCTTTAGACATACTTGTGAATGATCACCAGTAACATGCAGCCTTGGCTACTCCAAAATGTAAAAATGAAGTACAAAAAGTAAGGACACTGCAGAGCTTTTAAGCAGCATTCCTTCTTGCCCTCCTGCTTCTAATGTCCTTAACAAAATACATGTTCCTTTGTCTGTGCATTTATGACCTCTTACTTCCCACTTGTCCGCTAAGCATCGTCATTTCTCCTGTGACTTTTTCTTAGAATGAGCTAACCATTCTGTATCAGCTTGGACTGATTTGGAAATAACCTCTATTGCTTAAATCGTGATGAAATTACAACTACAAATCTTGTCCCACCATGTCATTTTAACATCTACTACAAAGTTAGCCAGGGCTTGTCTACCTGACAAAAAGTTGTATCAGCAAAGTGTGAATTTCAGGTTCTATACTTACATATGCTCACATATCCTTTTGTGAGCACTTGCACTTTATGATTTTTCATGTGGTTTGAATAGAGATTTAGTATGTAAACCCGGAAGTAGAGGTATGTAGGTGTGTAATAATGCTTAATTCCATTACTGACCTGATTTCTTAAGTCATATACATAGTACCAGGGTTAGTAAAAGGTTTAAAGTACTTTTTTTTCTTTACAAGTACTCTCTACTTTGGATTTTGTTTCCCAGACATATCAACCTACATGGAAACACAAAGCACTACAAAACACTACAAAAACATGGCAGATTTTCTTCCATCATGCAATGCCTATCTTGTTACCATCTTGTCTGATGCCTGAACTTTTTCCCATCTCCTAAAATTCATATTTTAAACATATCTACATATTTTTACAAAATGTTAAAAGCTTTTCTTCACTAAGCAAAACATTTTATCTAATTATTGTGTTTTTCACTAGACTTCCTCAGTTTCCTGCCAATATGCTGTGGACCATGGCTCTCCAGTGTCTCTTCACAGTCCACACTTGGGTAAAGCATTTTACAATTACCATCACTAAAAGGGAGATAAGAATCAGATTCCGTGTTCATAGAAGAATCTGTTTTGTCAATGAAAGCATTTCTCCAATAGATTACTATCTTCCATTTCTAAGAAAAACTTGAAAAGAAAGAAAGTCACTGAAGATGGTTGTACTTCCATTTTTTTCTTAATATACCATGTGTTGTAGGGTATGATATTATCTGAAACAGATCTGAATATTATTAATATCAAAATTATGCTCTTTTTTGCATTTTTAATATTAAAAGGCTCTCCCGACAATTCACAGTTCATCACACATTGAATACCACATCTAATCTTCTAGCTTAGAAATGTATTCATCATGCAACAGTGGACAGATATTGCTTAAGGATTGTTCATAACACATTTTTAAGGTATCCTTTGGAGCAACTAATCAAAAATATAAAAGGACCAAACTGAAATAAAAACAGCAGGCACATCCATACATCCATTTTTTAACATTTGATCTGTTTTTCCTACAGAAATTCTTGCTGTAGCATCCACAGAAAATTTCTACTTCATTTTAAAGACAAATGATCAATACGTGGTCACAACCCCCTCTGGAAGTGGAGAACACTCTCCCTAAACAAAGCACTTTTCTGGGCTTGGTTCCTTAAACTTATCCCAATCTAGCAAACAACTTAAGCTTGTTAATAAAGTTAAGTACCCAAGTAGTCCTCCTGATGCAAGTGATTTCGTACCTAAAACACGAGGTGAGGGAACTGCTAGGTGTATAAAACAGCGTCCGTAAGTGACTTAGTGGACTGTGTCCAGGCAGCTTACCTCCTGCACAGCTTGAAGGGTCTGCATCCTGTTTGAAAACCTTCCTTTTACACATTTACTTGCTGAAGATTATCAGCTGTATTATTCAATTATGAAATATTTGAAGCACTTGGGGGAAAAAAGCAAACAAAAAACCATAGCATAATATTACCCGGAGACACCAAGCTATTCCTGTTGATCAGAGTTTGCCTCCTTTTGGAAAGCATGTGACACATATTAAAATTCTCTGCAAAGCCTTTACCATAATAATCTTGCAGAAACAACCATCAATTCCTCAAACTAATGCATTTCTCCCCTCAGAGATCCCTTACACAAATACTGTGCTTTTACATATTGTCTCTAGGCAGCAGTGAAGCACTTCTGCCCTATTAATCACTATTTGTTTAAATTATTTTGAATGAAAAAAAACCCAAACAAACAACCAAATCACACTAAATATTCTTTTCTTTGTGGCAGCGTATATCTAGTACTCACAATTTTACATCTCAACAGCAGATGCATGCAAGTTTAGTCAGACTCTGGAGTAGTGGATATAAAACACCATTTTAAAATCATGAGTAAAATCATGTCACCAAGTTCCATAAACCCTTTAATATCTTGGCAACCATAGTCAGTTCAGAGTAACTCAAGAAAAAATTCCTGTCTTGGTGGCCCATGGTCTGAAGTGAACTATAAATACTAAGATAATCAAATTGTTAAACAATCGAATTTGTCTTTAAAGAGGCTGACCATATGAAACATATTGATCTTCTAGAAATGTATTTTAGCCAAATTCTTATTTCACCAGGTTATATTCTGAGCCTTTATAAAAGGTAGTCCATACTCCAGGAAAGTATAAATTCATGTATCTTCTGCAGCCTTCAGTAAAGCTCTTCAGAGTTATTCTAGATAACAACTGGGTCTTAAAATCCTTTTCCTTTGAACAAGATTTTTAACAAGATTTATCTAATTCAGCCGTAGTCTTTTATATGAGCAAAAGAGTCCCAACAACATTTACTTTCTAGGTTTCATTTTATGAGAACTCACACGTTATATAAAATTTATACAAGCAAATTCAGTAATTTACATCCCCGCATTTGACACTGAAATGCTCGGACTCGAGTACTTCGAACCTCCAAACCTATTCCTTGAAAATACATCTTTCCACGGCAGTCTTAGTGAGCTTAATAGCCTTTTGTCAGTCTAGAGTATTCATGTACTTTGTGTTACCAGCAACCTTTACCCAGGCAGATATTACAAAAACAACAGCAATAGTTAAAATCCTCTGTGGTACATTACCTACATTGCAATGTATGGGAGACAGCACAGTGAAGTGGTACGTACACATCAACATCATCAAACAATTCCAGACCTACTGAAATAAGTGTGATCCTCCTGGAAAGGATTTTATATGGATTTTTCCTTTTAAAGGAACTGTGCTGAAATTCAGACTGAATGAACTGCATTGGGGTCCAGGACTGTTGTAGCAGCTTTATGTTGCTCGGAGAAAAAGGCATAGTGACAGTAGTTACCAATCCATTAGTAAATTATAGAAGTTAAAACCACAGCCATACAACCAGACAAGAGGAAAAAAAGCCAAAAACACAAGGAAGTGCAGGAGAACTTTTCATAAATCAGATGTTCAATAACATATTCGTGACTAATACATGTTCTGTGCTGTAGAGCGTTGTTTTTTTCCATTTGGTTAGTTTCTTTTATTTTCTTTTTTTGCTTGTAGGTTTTTTTTAAATGTATATCATTAAAAAAGCATTAAATTGAATGGAGCTGTGCCAGTTTATACTAGCTGAGTATATGTGGCTGCCCAATATCAAGAAAGAAATAACAGAAGAGCACCATATCAGACATTCCTTCCTTCAAGATGCACCAATTCCAACAGGTGAGGCCAGGACCAGTTAGACACATGATCTCTTAGTGAACCTGAGCTCATTTCTGAATTATTATCAGGCTGATGATGGCTTGTGGTGCAAAGAACAATCCTGATCAGCATAGCCAATGCTGAATGCATCCATTTTTAAGAAAGATGAATCTACATGTTTTTCCAGGTTATACATCTGCCTCTCTACTTTCTATCTTCCCATTTACCCAGAAAATACAAACTTCTCTCTATGACATATTTGTGGGTGAGCTCAGAGCAGCTCAACAAAAAATACTATTTAAGATGCTGACTGCGTGTTAGATATTGTATATACAACTATAATTGGGAACACATTGATTCATCTGCATAAAATGTCATCTACCAATTGTTTAACTTAGGGCAGCTAGAAATTGATTTGATTATAGAGAAATACATAGAAAGACATTTTCTTCTTTGCTTTATTTCTTTCTCATCTTGTTTTCCTCTTGCCACAAAAAATTTGAAGCCTGTTAACCCTTTCCTTCACAAAAGATTCCTCTCCCTTTTAAAAAGCAAGCAGGTTCTTCCCCAGTGGAATTTTACTGTATTTCAGAATGGCTAATGGCAATAATACAGTACTTAAGCCATTCACAGAACATTATTTGTAGTCAGCCAGCCAGGTTCCCAAGATCTAAAGATGACTCCTTTTCTAGCTTTTCTAGCACTAAGAATTTCCTCAGACACAGTCTCAGAAGGATGAATGCAGTGTTCTGAGTCATCTTCATTGTTCAAGGCTTTTAGGCTTGAACAAATTGGCACCTTGGAGCTGATTTCCTCAGTTGTTTTGTGTGTGCGTGTGTACGCTTGTGTGGTGGTAGACAAACCAGTGTTTCTGCCTGGTTGGCTTCTTAGGTCTTTTTGATGTGCCATCTGTGTCCTGATAAACTGAACTCACATGTTTTAGACACAGAAATAGCACACAAACCTGTTCAAGGAGATGAGTAACACCCAGATTCAAGTGCTTCTTAATGATACAAATGGAAATGCTGTAGAGAAGAGTAAAGCCTCAAAACAGAGCAATGTTCTGAAAATAAACCCAAAACCAAACAACACACCAACAAAAACAACACAATTACCACATCAGTGGCCAGAAGGAGTATACAGCTTGGTCATCATGTGGTAAAGCCAATCCCACAGTCTTTGAAAATCCCTGTGCAAAAACAGTGGAAAACCATCTAAGAGAGGGAAATATAGCTAGGACAAAATAAAGTACTATAATGTCGTGAGAAGCCACTCCACCTTCAAGTACCAGCTTCATGCATTTTTGAGGAATCTCTACATTTAATGTAAACATACTATATCCTGAAATGACTCACTACTGCATATTTTGACTGAAATACCTTATTTTTTTTGCCAAGAAAAGGTTTTTTATGGACTATAAGTTACGAACATAACAGATGATACAGACTTTAGATTGGATGGTATGATTTTATAGCACACTATGTTGTTATGTTCTGGCACTTCAAAAGGATTGATTTTTTTTTTTTTTTCCAAGTCTCCTGTTTAGCTGGAGGGCATGCAGATATATTTTGCTAGCAAAAGGGTTAATAGATTCAACCTTTTGAGAAATGTATTCTTCACATGCATATAATACGATGGATAGTTAACTGCATGCACATTGGTAAACAGAGGTGAAAAACAAATTAATTGGAAGGTATAGAGTTTATTGTTTGTTCTCTGTTTGATAGATGGATCTCATTATTTTCATTGGACAGAAAAAGCTGTAACAGTTTCCAGAGAAAAGAGAAGTGGCAGCTCCAGGAAACTGCTTACAGATGGACACCCAGCAGGCTAAAAATATTACTTCTGTCCACCTCATCAATAAACTGCCTCCATGCAGAATGGCAATTATTCTTTTCCTGCTCATGTTGCCCTTTGTGAAGCGTGAGGACTATTATTGATAACAGGGTATGGAGTACAAAATATATACAGTAACTCAAACTCATTTACTATGGTAAATCCATATTGGGTAGCAATGATGCCTTTTATGCCATTATTTAAAGTGGCAGTGTGCACTTATCAATGTCCAAAAGGATTAAGTTGATTCTGTATTTTGCTACTGGCCTATTAATGATTAATGATACACAGTTATTATTTGCCTGTGTTAGACACAGCACATTCTGAGCTGAAAGAAAAAGAATTCTGTATTATGTCTTTAATGGATTAAAATTTTGCAAGCAGCAGGATTTTCTGATCTTTCTTTCACCCCAACACACACAGAGGGACAGATCCTAACTGTACATAACCTGGTGAAGACAGGTACCCTCAGATAAAGGCAACAGAACTAAAGTGTGTTTTTCTGGGGTGTCAGCAGTGTTGTCACCGAGCCCTGACTGTGGGGTGGAACAAGTCTCATGCAATGCAAAAAGCCACGAGATCCTGGGAGCAAAAGCTGTCTGAGAGAGTGACCACATACATTTTCTGTATGGATTGCTGACATGCACAAATGGCTTATTATACATTTACAGTCTACCTTTTCACCCAAATACATTTTCTGAATGCACAACAAACTGAGCTTCCTCCATAATATGAAGTATGATCAGTGTTCCTTATAGGAATCCATATGGATCTGCTGACTACTACCCAGCTGAACTTCATGTGAGAGAGGCTATGCAAAGTTTTCAATATTTAAATGTCAATTTCTATCTAGGACCTGAACTGTAAGCTGAGAAATACTAAAGGCATGTTGCTTAAATATACCATACCCATGCAAAGGGAAATAATTAAGGTCCAGAAATACTGTAAGAGTTTCAGTGCGCCTGAGGATAGGAGATTTCTGACCATAAATTTGGTTAGATGGACACTTGATCTTATTCATCCTAGAAGATCTTTTCCTTTTTCAGCAAGCGAGCTATGTGACAGGAAATGTTAATTTGATCCATAACAAAACCATTGCTTCATGAAGTCCAAGATGAACTGCCCTTCTGAAATGAAGGAAGTTAAGATAATTAGAAAAATTGGAAATTAATTCAATGCAGAGCTTAAAGCAGGTATAGAGTGCTGCATCCAGAAACCACTAAAGTTTGTGGAAATACTGAATGAAGTACAGTCATGTATCAGCTTGCTGCTTCAGAGAGAATTTC
The DNA here is from genome assembly GCF_965178545.1 of Coloeus monedula. NCBI lineage: Eukaryota > Metazoa > Chordata > Aves > Passeriformes > Corvidae > Coloeus > Coloeus monedula. The sequence goes on from NC_138782.1 coordinate 67,446,057, forward strand.
CCTACAGGCACAGAGTTACACCTATGTTGCTGGTGTTGCTATTACTATTGACATCTATCCCTTACAAAGATTCTTTCACCTGTGGCGTTTATAGAAATTTGCAAGTGGAATGAAATATTCTGTATTTCAGTTTTTAAAAAAATGTATGAAATTATCTCTTTCTATTTCTGATCTCAGTGCCCTGTTGCTTTGTCAGGGCTCACACTCAGTCAGAGGTCCTACACCTCTACTAGATGAGTCATATTTAACTTTGTTTATCTGTGTTAATACCTAAGAAGCCCACCTCAGCAGCTGTTTTGTATATGCACACAAACCTCCTTTACCACACCCATTGTGTAGAATAAAAAAATCTTTGGTTGTTCATTGTCACCTGAATACCACAAATGTACAGAGCCCAAAGACTGATGGCAGCTATGCTTGTGGAACAGTCAAGGTGATACCACTAAAGAGTGATCTGCTTGGAAAATGAGGACAGAATAGCATATATTTGTTAATACATTTAATATTCTCTACTTAATGACCTGGAAGTCATTGCTTAATTTCCATTTCATCCAGTAGTTTCAATGCATTAGTAGAAAGTAAAACCTGAAGTTTCACTACATATACATGCCAAAATAAAGTCTCTATGCTTTAGAACTTTCATAAAACTAACCAGCATCATGTCTTCTGAACACAATTCAAACATGACCAAAAAAAAAAAAGACCTTTTAACACCTTTGACAGAAAACACTTCTTCTGTGTTGTCCTCTTGATGACTAACATTTAAGATTCCTTCTTAAAAATAATCTCACATACTCAGAAGAGGTATGTCTCAAAAAGAGACACTGTATACTCTCTTTTCCTAGACCCAAACAGAAATTACAATTGCACAAACATATTAATCGCTGCCATTGTCCCAAATTTCTAAGGATTAGTAAATTCACAAATGCATGGCCAGTACTACGGAATCATTAAAAATATATTTAAAAGCTCAACCCCTACCAAAACTATTAAAGTGTGCGCATTTCCCAGCTATTTACCAGAACCTGTTTTGGACTCAGAGCTCTGCAGGACCTGGAAAGTAAGGCTACTGGTTCACTTATTAAAATTTTATAGTAGGTCTTCATTCAGAAGTATTTTTACTGCCCAGAATGACTTTCAATCTACAGTGAAGTGATATGTCTAATTTGTATTGAAGAATGATAAGATACTAATTTCTAGTAAAAAAACCCTCAAAATGATAATTTCAGAGGGTTTTAGATTTGTTTGTTTGTGGTTTTGGTGTGGTGTTTTTTGTCTGTCTTTGTTTCATTTTTAAGGACACAAAGGCTGCCTAATAGGCATCATCTATTTTCCTTTACTGTTGTCTGGGCTATCATCAAACCAATAAGCAAAATGTGGATAATATCAGTAAAATCTACAGTTATTGGAAAATTTACTAGCTTTGTATAATATCTAGAAGAAAAAATTTAAATCTCTCTCTTTTAGAGCTACTGTTACATCACTACGTCAGTCTTGTAGTAATTCACATTACCATGGTTCAGTGTTGGATTATTTTACCAAAGTACTTTTTCATCAAGATTTCACAGTCTTGCTCTAGTAGGAGAAAAACGTGAGTAGATTTTTAAGGGTTTGTTCCCTCCATAAATGAAGCACCTCACGCTGCTTTAAACTGAATATTTCTCGTGTCCATGCACTAAATGCTCTGCTAGTTTTTATGACACTACTTGTCTCACAAGTAAAATCAGGCTACTGGTCTTAGCATTCTTACTGTTCTCCACATATGGTTATCTCCTTTATGACCTAGATGAATTACTTTTGCTCCCTATCTTCCATGTGTTAATGAACATCTTTCTTTAATTTTATTCACAGTCACAGCACCTTCTATTATTCATCCAAGCCTAGAAAGGCAAATTATTTACCTATAAGCAGAGACTTTTCCCAGCAAGTTTACAGGCACACATATAAATTAGAGTTATTATTTTGACCATGCAATAAAGTTTCCTTAGAGTTCTCTAAACACTTTTAGAATTATACTGTAATGAAAATCTATTAATCTTATGGTGCTTTACACACTACAAAAGTAGCATTTCTAATGTAACTAACAGATCAGGGCAGGAAGGTGTGGAGAATTAGCCTTTCACCATATCTAAATAAGATAGATAATGAATGACTGGCCAAAATGTGCTTTAAAAAAAGTTATTTCCTTGTATTTATGTAAAGATTCTTTGGTTTATCTGTGTCCTGGTTCTGGCCAGGACAGGGTTCATTTTTGCAGCAGCCAGGAGGGTGCATGGCTTGGACGTTATTTTATCCCACCTCACATCATTGTCAGGTGCGGAGAGAAGCGGCTCCCTCTGGCTGAGTGGGCCTGGCAGAAGGAGCCATCTGCCAGTACTGCCAGCTGTTGGAGGAATTAGCAATAATATTGTTCCATATTCCGTGTGTGTATCTAGATATCTACAGAAAGGAGAGCCCTTGCTGGCTAAATGTTGTCTTCTATTGCATTTGCAATGAGATAAACAGAACATAGGCACACACTGGGTTTTCATGACAATGCCTGTAGAGGGATTCCTTGTGGAGTATAGGATACCCCAGGAGAGCTTGGGCATCCCAGGGCTGTTGCAGAAGTACCCCTGATGGGGCCTCAGGCTGAAAACAGGCTTGCAAGGCACCTGCTAGCCAGCAGCCTTGAACAGCCTTGGGAAAAGGTATACACTGGTCAGCTCCCCCGCTGCTTAGAGGCTTTCTCATGGGAAAGGGGCATGAACTTTGGGAAAAGTATAACTTGGTGTAACCGAATAATAAGACGGGAGCATGATGCTCAAATTGTAAAATCATATCGGTGTTCGTGTCGTGACTCTGCTGGATTCTCCTGCTCCCGGGACCCACCCCCGCTACAATGCCAACATCTTTTACATACTATTTACATATTGGGTGGGGAGAAACAGGCAAAAAAGGAAAGTAATTTGTGTAGCAACCCTGATCTTGGTTTAGTTATTTTGAAAGTTGTATTGTATCAATTCTGAGTTCTTAAAAGTGAATTAAGTGCAATATAAGAAGAGTAAGCTGAAACACTATAATCACTACCACCATAAAAGAACCACTTAGCCTCATTTTTAAGCCTCTGAATGAGACAAAAGTTACTAGATTACCATGCCTATTTTCTGTCAGTAAAGAATTACATTTTTGTGCTTGAGGTTTGCAGTAGTTGAGACAAGAACAAACATGCATGATAACAAGAAGTAGAAACTGATTCATTTCATCCAAACAGACACAACCTGAAGTATGAATGTCATTGCCAGTATTATTTAATCTTTCTGAAAGATGGCAATAAGCCATTAGCACTGTAGTATATTTCCATGAGCCCATACCACTCTGCTACCAACCCCCACCATGAACCAGGCCTGGCTTTCTGTTGAACAGAGAAAGCCCATGGGCCAGTGCCTTGCCATTTCATGTGTGTCCATGGAATACAACCCTAGGCCCTAAAAGAGTATTTTCATTTTGTATGGCATGGCAAATCAAGTATGCTAATTTTTTACTCCGCTTTGTCATTTTTTTGTTAATTACAGATATAAGAAGCTTCCTGAAAGGGCATCTATAGAGGAAAAGGGAGATTAGGAGGAAAACTATATCCTACAGAGGTATTCTCAGCTACCCTGAGACTGTCCGTCTCAGATGCTAAAGAGCTTGGCTGTATGCACTAGAGCCACATTGAAGGCCAACTGAAGCTTTTCTAAAGACAGCAGAATGTAACCATGAGTGTCAGCCCCTAGGGGAAAAAGCAAACAAATAAACAAACTAAAACCCCTTCAGCTATGTGAATTTAAATGCAAGTACAATTGCCCAGTAGGATACATCCTCAGTTTATGATAGTTGCTGAGCTCTCTCAGAACTACAAAGAGAAAAAAAAAAAACAAACAAAAAAAAACACACAGCACCAGGAAATGCCACTTTAGTCAAAAGTAAAAATCCTTATTCTCACTGGAAGTCAAACATTTTTCATAAAGTCTTGAACAAACACACAATAGTATTTTCTATATAAGAAGGTGAGAAAAAACCCAAAGTGGAAAAGAATCAGCAGATTTTGTTACAGGCCACAGTCCAAAAACTTCCTACTATTGGCCAAGATGTATATTGCAGCTAAGGAACTCTAAAAGTTTGACAGGAGCAAGGAAAACGTCACATTCATAGATGTCTGAATTGAAAACTACCAGAACACAATTTTATTCACTTACGTATCCCTTAACATAGTAAAACAAATGATGGAAAAGATCCTGACCCCTTTAACCCTCCAAATTAGTTCTAGGAAGAGAAGCAGTCATTCAGTGGGTGCCAAAGATCAAACAGTATACGGACTGCAAACTGGGATGTCTTCTGACTGCCCAAAAGTAGCTGTAAGAATAGCAGTGTCACATGTTATTAGTATGATGCAATATGTAATTTGAAAGGATTATAAAATGAAGAAACAGCTTCCTCAACTACCCATATTAATGATAAATGACCATTTTGCCATAATGCCACTTCCCTGCATAAAACTGAAATAAGTGAACACTGTCACTTTGATAATTAGTCATAAGAAAAAGATATTAAACATGCCAAGCTTGAATATTTTACTATGCTAGGCAGACAAAAATTAATTACTGATGATGATATCAATACATAATTATTGAGTTTAATCTATAAATATGGAAATTATAACTCATAAAACTGGTAAAAATCCTATTTCTCTGTTTTGCCTAAGTAGTATGAAACAGAAATAAAAGTACTTTCAGCAGTTTTATAAGGACAAAAAAAGCTCTTGGGAGCCTTTTTTGAAGTAAGCACACATGGATCAAGGCACCAATGGTCCCTCTAATCCAAATATTTGCCAGATACCACTGCTTTCCCTTGAAAGCTTCCAGCTGCTGATGCATCAGCTTTTGAGCTATGAACTAATAGCACCATTCCCTTTTTCAGTATTAGAAAAGCGATACTGCATGTTCTTAAAAAGTTTGTTGGATTGTAAGCACTAGTAACTATTAAATGCTTGTACAGAAAACATTCCTTTCTCATGTTATCCCTCTTCATCTGTGAAACTTCTTGGTCTTTGCCATACAAAATTCAGACATAGCATTTGATCTTTGTGCTTTATGAAGAGCATTCTTGTGCTAATTACACATCATGCTTTTCCTGCAGACCTTGCAAGACCTACAGTCATCAATTTGTACTTCACAGTATTTTCTTTCTTTTGCATCAAATGTCTAAACAGAAACAAATGTGAAAATTCTTCCCTAAGCTTCCTCCATGAAGGTCTAATAATACATATAAAATGACTTTTTAATTTACTATTTGAAGATTTCCTTTATTTAATGATTCTTTTCTATTGGCAAGTTTTCCTATCACTTAAGTTACTCTTGAGTAGTTGTTATCAATTTACACCACAAAATATACTTTGAAAAGGGATATAAACCACCACTGATGGACAATAAGCCACTTTAACTTTTTTTGACAGAAAATAGCATTCATTTTGGGCACACATCCCAACCAACCAAAACCACCAAGAGGTTCAGAGACGCACTCAGAGACATTAGCAATTGACACAAGAGCAGTTATACTTGACTGAGTATATGTGAGTATATTAATGGTATTAAGTTACCTGAAGACCTCTGTAGTTCCTGTGTTTATCTGCTTTGAAAATCACTAATCCTAATTAGATACTGAGTTCTGTTCTTTCCAATAAGGTGGTGTTCTTCAGTAACAGAAATTGAGTACTAGAAACAAAATATGAAGGGCACTGAAGTCATGCAAGTCATTATTTTACATAGAGCAAAAGCATTTCACCATGTAGACACTACTGGAGGCAAGCTGAAGTTTCAAATGATACTGTGTGTGTATTAAAATAACTCATTGTTATTGTTACTCAGTTACACTAGGTTACCTCCTGAGTCACACTAGGTGCTGAGGAGTACCTCTGCAGAGCATGGAAAATTTGAGGGAGTAGACAATCACAAAGATTTCAGAAAAACATCAGAAGTTGATTGTTCTCACATACATATATAGTCTAGCTCCACTTTAATCCACAATTTTATTGTGAAGGTTACCAGAGTTATGGGGTGGTATGAATGGCATGTGTTATATTTCAGTGATAGTAACTTTGAAAAAAGAAAAAAAAATATCAGTTCATCTGATAATCTGATCTTCATTTACCAAATGAGGTCCCACTTATATTCACTAATAAACATATTTGCATTCTTCTTTGAGACCCCATTGTAGGCAAGGCTTTTGTAGCTTCCTCTAACTGTTTATGATATTAAAGCAGTTCTTCAGTTGTGAAAGCTCCAGTGCCCTCAGTTTAAGTGATCACTATAGAGAGTAACAAATTGAAGCTTTTGACTAGATAGCAAGAGGGAAAACAATCAACCTACAGGGAAATAATGCTTTAATACATGGTAGGAAGGGAAAAAAAGATAATCACCTACAAGAAGAAACAGAGTAATTTCATCTGCAGTTTTGTAGCTCAGTATTTTCAAGCTATCCATGAAAGGCAAGCAGATCAGTATTCTCACTTCAATACCATATTTTAGGGCAAGAATGAAACTTTGATCATTTGAATACACTGTGATAGCGCATCAAATTAATTTAGTCCTGAAGAGCAAAATGGTTGTGTTTCTGAACCATAAACTGATGGCAGAGAGAATATGAGAGCAAAAAAAATGAAAGCTTTATTCCCCCCTTCAGAAGCCAATCTTTATAATGCTTTCATTAGCAGTTAAAAACCACTACTTTGAAATAGAGAAAAAAATGGATTTGATGATCCTGAATACTACGGGGTATAGTTTTGCTTCCCCATTTTACTACCAGGCAATGTAGAGAGTTTATTTTATTTGCATTACATTTGAAAAAGACTTGCTTGTAAAAGAAGCAAACAAAAATAAAAGCAAAAAGAGCTGCAGATTTTTTTTTTAAATCTTCTAGTAAATATAAGAGGGAAGTTGTTCCTACATTTAAGAAAGAAAAGTGAGGAAGTACACTTTTTTCTAGAAAAAGATGATTTTAGAAGTCTAGGCAAGAAAGTAAAATTTTCTCTACTGACTGTGGGCAGAGTAAGTTTGTTTAGAATTGTTTAGAACATAAACCAGCAAATGAATTAAACCCCAAAAACTAAACAAAAAAGAAACCCAGCTGAAGGGGGATCCAATAATGTACATATCACAATACATACCAAAGGAAATTTCTGTTACACAAAAGAGTAGATTGCTACCTGGAATATTAATTTTATTCAAGCTTTCTAACCCACAAGAAAATTCTTTAGGATATGAGAGAGTCTGACTGAGAAATGTTTTATTTTTCTATCCAAAGAAAAGCTTTAATTTTACCTATACTTTGTCATTTTGGTGCATTTAATCTGCCCAGACATAGATTTAAACACTTCAGTTATCTGAGCTGAGAGAAGGAAATGTGCATTTCCATGAAGTCTGCAGACTTGCACCAAAAGCAAGTATTTACATTGTGGGATGGAACAAACTGCTTCCTTGTGCTTGCTTCCCTCCAGTAAATACAAAGTGGCTCCAGACAACCAGGTGAGTGAAACAAGTCAAGTTGTTCTCCATTGTTGGGGCAATGCTAAGACCTAGGAATACAGCAGAATTATGCTGATGGTAAGGTCAACCATTCAAGCACTGTAAAGGAAGAATGTAAAGGGGTGAGAAAAGAGCAGCAGTGACTTGGAATAGTCACAACAGCAATGTATTCTTTTCTCTATTGTACATTTGAATGGTAAAGATCAGCACTAAGGACACACTTTTGCCATGTATTTTAATCTATTCACTCTGAAATATCAGACTGGTACAAAGTTTTGTAAAAGAATAAGAAGAGGAAAACTACTTTGATAATTATTCTAGCTACAGTGATGGCAATTCACAAAAACCTGGCTTCAGATGCCATAAGGACCTACTGTGTAAATGTAACATGGTTAAATCTGAAATTCTGAAGACAGCTAAAACTCTAAAGCCTCATCTTTGATATTTCTCTGGTCAAAGGTTATTGCATACCCTTTGATTCCAGGCTTCCCATCAGTTGTCTTTCTTGCAAACTGTCCCAGAAAATCTAGATTCCTCTGAGATTTGAGAACTATACCTGTATTAATAAATGTTCAATGGCATGACTGCTCTAATTTAGTACAAAAACTTCAATTGATTGGTTGCTAAATAATAGATCCTTTAATATCTGATGAATACTGATTTATAGTCACTGATGGTCATATACTGTCTTACTCTCTACATGTCCAGTCACAGGTCAAATGAGTGACACTACAGTAAACCAGGCATCCTTACTATGATCCAATGAGTGAAAAACCTTTCCCTACTTTTGCTGACCAGTGCTAGCATACACACTAAGAAGGAGGAAACAAACAGATAAAGAGTGACCAGTTATTCTAGCAGATAAAATTCTGAAATACAAATATTCTTTTGTAACAATTGTTTAATCCCTCTTCCAGCAGGATGGGTTCCAGATAAGCAAATACTCAGGAGAACAGGAAAGCCTTAGGGACCAGCAACCATTCTAATGAACATGTCACTGAGAGTTTTGAGAGTTTGAGAGCCACAGAATCCATTTCACAACTTTCTACAGCCTAAGTGCTAATGCAGGCAGGAAAGTCCTCCTGCCAACTACAACCCCATCTCTCCAAATCATAAGACTGAATCTTACTTTAACTCCCAGTCAAACACAGCTTTTTATTCCTGCCTATGATTCTCCACTTGCCTTTCCAGGTGGTTGTTTTATGATCCAGAACAAAAGGAAACTGCCTCAGCCATTGGAAGTACCTATTACTGATCCTGAAGGGCATATGGCTAGCACAGGAGGCAGACTAAATAAAAGTCTAAGCAGAAATTGTAACACTGAACCACTTTGCATTTTGGCTCACCATACTTGGGAAGTAAAATTGCCAAGATATCAAAGGAATATTTATATATGGCTTTAATGAATGGTTAGAACAGGAAAAAAGATGATGGAGGGGGAGAATTATGAAAATCCAAGGATTTCTCATGAATCACACCAGAAACCCCCAGGTCAAGATTCTACATTAAAACCTAAATTGTCTAAGGCTGCAAAGAGTGGTTGGGGAATCTCTTTCTCAGCAGATATTCAAAACTTGCCTGGATGTGATCCTGTGCAACCTGCTCTAGGTGAACCTGCTTGAGCAGGGGTTTGGACTTGGTGGTCTCCAGAGGTTACTTCCAACCCCAATTGTTCTGTGATTCTTCAAGTTGACTGTATTGAATGAAAAGCATTACTACGTTTTCTATGTGCAAATGCAGCTCAGCTATTAGATGCCAAAACTATGTAAAAAGATTTCATCTTTCAACCTAGGCAGCTGGTTAAGTTATTCCTGTTTCCCTAACAACCTGTCAGCATTCATGACCAAGTGAAATTCCCAACTGAGTTGCTGATCAGGCAGTTAATAATTTAGAAGTTTCTTCCTTCTGTGGGCTTGTGTTTGTCATTAATGATAGAGCCATTAGCAAACAGCTCTTCATCCAGTCCATAAATGGAACAAGTGTGAGGTAACACCGGCCGCTAAATTAGCCAAATCTCTTCACATGTCTTTGCCTGGAACTGTCTAGCAATACAAAGGACAAGAGCCCTGCTTTCATCAAGAATATTCCATGAACATACATCGAGTTATCATTAGTAGTTTCATCCTTTTTCAATGCTGTTTTCATTCAAACTAGGATGTGAAAATACTCAGAATAGAGGTATCAGTTAACTGCCATTGTTACTGGGCTTTTTCCAACACAGAAATGTCACTTCACCGACAAAAACCTTATTCCAGGGAGCATAAGGCTTCACTTATTTTTGTGTAATCTCTCCATTGAGCAGAGCAGAAGAAACAACATATAAGGGCAGACAGCACTCTTAAGAAAAACCTTGAGCACAGAAGGCACTGTGCATCCAACTTTTCCAACTTATTTTCCTTGTACTCCTGAGATACACCAGGTTCTTCTCCTTTTATAACCATGCTTGGCAAAGATGAGATATTTGCCACAGTGATGCTTATTCCTGCACATACAACCCCAAATACCAGTGCAGCTGTGTGTGGGAGTCAAGGCTATAAAATAGTTGAAATAACGATGTCTTTGGCTCATGGAAAAAAAAAAAAAAATTACCCAATAGGACCAAATGTGTTTCACTGCAATATGAATAAGTGGCAATTTCCTGGGTGCTTTGAGTTCTGCAGTTTCTTCATAATTGAGTCCTTCATTAACATTTTTTAAGCATCTCTTCTCGTTTTCATTGCTTTCACTGAAAAAAAATTATGCTTCAGCCTTACTTTGTTTCCAACATTAATACAAGTCAATATTCATTCCTCCAGCCCTCTCCCTTCAAGATTAGGGTCTTCTTTTATAAGAAAAAAGGACATCCTCTGAAAGCCTAGATTCTACAAAAAATACTTTCACAATTTCAAGAAAATGAAACTTGAAATTTCAAAGTGTCTATATTTTGGTACTATCAGGAAATTAAAATAGTCTAGCAATACAAAGACCTGAAAATTAAATTCTCTAAGAATGGTACAGTGCTATTTAATTCCTCAGGCTGAATGGAGTTTAAAGAGAAGTAAGGCTGAAAGTGTATGAGTGTGTATATTTTAATAATAATAATACTTTACCTTCCTCCAGTGCAGGACCACAGCATATAGAAAGAATGACTGGATTAAAAGTTTTTCTTCCATGTTAAATACAACCAGTGGGCTCTTTTCTGGCATTCTGTGCCTTAAATTCTTTCACCCTATCTCAAATATTTCTTGTGATTTTTCAGAAGACCTAACCACACACAGACACATTTTGTTAAGTTTATACATTGCAATTAGAAAAGGCATTGGAACTATGACCAACAAAAATGACTGAATTTCAAAAAAATAATCAAATGTGTATTTTGGACTGAGTGGTTTTGGTTTAGTTTAACTGCAATAACACTTTCTTTCAGAGCAGGAATTCTGGGAAGTGATTTGAGAGCCTAAAAACATGTATCTAGTGCTTTAAAGTATCCTGAGTGCTCTCCAACTGCTAATCCTGAAGAGTCTCCCATTAATCACAAAGCCTATCTGCCCAGATGTTTTAGATTATATGCTGTGTATTCCTCTGATGCCCCTGCTTAGGCACCTGGGTTGCTCCTTTGCAGTTTAGTTAGCCTGTATAAAATCAGACAGGCAGGAAGGTCTGCTGCTCCATAATGCCAAAACGAGGTTTCAAGAGTCAGTAATCAGCCTAAGAAATGTGAAGAGGCGGCCAAAATTGGTTTCAGTAATTTGGTACATTAGGAAAGTAGGGGATTTGTTCAGGAAGGCATTATACCGTGCTAGTGATGAATGGGAATCAACCTGCATCACTGAACCAGAATACACAGCCCAAGTAGAAATGAAGTGTTGAAGCACCTCAGGTGGTGTTGTACCATTAGGAGAGGAGTTAATGAGAAAAATCATGATATGGAGAAACATCAGGAAAAATTAAGTTGAAAAAATTCTAAGAAATGAGGTCTGGCTGCAGTCTATCAGAGGCTGACTTTGAGCCTAAGGAAATGCACTTTATCTCCTAGGCAGGTGGCTCCAGCTGAGCTCTAGAAGAAAAACTCTTAAGTGCAGAGAGACTATTCTAAGAGCATATGAAAAGACAGAATAACCCGAGGAACAGCTTTAAGTTTTCTATATTGACAGTGAACTATGAGATGCAGTTTAATGAATCAGGATGGTACCATAAAAACCCACTTTTCTTTTAACATTCAATGTAGTAATAAAATTAGACGAGTTAAAGTGGAAGTAGCAAAATATAGAATAAAAACAGGACAGGGCAGCAATTTGTGGAGAGATTGTTTTCTAAGTTCTTTATTCAAAGGAATATATGCTAATGCCTGTTTAATACTGAAGTTTAAAAAAAAAAAAAAAACAAACAACCAAAGCTTAAACAAAAAAAAAAATCTGCTTTTTTAAAAGTGTTTTTTTTTAAATTAAAAATAAAAATGATGTGTTTGTCTGCTTTTATAGGTCTTTTTCCAAGTTTAATTACTGTGAGCCTGATCCAGCATACGCTGAAGCTAAAAGTAATTTCATAAGACAACTGCAGTCTATGAAAAGGTGCTATAACAAGATGTTTCATCCTCTATCACAAAATCCACATATCTCAATACAGCATTTTAAAGATGAACATGAACACAAAATCTCTAATTCTACCTAGATTTTTGAATCAGTGGCAGTGCTGTTTCTGGATACTTAAAAAATGTATTTTCATATCTAATCTGAAAAAATCAAGTTCATTATAAGAAACAGTAGGAAGAAACAAAAAGCAGTCCAAGAATGTCTAAGAAACAGTGCACTGCCCATTTTTTTTTAACTATTTAACCATTGTAACCATGCATGTCTGCCAATTACTTACAGAATTGCTATGCTATCTTTTCTAAGCAATAAAAGTTATGGCAGTTCGCAATTTTATTTTTCTGCTGTGATGTTCTGGTTGGATGCTGGCTTCCTTCTGGCTTACCTTTCAGATCTCACAGGAGCACCATGATCTTGCCACTACCCCAAGCACCCAGCTGCAATCCCTGCCAGGTTGGGTCTCATACATTTTAAAGAGTTGTTTAATCTTAAAAACATTACAGGATCTAAATGGAACTTCAGTATCCAGCCTCAACACACTCAGTAAAGCTTTGTTTCACAGCATCTGTCCATAACACTGTAAACATTGGGAAAAAAAATAGGTTGAAGTTACTCTGCTGCTAATACAACTCATTCTCCTATAGAACTATGCATGTTTCAGTCTCATACCTGCTTTTACATTAATTTAGGAAATGTGCTTCAACTCCTACCTTAAGTCAATTTTTAATTCCTGCAGAAATTGTTTCATTGGTTGCCACTGTGTTTTCCCCAGAAAAATCTGATACACAACTCAGAGATTAACCTGTTGTAAAGCAACATGCCCAATATTTCCCTAATCCCTCTAATGGGCTGGATTTCAAAATCTACTATCCATAGATAGCAGGGTGGTCGTATTAATCTCACCTTTTTGCCCCTATGAAAGTTTGGGGAGTATAAATTATTAAGCAAACCAATGCTAAGGAAGCAAAAGCAAAGAGATCAAGTGGGGTTTTTTGGCTCCTAAGTATTATTGCTGTCCATGCATGTACAGATATGACTCAAAGACAAGTGAAGCACTACTGTACTTGGTCCTAAAACTCACCCAGCCCCTACTGCATCAAATTTCCCTGGCACCTGGCAGCTTAGCAGGCTACCTTATGTCTATGGCAGCCACATACACAGTGGAAGGGCTGGTGCCTCTGAAAATGAACGACCCACTAAAATGTACCTAGTGTCATGATAGCTTGTGTTTCTAGTAAAGATCTTTCTATACTCTCTCAAAAACAAAACTACAGCCAAAATAAAGTTTAAAAAAGAAAAAAAGGGAAAATAATAGGAAACAAGACTTCAGGGGTCTCTGCTTCTTTCTTCTGTTCCTTTTAAACCTCAAAATGAATATCCTAATTTTTATCTGTTAAGTGAATTTTTGTTTGGTTAGCAGGTTGGAGGTTTTTTGGTTTTTTTTTGTTTTTTTTTTTTTTTTTTTTTTTTTTTTTGTTTTTTTTTTTCTTTTTGGGGTTGATGGGAGGGTAAGTGTGGGGATAGGAAGGCAGAGGAATTACCACTGCATCTTCTGCCATTATGTCCTAACCTGCCAGCAATGTTTTACTCTGTTCACATACACCTGCTTCCACCAAACTTTGTTTAGTGTAAAAGGAAGAAATTCACAAAGGAGAGTAGCCCTAGGACATAACAAACTATTTTCGTAGTAGTTTGTGTAAAAAACCCAAACCTTGCTGGACTCAGAGTCACATTATAGCTTGCATGCCTTGCACAACCTCCAGGGATGGTCAATGGCTTGTTCTTAAAAACAGGCACATAAATACTTCATATTTGCAGAAGAAATTTTCAAAACCTTGAAGTGAAAGAGCATTTACTACAGGCATGGTCCCTGGCAAACACTGTAACCACACGCCTGCTTAATCTTTCGTAAGTGCTAGATGGAAAAGTAGAATTGTTACAAACAAGAAAAAAATATCGCTGCCATTTAATTCTATAATTTTACACCAGGAACACTTGTTTTTATTATCTCCGGAAGCCATTTTAGAAGGTTTTTCCTCAAGGAAGATAACAAAAAATAAAACCAAATCCGCCTTATTCTTAGGGAAAAACAAAGCTAAATGGCCTGCTTTAGACCCTTACTTGTGTTTTCAGGTTTTTGAAAAAGCATTGACTCCTTTTATTTAACATCATGAAGCAAACATTTTGCCTATACCATTTAACCCTAAACATTTCCAGGAAAAAGGAGGAAATTATATTTACCTCATAAGCCTTGGATAAAAATGCATTTTGAAGGGGTTAGCCAAGGAAGTGATGGTAAAAAAGGGAAAGATTAAACATAGCTTTAACACTAAATCACTTCACTGGTTATTTTTATCAAAACCTGTTTGAAATGACATCTTATTGCATCTCCAAAACTTTAACAGCATTTGCAGCCTGAACAGTGTTGAATACAGTTGGGAATTACAAGGTATCTCTATTTTGAGCTGCAAATACTAGCATCACTTTTTGAAATGTGTGGTAAATTGCTATGTTAATCAAGGTAAATCAAGCCTTGCATAAGGATCCCTTTTGGAAATAAGTAAACAATTTGGTTTTATTTTCCATCTAAATTTTGAGGACATAATTGTTTGAAGACAGAGCATCAGAACTTTTCATAAGGAGATGAATTAAATCCATTCCTTTTTCTTTTTTAGGGAATAATTTAAAATAGTGTTCAATAATAGGCATAAGAAAAAGCAGCTCAATTCAAGGAACGTGGATACAAGATGAATGAGACGCTACTAATAATGGTGCTGTCACAGGTAACAATTTTACTGCTTTCTAGAGGCATGGCCAGTTAGGCTAGAATTACTTAGCAGCACAGTCTCTGCAACCCAGTGGTATTTTTATTTGCCACTCAGCTGTTGCAGGAAAATGCAAGTCTTTTAATGAACTATGAAATCAACTAGGAAAACACTTCAGCTTATGAGACGGGCTGACTAGCATCAAGCTGATATATCATACATGCAGGGTGCTGCTCAGTCTACTATGGCACAGTGAACTCAGCCTGCAAAACTACAGTATCTGCCAGCAGGCACTTCCAATAAAAGCTTTCGAAGGCAAATGAGGGTGTCTGAGGACACCTTTAAAATATCTTATTGCTCTTAACCTCGCAGTAAGCACAGTAGGGGTTGGAGAAAGGGAAGGGGTTTTCATTACTCTTCTTTAGTGACTCCACACAAAATATGGTTCCCAACATAAATCAAATCCTCCTTCTAACAACCAGCCATTTCTGTGTAAGGAAGTTCTGGCTGGGCTCTTTCTAGCAGGAGCATCCATATTACTTAAAAATACAAAGAATGTTCCTATTACTTGAAAATACAAAGAGCATTCCTGAACACGTCCTTAATGCTTTGATCAGGCATTTCTGTCATAGTCTCAGGTAACTCAGTGATTACAATACATAAGCATTATAGGTTAAAAATAGCACAATTGTTTTTTGAATAAGTACAGTCAGGTTAATTGTACATTAATACAGCCAGCATAAAACTATCCTCTGATAACAGAGAACAAGGAGGAGCCAGTGAACAGATTGGATCACCTAGCTTTTTCCTCATACACGAATTCTATCAGATAAAATACAAAGCAAGCAAAGGAAGTTAAAACCCTCAATCTTTACAAACTCATACACCATGTAAAAATATTCAGGGAAGACATACCTTCCCAGGCTAGTCATAGTAATGATAGGAATCACAACAGGTTATGAGGCAAAGGCAGAGGACAGATGATACAATAAACAGTATAAAATTGACAAATTACAGAAATAGCCTTCTTGAAAGGAAACATCCCTTTAAGCAACTTACATGTTTTAAGATAAGCATGCTCAGGAGTAGATAAGCATATGAAAACTTAAAAGTTGCTATCAACAGGTACTTCAGGAGGGCTTCAGCTTCCTGCTGAAGCTGTTATACTTTTCCTAAGCCAAAGAAACATTCAGGAGGGCATGTTTGGGTCAATGTATGGAGAGAATAGAAAAAAACCCAACAGATTTAAACCTTTTTATCAAATGCTGTTGATGATTCCTTGACTACCTAATAGGTAACAACACTGTCAAATCATGCAACATTACCATGCAAAATGCAGTGAAGCATTGCTCTGTATTTTTCCCTGCTCACCAGCTTAACCTTTCTCCATATCTCAGTTTTCCATCTTTAAAAAACGGGAATCAGGACACAAAAGAATCCATGATCTAAGAGAAACTTTCACGAGCCTTGTGCATGTTAGATTTGCTTGGTTGGGGCTGGACTGGGTGGAAAAGCATGAGCAGAGGTGTAAAATAAAGAACAGAAACTTCTTCAAAGAGATGTCTTTCAGTTTTAAATAGAGGTATTTTGAGAATTAACACCACTAAAATAAAACTAAGTATAGGAGCTACCTAAGAAATATGCATCTATACACACATAATAAACAAATAGCACATGTCAGAGGCTAAATAGAGTCAATGCATCTGTAAGCCAGCCTTTAATTTAAATTCTATTTCTGATGCAGCATATTAAAACAAGTTACTCCACACTTAAGTTTTGGTTTGCCTTTTCTCTGTTTTACAGACTCCTTCCCAAAGCTTCTCTACAGATGTGATGAGAGATTGTTTGCTTGAAAAGGCCAAAAAAAGTGCTTGAGTGGAGTCAAGTTAACTGTTGCTTCACTTGTACAAGTAAAAAGGAAATGCATGCAGGGAAGAGAAATTACAGGAAATACAAAATATTCTTCAAAAGTCACACATTGAGAAGAGAAATACTCCAAGCAGTCACAGCAGCTGGATTTTGCACCATGCGGTGTTTGGATAACACAGAAAGTGTCTAAGGTTCATTAGTATGAGCCCCAAAATCCCAAGTAAAATATCCCACTACTAGAATTGTTAACTCTCAATCCCACCCTGGACATCCACTTCCTTTCAAATATCTTGCTGTGCATGCTATCAAAGAAAGACCACCAAAATAGAGGATTTTTTCCTAGAAGGACAGAAGGTTTTCTAAAGCTAAGCAAACATTTTTACAGAAAAAATATGTATCATCATGACATGTTAGCTATTGCAATGTAAATACATGGATTCAGTACTTGTTTTGAGTGACAACTGAGTTCTTTGCAAACTCCACAGTATAAATTCTTTGATGCCCCACTGCAATTAATTATTGCAACAGTGGGGAAAAAAAAATCTTAAAGCTCCAGTCCTCCTTGTCAAATTGTTACTGGTTTGTTCAATGGAACAAGATTCTTAGGTCCTTGATTAAAAAAAAAAAACCAAAAACCTTTACCTGTGGCATTACAGAATGTTATTCAGAGGCTAACATTTATTTTGAGCATTAGAACAAAGGGATCAAAGAGATGAAGTGTTTTGAAATGTGGCCATAAAAGTGGCATCATTGTGGTCTATGCTTATTGTATCTCAATGATCAAATGTGCTTAATTTACGTGTAATTTTTTTTTTTTTTGTCTAACTTCCAAAGTAAACTCAGCAAGGGAGGCTGCTGTGTAAACGTTCACTACACTCAGCAGTGGCACAATGGGATTAGAACAGTCACACTGGAAGATGGGTATATAAAAGAAAATGTTAATTTGGGGAAATAATCACAAGAAACATGCTCTCAAGCTAATATGACCTTTTGCACAGACTAGTAGAATATTTTGCAATAACAGTATGTTTTTGTTTTCAGTGTTGTAAGATAAGAAAACTGAAGAACATATTCTTGCTTTGGTATGGGCTGATATTGCCCCAAAATATTTCATCAATTACAATGGTTGCAGTTGCCTTGAAAAATTCACAGCACTGGCATCTGTTATGAACAAGACAGGCAGAGAGACAGGCACCAGAACAGAGTGATAAACACCCAGAAAGAATGGAGATCTCATTTCTTGGAAAAAAACAGTACCTAATAGCTTGATGAAGAGTAAGAGAATTGCTCAGAATGCAGTGTGAGGTAAAAGAACACAGATGATTATTGCTAGGTTTTGTTTGGTATTAGTTTTGTAATGTTTCATGTTAGTTTGTTTCTAACAATGCTAATAATTGGATTCATATACTGATGTGAGGTTTTATGACCCAGAGAACTGCAAATTTTGCAGTTTGCTTTGGACAAACATAAAGGAACATATGAGCACAAAAGAATGTACAGCAAATTAAATAGTTTATTTAGCTACTTTATGATGTAAGCCCACAGCAGCACAGAAGCTATAAAAAGGATCGTGTCAAGGGGTGAATAGCCCTCATGGCATCAGTTAAACAGTATGTACATTCTTAGAAGGAACAGCACTAGTGTCTCCTTTTTACAGATTAAACACATGCCTGTTTTTACTTTATGCCTAAGGGATTATATCAGCACTTCAGAAGGCCCACAAGATTCAGGGTTTATCAGGCATACCTAGCTAGGAATACACCAGCTCACCTGTTACCTGAAAGTCCTCCACATCAGCTGGAGAACCTTGGCTGGCCACCAGATTTGTGCAAGCTGATCCTTTCTCTGTTCCATTGCAAACTATCTGCAATACCAAACTGTATATTGTGTTCATTTTCTCTCTTAACTGTGCAAAGATAAATCCCAGAGTGTGCAAGCACTCACGTACAGATGTTGAGGAAACCCATCATACTGTGTAGAAAATAAATTGTGCAAGTGCTGAAGACCTCTGCACTCCATGCAAAGGCAATAATTGCATTGCCTTTCATCCTTATGCTCCCTCTAAAAATATTTAGATAGAGTCCAAAACTGGAGACCATCATGCTGCTGACACAAGCTGAAGACTCTCAGCTCTCCACTGCTTTATCATTGCCATCTGTCTCCTGATGCATCAAATTACTTGGGGAATCAAGAGGGCTGTGCTGATTTTGTTTAGCAGCAAAACACACACAATACCATTTCTCGTGTTTGGTGATGACTGTTTCAGCCACGTCGTAAAAAGCTAAAAAAGACCATCTGAACTCAAAACTTCCCACATTTGAGATATTTATTAGAAGAACAGACTCTTTATCCAGTCACTAAAATATGTATTTGAAAGGAGGCTGAAGAAATGTTCTTCTGCCTCAGGTGGTAGTCAGGGGAGATTACACAGAATTATTATTTAATACACAAAGAGTAGCATGCCTTAATTTGATACACTTCTGCTCCACCTAGGACAGGGCTACACTGTTCAATAGTCTTTTGACATCAATTCCACACACACTCTAAACAGAGACTCGGCTGACCCGTGGATCTGAGTCATCCCCTACAAGACAAAGATCGCTAATTCGGGCTGGGCAGTACATAGCGCTGACTTTACTGCTGGCATCACAAAAATGCTGCATCGACCAGTGTGTTCAGGTGAGTACCACCCTGAGGTACTTGAGTGCTCTGCTGACAAAAGGAAAAGTGTAGGTCTTGCCATCCCACCTCCCTCAGACCTCAAAAAAGAACAGCACCTGTCTTCTTCTGGATTACACTGGGATTGCTGCATCTGAGCACAAGAAAGGAAGAGTGAAGAAAAGGGCTCAAGAACTATACACATTTCCAGTCACACCAAGTGCATTTCTCTGGGAACAAGGATCTGTTTCCTGAGAATGGAAAGTTTTTTAATCTACTCCTTCACTGTCTGTAGAGGGGAAAAAAAAAAGGCACCACAACAACATTTGGATTTCTTTTTCTTCTACAGCTGTCAGAAGACTCCAAATAAAACTCCTGTCATTTTCTCTTTATTACCAACATTAGAGCTCTCACTGTAGCTGCATATCTGTAGGACTTTTCTGGAAGCTCAGAATAAAATGGATGCATTTCAAAGCTAACTACAGTCTATTTATAATCCAACTGAATGCACCTTCTCATCTGCAGTGGGTTTGTGAATTCATATTCAGTATAAAACTGCAGGGGCTGTCAACCCTTTCCAACAGATATCCTTAGTCTTATTCCTCTGTTCTCTCACAACAATTGTGCTTCTTGCAAAAACAAAATCCTAAGTAATAACAAAAGTTTCAACACTACATGTCCAACTCATCACACCCATGTACCTTTTATACTGTAGAAGTTTCCACAGTTACTCACATATTTGGAACAGGAACTTAAAGCAAAGATTCTTTATTGGTTTAAGTATGATGCTGCTTTGTGATGATGGTATATAATTTCATATATGTTCATAATTACTTTGAGAGCACCAAAGGCTAGAGAGAAATTTACTTTCTACCAAAAATCCTGCTAGCAGAACCTGAATAAAATATATATAAAAGATATTTTTAGACCTCTCATGATGTTGAAACTCATGACTCATTAATATTTTAACCTTCCAGCCTGGAATATTTTATGTTCCCCTTTTCATTTAGTACCTGAGTAACCACTCGAGTCATTTGAGTGAATATACAGGTATCCATACATGTTTAGGTTTCATTAATTCAACATTCAAGAGCATGCAATTTCCTGGAAAAGAAAAAGAAAGCTGTTATTGGAATAGATCAAAAGCAATTTTATATTTTGTCTTTCAGACAAGTTTGATTTCTCCTTATCTTACATGTTCCAGGAAATAAATACTTTAAAAAAACCCAAAACAAAATTAAAAAAAACCAAACCAAGCACTCTCCTCTCTCTGTTTTTGAACAAAGCCCAAGCTGAAGACAGAAAGCAGAACATCCCAGTATCCTACAACACCTTAAAGAGATTCCCTTTCCCTTTATCAGGATGGGATTTCTTGCCTGTATGAAAATAAGAATACTATTAAACTAAATGCTAGATATAGAAAATATTTTCATTTGTGAAGAATTTTTCTATGTTCTTAAGATTAACTTCAGTTGGGAAAAGATTATTTTTATGTAAAACCTTTTAATTGGGCAGTAGAGATATTTTTGCTTCTTTCTGAATGTTTCATTTCATTAGTTTCCAAAGATCATTCCTCTCACTTGGCAGTTTTCTCACCTGTACAATTCACAAGATAGTTTACAACTCAAACCTGGGCCAAGATTCTCAGATACGTTCAGCTCCATTTCAACACCAAATATTAACAAGATTATCACACTGGGTTCTGATCCCTTTTAAAAATCAGACCTGGCAGCATAAGTGAAATCATTGGCAACACTGGTCAGCTTCTATAAAACAGCTCATCACATATCAGCTGCTCTAGGGAACTCTTCTCTCCTAGATATAATTGAACAAAGACTTTTGAGGCGGCAAGCAATTACTAATCTATACAGGGAAAGTATTGTGCGAACAAACTGTAAGTACTGATAATTAAAAGTCAAATCTTGATACTACTGTAATCTTTATAAATTTCTATTTACTTCATCAGGACTGAGATTCTGCAATACTACTATAAATATATTCGGACACTGCTATTATCTCATTTCTAAAGATGTACAGAGATGGTAAAAAACAGGTTGGACTTATGTCCCTACCCAGCCCCACCACTGCAAAGTCTTCCAAACACATTATGTCAATGACAAAGGAATTCAGCAAAAAAAGCCAGAATGTTTGTATCTGCATACACATACACATCTGCAAACTGCATCGTGAAAGACATTATTATCAAGGTAAGGTTCATGCAGAGGTACCTGCATACTTTTTGAAGATGCCAGTTTGGACCCCTTCCATTATCTGCAACATGTTAAAAAGGTCTGAACAACATTCTCATTCTATACAGTGGCTTCTCTCCAAACAGAAATAATGTTCTTAAACAAAATACCATAATAGCTTTACAAAGTATTTTCAAGGAGTCACAAACACTGGTCAGGATGTGAAGGATCCAAATGAGGCACATTAAAAATGCATGCAGTTGTCCTTTCAGCTAATGGCTTGCTAGAACTCAGACATACTAGCTGGGTCTCTAAAGTCATTGCAGATACTGTGTTCAGAGGACGTTTATGTTCCCACCTCAGTTAGGCCTTTTTTGTGGGTCTGTCCTTAATGCCTTGTAGAAACTGTCTGTTCTGCTATTTCTCCCCAGTTTATACTTCTTGATTTCTCAGGGTGTGTGTTATTGAATATCTTGACATTTGGGGAGGACAACAAATGCCAGCATCAATTCTATTGTTATTTTCCAGGAAGCATTTGTTGTTGATTTTTTTTTTTTAAGCACACTGAATTACACTTCAAATCTTACCCAAACATGGATAAAAGGACAAAAACAAAACTAGCAAGCTGCTACCTTCTAAATAAGTGTGAAGGAAATGTAGATGTATTTCCCTCATGAATTCCACTGCCATCAGGAAGACGTTGTTGTTATGGTTTGCAGCCTTTCAAATTTTGTGCCTACCAGCTTTTTCATGCACTTCTAATGGGATTTCTACATGATGCAGATTTTCAATCTGGTTAAATGCTAATGGCTCAGACTACCAGCTAGCAATTTCTGTGAACAGCCCAGCCTCAAGTTACTTCAGCATTGGTTTTCCACTTTGAAGCCTTGCTCCATTTGTTATTTTAAAAAGAAAGATCAAAATAAGACCACTCATCTTCACCTCTCTCCTTCTGTTTATGTTAATAACTCCTGTGAGGTTCCAAGTCCTGCACTAACTCTGATGACTGGAGCATTTAGCTTAACACATCAAAATAAATGCTCAAACCCCACATCCTCTTTCTTCAGGGAACAAAACAAGACTTCCCTGGTAATACAGAATCAGATGATAGACAAAGAAAATTTTTTATGAGAGAATTGAAAAAAACTCGTCTTATGTGAAGCCTCATTATTACATATCTAGAGTTTGGATGGTGTGGCTGTTAAACCTATTTAAATGTAGCCGGTGTGAAAACACTAACATTATTTACATCTCACGAACTGAAATGCTTTCAAGTCTTAAAAGTGACTAAACTCTCAATCCTAGCAGTAAAACAAAACCAAGAAACCTGTCTCGCTATGCAGATTTTAAGATGTGATGTAAATATATAACCATAAATTAAATCTACTTTTCCTGTAAAGAAAAAAAATATTAAAAGCCATTCTGTTAAGCTTTTTTTTAATAACAGTTTGTGGAGACCACTTACAAAAACAGAATTCTCTCTACTTCTCTATTTCATTGTGCTCAGAACACACACTGTGACCAAAGCTATAAAAATCAAAAGAAACCTGTTCAGAGAAATAGTTAAAATTATTTCAAACTTGTAAAGCAGTCAGGTGCCATGCCATATAAATTGACACAGAAATAACAGACACTTTAGGTTTTACCTAAAGGGTCAAGAGAATTTCCCACAGGGCTGACAATATGCTGTACTTAATTTCATGGTCCACTTGAAATATTTTAAATAAGTAGTTTACTTCTCAGAAAATTCTCCATCTATCAATATATCTGTACACTGAGTACTGGAAAAAACACAAGTAGGAGCTTCCTCCCACCAAATCACATTACTCAGTAGGTATTACAGTGACAGTCTTCCTTGGCGGTTTTTTGTTGGTTGGTTTGTTTTATTTGTGGGGGGGGCGGTGGTTTTTGTTGTTTTTTTTGTTGGTAACTTAACTAGGTTTCTTTCCCTTTTACCTTCAAAGCTGCTGCTTTGCAGTGTCAGTGTATGATGGCAATGCCAGCAAGGTACAAAAGGAAGCTCCAGGACATCATGAAGAAATAACTTGTTTCTAGAGAAAAGGTGTTTGCTACCCATTGTCTGTCAGAAGCCCTGGCTGAAAATCCTCTAAGAGTTTTGATGCCCAAGCAGCAGCACTGGAAGCTGTCCATGTTAATGCAGTTTACCAGTCATCTCCTCTCTTGGTTTCTGTGTGTTATCTGTTAAAGACTTCCCAGACAAGACAGAAGATAATCACAGAAGGCTGCCTTTTGCCTACTAATATAAATTGCAACAAATGGGCAATCTAGAGAGATTCAGCTCAGTAGGCTGAACTTACTCCTTCTGACCATCCCCCTGAGCATCTCCAGCACAACTTTTCCTGGTATTTGAGTAATAACAGGTTACCATCCTCTAGGTCGTATTTTATTTATAACCAGGATGACAGTCATATGCATCCTGTAAGGCTCACTTTCACTGGATGTGATGCTTTCCTATGTTTCTTCAAAGGAAAGAGCAGAATTGCTATCCTGCCACAAGTACAGACTCTAGTAGCCCTTCCACTGCAGGATAAAATTATGAGCTTTGACAGCTAAGTGCAGTTTGACGTTCTCCATAAACCATTACTTGATTCTAAGCAGTCTCTCCATAAACCATTACTTGGTTCTAAGCAGTCTCTCCACACTCATCCATGGCCTCCTTCCAAGGCACTCCTTTGACAGAGCACTATTAGTTTCCAGAATCGTGTGTATATTTGTATGGCTGAGGTATCTATTCTAAGCAGACTCAGTCTATCTCCAGCTTTCTCTTGTCATTGTGATTGGAGGTTCAGTAGCCAGTTGGAATTGATTTGCTATGAAAAGATGTACATACCCTAGGATCACCATGATTTTATTCAGATGTCTACTACTGACATTAAAGAGGTCAACTCCTAAGCAGAAGAATAAATCTAAGAGAATGATATTTGTACCACGTAAAAAACCACATAAATTATACATGGATACCAGAGAATCACATGCCAACTTCAAAGCTTCCAGTAAAGTGAATTTATATAGAATCATTAAGGCTGGAAAAGAACTCCAAGACCATTGAGTCCAAACTTTGACTGAACACCACCACATCAAAAAAGTGCTAAGTGCCACACCCAGTTGTTTCTTGAACACATTCAGGGATGGTAACTTCACCACTTCCCATTCCAATGCCTGACAACCCTTTCAGTGAAGAAATTCCTCACAGCATTGAGCCTGAACCTTCCCTGGCACACCTTGAGAACATTTCTTGTTTTTCTGTCAAGTTGTCCAGTTGTCTGGGAGAAGAGACTGGTCCCCACCTGGTTACAACCTCCTTACAGGCAGCTGTAGAGAGCAGTAAGGTCACCCCTGAGCCTCCTTTTCTCTAGGCTAAACAACTCAAGCTCCCTCAGCCGCTCCTCATAAAACTTACTCTCTAGACTCTTCACCAGCTCTGTTGTCCTTCTCTGTACTCACTCCAGCACCTCAAAATCTTTCTTATAGTGAGAGGCCCAGAACGGGGCACAATACTCAAGATCCAGCCTCACCAGTGCCAAGTCCTGGAGGACAATCACTCCTCTAGTCCTGATGGCTACACAATTTTTGATACAGGCCAGGATGCCATAAGCAACATTTTATGAAAACTACTTGCTTGAAGGTAGTAAACTGGGTTAGGACTCTGCTATACGTTTTTTACTATGAGGAAATGCATGCTTTTCCATACACTTGCCTAGTATAAAGAAGTCCCTGTACCGGGAGTTTCAAAAACAAGAAGTAATTTTCCAATGATCTGACTGTTTGAGAATACTTCAACACAGTCATGAATATGCAGTTACAGCTCATGCAGAAATGCCAACTCTATGCAGCCAAGCAGATGCTGGCAATGGTGCAAGTACAGCAATGAAAAGGACGGCTTGGGCTGGTAATAAAACTTTCCAAGAGGCATCTCCCTTTAATTAAGCTGAAAAAAAGACACTTTTTTTCTGAGGAAAAATATTCCTCAGATGATGATAGGAGTGGTAAAAAAGCCATTATAAAGAATTCTAGTTGGCTTTTCAGTTCCTACATACCAATCTCTTCACTCTTCTCAGTATTGTCTTACTCAGCATTATGTCTTATGCAACAAAAGGCAAACTAGCTGAAAATCAGGGACAAAAGGGAGTACTATTCTGCTGAGACAAAACAGCTTCAAGATATGCAATACCATAAAACATTTTTCCACACTTTTATTTGTAAATGAATTTTTATTCACGAATCAAGCATACAACAGCCTTGGAAAACAAAACAAAACATACAAATCCATTGAATTTCCATATTAATTCCCCAGATTACAGGAGAAGCTGGGTTTGTGGTAATACTTGATTTCACAGGTAAACATCACCTCCTACTCAGAAAGAGAGGTGATCTGATGAAAACAACTAAAAAGAAAGTGTTAAGTACTGCCTTAGGAACAATCCAGCCTTTACTAAGGATAAAAATTAATTCCCCTTGATAGAACAAGTTATCCAAAGGAGCTACTCCTGTACAGCCTCATGGTAGCACAGAAGCTGACAAGTGACTGAAGATTTCAAGCTTCAGGTGAACCACGTGAGCTGCTGCTGGTGACTAAAAAAGGTGCAACAATTCTTTGCTAGATAAATGTAGACAGTCTGCTGTCACTTCCTACTCTGGGTACAAATATTCAAGGAATTATTGGCACAGAGGAACCTACCCAGAAAAGTCCTGGCTTACTTGAACAGGTGACTGTATGCAAACTGCTCATTGGGAATGTTCATCCAAGCCACTCATCTCATGATCTCTGCATACACATAAAAACAAATATTTGAGAATGCTAGCTGTTACAGGCAAAAGCAGCACCTGAAAATGTGTAAGCATTTTAATGAAATACATGTTCTCATTCCAAAGACCGAGAAATTATTTTGAATATAGACACAATCATAGCACCCATCCAAAAAGAAACAACCTGAGTGGCTACAAGAGCGGGTACAGCTTAGAGGTTTTGTACTTGCAGAGAGAGAATGGGCTGAAGATATCTTTAAATTGAGACATACTTATTTGAAAAAAGGTCCTTAAGAGTATGTCTTACACACACACAGACCAGAATCTGTGCTGGTCTGAGGAAGGACAATCTCCACATAGTTGATTTTCTAAGGACTGAACTTAAAAAAAAAAAAAAAAGAAAAAAAAAAAAGAAGTATAGCAATAGTTAGCAGTATATGTAACAGTGATAAATTGCATCTAGTGCCAAAGAGCAATGAATGGAAGGTATTATTCTGCAGATGACTTTCCTGCATAATCACAATCTGAATTGTCATTTTGATCATTTTTCTAGAAATTGGAGTGTAACCTTCCCACTGCAGACAGAAAGTTTTAATTGTGTGTGGCAGAAAATACTTATAGCTATCAAATGTATCAAAATACGATTTAGAGAAAAAGGATACTATGTCAAGGCAAATCAACAAATGTTTATTTCTTCTGTGACTCAGCTAAGGAAATTTGCTGAGATGAAACTGCAATTTCATCATATCTTTAAATTAAGAGACAGCTAATGAATTGTAATTGACATTATTCTACAGAAATCACAGAAGTAAAAATGTCAAAAAAATGTTGTCAGTTATAAAATTAAAGAAGTCTTCTAGCAACACA
Organism: Coloeus monedula; assembly: GCF_965178545.1. Lineage (NCBI taxonomy): Eukaryota > Metazoa > Chordata > Aves > Passeriformes > Corvidae > Coloeus > Coloeus monedula. The sequence goes on from NC_138782.1 coordinate 67,473,284, forward strand.
AGAATGAGACAATGCTCATATCTCTTTCAATTGCAATTTTCTGTCTCTAATGTGTTGAGCATCCCTGTAAACAGTAACTTCATTTGAAAGAACAGCTTTCCCCCTTGAAGTCAAAGAATTTTCTTGGATGCATGCAAGAGAAGAAAGCTCTTTACATTCAAACTATATCCTGTACCTGACAGATTAAAATTTCAAACCAAGGCAGAAAGAAGATGCTGTGCTAACAAAACCGCTTGGGTTTGCCTCTTCATTGGTTGAACACCACCAGGATTAGGGATGTCAGCAGTGTAACCCCCAGCCCTTCCAATGCCACTAGAGGGCAAGCAAAACACCAAGAGCTCCCAATGCTCGGGTCTCCAGCAGCAACGTGGGTACCAGGTCTGCACTGAGGCTGCTCTGGACACGTCAGAGGGATATGAGCAACCAGATGGATGCAAATGTAGCTTAAGGCTGATTGGGTATGAAATATTATTAAGGATTTTCTTTACAGAATTATTATTGTTGTCATTATTATTATTATTGTCACTTTTTTACTGTAATAAAGTACAACTCGTACAACACAGACAATACAATTACAGACACCAGAGGAAATCCAAAGAGGTAACTATTTAAGCTTTGACTCTAGCAGATCATAGCTGAATAGAATAAGCACCTATGTATTATTAATAATAGCTGCACTGAAGACAGAGGACATGAGAGCACAATTATATTTTAAATTATCACATTCCTTCTTCAGTTCTACAGGTACAAGATTGATACTTGTGCTAACACCCATTCAAGTTCAGAGTTTTGATTTCTGGGACAAGACTAATTTGACTTGTAGCACCTCAGGTCCCCGGAGGGATGTTCTTAGGCAACTTGTAAAATGCTACTTTTGCTCCTATCTGTCTTGCCACAATAGAAGGCTACTGAAATTTAACAGTGACATTTTGGCACCTCTCTTGCAAAGGTTTGAAATGCTACTGGATAGTATGTCCTCATTTAATCACCATACATCTATAAAAAACAGCGTGAGTAAAGGAAAAGGAAAAAAAGAAAAGTTTTACTATTTTTTATCTTCAGTCTTCTCCTTCATTAAGCATTTAAACTAGGCCACTCTTGCATAAGGTATCACGAGGAAGAGGTTTATGATTAATTCTTTTCTCTTCATGAAATAAAAGAAGAAAAGTTGTACTATTTCTAAGCTTCAGTCTTCTCCTTCATTAAGCATTTAAGCCAGGCCACTCTTGCATAAGATACAATGAGGAAGAAGTTTATGATTTTTTTCTTTTTCCTTCATGATCTAAAGCATTTATGCTGGCAAACTTCAAGCTTTCACTCTGCCACTACAATACAAAGTTTCACCTTCCAAAAGTTAACCTATAGGCATCCTTGCTGGTATGGCTCCTTTTCTTCAGCATCAAAAATCAATTAGGGAGAGAGACTTGGGTACTGTTAATGTAGGTATTTCTAGCTTTCCTTTGGTGAAGATATTTGTCACATCACAAACATGAGCTGGCAGATGCTAAAACCCTGTTGGCTTTTCAACATAATCAGAGTTGTCACATCCTATAGCTGCCCTTGTGTTGAGACAGTGGCACATTCAATTTTGGTGTTACCTCTTGGCCATCCAGAAAGGAGTATTTGTTGCTAGCTTCTTTAACAGTTTTGTCTTGAAAAAGTAGGAACTGAGGTTCCTTCCTTATCATGAAGTCTATTTTAATCTCTCAGTAATTAGTGGCTGCACAGATACTTCCCCATTCTTCTTGGGGAAGATGAAAAGAGATGAAAATTTGTATAGAGAATATAGACCTTCATTAGAGCTGCAAACTGCTCAGGTAAGAAGAGAATTTTAAAAGGAGGAGAATCATCTTCACTGTGTGTCCAAATGTATTTCAGAATACCTTAAAACGGATGTGGATAAGAGTTCACACAAGGAAAAAGCTACAGCAAAAAAGAGCCGATTGATGTGGGTTTTTTTATTTAAAAAGGGATGTTGAATGGAAGTTCAGTGACTTCTAGATGCTCACTTTGGCACAATAGTTCCCACAGGTAAAGACTATATAATTTTTATGTATCCTAATAAGCTCTCAGTGTGCATCCATACACTCCTCCTATGCAGCTGCACTGACCCTGATCTAAACTTGGGTATCTGGACATTCATCTCACTTTCTAAACCACCAAACTGGATTCTATAACCTGGGTTTCAAGAGTTGAGTTAAAAATAACCAACTTTCACTGGACTTAAAGAAAGGGCTTAGGTGGGGGGGGGGGGGCAGAATAAACCTTAGGATCAAAAAAATATATAAGAAAGCAAAGAAACCTCCAGTTTTCACTGAAGTGAACCAAAGTGCACAAAACATTGCCAATGTAAATATTAAGGGGGAAAAAAACCAAAAAAAACCCCACAAAGTACAGCCTTTCCCAGACAATGAAAAGAAACAATAGGGCAAGATTGAAATGTAATTTCTGAAAGCAATCATTTCCCATGTTAGCCTTTATCGACCTTTCTTGTAGCAGAATCCTGACCTCAGTCCAATAAAAAGGCTTATAGTAGTAACCATGAGCTAAATATATTTCCACTTCATTTTTCTGTTCCTTTTCCTTCCCAGCATCTATATAGAAATAGCAGACACAAGATGACTATCCTTCCTTTCCACTCAAGCTGTGATAAAGGACTTTTTACACAGTCTAGACTCACTGCACATCAAGAGAACTCAGACAGCAACACTACAGTTTCTGCAAGGACAGGGATTCCTGTGGAACCTGACAGATGTCTTCCTGCTCCGGCTAGAGGAGTTTGCAAGAAGATAGTCGGCCTGTACTGGTGAAATGCTCATCAGGATACAATTCACCAAACACTTTCAGGATCAATGAACAGTGGTGGGGTTTTTTCCCTCACTTTTTCCATTTTGGGGGAAAGAGCAGTTTTGTGAGCTCCTAATGGATGAACATATCCTTTTTCTCTGCATGCACATATATAATAAAATTATAGTCATAAAAAAACCTCCCAAATATGACAAAAAATAAATATATGATCCTGAATTACTCCACATGCAGCTTTCTGTTATTTGGGAGATCCCGTTATGAATTACCATTCAAAACATTTTTTTCTTTTTTTTTTTAAATTTTCATAATTTTCCAAATATTTCCAATAACTTTTTAATGCAGTGACTAATACTGGCTAGCCCTAACAGAGCTTATAGATCTGCAAAATTGATGAATGTAACAGGGGGGAAAAAAAGGAGCAAAGTCTGTATTTACAGAGTCTTTGGAGCACCCCCTCCAAACAAGTGCCTATCTAACCCCCTGGATCACCAAACAAGTACACACTCTAGGACAGCCTGACCACCTGCAGGGAACCACTATCCACAGATAATTCCCAAATTAATTGAGTCTCAACCTAATTGAATCACAACTCTTCCATTCTCTTTCCAATATATCTAAGAAATATGACTATATCACTTAAACCTTGGGGATGATGCAAGTGCTCCTAGTGTTCAAGGTGGAACTAGCTGTGCTTTGCCAATCCCTAAGGTATTTTCTGTGCTATAAATTTAACACTTGCATTACTCTAGGGGTTTCAGTGACACATGTAAGCTGGCTGTATTTAAGCAGAACTTAACAGCAATGCCAATAAATCAAAAGTGAAATTTTGGCAGAGCTGAATGTAGAAGCATCCACATCTCCCGACGTGTCTTAACTATTAATAATGTTCATTGAAATCTTAATTCTCCCAGACCGAAGTAGAGTCAAGTGAACACAGGAAACAATAATGCTATCTGACATGCATGACCTTTCTGATTAAAGCAACTTGTCTTTCTTAGAGAAGGCAGCCACTACAGCTCATTAACAGCTTTGCACTCTATTCTTCAAAATACTACATCAACCAATTCATATTCTTTATTTCTGGTGGCATTTGGAAATATTTCAATTTCCCCTTGAAGCTAATGAGAGACAAGGGGTATTCAGTTCTAGGTCAATAAAGATGGATGTTGCCATATGACCCACCCATCTCTTTCTACAGAACATTTTAGGCCTTTTCTACTTCCACTGCCCTGCCTCCTCCCATTCTTGAAAAACAAACAAACTTATTATTAAAAGATCTAGGTAATAGATAAAAAGGTATTTCACCACTTCATTAGTTGTTTGTTTGGTTTTTTTTAACACTGAACGCAATTACCAATGTGATTTATAGAAATGTATTGCATTTTAAAAAGAACCAATCATGTTATTGTCATAGGTGCTATCAGAAACCCCAGGACAGAATCAGAAGCCCAGGAGAGAGATGATAAACAATGCTTCTTTCACTAATTCAGATTTCATATTTAAGTTTCAAAAACACATCATTGATCACAGACCAGGAATCTCAAACACAGAATATTAACCATGGTTATACAGAACTCATTTTGAAATTCTAACTTTTCATAACATAGATTTTTAAGTACATAGCTAATAAATCTTTTATTACTGTACTGCAGGAAAGAAAACACACCAGCTCCCAAAACATCAGTGTGTATCTTCTAATGTCACTATATTTGTTTTCACAACTGACTAACCTTTCCACTACAATTCCTGTGACACTAAAGAGCTAAAATTTTAAGAACACTGGTACAGGGATTGAATTCACATCAATCACATGAATTTCTACAACCTTGCTGCCATCATCATCCTGGGCTGCATCAAAAGCAGCATGACCAGCAGGTCGAGGGAGTGATTCTGCCCCTCCACTCTGCTCTCATGAGCCTCAACCCAGAGTGCTATGTCCAGCTCTGGGATCTTCAGCACAGGAAGGACATGGACCTGTTGGAGAGTCCAGAAGAGGGCCACCAAGTCAATCAGAGGGATGGAGCACCTCTCCCATGAGGAAAGAGTTGGAGCTGTTCAGTCTGGAAAAGGCTATTGGGTGACCTAATTCCTTCCAGTACCTGAAGGGAGGCTACAATAAAGATAGAGAGTATTTACAAGAGCATTTAGTGACAGGACAAGGGTGAATGGGTTCAAACTGAGTGTAGGTTTAGATTAGGTATTAAGAAGAAACTCTTTACTGTGAGGGTGGTGACGCACTGGAACAGGTTGCCCAGACAAGCTGTAGATTCCTCATCCCTGAAATCGTTTAAGGCCAGGTTGGATGGGGCTCCAAGCAACCTGATCTAGTGAAATGTGTTCCTGCAATGGCAGGGGGATGGAACTGGATGATCTCCAAGGCCCCTTCCAACCCAAGCCACTCTATGACTTAGAGATGCTGTGAAACCTGCAATATTTTTCTGGGGGAAAATCTAACAAAAAGTTGCATTTGAAGCCTACAAAAATTAAATAAAGTTTGTTTTCTAGCACAAAAAGAACTACTTACATGTAAACTCATAAAAATTAGATATGTTGTCATGGATATTAGCTTTCCCTCTTGTACAAAGTTTAGTTGCCTGATTACATTCAAGGTTAATGTGGAACAGCTATATATTGAAAATGTAGTGATCTATTTGACACTGATAAAATAAGAGCTATGGAAAGGCTGTAAGCAAAAAGCTATTGCTCAGTATTTGTGTGTACTATTTGGGATATAAAACTGACAGCTTTTCCATTGCAAAGTCCTTGGTTAATATCCACGGTTATATGAGCATATTCTGCGATAAAAATCACATTAGAATGGTTATTTAAAATACATAAAAACTGCATGTGTGTATTTTTGCAGTTTTCTCCTCATTTGCTCACACTAAATCCAGTTTTCACCAGAAAAAAAAAAAATCCACTTTTCCACAGTAGGGGCTATTTCAGCTATCTCCCACCTCAGTGACTAGAGGAACATTTAAGCACAAATCCAAAGAGTCACTGAAGAGGAAAGGCTTTTTCCCTTACCTTTCATACACTAAAAAATGGTAGAACTGTTATTGTTGCTAAGAGCCCACAATAAAACGCCACCAGAACCCCATTTAGGCAAGAAAGATGACTGGAAAAGTCAGAACAAGGAGGAAAATATTACAGAAGTTTATGAGCAACAAACCAGAAGTTTGGAATGGAGCCCTAGTTCATACAAATTTAATTTCAACTAGTAAACCTACAGGCTATTTTAATTGTTGTAGCACTTTACTAACCTTTCACAAATACTTTTAGGAAGAATTATAAATCATGCAGTTGCTTTGTTTCCTAAAACTTCTAGGATGTAGAATGTATTGTACAGATCATAATCAGGCATTGGCCCTGACCCAAAGGTTGTAAGTGCCAAGTAATGCAGTATTACTGCTGCTGAGGATTTAACACTACATGTTGAAACAGTACTTCAGGTTCTTCAACCCAAATGTTGACTAATTTCCTGCTACGGTAACACACTTGTACTTCATTCTGTGAAGGAGAAGTGATTTGATAATCAATTTAAATTAGTATTTCCAGCATACAAACACCTGCTTGAGAAACATGTGGCCATGATACCAAGAGGCCAGCAAAAGCATTACTGAATATTTCTCAGAATGAAACAGGCTCAGAAAATGTAACAGTACATTCATGGAGATTCAGCTCAAGCAACTTGGGAAGCAAGCTCTTAAGAAAAGTTTTGCTGACCAAAGAAGTAAAACATCCATTAAATCCCAACAACACAAAACACCAAGCTGGGTGTGCATTGGTAGGACAGCTGTCTAACACTGCAAGTACTTCAGGGCACGTATTTTGAATTCCACCCATGCTGAACCTTGAATGCCTGTCCTTGCGATGCCCAAAATGAAAGTTTATGTTCCTCAAAAAAAACTTGGGAGCAGCTATCTTTTACTCTGCATCAGTAAGGAACACAACTGACTTCAATCTCAGAAACACATCAATTTAACAAGCCTATTTTGTAGGTTATTGTAGTTGACTACAATTAAGATGCTCACCCTAGGTTTTGGTTTGGTTCGCTGTTTTGGGGTTTCGGTTCTTTTTGAGATCAGGGAGAGAAACAGGTACTATCTGGCAAGAATTCATTTAATCAAATTACAACCAATTACAATGAAAAGTAAAATACAGATATAAAATACAAATTAAAAAATACAATAATCAATTACATCAGATTGCATCCCAATTAATTATTTTTATTGTCTAAAGTTTTAATAATAAGCTGTTGCAGAAAAATCTCCACATTGTAGATATCTAAAATTAGTTGATATTAATCCCATTTTGAGTCCTCTGGGGAGAGACTTAGGTGCCCTCTGTATGTGATCTAGAAATTTTACTGGCAGATCTAAATCAGTTGATGATGCAGTAACAGTAAGTCATTTCACTGGTAAAGTCTAGTTTGCATACCATGTTAAAACAAAGCTCATTAATTTCTATGTAGGCAATTTCATTTTAGTTTTGGGCATGCTTTCCTTTTGCTGAGTAAAAATTACATTCCATATTGACTTAAAGCAGGACAATTTCTCCTCCTGGGGAGCCTCTCCATAAAACAGAAAGGGGGAAAAAAGATGACTGAATTTCCCAGTCTCTGTCCCCTTGGGGCTAATATTTGCCTGGTGTTTCAGTAATTATGCATTACACGATTGGGCTGAAAGAAAGAAAATATCATGTTTTAGATATCTTTTATTGTTACATGAAGCTTTTTGTTTTCTTTTTGACATATATATTTCCCCACGGACCTTGACTTTCTAGAGCTACAGAAACCAGATCACTGAGGGTCAGGGTTAATACTTCACTGCCAAGGCCACTGCTAATGTCTTACCTCCAGAAGAATATCAAGTGGGGAGTTACTGCTAGGAAGAGACAGAATATACTGTCAATTGAATCCTTACTTTTTAAATTTATTTTTAATATATTACACCAGAAGAGCAATGCTTTAGTAAAATCATCGGATTTGGTTGGGTGGGATTTTTTTCATTGCCACATCATTGACATTTCAGAGTTTTCCTTCAAGGACCTCTGAATTTATCTACATGTCTTGTCCTAAGGTGAAAGAATCAGACTCTTTTTTCCTATTAGCTTTTCTCCTTTTTCAGCTTATTTCCTACCCTGCCCCCCCACTTTTCCAGCAGCAGCTCTGGAATTTTTATGACTATTTGACTACAGTAACAAAGAAATCCTTTGGGAACAATCTGTCATGAGTTTCTCCTTTAAAGTCCTGTGGGTCAAGTGCCAATAGCTGAGCCTCCAACAAAGGAAGAAGGCTTTGAGGAGGGAGATGACCAAATGAGTCCTTAAGCCTCAGTGTGCTTCTTATTTTTTCTTTTCTTTTCCTTCCCTTTCCCATGAATTAACTTCTTTTCTATTCCTAATTCTGAAGAGGAAAGGCTACCCTCTTGCATTGATAATATTTTCAGGGTCATCATGTGAAGTCTGAGCCAGATTCCACATGCTAGTGCTTTCTGCTCTAAAATTCTTAAGTGAAGCTGTACTAGAAAGGAACTCTATGTCTTGCAAGGTCACAGTGGCGTGCCTCGACATTTTTTCGGGGAAACAATTCAAAAGCTATCTGTGTGTTTACTAACTGCAAGGCATGTACTGAGTAAGAAAGCACAGCAAAGCTTCTTGTGTACAAGTCTTCCCATTCTCACATTCCCTATCCAGCTTGAAGAAGTAGGGAGCATGTTTAAGAGTCCTGACCCACATTTTATGCTCTTACACATCACAGCACTTTCTTTCAGTTTCAGTCCTGTACTCTTTTTTTTTGTATCAGCCTTGTTTGCAGAGGGCACAAAGCTGATAATCTAGAGACAGATCCAGACTGTGCTCTACAGACCAAGGGCTCCCTTTGTGTCATTTTGGCCTCCTGTGTGCTGTCCATCTGCTCAACTGCAAATTTTGCAAAAGCTCAAAATTCTCCTGTAGAGTCAAAGGGCTGGCAAACAGTCCTGCTGTTGATGAGAGACAATACCGTCTTTTTCTCAGCCAGCAAGAGGCTTACAGGCAACAAATAAGAGAAATTAAAATTGATGTCAGGGTTTTTGAGGAAACTTCAAAGTTTTTTTCCACAGTTCTTTCAAATGGTTTTATCTGATGATGTTGGTGCCAATGATGGGCCATAAATTCCTCCAAACTGCAACTGAAAATTCCCATATAGCCAGGCAACAGACTGAGTATAGTGTGATAGCAGCAAAAGGCAAAGGGATATTTGTGGTTTTAACTACCAAGTAGGAAATAGGGCAAAAATTTATGAGGGATCTCATTCAGGCATTCTTTTTCAAGCATCCCTCCAAGCAGAAACAGCAAGAGAATCATAGATTTAATTGTTTGGTAAATAGAAACAGTCCAAGCAAACACAAACACTATGGCTGAAGTTCCCCAAAACCTTAATCATACAAACACTGATGTTCCCATTTTTCATCTTGACTGCCTGTTCTTCTCACAACTGTCTCTGAAAAGGCAGCTAAAGTAGGAACTCTAGAAACAGTATGAAGATTTAGATAATATGGGAAATACAGCAGCACTAAAACGGTCAGAATTTTCCGGTTTGTTTCACATTTGCAATTATTTGAATGAAACAATCTACACTGTCTAAATTTTTTGTCCTGAGAGCTAATTTGCTTTTGGGTGTCTCTTGCCCTCGAGTAATTAACTAGAGGAGGGAATTGGAACAAGACAATGCATAGAATTCCAGCTGATGCTGGAATTCAAGCGTCAAGCATCAAGTATCAGAGCATGCAGTTTTGCTTTCTTGCCCCCTCTCCTGCTGGCTTTCACCTCTCTAATTCTACCTCCATCTGTTGAAGGACGGCCTCTTCAATTCACCATGTTGTTATCAGAGAGGCTCCCATTCTGCCAATTTCCCCATTCATATCAAGGAGGATGCTTCCTCCTCCCATCACACATACATAGTATTTGGGAGAGAAGAACATGTCTCAAATCACAATGCTGAGATTTTAAAAAAGGGCTTAATTACATTTACTAATTATGTTTTTATATTTATTATTAATTTATATATTATATTTACTAGGATTTAGCTTCCTAAATACATCTGAGTATCAGTTCTCTGGTATTTCTGGCACTTCCAATCAGCCTTAAAAAGCACAAGGGTTTTCTCTTCTCAGACATCAAAGAGCACATCTGCCCAGCCTGCACCAAAGCGATGACAAGTTATTCAACAGATCCTACACAGGAAGCAAAAAATATAAAAAAACTCATAAGAATATGTTACCTGTTTTCCTCTGTGTGTGCAAGCACTTTACGACTACAGTAAAGTACAAAAATTGGAGCAAAGAGACGTATGAAGCAATCAGATGGAAAACAGTGTTAGGGAAACTGCCCACACTGCTACCTAGCACGGACCAGTACAGAAAGGTAGATGCTTTTCCCTCCATTTGAATGGAGTCACACCTAAAATGAATGGTTCTCAGTTACAGCTAGTTTTCTATTATTGTCAGATTATAAATACTAATGTATATGATTATGGGCTGAATAACACTGTAAAGTGCATGTATCCTAAGGCCGATTAAAGACTATGCACACTCAAAGAAGGGTAGCTCTGTTAATCATCCTCATTTTCCAAGAACTTTTTTCTTCCTGTCTCTTATAGTTCTTTAGTCACAATATTAATTCGGAGAGTTAGGCAGCTCCCACTCTGAGGATTTAGCTATAAAAATACCGTTTTATCTTGGAACGTGTATTGCTCTAAAGCCTCCTGAAGCTTTGGTCTCCAGAAGCACAAAAAACTCCAAAGATTTTTCTTTTCTATTGTAAACACTGTTACAGATTGAAATGGCACTACAGTAATTTACTTGGCCAAAATAAAACTCTTTAATCTTAAATGTTTCTTATGCGTAATACATCTTTTAAATTGAACACTGACTCCAGAGTCCTGCAAAATGTTCTCCAGCTGTAACCAGTACATTCTCAATAGTAGTGCAATATACATAAAACAGACCCAAAAAACCCAGTCATCTCCCAATCTGAAAAATTAACAGGAGACTGATTTTCACTAGTTGATTTCAGCAGATCTACATTAGAATGACTGATCAGCAGATGAGCTACCTTATATTGAAGGCTTTTAGCATTTTAATTTTGTGTTCCAGCATACAAAAATAAGTTCTCAAACGGCAGTACTCTACATTTTACCATAGATCATGCTGTGAATTTCTAATTTTTAGACCTGCTTCTATTTCACAAATCTAATCAAGATAGAAAGAATAAAGTTCTTAACCAAGACCATCTTTCCAACTACACTTGATCTCATTTTCTTTGTTCCACAGCTATTCTTCAGTGGCTGACTTATTTTTTTCTAACGTTACCTTGCACTTTAGAGAGATCATCATGTTCCCTTCATCAATGAGCTAATTCAGGAGAAAAAAAAATACCCACTTTTCTTGATTGAGAGCATTAAGTCAGGGACTAAGTGTACAGGATGAAAATTTTCAACTGACCTCTTCTGCTGTCAAAGAAAGAAATTCCATTGTTTCTAAAACTCTGATGAGAAGCATTTTTTTAACCTCCTGAACACGTAGAGATTTGTCATAAAGCTGGAAATTTTTATTTTATTTAGCTTTCTATATGAATATTTCTTTAGATCACCTTCTAGATCACCAGCAACAAAGGTATTAGGTCAATAGAATTCAGTAATGCAAAGTCCAGTGCTTCTATTTCTCTGCTTTATGTAAAAACTAGCATAGCTTCAATAAATCTGTACACAACTGTTCCTTGCTAAATCCTCAGCAAGGATATTTTTACTAGCTTGGACCCAAGGAACAAAGATAGTCTTTGGTTCTGTGGGCCCTAAATGTGATTAACTAGAGTTACCTGCTCCAGAACACTGGCCGTGGAATTTCACCCAGTGATTCCTTACTAAAAGAAGAGCTTTTATTATACTAGCCTTTGAGCAATTTCTTAAGAACGAAAAATCTTACCATCTTACATCAAATAACTAACATCATGGTCACATCCTCACAGATTAGAATTCCCTAGCTGGAATTCTATATTGATCTCTTCTTGTTCCCACTGTGAAATCTTAGTTCTAACTATACATGTTTCCCCTCTTCCCTGCCACTTAAACCTAGCCTGTGGTTCACTTAGATTGAAGATATAACCAACCAGTAACAGAGAACAAGATTTCTTCTGATTCAGCTAAGATCCTGTGCCCTTCTTCAGTTCATTTGCAGAAAACAAAGATCATGTAAAGCATATTCACAAATTCACACTGAAAGTAATATTTTTTTTACAGTAGAATCATCAACAAAACATACCTTATTGTTAAAGCGCACTCAAATTAGCAGATGTTAAAACAAGTGTCAGATTTGGCACCTGGGACAGGGCAATCCTGGATGTAGGTACAGACTGGGGAACGAAAGACCAGAGAGCAGCCCCATGGAAAGGGATCTGGGCTCCTGGTCCATGGCAAATTGAACATGAGTCAGCAGTGCCCTGGCAGCCAGGAGGGCCAAGTGTGTCCTGGGGAGCATCAGGCACAGCCAGGCAAGGGAGGAGATTGTCCCGCTCTGCTGTGCACTGGGGTGGCCTCACCTCAAAGTCCTGTGGGCAGTTTTGGGTGCCACAATATAAAAAATTATGAAAAGCTATTAGAGATCATCCAGAGGAGGGCTACAAAAATTAAGAGTCTAGAAGGGAAACCATACAAGGAGTGGCTGAGGTCACTTGGTTTGTTCAAGTGGAGGAGACTGAGGGGAGATCTCACAGTTGTCCACGATTTTCTTGTGAGGGGAAGTGTAGGGACAGAAACTGATCTCTTCTCTGTGGTGGAATGAGGGAATGGCCTGAAGTCGTGTCACGGGATGTTTAGGTTGGATATTAAAAGAAAGTTCTTCACCCAGAGGATGGTTGACCACTGGGACAGGCTCCCCAGGGAAGTGGTCACAACACCAGCCTGACAGAGTTCAAGAAGCATTTGGACACTACTCTCAGGCACCTGCTGTGACTCTTGGGGTTGTCTTTGAAGAGTCAGGAGTTGGACTATGATGATCCTAGTTGGTCCCGTCCAACTCAGGATATTCTATAATTTCTTACATATTTTTCTATATGCAGAAATTGTTTGGGTTGCCAAACAAATCTGGTCTACAGTTATCCAAAGCCTGGTCTGGCTTCTCTCAAGGTAAACTCTAACCATAAATAGTCAAGCTGCTTGCAAAAACAAGTTGACAACTTAATTCATTGATGTAGTATAATTTTAAATATGCAACAGACTATTTGAAAGCAAACCTCAAAATATGTCACTTCTATACTAAAATCACACAGAAACCTTCATGCAAAAATGCTTAAGTATTTGAGTGTGCACAGACCATGCAATATGACAAAAGGTTTAATGCTATTACTCAGGGAAACTTCTTCCCTTGGCTTCAGGGGGGACAGCCCCATATAAACAAACAAGTCACCCTTATGATCTGTATACATACACAGAAAGAGACATGAAAAGACTGTATTTCAAGAGGAAAAGATCATTAATCTTGCACATTTTTATAGATTTATAATTTTCCTTTAGGACCTAATACTTCACTGATACTTCTTGCCCTATATTCATCTGTTTCCTACCACTCAACTGAGAAACAAAGTTCTTGCAATTGAGACTCTGAGAACCATTATTTGGAATTTCCCACTACAGTGTGGGCTATGAGCTACTATATCTCCATGCATCAAGAGATCAGAGTACTAGTCCAACTCAGGGAATCAGAGCACTAGTCCAGTCTTTATCACTAAGAGGTAATACAAACAAAACAACAACTTCCATAGTAATACAAACCCCCAGTAACCATTACTATTCAGGATTTTCACTCACATCCTGGTTTTGTCACCCCAAGTTATTTAACACAGTCTCCCTGTGGCAAATCAGCCCTACAAGACTGTAGGGGAGAAGGCACTGAACAATAACACCTACTGAAGACCTTAAACCTCTAACTACCTTAAGATTCAACAGGCTTCTCTTTGTTCTCATGCATCAACTTTCGACCACAAAAAATGTCACATAAAATAACCACATCCAGTGGTAAACCTCCTACATCCAGATTAAAAAAAAGCTATTTTGCTCCAGCCATCATCCCACACACTCTGAGTAACAGACCTGAGATAAGAGAGATCTTCAGAAGAGGGATAGAAGAATAACTCACAACGGAATTTAATTTAATCCAGCCACCCACACAAACCACTCACCCTTACCAGAGGTGAATAACTACCTGCACTTTTTTAGACCTTTGGCCACTGAGACATCTTTATAAAGTCATAAAATTATAACCATTGCAGTGTTAGCCTTTCATACATGCTGAATCTCACCTTTCTCATTCCCCCATCGAAATTCACTAACCTGAGTGTGCTGAAGCTTTTAGTCACGTCCATCTGGAAGCATCACGCAGCCTTTCAATTCTGTTTTCACTGAGATTGGTAACCAGTCTAGTTTCTGTGATGATGATGAAACTAAATCACTGAAGGACTGAAACTGTTTGAATACCTCTCCACAACACTTTTTTTCCCCCTCCAGATTCAGGAGAATGAACTAGCTCTTCTTTAAGCCGTCAAGTGATTTTCCTCAAAACACTGGAGCTAACAGCTGTACAAAATAACAAGCAACAACTCTCCACACAAGGAGTGCACCTACCTACAATAACTCCCTTATAACCTCTGCTGGCACTGAACAAAGGTCAGTTAAAGCCTTCACATTTGGCTACAAATTACTTAGGCTAGAATGGAGTGAAGAAACACCAAAATTAACCCAGGAAAATTAATCCTAAATCGAAGCAGGAGAAAAGCTCCTAATCACTTACTTACTTAATCTGTTGTAATCAGATGTTCTTCTCGCTGAAGAGCTACGAGGTTGCAGTTTATATTTATGGACTTACTGACTCAAAGAATAATGTATCTCTCCAGATACAACAGCACCATTGCACAAATCCACAAGTTTGATTTTAGCAAGAAAGTGCTTAATGAATCAGGAACAATAGCAATATACAGCAGGAGAGCTTTACGTAAAGTTTTGAGACTTATTTCCTTTTGTTGCTGAAAATAAGACTGAAGGCAAGTCAGTGGATTTATGGCACTAAGTTTTTCCAGCTTTGTCTTTCTTCACTAGAATATCACATATGGATTTACAATTACCAACAGGCATTTTCAGTTGAAGAAAGTGATACCTGCAATCGAAGACAACAGAACTGTGAAAGTGGAGATGTGCATACATCTGGCTCTACATTTCTTAAGAGATCAGACGTATGCTTTTAACACAACTTCATTGCTCCAAATATTTTCAACAAGGTTACCTCAACACAGCCTTTTTTCCCCCCTTGTTTTTGAAATATTTACCTCTCTTGAAAGTTGATACATCTTTGTTTCAAATGATTGCGTCTTCAAATCCCTGTGGAAGCAGGTATTTTATCCCACTTGTCTTGGACAGTCAGTTCCAAAATAGCAGCTGCTGAATGCGATACAGAGCTGCACCATCCTTAACTCCTAAGGAAATGAGCTGGAGTTCCTGATAAGCTATGTCCACACTTAGAAGAGTTTTCTGTCTCCACTGACCTCTCTGGTTTACCTTACCTGGTATGACTGTAAGTTCTGAAATGGATCAGAATAAGATAGGAAAATCATGAAATTAAACAGGAACATGATGATTTAGGGAGGCATAATTTCTCATTAATTTCTTTTAAGTGTCTGAATGTTTCTCCAGCGCGGTACTTAATCTGTATAAAGCAAATCACCTTATAGGTGAAAACGAGTAATAGGTTTTACTCTATTACATGATATTTTATGCTAAAATTCAATACAACAGTTTAATTTCTTAAAAATTCCAGCTAGTGTACTGCCATGTCAGAGGTCCTTATACCTTGACAATGGCTGTTATAATCACCAGGCTCATCTTCTAAAATATTCTGTGTTAAAGAACACTCATGCTGACCATGTCTTTAGAAAAATGTTTTATTAAATGTTTTTTAATAAGTTCAGATACTGGATGTATTGGATTTGATCAATGGGATCAAATACTCTCTTGCAACCTTACTTTTTATCATTTTGGTGGGGTGAAGATATTGGAGATTGTCTAAATCTGACCAGTTGATTATCTCTCTCGTATAAATGAACTGCAAGCAGAAAGCTATCTTGTAACTTTTGCCTTGCCCATCATTGTCTATTATTGGGTTTTTTCCCCCATGCAAATCATTTGTTTTCTTGTACCCCCTGTCATAAGTATTCCTGCTGTTACTGTTTGTTTTCCTATCTCATTGCTATTTCCAGTAAATGATGTGAGGGCACTGAATTGGGGAGTACCATTCCTAAACCAGGACACTCCTCCTAGTAAAGGGACAACACCCTCAGTTGTAGACACAATTCACTTGACTGCCCTAACTTCAGCTGATGCTGGTGCTTGTAAGGACAAGCACTGTGACCTTCTCGGCCACACCGTGCAGACACTTGGTGCAGCTGGTCCACACATTGTCACTTTGGTAGTTCCACTCTTATAAATGATAGTGACAAAGCTGTTAAGACAGACCTGTTTGGGTCCAGAGAAACCAAATCTTGCTTTGCTTGGAGACTGAAGGCAGCACCAGCGAACCCAACCCCAAAGCACCAATGTCTTGACATGAATGGCACTGGCTGCAGAAGCTAGTTTGGAAAGTTACCTCCTCAGATCCATAGGCTTTAAGGAGATATTTAAATTTTGCTATTAATAATGGGAAAGCTAGTCCTACATACCTACAGGACCTAGGCTAGATACGGCCACATATTTGCACAGGAGTACTTTAGAGCCATTCTTCATACAGATGTTCTATATAGCCTATTTAGAAAGAAAAGCTGTAAATGCTTTCTACAAAAAATGTAGATGGTGCAGTGTCAGATTTGTCTTAATGTGTTAGCTGGTATTTTTTTCACCTGTTCAGTACAATATATTATGTTCAGAGGGTTACAATTCTCAAGAAATACAGACATTAACCAATGAAAATTCATTTTTCTTTGCAAGGTCTTTGGCAGCCACTGATTGATAACCCATAAAATGTTCATTCCTTGCCCAGAGCTTCTGATGAGTACTGAAGATTATACCATTTAATTCTCCCAACCACTGCCACAGAGTACTAAGCAAAATTAGAATACTTGGAATTATATTTCATCCAAATATGGTTTCTTTGGGGTAAAACAAGCAGTTAATTTACATATTGTTGGTTTTGCTTACTCCTCTGTATGTGAAGCTATAAATGATTCCTGGGGCTGAGGAAACAATTACACTTTTCTCAAAGTCAAGCAAAGTGTAAACACATTCAAAAGAATCACAAAAGTAGCTGAGCTGCTAAGCACTACAGAAATGCCCAGAACTAAAAGCAAAATAGACTTGAGTGATTAATAGAAAAGCTGAATACGGCTTCCTGACATGTCTGCTCTTCATCCCAAGGATGTTGTGCCTCCATGAAGTACTCCCAGGTTTCCAAGTGTCAGTAAGGGAATATGCTGCAATACCTGGCAAAGATTGCACCGTGATTTCTGTGCCGGTAAGAGGAAAGATAAAGCTACATTCAGGTCTTTCTCCATTGCAGAACACAATCTTCATCATGGTTTGTAAGACAGGGAAAGAAAAGCTAGCCACAATACGGTATGCATTATTATAAAGTCACAGACAGCAAATGCACAAGAACTTCTGGTGCTCTTTAAGCAAGTAGATTCTCTTTCTCATTCAGAGTTTTAAATTTTTGCTTAATGACTTAAATGCAGAGACTTCAGCTAAACACTGTGGGGATTTGGAGCTACCCTAAAAATAGACTGCAGAATACTACTCTTACAGAACGAGTACATATCATGGAAGACTCCTCTAATTAATAGTTCATACAACTTTAATTAAATCTGCCAGTGAGTAAGATGCCTCTCAAAGAGGTAGGGAAAAGCTCTTGTTCCAACTTGACGGAACTGTATCACCCCGAGGCTCTGGCCCAGTTACCTTAACACATAGCTTTATAATCTCTGAAAACATTTTAGGTAATCTTTAGATAAACTTCATAACAAACAAATTAGGAGTCTGACAGAAAATCTAGAAGGGTTTATTTTTTTTATTTTTACATATAAAGATTGAAACATCTGAACACTGAGATTAGGGTCTCCCTAATCAGATGATTAGTGAAATTATGCTAACAAATGAGATCTACAGAGATGCATTTCTTAGCAAGAACTCAAGGCCTGGATAAGAAAACAGGATGAATGACAAAAGTTCCAGGAATTTCAGGAAAGCCTTCACCAGTTCGAGAAATCCCTGTAGACATATTAACTATAAAGAAGCTGTCTCTGACTTATAACTAAGATCACAGAATATTCTCAGCTGGAAGAGACTCATGAGGATCATCAAGTCCAAATCTTAAGTGAATGGTCTGTAGAGGGATCGAGCCCATAACCTTGGTGTTATCATCACCATGCTCTAAAGCACTGAAGTAGTCTCAGGGATAGCTCCTGGAGGCTGAGAACATTCTGGGGAAGTATGACTACATGGCTGGTCTTCAACTGCTGTTAAGGTGTTGGAAAGAGCATTACAGGCTACTTAGAGTTTAGGTCTGTCCTTCTATTGACATTACATTTTCATATCAATTACATAAAGAGACAATATAATGAAGGTTACATCTCCTAAACCACACAGGTCATCATGGCCTTCTTAAAAACAGTATCTTCTTTGTCTTTGTCAGGACCTTTGTATTGGAAGTAAATAAGAAGAGAACTGCCAACTCTATGTCTAAATTGTGTCTGTAAGATGTTTTCAGGTAATGTTGCTTATCTAGCATAGACACAGTTAGGAGAACTGCCATACAAAAAAATGCAAATTGATCTGTAGGTGTTGTCAAGTGTTTACTATCATCTGAGAATATAACAAAGTGTTGGAGGTCTTTCTGAATTAGAACAGGGTAATGAAGGTAGAGAGGGCTCTCAAGCCCTCCTTTGCGTGGGAAAATCATGAAACAGTGTGAACAGAAACTCTTCCTTATTCATGAGTAACTTCCTCCCCTCTTGCAGATCACAGAGAAGATTCACATCCTCTAGAAACAGATTCTGGAAAAGTGGAGTCTAAGGGGATGATAAAACAGCTGGGGACAGGTATGAGGCAACCTACAATGTTCTCTGACCTTGAAGTCTATGTTGTTGAATACCTCAATACCAAGAATGAGAAAAGGTATCTCGAAATGCAAGGAAAAGTGACTCAAATCTATAAAAATGGCAAAATGGTAACTCAAAACAGACTTGTCAGGATTGTTACTAGATTAAATGAATAAGAAACTGAGTATTTCAGAATACCTTGATCAGGTACTAGGGTCTTCTGCCATCCCAAAGAAGAAATTTCTCTATTTTTTTCCTATCCATGGACCAGCTCTCACAAAATTTTGTTCTCTTTTTCTGAAAATTATGTTTCTCTTTTTCAATGTGTATGCAGTCACATACACATTGAAAGGAAAAAATTAGCTAATAAATCCTCCAAAGTGTGAAGGGCATTGCCCTTTTTCATGCAGAACTAATTTGCATCATCCAAACAGAAGATCTTCCTCTGATGACTACACTGCTGCTGGGATCTCAGAACTCCAGAGCCAAGAAGACAGCGGCTCATTACCACACAGATTTCCATTGACAGTAACAGGGTAACTGCAGCATCAAGAGCTGTTTGTAAAGGTGCTCTTTCTGCTAACTGTCCCTCAGCAATTAGGGATTTAAATTCTTTTCTATGCTCCTGTGGTGACCTCATCAACAAAATCTGTAAACTTATTATAATTAAGAAAATCATACCATGCCAGAAGGACCTAATAATTTGACATTCTAAACTGCAAGCTTGCCAATGAATAAATTTTATGACCAAGCAGATCTGATCATCTTGGCTCCCTCTCAGCAGGAGTTTGCATCAGTCTGTTCTGTCCCCACAAAAGGCACACAGTATACGTATATTTTGTTGTTTCCTGCCTTTGAATTTGCAATGACAATTCAAGGTCCTCGCCAAATATTTTTACAGGTTCCAAGGAGTCCTCATTAATGAAAGCTCTTTTCTCCACAGCAAAGAAGTATGCAGTATGTTCAACAATCTACAGCTTTGATGCATATTCTTATGCAAAATTTTGAAAAATTTGATTCTCTTTCCCACAAGTTTCTGGAAACTTTAAGAATTATCTTGTATTCAAATGTACCAGACAGATCAGCTTGTATTCTAAAAGAAGGTTTGAATGGTTTTTTCCCCCCTTAAGGACAGACCTAACAAAATTCTTTCTGCAGCTAGGTGTTTATAGACACCTTGGTGATATCCTTGAGATCAATTTTAAATGGATATGAGGCAGAAATCAAGAAGATTACTTTAAGTATGTTGTGTCTGTTTTAGCTTTTGCTATCCATTTTCTAGAACTACTTAGTCAGGAATACAATAAATCCTTAAAATGTAAGCAAATGTAGCAGTATGAAGAATGCTTGACTCAGGGAAAATAGTCGAAGTTTAAAACTGGAAGACATTAATCTTACATTCCTTGTACTTGGGACACCTAGTGGAGAATGTTTTTACAGAAGAAGAAGAAAATACAAAAGAAAAAGCAGCCAAAGTCCTATGTGCAACCTGCTGCAGGAAAGTTTCCCATGAAGCATATCTACTGTGGTGCACTAGTCACTACTTTAAAAGGACTGTTAGTTCTACTGCTACTACTGAAGCTACGTGGAAAAGAGTAAACAACAGGAAAAAATATAATACTTACCTGTGTTATTACAGTTTATTATTTGTATTACCATATGGCCTAGAAGCCCAAGTTAGAGACCTCAAATCATTGTGATAAAAATGTCAAATTTGGGAGAAATTTCAGGTTTGTTTTCCTGAAAGGGTCATAAACTGCTCATCTGATATGCTCCACCCATCCCATATTCTACATTATTTACTAACATTGAACTTTCATTAGGTTAAGGAGAACTCTGGATCATGTTTCTTTTAAAAAGATACAAAGCATTATTTAATTTTTCTCCAATAAAAAACAGGCTGATCAGTTTGCATGTTAAAGTTGTGCGTTCTAAAATCAACACAGTGTTTGTCAGTTTTCACAGAATTTTTCTCAGTCTAGTGCATATGTGTTAGAAGTGCTCTTACTGGTAAGATACCAGCAGAAATGATAATTTCCTCACAGTAACAGCCCTTGTCACAGAGATTCAGACCAATTCATCTAGTTCAATATCCTCCTTCTGACAGTGACCAGCATCAGAGAAAAGGGCAAGAAACCATGAAATTGGCAATTATGGAATTATCTTTCAATAGGTAAAGTTGCTTTTTATATCTGAATTTAGAAGTGAAGTTCCTTGAAGCCTGAGTGTTCACAGAAATTGTGCTTAACTTCTGACTCATATGGTATCTTATGGCAGCAAGTTCTAGGCTGCTCAAATGTATTACTGTACTATTATTGTATAAGCTTAGCTTCAAAAGTATTTCCTTCTGCTTTTAATTTTCTTGCACTTTTGCTCTGGAAATGCAAAAGGTAATAAGAGGTTCTTGTGGCTGCAATTTAAGCAGCCCCCATATTCACCATAAAAGCAAACACAAACCATGTTTTTGTGGTCCTAGAAGGAGAAGTGAAGAGAAGCACATAACATAAAAACTTAAGAACAAATACTTTACATCTAGCTACATTACTTTTCTACTCTCTCACAATTATGGTATACACGCATTCATGTACATGTGAATATTTATTTCTAATAACCAGCCAATACCACAAGTGCATAAACTCACATGGACATAAACCCTCTCCACTGTTGAATACAGCTTTGAACACAGAAAAGCAGTTTTATTAGCCCTTGAAGAGAATAGTGAAGGAGAAAATGGAAAAATAAAAAAAAATTAATGTACATTGCCCAAACGGCCTAGTGAATTTAGCCATGTGTTTAGTCATTAAATGCATCTGACGAAATGTGGACCCTACTACTCCAAAAACACTAGCTCCATTGTTTGAAAGCTCACTAACAGAGGATCCAATGACTGCAGAGCAAAGCAAACAGAAAACCTCCAAGACAATCGAAAAATCATATATATGGTGCAAGTGCCCAGAAGACAACTTTGAAAATGAAAACCTACCCAAGTAAGAAAGGAAAACAACTAGAAACTCTGCAAAGGAATGATGCCTCTATATGGTACAGTACTGAATGGATCTTCTGCAAAGGTTGATGCATTGGGTAAAGTTCTCTTAATGAATTTGAATATCAATCTGCCCTTGTTCAATACCCACTAAAACTACAGCTACTGGTCAGTGCACCCGATTTATAGGAAAATTAATATAAATTGTATAGATACATGTATCAGGCTCATAAAACAGAGCAATGTGCAGTAACTATGGTATCTTACAAGGAAAGAAAAAACCAGCTGTAACAGCTACTGATACCTAGTAACAATTTAGTAAAGAACCCTGCTCAATTACTACATAAATCTGTAACCTTATCCCCAAGAGTTCAGTTCTTCTTACTACTTTCAAACAAAAAGAAATGTTCCTGAGAGCCAGATCAAATACTGGCTGAAATTCCAGGAAAGACTCCCATTGACTTGAGTGGCTTTTGAATGGAGCCTAGAAATTATTAGATCTGTTCTCTTTGAAGAGACTGCAAAACTTCGTATTTGTGGTTAGTCCTATGAAGCACCAATATTTAAGAAAGCAGTCCTCCTTAATGACAAATCACACCTCCAAATTGCTTTCACAGTGGTGATACCCTGGAGCTATGCAAGACCCTGAGCTGTCCTTCAGTGTTTTGCCACCAAAATATTGCCAGTAAGTACTGTTCTGTTTCCACCTGCAGAATACTCTAAATGAAGGTAAATAAGGCATTCATGCAGGAAATTAACACATGGCACAAAATAATACCAAGCTTCAGGGTGAAAGCTAGCATCATGTCAGAGGGAAAATCAGAGTGTAACAGTATGTGTGCAGACCCATGCAGGGGCTTGCAGCTCAAAACCCTAATAGCTGTATTGACAGATCAGGCACACAAACCCAAACTAACATGTTGTCACTTGTCCTATAGCCTGGAAAACCACAGACGATTTTTCTTAACTTTCCCTGATTTTTGTAGTATTCCCTTGTTCTTATTGTGTATTTTCTTAAATTGTTTGTAAAACTCACATTCACACTATTTAACAAATCTTAATATATCCTTCACAATCTGTGTAGGTTTATAAGCAATATGATGCAATTCTTACTTCTAGTACCATTCTGTGGGGGTTTGTCCTGGGGTGATGTTATGAAGCCGCTTTATTCCTTAACCATCCCCTCAATGCCCAAGGATGCTGTGCCTTTAGGATGGACCCGGGGGGCAGGGCCGGGGCCACGGGACCCGAGTGCGGGGCAGTTCAACAGCTCAGCCCGACAGCTCGGGGGCTCTGGGGCTCGGGAGGGAGTGCGACGGGAGCGCTGCGTTGATCTTGGGGTTTCTTTTGTGTTCCAGCTAGCGGGAAAAAGGTTCTGTTGGTTTTTTTCTTGTTCTTCTTCCCTTCCCCTGCCTCACTGCCTCCCTTCCCTCCTCCCCAGTCCAGGGAGCCCGCAGGGTGGCCCTGGCTGGTCCGAGCCCGAGTCTCTGTTCCCTCTCTGAGGATTTGTTGTCTTTTGAGGGTTTTTTTTTTTATTCTACCCTGTTTTGTTTGTGCAATAATAAACAGTTTGGTTTTTTCCACTTTCACTGTCTGTGACCCATTTGTCTCATTGACGGAGGAAAAGGGGAGGCCCTTTTCCCTTCAGAGGAGACACTCACTCCGGAGTGTTTCCTCCTGAGGTTTTGTCTCCAAAACCGATACAGGGTTCTATTTGGGGTAGGGAGGAAGAGCCAATGTAAATCAAAAAGTCTATGGGAGTCTCTCTCAAAAGTGAGCCACAGAAACGAGCTGAAGAGTTGAAGTCATGTAAAATACTGTGCCCAGCATCCTGAAGGGGTAGCAAAAAGGTGACAAGTGAACCTTCTCTATTTCAGACTCCATCCGATGCCAAAATATCCTCTCACCTTTATATTTTGGTTACCCCCGAAAATTTACATAGTCCATTTGAGACAGATTAGCTGGGATTCCATCACCAGAGTGCTTGAGGTATTTCCTACTTCACAAGATTTCCTACTTTCAGATTAAATTCTGGTATATCGTTCTTCCTTGGATGGCAACTTCTTACATGGCAAATGAAGTGATTTTAAACAGTTGCCTGTGCCAGTGGCACTAGAGCCTGATCACCCATGGGCACCAATAATACCCACACAAGTATGGTAATATTCAGTGCACGAATAATTCACTAGGATTTTTTAAACTTCCAGCAACATACATTCATAAACTAGTCTGCAGTCAGATTACAGCACAGGAGTCACATGGAAGACAGATGAGTTTTTGTAGCAACATTCACACAAAAACCTGGGAAACAATTTGAGAACTAATTCAGAGTTTAATTTAAAAAAAAAAATTCTATGAACAGATTTTTAGAGAAGTTGCAAAGCAGTTGCCAGTTCACAAAGGTGAAAATTTCAGGAGAAATGCTTAGGAATGGAAGAAAAAGAGCTGCTGTGAACAGGACTAAATTTGCTATTCCTGCCTCAAGAGGAGGAAGCAAAGGTCAGGGTGAACAGGGGGTCACTCTACCCAGCCAAAAATGCAGAGTAGATGTTTTGGATGATGCAACACTGTGAACCAACCATGAGGCAAGGAAGAGAACACAAAGAACCTTGTGTTTGCTGATACTGTTACACAGGGGCCAAAAGCAATAGAAAGAATATTTCTCCCCCACAGAAAAGATGCCTGAGGCTGGGGTGGGGGGAGAAGTGGGACACTGCATCTCTCAGCCAACTGAGGTCTCCAGTATGCTGCAGAAGGGAGCACTGGAGAAAGAAAGTTTGGGGCCAGGCCAGAGCATCTTTGTACAAAAAGGTTTCACTGAGCCAAAACTCTCCATGGAACAGCTGGTCGTATTTGCTGCATCCCCATACTGTGAAGCAGAAAATACAAGTCTGCTGCCTGCTGTCTTCTAAGGAAAGCTCTCTGTAAGCTGTTGGCACTGTATTTGTGCTTTGCTCTATCAATTTGCTTAGGTTTTCAGAGGATAAAAAAGGGCAAAGCAAAATAAAACAAAGGTCCTGAAAAGTAAATGGAAGATGTCTGAGAGTTTACAATGAAGAGAAACCTGGGGGAACACTGGGAGAAGGCGAAAAAGAAATCTTTTGTGGACCTGAATCATCACACTATTTTCCTGTTAAGAGTCTAACAATCTCCTTTATTTTAATATATTCAGGAAATTACTTTATTTCAATCAGAATTGTCTCAGGCTGAAATGACAACTGCTAATGGCAGTCTTTAAAACCCAGACAGTCTCTCTGACTCGTTATATATATTTATAGGGGAAAGTAGAAAATCATCTATCCATTGGAAGTCATTACTGCCTCTTGGCCAGGCAAATACTCACAGAAAGCAGCATGGCAGCATCCTCCAGGAGCACCAGCTTCTCTGGTCTGAGCAAGGAATTACTGTGGGAACTCATGCCTTCTGATCAATGAATCAATATGATTACACAGAAGCTTCTTATTGTTTAAAATACACTCCATTCACACATCTCACAACTTTGACATACTCTACTTATACACTTTGCTTACTCATACATTCTACCTACTTATACATAACTTACATAGTTCACTTATTTATGCATTTTACTTACATTCTTTACTTACACATTACTCTTCCTACACATTTTACAACTTATCCATAATACAGTACATATACATTTTGCAACTGCTGTGCAGGAGATCATACATTGCTTGAATGTCTCTCTATTTTGTCCATAAGCTCCACACACACTTTTCTGATAATATGATTGATTTTAATCCAGTGCAACACAGTCCCTTTCCATCTATTCCTTGCTATCTTGGTATTTAGGTTTTTCAGCTTCTTCTTTCCCAATTTAGCACAGTTTACCCTTCAGTCCTTGATGAATTCCTGAGGGCTCTAGATCCAGGCAAGCCAAGTCAAGATGATGACAGCAACAAAACCCATCCAGTGATCAGCAGCCAAGTTAGTCCAGGAAATCCAAACAACAAGACAGCAAAGGACAGAGAGCAGATATAAACCTATCCCACCCCTTCTCCCCCCTCAAACCTTCAGCCTGGAGCTTAAACACCCTCTTGGGGCTGATGTGCTGTAGCTGAAGGTGGAAAGGCCAGGTGAAGCTGGTGAGGGTAATTCCAGCCTGGTCCCACTCTGAGGGGTCTGGTAAAAATAACTAAAAATGGTTTGGCTGGGGCACACTATCAAGGTTCAAATACTTTACAACAAATTACTCTGTGGACCCAATATGTCAATTCTCTGGTTTTCAATTGACAAGCCTTTGCACTCTGCTACCATACTCCTTCAGCATTTGCCTTCAGGAAATACTCTAATAAATTAGTTTGTTAGGAAGATTTTGACAAGAAGAGTATTTTTCAAGGAAGATAAAACCTTGTGTTTCAGGGAATATCTGATAATAAAGAGTAGGAAGATAATTTTCCATCCAAGAAAGCTGATACTCTTTCTAGGAATACTGTCTAGTCTGGGACACAGATGTGGACTCTATACAGTGTTTCTATTCTTCCAATAATGCAATTCTGAAGAAGAGTGAATATAAATTTTCCTAGAAGATATGAACAAAATGCTCACTGAACAACATTATCCTTCCTTTTTGTATCTTACCTTTTTCTTCATCTTGGCCCTTTTTGTTAAAGCAACCCTATGAATATTTCAAGGCTTCTAATTACAGAAAAAATGTAAGGTTGTTGTGTCTAAACAAAGACAAACATAGAACAGTGTTTGATTGCAGTAAATCCAAACAGGAACTGCAGAATCATCTAGGCTGGAAAAGACCTTTGAGATCATCAAGTCCAACCTATCACCCAACACCTCTAGACCATGGCACTAAGTGCCACATCCAGTCTTTTCTTAAACACTGCCAGGAACAGTGACTCCCCTGTCAATAATTACATATGAATTATTTTGCTGTCAACCTGTACTGAAGTAGAGCTTTGTACAGTGTAAAACTCTAGGTAGACACTGAACAATCTATTTAAATATTTTTTTATGATAGTTATTTGAGTTATAAGTCCTTGAAATTATCTTTAAAAGACACTACATAATTTTAAAGCCTTGTTGTTACAATTTTTTGAGGCTTTAACAGGATCTTCTGGCTGAAAATGCTTCAACACACTAGACAGATTATGCAATTTTTGTTCTTACTAATGCCACTCAGTATTGTCTCTCAAAGATACAGAGAGAATGTCCCTCAGAAAACACAATTTCTGCAGATGTCTAAGAGACCAGAAAAAAGAAAATAAATAGTATAAGTTGAAAATGAAGTTGACATAACAACATGTTGACTAAGTGTTTGTGCCTCACACCATTAGGTCACAGCAATTCCTTTAGACAGTTTCAATGTACCTTTATTTGTTTTACATTATTTTATTAACTAACCATATTAGTGCTGTAGTTTGGGTCATTTATAAAATGTTAGCTTCCTCCAGTGCACCTATTTTCACACAGATGAGATATTCTACATTTCAAATGCAACAACTATTCAGCTTTTTTTCTTCTTTCTTTTTTTTCCTCCTTCTCTTGCTTTGGCTTACTACCCAAGATGTGTAGGTTGTTGGGTTTTTTCCCCCTTTCATCTCAATATATAAATGCAATAATAGAAGTAATTAATGTTTAGCTGTTTAACTTCGATTTATGCAGAGTAGACATCTGATGATCAAATCCACCCAACGTCTCCAATTAGAGCAACTTGTGCAGCTGCGCTTCCTCTTGCTAGCTGGAATGCTCTTCCCTTTTGCTCTGAACAAATTTGTGATGCACTTGATGTACAATGTTCTATGTACAGCTTTGAAATAGATGTAGGGTATTATTCTATCTTCAAGGCCAAAATAGAGAAAGGCTGCATTCAGCATTTAGGTGGGAGAAGGAGGGAGAAAGGGAGGGAGGGAGGGAGGGAGGGAGGGAGAGGAAAATAAAATGAAAAGGCAATGACTGCAGATGCCCAGGCTGTATGTGGCACTGGAAAATCATTGTCAGCTTTGCTGTCACTGTCACACTAAACTTCCCAGATGTTCATATCTGGAAATGTCACAAAATGTCATGGCATAAGTTGCTGTATTTTGTTTTCTGTGGAAATGGTGAACAATAATAAAACAGCCTGGGGAGTGTATGGCTAGCCAGCAGCAGCTTGTAAAGGTCTCAGTAAAACAGCATGTGTGCACATTCTGGAAAAGAAGCAAACATCAGCTTCTTTTCTTTCTTCTTTCTTTCTTTCTTTTTTTTTTTTTCTTTTAATTAATAACAGTGCTTGAACAGATAGAAATTTAACATTTAAATTAAAAACAAAGAAAAGGCCCTTTTGTAATCTTCTCCAGATCTCAAAGCTGCCTTTGTCCAAGAGCTGAAATGCTGATGTCAGATTAGTTATTGACAGAGCCAGTACAAATTTGTTCCATGTTCATTTATCTTCTGGAATTTGATGCAGTGCTCTACAATTAAAAGCAGAACCCTCTGTGAAATAAGCTCTTCATTGCTGACATCAGTGTGGGAGAAAGCTTTGCATTTTAAAGCAAGATCTTTCAAAGCACAGATTTTATCTTCTCCACAAGGTTTGTGGTTTTGAGTGAAGTCCAGGTCAGGCTCTCTCTGTGACATCTTTCTCTCAAACTACTTCCATTTGCTTTTCAGAAAGCAAGACCAACTACACATGCATAAACTCAATGATACACCCTCCACTTAACCATTACGATTAAGCATTATAAAATGGTATCTGCAGTCTATACATCCAAATAAAACAGCTTTGGATAAAATGATTTTGGCTCCTTTACAAAATAAAATAAGAAAGGGAATCAATCATCTGTTTTTTCTCTGCTCAGAGAACTCAGTGCAGATCCAGAAGCTACAGTTAAAATCCCTTCCTTACAATCTTGCTCTGGCATGCAATTAAGTTCATTGTAATACAATAATATTCCAATGCTGTGACCTACTTACAAAGTCAAAACTGTCAAATAACTAAAAGTGACCCATTCACTTTCATATTGATTTTTACTAAGTCACTAAGTCCCTTTGCTGTTTAGTGAATCCTGCGCCTCTGCTTTATCTACACAGCATGTGTGGGGCACACACACTCATGCCTTTTTATAACACAGAACATGGCAGCTACTGCAACTACAGAACAGAGGCGGGCACAAGGAACTAACCAAGAATAAATGTGGAGCCAGAACCATTTGTTTTCAAAGATATATGTGCTCCAAGGCAGTGACTTACTTCAATGTCTATTTTATATATGCTAAATGATTCAGATGTCATCATTTAGTCTTGAAGTCCTTGGTACATTAGTCTAATGTAACATCATGGAGCAGCTGCATTCTCCTTTATTTGAAGGACAAGTGGCAGCTATGCTTTGGTCAACTGTAAATTTGTTCACTCCAAATCTCTT
Source organism: Coloeus monedula (assembly GCF_965178545.1). Classification (NCBI taxonomy): domain Eukaryota; kingdom Metazoa; phylum Chordata; class Aves; order Passeriformes; family Corvidae; genus Coloeus; species Coloeus monedula. Next base: position 67,502,560 of record NC_138782.1, read on the forward strand.
TTTCATCATACTTTGCTTTATTCTGTAATGGTTGACTCTACTCTTTTTCAGTGTTTTATTCTTTCTTTTCATCCCAAGTTTTTATCAATGTTAATGAGCAAAGCTTAGAAACATTTAGATGCTTTTCAGTTATTTTATCAGATGTTATGTTCAAAAGAGAGGTGATCTATTCTGTTTATTTAATAAAAGCATATCACCCAGTGACACTCTGCACATCATTCTGGTCCTTTCTGTAGTCATCAGAGGGCTGAAGATTTTACTGGAAGCAGTCATTCATCATCTACCATTTCCTGAAACAGGAGGCTTGTCCTCTCATACTCAATAAATCCATAGTGATGACTGCCAAAACCCTTTAAAACAAACAATTGATATTATATGCATATATTACAAAGGGAAACAGACCTTCATAAGGTGAGATCTGTCTCCTTCATTTTTTGTTATTATTGTCTCTCTTTCCACCTCTTCTTAAATGCTGAGCTGAGCAGGAGGCTATAATTCCACTTAAGAGTTCTCCTCACAACCACTCCGACTCCTGGTACCACCTGGCTTCTCAAATTCACAGTGCAGCTGCCTGCAGCGTTGTCATGTTAACCCGTTGCTGAGGTGGCCAATGGGAGGCTGATCAAAGGCACCCATCCTGATTTATACATTTTCCAGCTGCAGCATGTACACTGCATATCCTCTGCTGAGAATCCTCTGCCTCTCGGATGACAGTGGATGCTTGTCCCGAAGTGGATGTGTTTGACTGCAGGACAGAGCAGGCAGAATACACAGTAAGCTAGGGGCCTCCAGCAAAAACAGTGATTAAGAGGCTCCTAAAACAAGCAGGGAACAGGCTCAAAGCCAAACCTCAGAATAGATGATAAAGAAAATACTTTCACAGAGGTTCAGAAGAAGCAACACAGAATTCTTTGCACCTCAGAGAGCTGATGAAAGTTGCTGGAATCACAGCAGAACAGAATTCACTCAACAATCACAGTAGGCTGAGAGGGATAAGAGATCTCTGCGGCCAAACGCTTTATTTTAATCCATTTTGACCAGTAAGTCTTGAATTTTCTCTGTTTCAAGATCTTTTCACCTTTAGTGGTTTTGGGTTGTTCATTTGAAAGAACAGATGTGGCCAGATCTTTATGAAAGAATCAACTGAGACTAAGTTGTCAGAAAATACAGGAAATTCCTGTATCACTTCAGACTGTTCATTATAAACTTCTTCCTCTGCTTGGGCTCAGTTACTTTGCCATTTTGCAACTTTCACAAATACACTCCTTGTGAAAAACTGGGTAGTAGCCACTGTCAATTCTATGTAATGGGATGGCACAATTCTACTCTTCTTTTTTCACCTAGGTACGTACCTCTCTGGATGATTTGCAGCTGTCTGTTACACAGACTATTTTAAGGACCTAAAGAACTACATTTTCAGGGAGGGATTAGCATACATCTTCTACATCAAAACACTATACAATGAGACTCCTTGAAAACATGCATAATTCCCACTCATAAGAACTTACAACAACAGATAATGTCAGCAGGAAAGTGATGCAGCCTTAAAAGAGTACTTACACCACTGTCAGAAAAAAACACAAAACCAAACAGATGAAGAAAAAGGGCAAAAATAATGCAAGCAGAAACACTGCTAAGAAATAGTTTTGTGTTAATATACCCCATGTGGCAGTGAGCGTTGACATGAGCGTGAAACTTCTAAGCCAACCTCTCATTCTGTTCCAGCTTCTACTATGCTCTTTAGTCCCTACCCTGCATAACAATTAAGATGTTATTTCTATTTTATGTTCTAATAGGCAATAGCTTATTTCATTAAATGAACAATGGTAGTGCAGTGCCTGGTGTCTCCTCCATATTCCAAGGTATTTCAAAAACTACAGGCTTTTCTTCTTTCTTGTCAATATCTTCTTTAAGGAGGGGAATGACTTTCAGGTTTTTGGTACTTGAATACAGTTGTCTCCATTTATTAATATCAATACTATTGAAGCTATATCTGTCTGTATTTATTGAACTGAAAAAGCCTGGAGATATAAAATTTCTAGTACAAGAATTCTTATCTCTTTAATTCATTTTCAGAATTTGTTTCTTGGTATACAGTGTTTATTTCTCTGCATCTCAGATACTTTGCTTGAGTTGTTACCTGTTCCCTTAAGCTTTCTGACAAATGAAAGTATTGTACGAATACCTGAGGCAGAGCTTTCTGATAAAGCCAGTCTAATGTGTCCTCTAAAATGAAGGTAGAAAAGCTTCATTCCAAAACAATAAAGTTTGCAAATCTAGCTATGGTGCTATATAACATCTTTATAACATGTCTTCAAAAAAAAGATACAAAAATGAAAAGTGTTCCTCCCTGTCAAGGAGGACTACAGCTCTACTGTAGGATCCTGTGACCTAAAAATTTCTCAGCAAAATGAGAGCATAGATAGTCTCTCCATAGTCTCTTTTTCTTTTTCCTTCTTTAATTGTAAAGCTATTTATTTTTCTATAGAGACTGGTTAGAGACATCAAACCAAATGTCAGCCTCCCACATGGATGCATATTTAACTGTAGTCTTGGGGTCACTGTGACACATCCTGTGCTCAGCTCAGTTATTCAGCAGAAGCCATCTGCTCCAGCCCTGACCTCCCCTAGACTAAAAGTGGTCAGAGCTGGGATCCAACACCTGTTTGGACAGAATAATGGAGCTGGAAGGCTCCATTACCTTATGAGTGTGAGATTAGTCTGTGGATTCCTCACTTTTCAGATGACAAGCTTTATTTAGTGATTGTTACTGACAATTCAGACATGCTTTTCATAATCTAAAGCTTGAAGTGAATATAGAGCAGCTAGTTTTATGCACTTCAGGTCACTGTTTTAAGCTGCAACTTAAAACAGTGCTACCTATGGTTTTCGCCTTAAAAATTATATTCAAGGTTATCCTATACATCACTTTAATCCCTCACACAGCTGCAACATGACACTTGCAACAGTACATTTAATCTTTTGTTTCTTATTTAGAAAGCGGCCTAAATTCCCATGTTTATATATATAATAAAAGCATAAAGTAGTGGAAAAAAATATGTAGGTCACTAAGAAAATGCAAGATCTACAGAGACTAACACTGGGAATTTTTTTCTTCCTCTTTTTTTTATTGGGCCATTCATCTCAGTAAGACTACTGGAACAAAGGCTGTTGAAGAAGTAAACGGGTCTCAAGAACCCATCAATTTAACTGGAGTGCACAGTCTCTTCCTAATGAATCAAACAGGAAAAAAAAATCTTTAAGTAGTACACATTTTCTTACCTTTGAATACTCTAACACTGCATTTGTTTGAGCAATGCTTGAGGTAAGGATAAGGATAATCTTTGCCACTCCCTGTTCAGGATCAGCTCCTTAGCTCTCACAGATCACATTAGGTCTTCATCTTTCTGTTCCCTCATTTTCACCAGATACCATAGTGTCCCAGGATGTGTTGCAGGCTGATGTGTGTCTGGCATGTGTCTCTTTGCATTTCTCAGGGGAAGTTCTGAGAGAGAGTTCAGTAAAATCTGGCTCTGCTGGCCCTGCATCCACATAGCAAAATGTATCCAAGGCAGATTGATTCAAACAGAGAAGAGACTATGACCTTTCCATTTCATTCTTCCTCACTGCCATGATGTAGCCGAGCTGTCCTATTCATCAGAGCATTTCAGTGTGTGTTTTTAGTTCTATAGATGCATTGCTGAGTCCTAGCCCCTATAATTATGGCAAAAAATCAAGAATTGCTTAGAATACAGTTGTATTTTTGATAAATGTCAAAAAAACACATTTCCAGCCCTGGATGCGTGCTCTTTAAAGTGTCAAATAAATCTAAAATAAATACACACCACTAAAACCCAAAAAAAAAAAAAAAAATCAAGTACATTAGTCTTCAACTAGAGCAGTTACTCCAGTAAAATCACCATTCTAGTCTTTTCACTTGTCCTGAGAAAGTGATTTTTTTTCATCTGCGCAAACTTGGGAAATTAGCAGAAAAGGAACCATTCTTATGCAAATCTTACATTGTATCTTCTTTCCTCACATTCTTAGTCCACATAGGGAACACAAAATAGGTCACTGAATGGACACTAAGGGCCATTCAGGACAGGGAAGCAGCTCTGCTTTACAAAATAAATAAGACTCTTTTACATCTATTACCTAGTCCTGCAGTGGTAAAAAACCCAACTCACCCAGCCTCCCCCAACATACTCAAGAAACTCAAACCAAAACTAAACAAAAACCAACACCCAAATGAATTAGTGAATGACTTTTATTTACATCTCAAAGGAAAAAAATAAAAGCAGTAAGGTTTCCCACTTTTGAGCCCTTAAATGCACTCAATATGAAGTCACTACGGTCAATTTTGTGTTGAAGTTTCCCCGACCTAGTGAAAGCTCCTGCTTTCAGATTGAAAATACTCTATTTCCGTAATTTCTTTTTTCCATCCAAGGACACTGTATTACACAAAACATGGAGAGCATCTCATTGCTTTCAACAGCTGAAAACTCAGATAAATGAAGCTGTTGGGTACACTCATCCATTGGTGTTAAAAAGTCATATTGTGGCTATCCATTACTTGCCTTTTAGAAGCACTTAGCAACATAATCCTCATTAGATTCATAATCAGATTTTTTTCTAGCATAAGCACTGTATTCATGCTACAGTTCAAAAGATCATTGCAGTAAACAAACACTTTCAAATATTTTTAATTATCTCTGACTTCCATAGGATTTCAAATGAATCAATACTTTTAAGAAGTACGTAAAAGTGCTGAAAGTCCTATAGGCAAAAATAGTTATTAAAGAGAGATGCTAGCTAATATAAATTACACATAATTTTCATATACCTAACAGAAGTAGCCTTCAGGCAAAAATACTCTCATGTTATTCCATAGAGTACTTAAACTAAAGGTAGGGATCATTAGGTGACAACTAAAAATAATTTTTTCTTAAAGTGATATTTCATTACACCTAGTTACAGTAATATATTACACCTGTAACTTTACTTCCAAAGAAACTTCTTGAAAAGGAAAAATGTGCAATAGTACCACATTAATAAAGGTCATTCACTTCCCCATAAAGATAAATTAAGCAAATCAAGGGAAGTCTCGTCTTCTCTTACAACCACAAGGAATTAATGACAACTAAGGAGAAATACATAGACTAAACCGTGTTTAGTTGATTCAACAGAACAGCATTACATAATTTTAAAGATACCAGAAACCAGCAGCTCAAGAAATCATAGAGGGTGCTGGGAACATGAAATATATTCACTCTGCTGCAAAAGCTCATTGATGAAAAAAGAGCTTCCAAGTAAAAATTTAAAATCTTGTGGCAGCAGAGAGACAAATAACACCATGTATATTAACTGAGATTAAGCAATAATCAAATTGTATTCCCCCCTTACGAGAGCAGAGAAGATATGGTCTTCAGCCAAGTTAGAATCAGTAAATAAGCAGACTTTCAAGTACACCAAACACTGAGGCAATAAAATATCAACAGTGGGGTTACTTCAAGGGCCAGACTGCCCCTGAAGCATACTGGACAAGGCAGGTACCTCAGACATGCACAAAAGAGATGAGATAACCAGAAGCCAAGCTCCTCTACCAGCTTAAAATGTATCAAGCTCTTACCCACGTGCAGCCTGGTGTTGGTCTGTTAGAAACTGATGGGAGATAGGGAACCAGCTGTAAAAACAGGCATAATCTTAACATTCACTGAGAAGTGGGTGTCTGAGTCATTTTGTGGAATGATCTCATGTGCCACTAGCACATAAATCACAGTAAAATAAAAATTCCCAAGGGAACAATTTCCTTTGACCCTTCAGTAAGAGTTTGGGAGGGGCCCATCTGCTACCACCACAGGTGAATGACAGTTTTGTCTTCATGTTTCACTATGATTCCCACCAGTCAAAGTGACTCAGGGGTTAAAAAAAAAAAAAAATGGAGCAAGGGTAATGATAGTCATCCAACAATCTAAGTACAAATGCACCAGCTTGGAAATTATAAAATGTTGCTCATCATGTCAACAGCAATGACAAGGCTGTTTGCACCACAGAAAGGTAGGAGGTGGGTTGGAGGGGAAACACAAGGAAGCTAACCAGAGGTAGCCACACTCCACTTACCTCAGTGCTCTTCTCAGTTGTAGCTTTTAATCTTAGTTTTGGTGCTGTATTCTAGTAAGTGTTTGTTTGTTTTTTTTTCTCCTAAATATAGCAAAACATGCAGCAAATAATCTGTGGTCATCTAGATCAAACAACTTCTGTAGGGTTGCACAGTGGCTGAGGATACTTAAATACTGCCTGTAAGGGATCTAGTGCCAGAAGAATAACCTGTGTAGTCAATCTGACATCTTTAGCCAGAAGCAGAGAAGAAGACTTTACCAAGGAATGCTCCAGAATCACTTAGGTATGTCATGTGGTGCACTAATGGTCTAATTACCACTTGTGGCTTAAAATTTAGTGAATAACTGTAATAAAATGTTCCTTTTAATCACAAAATCCTAAAAAAAAAAAAAAAAAAAAAAAAATAGAAATACAAACAGAAGGCTACATCTAAATCATGGCAACATTAAGATAATGTGAAACAAGTTACTTATTTCTACAGACCACTCCTCAGGACAATCCATTTGTCAGACTGGCAAAAGATAAAAACAAAGGGTATAAACATTCCCCTCAGTAATGCTTTCAGAAGAGTTTCTATATGCTAGGATATTTATCTATATGCACTGTTATTAATTTCCCTTTGAAAACAACATCCCCTGCCTCACCTACCAAGGCCTCCATATTAACTTCGGAAAGAGTATAAAAATTGTCAGAATACAGTTCTGAAAAGACTCTAAAACCTAGTTTCATATGTCTCAAAAAAAATCATTTTGGCAGAAGAGAGTTATTTCCAGGAAGGTTTGGAGACTGTTTTCTGAAAGGCACATTGAATTGCTAACTAATTGCAGTCACATTATTTGCCATATCATCAGTGGTGAGTATTTTATGGCTGGATGCAACTAGATTAATATCAATTATAAAGATGAGGGCTTTCTTATCATGTATTTTTATGTAGTCTGACAGCTGCTTTCTGAATGGCACAGAAGAGGGCCCATGAAATAATAAACCAAGTGAATAAATAATAATAATAATCAGTACCCTCTCATATATTCTTTAGCTCTTTTATAGGTGATGCTCTTCATAAAGCAGGCAGTTCAAAGATAGAGTTTAAATTCTGCCAGTTGTCATGCTTGAAGTTCCATCCCAAAACTAAGCAATCTGTACTGTCTGTACTGAAACAGCATATTGAAAGCAAAAGAATGAGGAAATATTGCTAGAAATTACCAGGTATGAGTATAGAGCTATAACTGAAAAGCTGAAAAGAGGTTAAAAAAAGAAAGAAACAGAGAACTGTAAGGAAGGAAATACTGGAGGAAGGCTGACACTGCCTCTACCTTTTCCATCTAGCATTTTCCTGGTTTTTGCTTTCCTGTGATTGCTGTACCTTTTGAGACCTTTGGGATAAATAATAGCCACTTACACAGCCTCTTTGTGTGTCCTGTAAAGTAAATAAACATTTAATCAACTCCAGATTTGTCACAAAACATTAACATTGCTTTGATGATTAGAGTTGCACTTCAAAGCTCTTTCAGTAACTGAGAGGATAAAGCACTACTGCCACTCACCAAGCAAGACATGCCTTGCATGAAGCTTCATCCCAACTCATGTCATGTCGAGTTTGCCAATATGCTTATGCTGGATTAATTTGCTAGGCAGGAATTCTCAGGCTTTTGTTCCCATATTTTTCTGTTGAACTTTCAATTCTGGTTGACCTTGCTACTGACACCAATATTACAACACTGGCAAGACAAGGAAGATGAACTACAAAGTATTTGCACGGTAGATAACAAACAAGGGAAGTTGCTGAATTCCCTAAGCTTGCACAGAGATCTTCTATATGAACTCCCCTTAAACACAAATGAAGTTGACAAGATTGATTCTTTGGCTGTCAATTAAATTTTTGGTTGTGGCTGCCTACTGAACTCCCCAGTAGAACATGCCAGTCTCTTGACAAGCAATCCAGAAATTACAATATGAAAATCTTTTAAAAATCAATGGCTTTCTATGTTTTTGCTCAATTGATGTTTTAGGTTTGTTCTTTGTGTGTAGATTGTTTTGGGGTTCGGGGGTTTTTTAATTTTCTTTCTTGAGTAAAGAAACTTTTTTTTTAAATTGAAGGTGAGGACATTTTTGCAGTTGGGTTTCTGGCAATATTAAAAGTATATTTTGCATAAAAAAAAAGCTAAAGAACTAACTCTAATATGACAGAAATAGGAACCCTTCTTTGGGTTAATGCTAGAAAGGCAACCTTCCAGTACAGGTGGAATACCAAATACAATGATGTCTTCTCAAGACATAAAAGAAACAAAGATTTCACTCTCCCTATAACTAAGCAACATGATACACAATTATTGCAAGAAAAGAGCTATGGAATGAGAAAAAATAAGTCACTGTAAAACTTTGGTGCTGCTTTTGCCATATTTTAATGCTATTTTGCTTGTTTATTTATAGAAAGCAACCGTGAAAAGGCACTACCCATTTATCAATGTGCAGATTGTTTTATGAATCCCGAGTAAAAGAACATCCTAAGCTTAGCTAGTGAACAAATAAGCAAGCCTGCATTTCTTAGGATCCATCATTTTTAACTGTCAGAATAATTTAGGAAAGGTACTGTGACTTTCACACTTATCATACCTCTACCTTTTCAAAAATATGTACAAGTCTACAACAAGCCGCTTAATTTCTTTTTCAATATAGGCTTAATCTGTAGAAAGCAGCTTTAGTGCCTCCACCTTTAGCTGATAAATTGCATACTTCACTTTATTAATTAAAAATATTTTGGAGGCCATCACATGAGCAAAACTGCTGAGTGCCAAATCTTTTGACAAAGCTCCCTATCTTCACACGCTTTGACAGTTAACTCCCTGAAAGAATAAAAAAACTACAAAATCTCTTCCAGAGTCTTTTATTAAAGGGTCATTAATAAGCGAGATATGTCACGCAGGATGGTTCTTGTCCTTCTTCCTTATTGGGTGTGTTTCCAGTCTATGCAGGATACCTACATCTCTTCTGAATCTAAGGTGTCCCAACAGCTAACTCACACTAAGTTTTTAGGTTTTTCCTTACACCCTTCCTTTCCGTCCTCTCACTTTAGTAACATGATCTTACAGTAATATGGTGAAGTTCTTGCGATTTCAAGAAGACTGTTGGTCAAACACTCCTTCCAGAAGTTAATCATGCATTTTTAAGGAAGAGTTCAACCGGTGGGCCTGCCTAACCCCCAGCTACGGAAATGTTTCTCAATTCCTGGTCAAATGGTATTTATTTTTTTTTTTTAACAAGCATTCCTGCAATTTGATTCAACTCTTCTGAAAAGCTTCAGTGACAAATTACGAACTTGAAAGTAGGGATCAAGAATACAATGATTCTGCCTAAACTAAAGTGATAGGTTAGCTAAGACTAGCTGAGGTCTAGTCTAGTTAATCTTCTATAATCAATGAAAGAAATAGCCACATAAGAAATGTGTGGCTTCATAAGGATGTGAGATGTTTGCCATTGCTTGATGTAGCTGCTTCTCTCCATTGGGTAAAAGAAGTGAGTGAAACACTTGGGATGAGATGATTAGCTTTTAGCACTTGGTGGGTGAAAAGAGTCTCCACTTACATGTCTGAAAAGGAAGAAAATGTGATCCCAGCTGATAGAAATATGTTCTAGGAACACCTGAATATAATGAGCTTCTCTTCAGCGCTATCAGGGGCGAGAGCTTGAAACAAAAATTACATGGATTAAAAAATGAATTTATAACTTGTAACTGTACAGATCAAGTTACCCTTTTTTATCATCAAAGAACTACTGAAAAAAACCTCCTAATGTCATTTGTTCTACTGGAACGTCTAAGTCTGCTGTGTATGAACTCCACATTGAACAGTCTGCCCTAAGCTGTAACTCAGACTGATACCTTCGGTGGTTTCTCCTGCCAGGTAGATCTCTTGCCAGTTAACTCTCTCCCACGAATTTGCCATTAATTTAGCTCCACTCCAGAAGTGCTATGACAAGATACAAATGTATTACTAAGCCTTCTAAAAGACAGTAAAAAATAACAGTAATTAATTCAAATCTGGGATCTTAACACTGAAAAAGGCAATGATTATGTTTGGCATGATCGCACAGTGTGCTGAAAATCTAACATTTGGAAAAGACACCAACATACTAAAAACAGGCAAGAGCTACAACATTTATTTAGCAATTTTGAACATCAAAGAAAATAAAACCAATGTGAAACAAACAGGGACACAGAATATCACGTGAAAAGACAAGTCAAAATCAAAAATTCTGGTTTTAAATAGTATTAATTCTCTCCTCTTTGTGTTTGCAGGAAACTGCATAATCTAAAAGGCAAGGCTATTCAGCTGAAAAGATTTATAAAATATGTAACCTCGTGGATGTCATTATAGTCACAAAAACCTACACCAGTAAAGAACAAACCTATTACCTTAAGGTCTGCAATTCAGATTTTGCATTTCCTGTAATCCTTTTGAACTGTCTTTCAGTCAGTGTTCAGTAACCTGTACTGAAATATCAGTAATTTAACAATGCTGAAAAGCTCTCAGACTTGCACCTGGTCAGACATCTCCTCTCCTTCTCTTTAGAAACCCACAAAATTATGCAAAATCACCATGAAAATATAAAGCAATAAACATTCAGCTGAAGGTTTGGTGCAATATGGGGGTAGAGCTCAGCTACATTTTTAGTATAAGAAATCCTTCCAAAATCACAAAAGGTAGAATTTTGACAGGAACTGACAGAAATTGGTACTTAAGGCTGTAGGATGATTTGAACTGCCTGCACCATGTTCCCTATACATAAGTTTATTTGACAGAAGACAGCAAAACTGAGCCCAAAACCCAATTAAGAAAATACCACCAAAAAAATCACACCTCTACAACTTTGTACCATCACAACAGGAACAGCAAAATTGCCCAAGATGAAACAAATCTTTGAGACAGAACTATTCATCCTGATTAAATAGAGCTCCTTGAGATGGAAGGTAAGTATGCTGACAAAGTAATGCCGGGGAAGGAAAGCAGCTGTTCATGTTGCATCTTTTCTGCAACAGGGACAAGCAGCCTGAAAGGCTGTTCTTCTATTAGGGTTAAACTCAGTCACAGCAAGAATACATGAATACACAGCAAGCCTACTCTAAATCAAGATAAAATATGAAATCACAACATATCCCTTTTCTTTAGTTGGAAAGTTGGGGAAAATAATGGTGAAATAATATTATCAAAGCCAGGTCTAATGTGAAACAGAATCTGACAGATCTGAAATGATACATCAAGGCAAAGCAGAAACTAAACACAGTTTCTTTGAAAACTGATAAAATGCACAGTAGTTTGTAGTGGTGGTGGTTGATCCTCAAAGGTATCACCACCAGCTACTGAGCAATTCTGGTCTTATTCCATTTCTTGGTCCCAGCTCTCAGATGTGTGATTTTTTTGACAGAGGAAGAGCTGACAAGACAAGATGAGCATTGAGTCACCAATACTTTGTACTCCAGCACTCTCAGGCTGAGACTGTGTCCTCAGCAGCAAAAATCAGTGGGGGTTCAGGCTGCTCTGCCTGAAGCTCTGCTTCCTGTGGTCCTCAACAACTGACCTCTCCTTGCCAAAGGCTGCCAAAGTGGTGCTCAGTACAGCCCTCAATTCATTCTCTCTTTAATTGTCTCTGCTTCCCTAAGCTCAGTCTTTGATATATCTCACACCGTAGGGGCTATAAGCAGACTCACACAGTACTACACTCTGCTCTGGCTGAAGGCTACTTCTTGCACACAGAGATTGTTTCTGTGACCATCAGGTTTCTTTATACTAGTATGGCAACCTAAAGAAACCTTAATGCAACTGAATCATGATGGCTTCTTGCTACAGGCCTTTTGCAGAAGTAGATTTATTTAGTTATTTGTTCCTCAGCTCCCCAAAGCAGGACATTAACTACTGTACATGTTTCCAAAACCTTTTCTGACTCATCATGAAAAAAGGCATGGGCTGTACTGCCATGGGCTTCTGTTCAAAAATGAGGCATCACAGTACCTAAAGGGGAGGAAACCTCAATTTTTCATGACTCAGACAAATCAGATTAACTTTGAAAAGTTCATTATCACATTTGGTACTTTCAAATGTCACAGCAGATGATTTGAGAGAATATTTCCAGCAGCCTCATCTACAATCCTAACATGCTTTCTCTTATAGCTTTTCCAATTCTTGCTCATATTCTTCAAGGCCGTGGGATTCAGTATCTACCAAAGGTAAAGCTGATAAAGTTAGGACATTTTCAAAAAGCGACAAGGAACGTTCTTACAGCCTTGGTAATCGCAGGAAACTGTAACATGGAAGATTTGAATTTAGAACTTTGGAAAGGGTATCTTGCCTCTACCTGAAATAATATCTCTTAATCTTTGAAAAGAACAACATGAATAACATTCTACTTTACAACAAAAATAAAGGCACAGTACCTCACTGTTCTTTTTAAGAAAACTATCCAGCAACAGTAGTGCAAATAGTAGGAATAGACTTGGTTAATAATTTATCGAGCTTTCAGAAAGAAGTCTGAAAACCTCCTGCTAACATCCTTATGACCTCAAGTTTTGGTAAGAGAGACGTACCAACTACCCTGCTGCTTGCCACTGTAATTCAAAGAGTTTCAGTACTTGTGCTCAACTGAGGGAAACTCTAGTTTTAATGTGAAACTTGCAGCAAATCAATATAATCTGCATTACAATACATGGTCTGATTCAAGTGACAGGATACTTTTTAATGATCTCCCACTGTGTATCACTTTTATGTTTCGTTGTTGAAATGTTATTTTAGTACCAGTAATTTCACCTGGGGAAAAAAAAAAAAAAAAAGATTGCTTTTGTTTCTGCCAGTGTCAGCTGCTTTATTTCAGCACTGTCTATGTAATATTTCCAGTGAGTTCTACCTTCCCTATAGAGTGAAAGGCAAGGATGTATGTTAAATTATGCTATTAATTTCACAAAGTATGCATTAAAAAACCCCAAGGAAGGAAAGATATCCAAACCCACAACACAAAAAAACACACCCAGAGCAACCCACAGATAGATGACAAAGTTTCTATCATTGCTACCTACATAGTTCTCTCTGCCTTGGAACTAAAGCCTAATGACCAAGAAGCATCTACTCCTACTTCTTTTAGCAAAGTAGCAATCCCTTTCCAGACATTTTTATCGTATTATGCAAATGTTTGGCATTATTCTTTGAAGCCATACCAGAACTTCTCTCTGACCACAATTTCCTTAATCTATCCTCACTGAAGAGGAAAAATTAAAAATTAGAGAAGTGAGATAAATAAAACCATGTAGTAAGTTGCCTAGATTTCCTGACTTTTTTAATATTATGTATTTACTTAGGATTCTGTAAAATATCATCTTCTTACATGACACATTCCTTCTTACACAGAGAATAATATATTCAACCAAGTGTCTGAAAATCACTACTTAAGACATAAAGATTTTTTCTGCACTTTAATTTACACATCTCAAAATTAACTAAATTTGGGTAAAAATTATTTATTTCTCTCAGAGATTCATAAACAGCCATACAGGGCAATTTTCTTAACTCTTAGTTCTAGCCTACAGTACAGATGTTACGAACATTAATGAAAGCCAAATGAGAGAAAAATTTACACTGACTTAAAGAAGGAGGAAAGCACTAGTGCCAGTAGATCCTTGACAATATCATGTTACATCCCAGCAATCTTTCTCCTTACAAATAGTCTGCAATATCATGGAGAGTTATAACCTGCACAGAAAAAGATAACAGTAGTAAGAGTGCAGAGAAGAAACTTAAAATACTTACGAAATAAAAAGAAAAAAGCACTCTCTGAGAATGAAAAGGCCAAAATATCCAAGCCCTTTGAAAGACTGGTAAATTCTTGTCTTACAGGAAATATTTGATTCACCTTCAATCATTCTAACTTACTTGGTGATTGACTATGAAAGAATATAAAGAATTAAACTAGCGGTGATGTGTTACCAATAATGTCCTCATGTCATGAGTATCTATGAAAAATCATTCTGGAATCAAAGAATGAAACACCTACAGAGTCCTGTGGGAAAATAGCATGGGTAGTCTGTGATCCTAACTTTTTCAATGACCATGCTTTTCCAGCTGGCTGATAGGAAAGATGGACAGATCATGAAAGAACTCATCTCTCTGAATCCTTACTTTTCTGTCTTTCATGAGCAAATAATTTTTCCATTTTAGTTTCCATGAGGGTGTAATGGAAACCCATATTGGGCTCAACAAATGATAAAGGCTAATGGATTGCTAATGCACACTACTAGCAGAATTTTATGAAAGTCAAACCCTCAAATTCACATATGCACAAACAGTTGAATGTAGATGTGGAGAGAACACTAACAGTAGAGATTGTCTGTGCATGAATCTAAGGCAAGTTACTGGGGGGAAGAAAAGGAAGACACAGTGAGAGCTATGAAAAAAGTCAAAATGGGCATGGCAAAATGCAGCTTTGTTACATATATTACACAGTGTACTGCAGCGGAGTGACTTCTGTTTCTACATCTGCATTTATCTACTTCCAGTGTAATGCTGACCAAAAAATTAGTTCTATCCTGCTGTAAGTATTAGAAAACCATGAGATGATCTCAGGTGTCTGTAGGGAGCTGCAGAGATACTCTGCTGATTTGTCTTGAAAACCAGAATATATCATTCCTGTTTGCTTCAGTAGGATAAAAGTTAAAGAATCTATAGGGATTTCAAGCACAGTATTTTGCAGAGAAAATACAGACTCACAGACAGCTCTGGGAGCTTTCAATTGAACCAGTTCTGCTTGGTAGTTAAAGTTGTGTTTAAATCAGTGCTGAAAAAGATTTCCAAAACTTGAAAGGGGAATTTCTGGAAAGGCCATAGAAAGTATCACAGTAGATTTTGAAAGACACCTATCGTTCTGTCACTGGAAAAAAATTACATTTATTGCTAAATCACTTCTCTGAATCAAGCATATATTTTATGCTAACCACTTGCCCACTCTGAAGCAGTAATTAACAAAGAAACATAACCGAGACCATGTGTTAGTGTAATGGACAGAATAATTGAGCAAAAAAATTACTTCAAAACTGGAAAAAATAATAAGCATTTCTGCGCCATTTTTTCCTGACAAGAAGATAGGAGGAAGAGTGACTGACTACATGGGTGCCCTTTAACCCTTTGGTTTTATGCTTGATACTTTATGCCTGTTTCGTCAGCTCCTGCTGAAATACAACTGGACATTCTTTTTTGTTTTAAATATAACAAAATTCCCAGTGAAAAGTCCACACAGTAAAGTTTTCAATATGAAAAAAGCATTTTGGAACTTTTACAAATGTTTCAACAGCATGTATTAAAATATATACATCACAAACAGTGAAGAATATACATTCTTTAGCATATGCATGCAATATCCATTGAACCATTCAATGCTTAACACATCCTAACTTTATCTCTCACTTTGCTGCTGTGTTTAGACAGTATGATGAGAGACATTAACAAGATGAATTTCTATCATGTTATGTTATATTTTTATGTCATTAAGGTGTAGGTAGGTTATATTTAATTTGTTGAGCTCTTAAAAAAAAAATTCCAAGTAATTATTTGAAATATGTAAAGAGAAAAGGAAATACAGTCTCAATGAATAACATTGTCATTTTAGTGTTCTCTGTATGGTTCATGGATTTGACCCTTTAATTCCTTGGTGGTATAAAATCACTCTGCAAATGCAGGGTACAACCTCTTAAGAGAAGGACCACTATTTTTGGGAATCAGAAGCAGCTCACTCTAGATGTCAAATTCACCTTTGTCATCTTCACAAGGCGAGAATTTTCACCATCTTATTTTCCTAGTGCAAAGTCTTTGTGTTGTTTTTAAATTAATATTTCATTCTGGTTTTAGTATTCCCCAGAAATGACCCTTAGTCATAGAATCATAGAAACATAGAAAGATTTTGTTTAAAAGGGACTTTAAAGATAGTTTAATTTCAAGCCCCCTGCCATGGGAGACCTTCTACTTATCCAGGATGCTCAGAGTCCCATCCAGCCTGGCCTTGAACACTTCCAGGATGGGCATCCACAGTTTCTCTGAGCAACTTTTTCCAGTGTCTCACCTCCCTCAAAGTCAAGAATTTCTTCCGAATATCCAATCAAAATACACTCTCTTTCAGTTTAAAGACATTAGTCCCTCTTATGCTTAGAGCAATGCACAAATACTAGTCAAGTTTTACCCAGAACAGATGAAAATCCCTGAAATGTGAGCTAGAAAGCCATTCCTTTGTTTTCTTAGGTGTAACTGTTCTAAGTATATGACATATAACCACTTCCTTGTAATGTTCTATTAAGATATGCTGCACAGTTCCTGAACATATCCTGTGTTTATTTCCATTTTTTTTAATAATGATTAGAGAATAATGTTTCCTTCCATTTTGAAAAAATTCTCTTGCCAATTTACACAAATTGTTATGAGATTTTTATTAAACTCCTTGCATAATATATATGATATCTCATTAGATCATTTTAGCTCTGAGTAATACAGCAGTTTAACGTGTTTGCTCCTAATTATCTCTTAACAGAGCAGCATTTTCTTATAGGATATTCAGTATCAGTAATAAGGTACAGGCTTTGTGCCAGCTGTGTCTTCTGTAATAGTCATCATCTGTTTGGACACATAATCCTGTGTTTTTTCAGAAGTCTGTATTTGTTCCAGAGAGATCCTTCTTTAACAGATCTTTCACCTCTGACCCAGAGGCTGCTGTAGTAGTGCCCATCTGATCTTCTTGCTGAGGTTTGTGCCGTAATTCTCACAGCAGTGTTAAGAACAGCTGTCATCAGATGTGATGTTATGTGGCTCAAGCATTTCACCTGCATGCCCATTTGAGCAGTCTAACTAGCACTTAGATGGCTGTCTACTGTTTTTGACACGATGTTTCCTGGCAGGATAAAGTTATTTGCCCTTATAGCTCTTGTGATTTGACACAAATGCCAAACCTAATCATTTCATTTAAAACCCAGTCCTAATTACAGAGATGGATAGTTGAGGAAGAGGGTGAAATCCTACTATGACTACTGGCAGCATGTTCAGACTGTGAGATTTTAAAACATCTTTTTCTTTCAATAGAAAATGCTTAACGATTGGTACAACGACCTTCCCAAAGGCAGAAGATGGTGTTTCTAGACAGTGGGCACACTAATGTCTTTTGGATAGAGTGGATTAACTGCAGCCTATTAAAGGAGAGCTTGGGTCATGTTAATTGAAACTTCTGAAAAGTTCTATTGAAGTTTTGGGAGCTTGGGTTTATTCCTTTCCTTGTAAGTAATTGGTTTTATTGTCAAATTCTGAAAGATTTGAAAGGATCAGAGATCCACAAAGCAAAAAGAATGTAAACTTTAAAACTGAAAATGAGAATAGAAATTTTCATCTTTCACTGCAATAATATGATAATTTGTTTTTATTTTGAAAAGATTCATGATTGAATGTGCCAGACATACAAAGGGGGGGGGGGGGAAGTAAAAAGTTATTGACTTCTTCATAAATTCTATTGTACATATAACAAAGACAGAGAAAACAGACGAGATGAAACTGAATAAAGAGTCTTAAAGAAATACATTTTGGCATGATCAGTCAGAAGTCAAATAGTTCCTTCCCCAGATGTCTTTTATATATGATAATCTCATCTTTGCCAACCTGGAGACTAAGAACCCAGCACAAAACTTACGAAATGGCATTTCCACATGTTCCAGTTTAGGTTATCTATCTATCTATCTACCATCTAACTTGTGCTCTGTTCTCTGCTGGAGACAAAAGCAAATCTTGCAGAGGATCACTACACAGCTTATGAGTCACTCAAGTACTACTTGCAACAGTGTAAGGACAAAACTCATTCCAGTTTAATGACAGGAATTTTGGTAAGAAAAGGCAGACCAGAATGCACATTAGTGGAAAATTTATGTGGTTTGTTAATTGTAATAGTTCCATTTCTACATATTGCTAGCAGAAGATTAAGGCCACAACATTTAACTTTTCTATCCTGTTTTCACAGATCCCTTTTAGAAAGGAATTAAAAAACAAACCTCAACAAAAACACTGTGGGGTTGCACCAAAATATTTACAAATTTCTCAGGTGGAAAATCCGAAGATAGGGTTTTGTGTGCTGCTCAGCAACACTGCGCAAGTTTTTATATCAAAAGTTCACTATTTGGCAACTTTTTCCCACTCCAAGCTTTGGAGTTTCTTGACAAGCTACTTAAAGCATACCAATAAATTAAGCAACCTTTTCAAATGTTCCCATGACCCAATACACCATGTGCAGAACTGAACTGTCACCTCCCTGAGCCAAGGTATTACAACCATTCTAGGTACACTGCTCGAGAGCAAATTGCTGTTCACTTGTAAAATTGAATGATGTCATCACCCCTTGCTCTTCTTTTTATTAACCATTTTCTGCACTTCAGTACTATTTACAACTTCTTTCAGTCTCATACAGTCCCAAAACACAATTAACAAATGGTATGCCTCTTCAAGAGCATTAACAACAGTGTTGGCAGATACTGTGCTGTCCCTAGACTTCAGGTGCTACAGAACAAGGGAAGGACTGCTGAAATCTGTCTTTTCAACTGGCAAATTGCATGTACAGCTTTGGGATCACTCTGCTGTACACCAGCTGGCAAATATAGAATGAAAGAGAAGCAGAGCTTTACTTCACAAAAATATCAAGGTTTCAAAATCTTCTTACATTCAGCACAGGAACTAACCCAAAATCTTAAAATAAACTAAGGCAAAAATATTGAACAGAAAATAGTCTTGAGACCTGCACACCTTCTCGACACCTGTGAGACCAAGCTTTAAATTAAGCATAGCAGAGACACTAACCTGAGTTTCATCTCCTATGGAAGTGTTTCAGCACAAGGTATCCCAGGAAGACATATCCTGGTAAGACAGTGTGGGTGCTTGTATATGGCTCACTCTACAAATTTCACCAAAAATGTAATTCTGACAAAGCACTGGGTTCTTTTCTGAAAAAACATTTTGACAGAAAAGGTCTCTACAGATTTATTGCTGATACTCCCAAGCCACAACTCATTACCTAGTCAGTGCTGCTGGACACATTGCAGGAAATTCACAACCATTCACTCAAGCAGTCTGGTTTATAAAGTAACATTTTACAAACCTTTTCCTTTTTCATTCCTAGCCTAGTACTCAGAGAAGGGATTTACTCTTTTTACAATGTCTTCATCAGTATTTTTTCTCCAGTGTAAAAACATCACATTGTTAGTTTTGCAGGTGATCCTGAGACACATTAATGGGAATTCCAAAATACCTTCCAAATGTGACTGGAAGCCCAGTTCTTTCTCTTTTTTAACCAATCCACACTCTATGTCTTTTCCCTGAGGACTCTCAAAGTACCTGAAGATGTTGATTAATTTTTTTTTTTTTTTTACTGGGGACTGGGTTTAATCTCACTATTTTGTGAATAGGTTCAGATTTCTTTGTCTTACATTTTAAGTAAGTTCATAAAACTGCCAATATGTGCTGATGAGAATTATACTCCAGAAGCTAATGGTGACTTCATTCAATTATCTTCTTGCAACTCTGGGTGAGTCATAGGATTGTAATTCATGAACAGGGAGAAACAAATCCGATGTATGGCTGGAGCTCAATAGCGTGCTGCCATTTTCAAAATCAATAGGTCTGGAAAGGCAAGGATGAATCAGAGAAAGAATAAAGTAATGATAAGTAATTCTTAAAGTAAAATAAGAATGAACATAAACTACTCTGTATAAGGAAGTCCACAAGTTTGGGCATGTGGCAGAAATTGAAACAAAATCACCTCAGCAAATCTTTGTGCACAGCTGAAAGAAGAAAAATTCTTCAGACTTCACTTGTATAAAATGTAGTGACTCATTATGATGCTGGATGTCAACTCACTGTGAACTGACTGACCCTCCCCAACTACTTCTTCCAATCCATTCTCCACTGGACTATAGCAGGAGAGGAATGGATGAAAGGAAACAGGGTGGAGGCAGGGAAAAGTACGAACAGGAAGCAGGAATGTCAATGATGTCTCCAGCTCACATAGCTCTGACCATTTGGCATGCTTAATGACAGTCCTTTTCCCCACAATGTCAGTCTGTCTGACTAAATCACTCTCACTCCCAACATGTGCACCTCTACCTACGTATCTCAAGCATTTTCCTGTGGTCTCCTGTGGCCTAGGACAACCACCTGCTCCAAGGAGAGCTCCAGCCCCCAGCTCTCCTTCAGGTGCTGTCTAATGACCTGGTACTTTCCAGACCACCTGCGTTCCCTGATCACTGAACCTTCCCTGTGACATTATTTTAAGAAGTGCACTGCAAAGGGTGTTTCACCTGTCTGCTTCTAAAGCTGTACATAGCAAAAATTATGTCTAAGAGAAGTTTTTCCCTCTGCAAAAAAATATTCTTTTAGTAAAATGACACAAAACTTCATAGGTGAAGAATTTAGAGATAGTTTTGGTGTTTTCACATGCTACAGGAGTACACAAACAAAAGTATTTTGAAACTAGGCGCAGCCTGAGGACTTTGAATGTGAGTTTCCTGTACATGTTATTTTTTGTTGTATTTTTTAATACAGAATCCTCAAACAGCCATTCTAAACAGGTATTGATTTAAGTGATACAGGAAATACAACTCTATCTTTTATTGAAGGTGTTTACAAAACAATAGGGGTTTAACAGAGTTGGGAGATGGGGTACAGAGTATGATTTGAGCCATGCAGTTGTAGGAAGAATCAGTGTTGGCATAAACAACAGATTAGGAAAATGTACGTTGCTAAGATGAAAGGTTTTCCATGCATTTTCTACTGATGTGTATTCTACTGAGAGGCATTTTGAAATGTTGCTTACATGGACACAGTAGGCTTCATACCAAACACACAATGACTTTCTTTGTTTGCCTTACAAACAGCTATAGAATTAACTTCTACAAGTTGCTCTGCACAAGATTCCGGAGATTTCTGAGCAATACATTCAATATACAATGAATGAAAGTGACACACAAGGGCTTTCATAGTTAACAAAGTGATGGTGAAATCTGTGTCATCTGACTTCAAAACTCTATAAATAATTTGGTTACATCTGAACTAGAAATTCCATGCTGCCTACAGTGAGTGGAAACAAAAAGGTTTATCCTGTGGACAATTCATCTCAACGTAAGACAGAAGTTTGAACTGGACAGACACTTCCAAAGAACAATTGGCTTTTTCATCCTCCATTGCACCTGTAAGTAGTTTTATTTTGATGGGTCATCTTTAAATATGTAGCCCTATTTCACATGCCACTTCCTAGGGAAAGGGATATTTTGGTTTTTTCTCCATCCCCTCTTCACAAATTCTTTATAACAATGCTCTTCATAATGGAGGTATCATCTTGAAAGGTATGCATTTGTCTACCTACCTGTCCCTATGAGATATAGACTTAGAATTCTGATGACTAAAATGTCATTATTTTTACCTCTTTTACTTTCAGTGACTTTCAGTTCATTTTGGGGGGAAAACCCCCGAAGCTGAATAGAGGAGGAACTGTCTTCTTTTATTTATTTTCTTTTTTTTTTTTGCATAGATGATTGTATTACATATTTTTAAAGGGGGCAATTCTGTAAAGCTCTAGACTGCAAGGGCCTGATGTAGTGCAACAGTTTCACTAAAAGGTAGAATCAGTGCATCCTATGTCTGATTTGATGGTTCTGGAAAGGCCTGTTCAAGGGCTGAGAAGAGACAGAACATTACTCATCTCTACCAAGTCAATGCCCATTAGTGCCACTAGTAACAAACTACAAACTGGATTAGGAACCAATCAGATATTTACAATGTTGCCTTTTAATAAACTCTTCTGTGAATGACTGATAGAAAAGGTTTTTATGTTGGTGCATCTAATGGCCCTTTTGTATACAGTGGAACATCAACAAATTAGTCAGCTAACAAAACATCATTACACTACATTGTAAAAACAAAATGAAAGACATACATAAAGTCTGACAATGTTGTTATTCCCAATTGATGGTGCTGCATCCAACTTTGACATCAAAACTGAAATTACAGCAAACTCTTCATTTGCAACACAATCATCTCAAATATCTTAACAGATTGTTGCAGTTTAAGAACTCTTAATTAAATTCTCCAACTTGAATGCTAGCTTTCTTCTTTAGGCACAGTTACTCTCCAAACACATCTATTCTTCATTTGTGAGAAACACTTGTCTTTAAACTTGCTCATGAAATTCAGGTATTTACAATACACTTACTGAAATGACCCATCTCTTTTCCCTTGCAAAAAGATTTGTTTTGTGATGGAGTTTGATTTTGTTTTCAGGCACTTGGTAGACATAAGCTCTTATTAAAGAACAGAACAATATCCTCTTCTCAGTAACCAGAATATATTCTGGTTTTTAGCTCATTAGTCTTGTCAGATGCAGAATTTTTATCACTTGTGCTCTTCAGACATAATTTCTTGTGCATCTGGATGTAGCTAATTAAATATAAGAGAAGTTAAATGAAACTATGAAAATGGAAGCTTTGATCTGCTCCCACACTGCTCAGGAGCACTACTGAGGTCTTCACAATATTGTGCATTTTCTCCCCTTTTTACTGCAGAAATAACTTCTTTAAACACAGAAACAACCATACTATTGACTTCTGAAGAACTATCAAGGCATTTCATTTCTCCCATTCTTGTCTCCACATCACCTGCCAGATGCTTTTCTTCCCCACCACAGACTGCCAGCTAGATTCACCCTCCATTTTGGCAAGTGCTTCAAACATGGTCCTTCTTCTCGATGCCCTGCTTTTTTTGCATATCTATACAGCATTTCTCTCCCCCATTAATGCAGAAAGTTGGTTCTGCCTTCTCCCTGTTCCCCTCTGGCCTAGAAAGAGGTGAAAGAGGCTTATTAAGAACATGGCCTCAGTGATTTGCATGTCAGGCATCTCAGTAATCGGGTTCAGGGAACGTAACAGAAGGTAAACACTATTGACTATTACCAGCAACTGCAGGCAAAACAGACTCCCTCCCAATACCACTCCTGTCCTTTCTGATCCCCAGCTTAGCATCTTTCCCCTACCAGCACTTGAAAGCCTAATAGCACCAGATTCCTAAAGTTTACCATAAAATCATAGAATATGCTGAGTTTGAAGGGACCCACAAGGATCAAGTCCAGCTCCTGGCCCTGCACAGGACACCCCAAGAGTCACACCATGGGCCTGAGAGCATTGTCCAAACACTTCTTGAACTCTGTCAGGATTGGTGCTGTGACCACTTCCCTGGGGAGCCTGTTCCAGTGCCCAACCACCCTGTGGGTGAAGAACCTTTTCCTGATATCCAACCTAAACCTCCCCTAACTCAGCTTCATGCCATTTCCTCAAGTCCTGTCACTGGTCACGAGACAAGAAATCGGTACCTGCCCCTCTGATTTCCCTCACGAGAACGTTGAAGACTGTAATGAGGTCTCCCCTCAGCCTCCTCTTCTCCAAGCTGAACAGTGTCCTCAGCCACTCCTCATAAGGCTTCTCCTCCAGACCCTTCACCAGCTTCATGGCCCTCCTTTGGATGCTCTCTAATAGCTTAATCACTTTTTTGTATTGTGGCACCCAAAACTGCACACAGAACTTGAGATGAGGCCGCCCCAGTGCAGAGCAGAGCGGGACAATCCCCTCCCTTGCCCAGCTGGAGATGCTGTGCCTGATGCCCCCCAGGACACACTTGGCCCTCCTGGCTGCCAGGGCACTGCTGACTCATGTTCAATTCGTCATTGACCAGGACCCCCAGCTCCCTTTCTAGTGGGCTGCTCTCCAGCCTCTCATTCCCCACTCTATACACACAACCAGGGTTGCCCCATCCCAAGTGCAGAATCCGGCTCTCGCCCTTGTTAAACTTCATATGGTTAGTGATTGCCCATCTCTCCTCTTTGTCGGGGACTCTCTGCAGGGCTTTATTCATGTTCAAAAGGTTAAATCATGTAAATCTTTTCTTTCATGAAGCTCTATATTCAGTTAGTCATATTTAGCTGCAAAAATGTCCATCCGGGTCATACAGCCTAAAAAAAAGTCATAAAATACCTAAAAAAACCTAAACCTTATCTGCCTAAATCAGTAACGGTTCTGGTACTCCAAAACAACATTTGAAGTCTCCCATAGTGTGAAACAACTGCTTTTTATATTAAGAGAAGATCATTTTACTATTCTTTCCTTAAAATGGGATTGTGGGCATGTGGACTCCACAGAGCAGCCACATTAAAACATCGCATGTTGGCTTCAAAGGAGCTATTATGCAGTCTATAAGTTCAATGATCTGCAAAGCAATAAAGAGCTCCTTCTGTAGCCCTCACGGCCGATTGAGTAAATAGTAAGCATTTAAGAAAACTCCATAATTACATGTTTACACACTGGAGCCATTATGGGCAATCTAAAAAAAAAGTGCATGCAGTTTTCAAGAAAAAATCCTTAATCAAATTTTTTACATGATTACAACTCCTTTACAGCCACTAAGGACTACTAGCTACAGAAGAGACAGACTGAAAAGATCACCATTACATTCTGTGTTTATAGACAGTCATGACATAATAAGATGTCACCTGAATATTTTAGATATTAAAGTCTAATATTTTAAATTAAATACATTCCGTATTTCAGATGTGTCAAATGGTAAAAAATTGGTAAAGAATTAAATAGCTTGATGCTTTTAGCTAAGTCAACAAAGGTTGTGTTCTTGGAGACCAGTGTCTTGGACTCATTTCCCTGTCTGTGAAGCACATTTCCATGTCCAGAGCTACAGCTGCTCTACCTTGGTTAAACAGAAACTTTGGCTGCAAAACGAGCCTGCTTAATCCCTGCCTTATGTAGAAATTTAAATTTGAGGATTTAGGAGACTGTATCATATAGATGGAACATGCCCTGAAATTGAATTTGCATTAGCTTGACACAGTGGTCCATCGGTAAAACACAGAGTAAAAAAAAGAACAGCATCCATTAAGAATGGGACTGACCATGTATTTTTCACATGTCGAAGACATAAAGGGCAGAGAAGCAATTTAGAGTTGATACTCATCACTCACATGCCTTCAAAGAACCATTTGCAAACAATTTGCATCAGACAAAATGCTTCTTATACATGCTTGTATACTGCATGCTGTAAAAGTGACAGACTATTCAGTTAAGAATAATTTAAAGTAGTATTTCTGTTCCTTTTTCTGTACTTTTTATTCTAATTAAACTTTCATTTTTCATATTCTTAAAACAACAACAAGAGCCTGTTTACAGGCTGAAGAGAACATTTTACTTTTCATAGGAACACAGAAAAATCCTTAAGAAAACATGAGTGAAATGCTCCTAGAACAACTGTGGTTTGGGATCAAAGACATCCTTTTAAGTTGCAAATACTACCACATATACTGGGGAGAATTCAGCTTAATCTTCATATGAGTAAAAAAAAAAAAAAACATTTCCCCACTTTTTTCTTCCCAACAATTAATGGTAAAAATTATGGGTCATTTGGCATTACAATAATTCAGGCACTTTGGTGATCAAAGTATACTTCTACCTAAACTTCCAACACAGTATATATCTGGAAATTGCTTGGGAACACATTTACAGTCACAGGTTACAAGCAGTGCATTCAACCTACTGCTCCTCTGCAACATTACAATAGCCTTAATAATTTTGACAGAAGTCTATGCAGACCAATTAAAGTAATGACATTCAAATGAACACCTACTAAGGATAGCTTCACATTAATTTAAGACATTGAATAGCAACATTTGTATTCCAGATGCTGAGAGACCTAAAATGTCAGGCAGTAGTGATGTTTAACACACAACACAAATGCACATGTCTACCATCACATTAGATATTGTGCCACATCTACCACACATCATTAAATAACAGAACCCTGTAACAACCATGGATAATCTATAAAAACCTGAAAACAAAGATTGATGGAAAATCAACTTAACATCAAACTTAACATCAACACTTAACATCAAAATTCTCTGTCATTGAGTAGTACCATCAGTTGTACATCACTGATAACTAAGTAGAAGCAGGAATAAAATTCACATTGGTATTAAAATGCAATTTAACCAGAATTTCTGTTTAAATTGGTACCTAGTAGTATTGGTGTAGTAGGTCATATTACCTTGACAGCAAAATTTTTTAATACATTGTGTATTTTCCAAAGGTCATTTTTATAATGGATGAGGATATTCTCTTTCAGTGTATCTTTATTTGCACAGCTCTTCCTACCATTTAGATGCCTATGCAGATAATAGTAGCAGACAAGACAGCAAAGATATCAATCAGTGTGTGTTAAATAATAGAGGTGTGTTATTTAAGCATTTAACTCTTGAAATCAGTATTAGGTCAGCATTGAAATACCTTGAAAAACTGATTGTCCGTGAGAAAGCTGTTCTTACTTAACAGGTCCATTCTGCTTAAGTAGTCAGCATCATGACTGCTCTCTAGCAACAAACTGCAGTCTGCACCACAGTTCAGCCCCATGAATTCTGAAAAGACATCTGTCTTCACTCTGTCTTTCTCATCATTCTACCATTTTCTGCAGTCTCTTTACTAAACTCCTCCAGCACAATCATTCTACCAATAGCTTCATGCTGCTTGATGCCTTTTTCAGGTAGGAATCAGCTGCAACCATCCCATCCAATTTTTTGGCAGCAAACTGGCCATAAGGCAGGTCACAGCTTTCCACTGGGAATTGTTAAAGAAATACCACTGCAGAACCAGGGTGCTGCATAGTATTACATTTCACACACACTAGTGCAGGACATAGTCAACCAAAATGAAAATGAAAACTGCACTTTAGTCCCATGAAAGCTCCCAAGCTAACAGCACAAACTGGAGCTTTTCATTCCTGAGTCAACAGAACAGCTTGCTAACTCTGATCTGATGCAAATATGAAGGTCCTGAACACATGATTCACGTGGAAAACCTTTTAGTAATATAAACAACCCATGGTCAGAATCTCAGTTCTCAGTCCCAGATAGCTGGTAGATAGTTAAAGATGCATTAAAAAAAATAATACTGCTTCACTTGAAAAGTGTGCATTTATGAGAGGCAAAAAGATGATACAAAATGGAACCTTGTTATGTAATTTTCAGAGAATTGCTTTTCAAGTAAGAACCACATAAAATTCAACACTCACAACACAGGAAGGCTAGAAGTAACACACAGAAGAGGTTTTACACTTTGATTTATTATAGTTATTTCAGGAAGTGGTTTGACTGTCAATAAGGTGGTGCTCTTGATCATAGAATCAGAGAACCAAAGAATCATAGAATCATAGAATATTTGGAGTTGGAAGGGACCCACAAGGATCTTAGCCCTGCACAGCACCATCCCCAATAATCACACTATATGCCTCAGAGCGCTGTCCAAACTTTTCTTGAACTCTGTCAGGCATGCTGCTGTGACCACTTCCCTGGAGAGCCTCTTCCAGTGCTCAGCCACCCTCTGGGCAAAAAAAATTTTTCTAATATCCAGTCTAAACCTTCCCTGACACAACTCCAGACCATTCCCTTGGGTCCTGTCACTGGTCACCACAGGGAAGAGATCAGTGCCTGCCCTTCCTCTGCCCGTCACGAGGAAGTTGCAGACTGCAATGAGGTTCCCCCTCAGTCTCCATTTCTCCAGGCTGAACAGACCAAGTGACCTCAGCCACTCCTTGTACGGCTTCTCCTTTGTTGCCCTCCTTTGGATTCTCTCTAATAGCTTTATATCCTTCTTATACTGGGGTGCCAAAAATATGATATTCAAGGTGAGGCCACCCCAGTGCAGAGCAGAGTGGGACAATCCCCTCCCTTGCCCGGCTGGTGATGCTGTGCGAACTTATAAATGAACATGTTTAAATTATCAACCACATTATACTGAGATGCTACCATTTTGTAGCTTGTCAGTTACCTTTTTCCTAGATCTCAATCTTAAAATGTCAGTGACAAAATCCACACTTACCTCTTTTCCTCACTCATCCTATCTGCTACGAAACGTCATCTTAGCCTCTTTATTAGCCCTATTAGGGAGAAAAAAAAAAAAAAACCCAAAACCCAAAACTAATACATACACACACACACAATCTGTCTCCCATCTTACTCTAAGCATGCCCTTCTTGGTAATTAACTTTTCTGACTCCTTTGTTCTTGATGTTTCAAATCACTCAGGGTCTGAGGATTTTATTTTAATTAAGGACAGATAACTAAGGTGTTGATCTGGTTTATTTCAGGCAATTGGTTGGTCTGATCAAAAAGCCATGCCTTTTGAAAAGTTGCAGTTAGGGGAAAATGACAGAATCAAATGGTGCTGGTTATGATACACATTTAAGAAGGGGCCCCAAGCCACCTGTCTTCAAGACTCATACCAAAATAGTTATCGAGAAAGGAGATAAGCATCAGACCTTATACCTCAGGAAGCCAAAGGAAATAGTTTATAAGATGTGGATAATCCTTATCGCCACTGCCACATCTCTGCTTCTTTGTGAGGCACAAATGGCACCCTGGGGTAAGCAGCTTCTTTGTGGAGCTCTGCTTTCAGGTGACCAGGTCACACATAAGGGCCCGGACCATGGGACAGCATCACAGAGCAGCTCCTGAGCCTGTGAAAATCACAAGTCATGAGAGTCACATGAACCTGTGCCGTGGCACTGACGGGGTATACAACCAAGATAAAAGTGAAATACTCCATCAATGAAATACTGAGTGGCAGAGTAATTTCCTGTACCATAAGGTTCATATTATAAGAAAAATCATTTGTCTTTGGTCTTCTTCATGGGGGAGCTCTCCAAAAATTGAACAACTTCCTAACAATAGCGGTCACCAGAGTTTGCTGTTCTGCTCAACCGCTGTTCTCCATGTTATGTTCTTTTCCAGTAATGGTGGTATGAGATATATGACTCATTATTTGGAGTAGGTAGATTGGCCTCCCCCCACCCCTTCCCTTAATTTTGTTACAAAACAACCAGGAAATTGATATTACCCTGAACGTAATCCTTCATTCCAGTATCTCTTTGCAAAGAGAAAAAAGAGCAAATTATAATATCTCTTCTTGTCTGTAGTACATGAGGACAGACGACAACAAAAACGCTTCCATCGTAAGCCTGCTTAAAGATTTTATTTTAGTCCAGTGATAGGAGTATCATCACAAACACTAGTAAGAGCACAAGAGCCAACAATCAGACCTGCCCCAAAAACCAAACAAACAAACAAGAAAAACTCCCAACAACCCCAAAACATACTATCTGGCTTCAGGTAAGACAATGTGAAATTCCAGTTGAATAAGTGTTTAAATAAATATCCAGAAAAGACAATGTGAATGGACAGTTTTAAAATAATTTAAAAGGACAAGAACCTGAAAAAGACATTAAAATCAAATATTTGCACACAGGATTCAGGAATCAAAGGAAGCACATATAAAGAATAAGAGAGACTGAAAATCAGAGATATTTGCAGTTAATTTACCAGATGCTAATAAATCAGGTGACATTCTACAGAGCTAAAAGCTTCCATGAAAAGCAAATAAACAAACAAACCAAATTGAACAAAACCCAAACATATTAGCAATATCAGCTTCCTGGTTTAGAAATTTCACAAAATGTCTCTGAAATTGTGAACACATGAGTAGAACAGATAACTGTAGGCCAGCCCAAAGGCTGTAAGTGTATTAATGAAGAGATCACCAACTTTCTAAGGATTTCACTTGATCCTTGTTTAAGTTTCCACTCTATGAAAAACAGTAAACAAATCTGTAAAAGGTTGATGCCCAGGAGGATGATACTATGGCTTCCCAGGATTGTGCATTGAACAGATTTCTAAAATCATCAGAACCCACTGGGCTACAGATTTTAATATAAGTACTATTTGCTTCAGTCATTCGCAGACAACAGAGAATTAATTTAAAAGGGCAATGAAGGACAGGATTATTTTTTTTTTTCCGCGGCAAGCCTGTCTGTCCCACAAACGAGATTGGGAAGGCAGGGGGAGGGAGGGAAGGAAGCAAAAGGCTGTGGAAGTAAATCGGCTATGGAAGGAAACCTTTTATAAAACAGAGAGCTAGAGCTTGGTGTAATGATAATCCAGTTTTTACAGAGTAGTTCTGTATAATTTTGATTGCCTCTTTCCTGGCAGATAAGGAACCAATCTGCTTGAAACAAGCTGGCTAGGCTAGTCAGGGGCGGTAATTAAAAACACCAAAAAGCCAAAAAGGGGGCAAAAACATCCATTCTTGCAGCATAAAAACAAACTGTCAATGTGAAAATGCTCAAATGTAAAATTTAAAGAAAAATATTACAGACTTGTTGATATCCAGAAGCGTAAGGGTAGGTGGGGAGGAGGAAAATATCATCATAAGCTGATCAAAGAGCCTGGGCTGAAGGTCTGACATATGCAATCTGGCAAGGAGTTATCACTAACCAGTCAGAGCAGAAATAATAAGCCAGGTTCTGCAGCGCCAAAGAAAGAAGTGCGCAACGGTTTCATGTCAAAATTTATTCTGTCCCTTTTGGTTTGCTTTGATATTGGAACTTCCCAGATCCATATGCCCACAGATACGTGTGTCTATGCACCTACACATCTCTGTGTGTGCATTAAACTATTGATTACACTCTTTACAGAGTAAGAATGTTTCACCAGTTAGTGCTCTTACTATTCAAGCGCTACTATGCATGCCCCTCAAAACCATTAAAGTGAATTCTGAGTCCCTCTGAACCATTGATGCTGTATCTCCAGAACCCTGCTGACCACTAGCAGCTGATCTCCACTTAGAGTAACACCTTTCTCCCGCTATAAATTACGCACTTTCAGTAGTATTGATGAACATGCGGGCCTCATTGTGTTTCTCAATTATAAGCTTTCTGAAGGCAGGTGAAGAAATAGGGAAAATTAAATACCCAGAAAAAAGCCCACATTAAATGAATACTCAGGTTGCACACGTTATGAAGCTAGGAGATGCATATGCATAGAATATTCATCATCTTGTTCTTTACTCATCATGATATTCCTTTTAGTTAATTATTTGCATTATAGTCCTTCCAGCAGAAGGTTCAAGATAAACCATGCCTACTACTCAGAGCAGTCAGTAGAAAATAGTGTGGCAGAGCACTTGTGTGTTTTTGAACACAATCATATATTTTGGAAAAAAAATGCGTGTGTTCAGAAGACCGCAGGTCCCACTGAGATCCTGAGAGCATCAGGCAATAGGCTGGGGACAAAGCAGGCTCCAATTCTTACATCATCAAAGCATTTTGACTGGTAATATATTACTTCTGTGAAACGTGTGCTCTCCTGCTGGAATCAGCTCCATGTCTGAATTTCTGAAGGATCTAAGAATTGGTATTGTGCTTGGAAATCAACAGAAGTGATGAGCTAGGAGAATCCATACCCTGCTAAAGATACCTGAAATATTTTCCTTCCCATTTTTAGTGCTAGCAATGCTTCAGGATTAGTGATTGTATGACATAGGAGCTTTGAAAGCAGCCTAATTTCAAAGCATTAAATATTACAGTGCTGCTTTGAAAATTTAGTTTTAAACAGAGAGATGATTACATCAACTCCTATATAAGGGAGAGCACAGTAATAACGGTGTTTTTGTAGCGTGTAAAACCCATGTCAGATCTCAAGACTCAGCATAATGAAAACACAATATATGATAGTAAATGAAGCAAAGAGCATATGGCATGTAAGGAAGGTAGCAGAAGGGTACAGAGAGTCACGATAGCTCAGTGAATCAGACAGCTATAACCCTGGTCAGCACAGCAGACTATCAGCCTATCTGCTGGCACACTAGCAACAGCCTTGATGGTTTTATGGAAAGATATGGAAAAGGCCAACTTAAATAAAAATTGTTCCAGTGAAATAACTTCTTTCCGGTGCATGTGAGCTGTAAGAGTGTGTGTGCTTTTTTAGCAGAGGCAGGGCAAGAGCAGAATCTGTTTGCAGCAGGGCAGGCAAGCACACAGGTCAGCACACAGCCACCGACCGTTCACTTGCGATACTTTATCGCCTGAGCAGCAGGCTGACTCCTTGATAAAGCATACGTCTTTCTAGGTCACTTGGCTGAAGTCTGCTTTGCCGTACTCTGCTGAGAACAGCTGACAGCTAAATAGCAGTGTTTCTCCAGCTATTGATTTCCTGATTATTTTTCTCCCTGCAGACTCACTGTATATCTATTTTATTCCACACATCTAATGAATACATACAGCATTGTAAATAAATGATACAGCATTTCACTGACGTTCCATCAGAGCAGCAAAAAGAAGGTAACAAAGTGAGAAAAGCAAGATGCAGTAAAGGGTCCTTCTGCCTCCTGCTCTGGATCATACCCAGCAAGGCATGGAGACATGTATGCCAGAGCTGGGGCATTGCTGGGCTCGGGGCACCACACACCTTTAACTGCGGCTCCCTGAGGAGATCATCATGCTCGGCAAGTTTTCAGGTCAAAAGCAGCAACGTTCTGCTCTGTGGCCTTCCTGCCCTCAGCAGTGGCAGCAGTCAGCCACAATTTAGCTCTGAGCACTTAGCTCACAGCAAAAATCAGGTACTTTAAACAGACATATGAAGGATGACAACAGCAAAGCTGCAGAAAATGCATATTACCATAAAATTATCACCAGATCCTTGTCAGGATTGCTACATGTTGCCAATAATATTCACTGTAATTAATCAGAGGTAGCATTGGAGAATAGTAGAAAAACAGACCCCCAAAGGAATGGCAAGCCCCCTGTGCTAGAAACTCAACTAGTATAAATCCGTGAGCTCCAGGACTTGATCCCTCATCTATGTCTACAAATACGTACCTTTTAGATATAAACTCATCAATAGACTTGCTCTTTTAATGCTTTTTGATTGTTACCCTCAGGTCCATTCTACACTCACTTCTGTATTTTTAACTTCTTAATTCAATACATCCCGTGCCACCCATTGCCTTCCCTTTTTATCCCTGCCAAGAGGGAAAAAAGCCTGAATTACTCATAGACGTTCAGCGAAGTGTAAATTTCTACTCTCTTCATCATCAATGACTCTCAATGAAAAATGCAAAGCTGTAATTCTTAACTTACTTCATAAATAAGCTAAAAAATGTTTTTTAATTTCTATAAACTACAATACCATAATCAGGACTTGTAAACTCCACTAGAACAAACTTTCAGTGATGCAAATTAGCATCATATGCTCTTCTTGCAGTATTTCTTTTACTTTCTTTCAGAATTTAACAAAATGCACATATTACACTCAGTTTCTAGTTGTTTTTTTCCTGATGCCATTGTATGGGGACTGGAAGTTCATTTTAGGCCAGTATTTTTGCAAGGGAACAACAACTGCATGGATCCCACCAAGTAAATCTGTGGTTTAAAATCAACTGTTGTATCCAAAATTCAGAGTACAGTAAACAGAAACTGTGGCTATAAACCCCAGTGAAATTATATCCTGGTGTATTTCAAGTTAAACATTTAAAACTGAGCTATCTGAAAGCAATGGCCACTTCTGAAAACATGGTCATGCACCCTTCTAAAACATTTTTCTAAGCTTACAAGTACATCTACCAAAAAAGGGTACCAGAACGACGAAGGGATGTGGTTTTAAATATGCAGAGTATACTGTAATGCATCAGCTGATACCATAACTCGCTGTGCTTTTCAATCACTTGAAATCCTCAGTTGCTCTCAGCTACGTGTGAAAGACCTGTGTTAACCACCTGCCCCAAAACCTGTCCCTATCCTGTCCCCACTTTCCCCTTCCTCCCACACTAAAGGACTATCACTCCACTCTGTTTCTCCTGCATCCTCCCTGCTCCCACTGTTCTCTTTTCTTTCCTTCCTACCTGGGAAGTCCTTCAAAGGATGAATGATATTTAATTATGCTGGGAACACTGAGAGGAAGAGCACTGCCCTGAAGGGCTGCCAGAAAACCAGCATCAAACTTAATGTCAGGGCTTATATTATTCAACTGTTTAACTTACCAATTAATTATACAGTAAATAAAAACTATTTCCATGGGGAGTCAAAGTGCAGTCCTGACAATCTTGCTAGCAACGACACATCCCCAGATCAGGGACAATCACATTACAACAAACTTAGTGATTAATGAATTCATGGTATTCAGACAGAGTGACAGCTGTGGTATTGCCTGTGGCCATTGCTCTGTAATTCCATAGCTGCTTAAATCCCTGAGTGACTCATGGAGCGGCTGTGACTACAGACCTTGGGCCTGTTGATGAAATTTTGGACTCAGGATCTTCTTTGCCCAGAATTCAGATCAATCACTTAAGCAGTGAGACTGAACTACCCTTGTGTATCTGCTATGCTATTGGGCGGGTACCCCAGGCAATGTCAGGACTGTTTCAGCAACAGCACCCTCAGGAACTCAGTAAGTACTTCACGAATCAACCTCAATTCTACCTGTATCAGTGAAGCACCAGTCAGATGGGACCCCACAGTACATGCCTCACCCCCACTATGGACACATCCCTTGTGCCTTCCCTTGGCCCCAGCAGCGTTTAAGCACTTCCCCCCTCTGACTTGGAAACCCCAGGGACCATGTCAAATACTTGCTATGTCTATCACTCCCATCCATTAAGAGGCTCTGTTGGCCCGACTGCCAGTATTTTAGAAAATCCAGTGTTGTTCCCATTTCTTTAGTGCAACAAGAGGTTTTTGCAGACAAGAATGAATAGAACAAACAGAGAACAAACAGTGTGAGGTTCTCTGATAAGATGGACAGTAAGGCTCAGAGAGGTATTTTCAATTCGAGTGAGAATGAAGCACTCTTTCAAAAGATGTTTTCCAAGTCTGTATGATGTAAAATCACATAGTGATTTTACTAATCACTCTGTCAGCATAACCGACACAGGAACTACCAGAATTCATTACACACTTTTTCAAAATTTACATTTATCTTATTTAGAAAGTGGCAAAATAATCTTAATTTCAAAATGTGGGACTGGAAGGTTACCTAATAGTTTATAAAGCCAGATGAAAATACATTCCAACAATCACATTTTTCTCCAAAAGTTAATTATGCAATTAGAACTTCAACAGCTTAAGTTCATGTTTGTTTCATATTTTAAAGAACCACATCTCATATATTGAACAAAATCACAAGCCAGAGACTACAAGTACACATGAGAAATTACTCCTCTTGCTTCCAAATCACCATTGCTCACACCAGTCAAACCTTCTTCATTTACGACAGCATTATCAGGTTAGATATTATGCATTCTTCTCTCCAAGGGTGTTGATTTATGAGGAAAAGTTGGACTCCTGACATGGCTTCTGCCCCACTAGCTACATCTTTCTTCCATACATGAGCTGGCAACCTACCTAGGGAGGATGTCAGACCTCACTTCAAACAGTACCGGGATCTTTATAACATATACCCCACCTGATGTGCCTACGTACAATGAAGTTCAGGAACTGCTTCAGAAGTGTCTCTGAGGTAGAACAGCAATATCCAGAAGAGGCTGACAGACAACAGTACCACCTGAATTCAATCCACGTGGGGTTTTTTCTGTGTCAATGCAATAAAATGTTGTTTTAACTTGCTTTTAGTCATGCCAAATGATACCAAATGAAGGAAGAGGCAGCCTGACACCCACAAAGCAGAAGAAGGAACAGGGAACAAAAAAAGTTGTAGGAAGAAAAATGAGGCAGGACTGAAATAAAGAAGAAAGCCTGGAAGAATGGGAAGGACCATGGTGGGAGGGAATGGGAAAAGTAGAAAAAGAAGAACAGATACAGAGAGGTATGAAAAAGGGCTCAGATGATGTGGTCCAGATGGACTAAACTGATACTAGGAGAGAGTGACATCATAGTTTATCACTTCTAATACTGAACCACATACTGGAGCAGAGCTCTTTGCCTTTTTATTTTAAGGGGGCCAAATTAGGAAAGCAAGTGAGTTAAGAGTAGGTGGGTTGCAAGGATACAACAGATGGGACGTGGACAAACCTAGTACAGAAGTGGGAAGGGAAAAATGACACCCTGCACAGCACAGAGAGATGAAGGAGGGAGACATTTGGTGCAGTATGAGGCAGGATTCATGGTCTGGATACCGTAAGTCTCATGACGTCACAGGAGATGCTGGTATTGAAGTCCTGCTGTCCTCCAGCATGTTTGCAATACACTGAGCACCGTTCTAGACCCTGAAGATGCTGAAGACTCAGGAAATGGAAATTATAATTAATAAGAAAGTCTATCCTTTCTTTCCCAAGTTTTCACTCAACCCCTCAGTTCATAAGAGAGGTTATAAGGTTACTAATAGCAGGTAATATGACAGCCAGAAGAATGAACATAGCATGTCATCAGTGGCAAGAACTTACTATTTTCAGCAACTGTTTCTGGAGGTAGGAAATTTTGACAAAAGCATTCTTAACTGCCTGTTGAGAGGAGACAAGGCTGAAGACTTACTGCTCCAGAGTCAAGTTCCATGTTTTGCAGGAAGCATCCTTTGGCTTGGGATGGACACCTCTGCATGACCCAGAGTCAATGGAACCGTATATCTTGCATGTTTCAGTGCTCCTCAGCTGTCAGCACACAGCTGTGAAATCCATCCACAGAGCACTCTGCAGGCACTGGACACTACTAATGACTGACGTGAGGGAGGACAAACAGCATACAACAGCTATCAGAGACTCTGCAGACTCCACAAACAGCTAACAGCGGTTGAAATGGAGGAATTTCATGTCAGTGGTCACTGCACAATGTGCAGTGTGCACTTCTTAATAATAATTAAAAAAATATAAAAATTTGATAAGAAAGTTTGAAGAAAATGCACATGGAAATTTTAGAAAATTGTCAAATCTGCCTCTGTAGATTTATTCTGAGTTTATGACACATCATTAAGATATGCATTAGGATATTGTCTTTAATCATATGAGCACACAGTTCTCAGCACATATTTAAAACATACTAAAAGAAAAAAATTGCATTTAAAAAAAATGAGAGCCAAAACAATCAGAGAGAATTCTCAATTTCAGAAGTCTATTATTCTTGTATCCTTGTGTATCAAAAGCTCTGGCTACCTTTTCAAGCCAGAATCTTGTTAGAGAAAAAATGAAGTAATAAAAAACCTAAATTTTTTTGCAATTGAGCACTTGTTAATAATAAATTTGAAAGACACCTTCAATAGAAGAGCAAACTTGAGGAATCACTTTCTTCTTATTTTTGTCCTGTGTGTTCTGCCATTTTTTAAGTCAGAGATGTAATTTATATGTAAATTTTTCCTGAATATCATCAACCATTGAGAAAAAGTAAATATTTTAAGAATAGCATATAATAATTTGGTAAGAATTTTTAAGTAGTATTTAAAGGATAGTTGTAATTGAAAAGAATACAATATTAATCAATTATAACTTTTACAGTATGTGCTACAATTTCTAGGTCAAAGAATAAATGAAATACTGAAAATATTTGAAGCTAAATATACATTTAGGTGAAGCAAACATACATATTAGATGAAGCAAAATAAATACTAAAATTCATTCTACCAATTGCAATTTTTATGCTCAATAAAATTCTGAGCACTATCCTCTGAGGGATTCCTTGAAATAGATAGACTGAATAGCCCAAAATAAAAGTGTTAACCCAGCCTGTGTTTCACTACCAGAATAGCTACTGGTTTGATGGCTGTTGCTCTAGATTAAACATCCCTGTATATTTTTTGAAAATTAATACACCACACCGAATTCACATATAGCTCAGTAATGAGTATTTCCAAATATTTGTTTAAATTGGAAAACATGGGTGACTCACTTTGATCATTCAAACAATTTATTCCTTCATCTTGAAAATAACATTGAAGAAAAAGCTTCTGAAATGAATGTTTTGCATTTAGAAATCAGTTGATGCCGTACTTCAGTACAATTATTTATTACGGCTTAATCGATGACAACATTGCAACTTCAGATTTTCAGTTCAAATGAAATGCAGAGAGACTGCTGTCCTTTAAATATTGTAACGAGTTAGATTAGCATGGTAAAAGAGTCTGAAGATGCAACGCATTGTAAGAGTACACATATATAAGAAGAGCAAGAGTGTTTGTGAGCAACAGAAACTTACACTTTTCTAGATTGGCCCTGAGTGGTTAAACTCTACCAGTTAGTTACAGCATCACAGAGATGGTAGTAAAACAAGGCTATTTTACACTATCATAGAGCTTAGAGATAATAAGCTGGCCCTTGCCAACAGATTTCTAAAATGAACAGGCATGGTGACTTGTTCCCTCTACCTTTAGTTAAAGGATCACCACTTCAAAGCCAAGTCACCTTCTCAACTCTGTTTTCAAGACTGCTACGATCTGAACTTCCATCTCAGCAGGCATTATCACTGGCAGCAAACTACAGTATTTAAGAAAATTTTCAAATCTATAAAAGCAGTTCCTTAATACTTAATTGCTTGCCATAAACCTTTCATGCACTATGCTGCAAAAGATAAGGCAATATGAATGGCAAAGGATCCTTTTGTTCTCCAACCAGCTCTTGGAAGAGCTTTCAGAATTACACCCACCTAAGGAAACAGTTCCAGTGTT
The DNA here is from genome assembly GCF_965178545.1 of Coloeus monedula. Taxonomy (NCBI): domain Eukaryota; kingdom Metazoa; phylum Chordata; class Aves; order Passeriformes; family Corvidae; genus Coloeus; species Coloeus monedula. The sequence goes on from NC_138782.1 coordinate 67,541,203, forward strand.
AACCACTTCCAGCCTATATCTAGATTCCTCTGTGTGACTAGGACTGCTGGAAAGTTTGTGACCATTAAAAATTTACCCCAACTTGCATACTGTCATAACCATTCTGTCAGCTTTGTCAGATGCGGATCCATGTCCTCTGCTATTTTTATATGATGACTAGGAAAACACATCTGTAGTATAATTTCAGTACTGCCATAAGAATTAACAGGACAGATGTATCCAAATACTGAAAATATTCCATGTTTTCTTTTACCGTAACTATTTTTGTTTCCTTTAGACCCAGTGATAATCACTGTCTACATTTCTTGTCATAAAATGAAACTCGGCTTAACTGCTCTTGTGCCTGTGCTACAAAAACAGAAGGAAAATATGCTTTGAATATAACAAAAATTAAGTTTCAATATTTTCTTAAATTAATCTTTCCTCACACACAAATTCTTGCTACTTGCAATTATCTTGTATATATTGGCTTTGTGTGGCAAGGCTTTAGTAGCAGAGAGCTGGAGGGGTGCCTTTGTGAAGAACTACCAGATGCTTCACCCAGGTCCAAGAGAGCCAATGCCAGCTGGCTCCAAGACAGACCTGCCTCTGGCCAAGGCTGAGCCCCATCAGCAGCAGTGGTGGTGCCTCTGCGATACTGTACTTAAGATGGGGGAAAATAAAAAAAAAAAACACCTGAGCAACTTCGACTAGGGGGAGAGAGAGAGAGAGAGGGAGAACATGTGAGACCAACAACTCTGCAGACCCCAAGATCCATGAAGAAGAGGAAGGAGGTGCTCCAGGCACCAGAGCAGAAATACTCTTGCAGCCTGTGGTGAAAACCATGGTGAAGCAGCTGTGCCCCTGCAGCCCATGGAGGTTCATGGGGGAGCAGAGCAGTGCAGTTCCTGGAGGACCCCAGCAGCGACCAAAGGAGGCTGCAACCCTGTGGAAACCCTCACTGGACCAGGCTCCTGGCAGGACTTGTGGACCCATGGAGAGAGGAGCCCATGCCAGAGCAGGTTTGCTGGAAGGACTTGTGACCACACGGGAGACTCCCACTGGAGCAGGGGGGCCTGAAGTCCTGAAGGACTGCGCCCCACAGAAGGGACCCACTGGCACAGCTTGTGAAGAACTGCAACCTGTAGGAAAGATTCATGTTGGAGAAGTTGGTGGAGGACTGTCTCCCATGGGAGTGACCCCACAATGGAGCAGGATAGGAGTGTGAGGAGTTCTCCTCCTGTAGAGGAAGGAAGGAGCAGCAGAGACAATATGCAATGAACTGAATGCAGCCACTTTTCCCTGTCCCGCTGTGCCACAACAGGGAGAGAGGAAGTAGAGAATTTGTGAGTTTAGAAGAAGGAAGGGGTGGAGAAAAATGTTTTTATTATTTGCTTTTTACTTCTCATTATCCTACTCTGATTAAATAATTAATAAATTAATAAATTAAACTAATTTCCTCAAGTCAGTCTGTTTTGCTCATGACAGTAACTGGCGAGTGAGCTCGTCCTGTCCTGATCTCAACTGACAAGCCTTTTGTTGTATCTCTCTCCCCTGTCCAGGAAAGGAAGGAGAGTGATAGAGATACTTTGGTGGGCAACTGGCATCCAAGGTCAACCCACCACATATTATTACTTAAGTGTTCCTTAAAGAGAGAATAACTTGTACATGAATAAGAACAATATACATGTATAATAATAATAATAATAATAATAATAATGTATAAAAATAATATCCTTATTCATAATAAGCATACTAAGATAGCATCTATCTAGCATATAATTACCCACCAGTTTCTACAAATTACATTTAACATAATATTTAATCCCTTCATATAGAAAAGGAAGTCAGGCATATATGCTTTAAAATTTTATTGGGAGATGGTATGGAAGAAAAAGGGAAGAAATTAAAAAGTAGTCAGGAAACTGTTTTCTACTGTATTTCTTCGTTTTTTGACAATATTTTTTGACAAATGCTAATATAGGCAAGCAATGGGAGGTAAAAGAAAAAAAAATCAAAACTGGAAAAGATCCCTGATTGAGGTGTTTGCCAAATACAAGGTGCAGTCTAAGCTTTACAAATGCCAAACATCATCTTCTGATTAATCTTTATCTGTATAATGAGAGAAATAAAACTTAGACAAGAAAAAGAAAATAAAACAGATATGATTACAGAAATTATAGCAAGCAGCACATTTCCAATGAAGTAATCATACTTTTTATTACTGGCAATCTGGATGAAAAACTGAGGCAAGACAGCAAAGCTACTACACTAATGTTTTTGTCAATGAAAACAAAACCATAATGGTGGCTACCAATAATTTCCTTGAATCACTTGTCAGGCTTCATGGACTGTTACTCTGGCAATTGCAACAGAGACCCCATAAGGTAAGACTTTCAAAGCTGTCAGAAAGGCATCTGGATGACCCTTTTATATTTAAATTTTAGCAGCCTTGTGTGACTGAAAACACAGGCAGCTTTCAAAAACCTGAGTGTTGCTTTCACAAACTCAGAACTGGTCTGTTGAAAGCACACTTGCTTGGTTTAAGACACAGGAAACATGAAGATCACTGACCATTGATAAACCCAGAAAGCACAACACCCATCCGACAGTAGCAGAACTGTGCTTAGGAAGACTGTAGCTCCTAAAGAGATACATTTTAACTATAAGGGTTTGGAGTTTTTCTTGTGGTGGTGGTGGTGTTTTGGGTTTTTCCCTTGTCTGACACGCAGCAGTAAGTTTATAACAAAGTAATCAGACGGACAGGCAAGAAATAAACCACGTCCTTTTTTTCATCCCAGATTTAAAGAAAAGTGCAGCTAAAGAGAAGGATGGGTTAGGAAATTAACTGCTCAGTTCTGCCTGTGGGACGCCAGGGATAGAATCATAGAATAGTTCAGGTTGGAAGGAGCCCCCAAGAATCAAGTAAAACATGGGACAATGGTCAGCATCATTCTGTGCAAAACACTGTCTAGCCACATTTAAAAGAACACCCAGGAAAGATGACTCTAAAAAAAAATCTTAATTCAGAGTATTTTCATCAGTTCTGGACATTGCAGTAAGGAGCTATTCAGAGAAGTAAAACAGCCATAGAGGGATACTCAAAGGCAAGAGGACCACAATCTGGCAAGGAGTGAAGGTGCTCTGGGTACTGCCAATGGCCCCTCCCATGTGGCATCCCACATCTGAAGGACTCTCACACAGTCTGTGGTAGGCCACACACTCACAGCACTGCCCTGCACAGGGGCTGCAAAGCTGTGAACAGAAAGAGCATGAACAGAAAGGAGCAATGTTATGACAATTATCACCCTGTCCATGTGCAAACTTAGTCGATATTTCTTCTAGGCACACAGAACTCAAAGTATTGTTATTGTTGTGAAACTGACTTAATGTCTCACTGAATAAAATCAGACCATGAACAGTAAGGGAGCAGAAGAAAGCAAGCTTAAGATATTTCCCCCCAGCTTTTTTTCAGATAACTGCTGATGATGATAGAAACAACCATAATTTACAGTGTAAGGAAAGAAAAAAAGAGAGAAAAGTTAGGTTTGATCTTTCTACCTTAATCTTGCTTTCCCTGACAAAGCAACTTGGTATTGTAGTCACAGTATTCTTTATAAGGGATCTTCTAGGGACTTTAGTTAATATTTTAATCAGACTTTTTGCTTCATAAAGAGGCTTTTGTCCTGGAGCCCAAATCTACTTTTTTGGTAACAGACATGATCAATGTAGCTAATATTTGAATGACTTTACCGGACAAGAAATTAAATAAGATCAGTTCTGAAAGGGAAAACATCAAGGGTTAAGGACTCAGATCCAGTTCCCACGTCTTGATGTCATGACTCTGGGTGAATGACTAAGATTATTTCTACCTGACTCTATACCACACTAAACACATTCCTAGTAGAGATCTGCTTTTAATACTGTTTATGCATAACTCTATCACAGAAAATGAATAAAGTGGTCCAAAGAGCTGAGTCCAGGTACATTTCTTTAAGGAACTCTTCTATTTTACACAGAGAGAGCTCAGGCACCTTCTTTCTTTCTCTGTCTTGTTCTTGGTCCAGACTGAGTAAGAGCTGGATAGAAGTTCCCATTGGTCCTGTGCTGCTGGCAAGGGTACTCGCTCTGAAAAGGGCTGAGAAACGAAGGCTTCAGCCCCCGTCTTCTCAAGAGGGTAAACAAATGGATGCTTTTTTTCTTGTGTGCACAAACTAGCAAGTTACTTACTATGTGAAAACTGGGCAGTGCTACCGCTACCACTACTCCTTCTCCAGACACAGTGACAGAAAGGACCAACCCTCATCTTGGGGATGAAAGAGCAACCTCAGTTCCTCAAGCACAGGTTGCAAGTGTGGATCTTAACCCCATTTAGGCATCCAATGTCGGTGGTCACTTAAACCCAGCCAGGAAGGGGAATGAGACACCTTACACACACTCAAAATGACCAAGGAGTACTTCTGCCTGCTCTGCATGCCCTGTTCACAGCAGACAAACCAAGCAAGCAGCCTACATTAGGACCTAAGGCAAATCCATGGAACTGATCTAACAGCTTTCACTATGCTATTTCTTAGCTTACCAAGTAGCTAAAGCAGGGTGGTATCCAATCTTTGGGCCTGAGTAGCAGCTAAAACAAATATGGAGAAGTACAGGAAAAAGAATTACAGGAAAATGATCTAGCCCAGACGCATCAGTAATGGTATCAGTATGATACCAGTAAAGCTTCAAGGGAGTTTAGTTTAAATTCTGATCAGATTCTTTTGGCGGTGATTGATGAACTCTAGGAAACAAACACAGATATACTTAAAGGAGTACAAAGATCAGGTTAGGAAAAGGCAACGTTAAAAGCTTGTATCAACCAGAATTAACCCCCCACAAAATCAAAATAACATTAATTACTATACATTCAGCAACTACAAAGCATGTACTGCTTGACAAAAAGTGAAATGAAAAATAGAAAAGGAAAATTATTTTATGTTTTTTGTAAGCTAAGTGAGTGAAAAAGCAAAAAAGACCAGGTTTCACGAGTAGAAGAAACCTGCAAACTATTACCTGTCTTAGCCAAATGCCCCCCTCACTGTGGGTAGTCTTAAAAATACCATAGTTGTCCAACTGTAACGCATTCTTTCCTCTATCATGTGTCTTGTTAGTGCAGGCTTTAAAAATCAACATTTATACAATTTTTGAATAAAGTGTCTAACTGACATTACACAGGGTACCCAATTTATGTTGATTCCTTTATTGTAAAATCTGAGCTGAAGTTTAAATTTTAGTAGACTTTCTAAATATATTCAATATAACCCATAGACTTTATCACAACTTTTATACTACTGGGTTAAAAATACTTTCCAGGGCTTTTTTTACAAAATGAAGTTTAAACGTGTGTGCTTGCTGATAGGGCACATAAACTAAAAGTATGGGGGTTTCTTTAACCCCACTGCTCAAATGCCTGAACTGATTTCTCTGTTAGGTGAGTAAGCCTTGGGTGATTGGAACAAACAAAAATGCAGGGTATTTCTCTACCAAAAGGAACATCATTTCTGATTGTCAGTAATACTGGTTACTGGCATAATAAAGCCAGCTCCGTGGGCATGCAACAGCTTGTCCATTCCTCTATGAACAAACCTCTCCTTTCCGTGGACTGCAGTCCTAATGCCTCTAAAGAATGTCCAGAGACCCCTGGTCAGCAAGATCCAGCAGCAAACGCCCTCCATCTGCATTTGCTCCTGCATATTATACCACTTGTGAAGAGCAGTTCTATATTTCTGTGTTCCCAGAATGGCCCAGAGTCTTGACACCTTCACTCATTACCTGGGTTATTTTTTTTCTTCTGCTCTTCTTCCTTTTTGTCCCAAATTAGCAGTCCAGCATTGATAATAATAGTAGGAAGTGGCTGAATGAAGGACCTTTCCCATTTAATTCAATGACATAAATACAAAACATTTATCATTTACTCAACTCGTAGGTCTGCTAAAGACAAATTCACCTGTGACACATGCAAGATAAATTCATATCTCTTTCTAACAGACTTCCATTAGTATCAGACTTATCATCCATTCCCCTAAAGTCTTGAGTACCACCCATGCAGCGTAGGAGATTGTGATTCTATTCAATTCAACAGGATTCTATTTTAAAAACTCAGAGCACACACATTCAGAGCTGTGACTTCATTCAGGCATATTTTCTTAAGCTGCTGTCTTCTTTGTTGCAACACTGAGCTGAAAATGGATATGTAATCCATTGCTTATATGCAGCCTCTATTCAACATATTAAGACTCTGCCTGTGCCTAAGCTTCATCTGCTTTTCCCCAGAAGCCAAATTTTCCAGCTCAAGTTGTAGTTATGTGAGTTTTTCTTTGAAAGTCCCCAATTCTATGATACATTCAGTATCATCATGTATGCACTGCAGTACACCTGCAATACCTGACACATCACTGCTTAAAACATGAATTCAGTGTCAAGTATGATGTCTTCACACATCACTGAGACATTCACGTTTTCCTGTTAGATAAACACATAAACATACATTTCCTGTATATATATATATATACATCAAATAAATGTTTCAAACTGATTTGCTTCCTTCAACTTCTTTATCCCATCTGAACCATGAATCCCTGAAAAACTGTTGTCCTTTTTGATTTCAGACAAGTATAAAAAGAAGTTGGTCTAGGGGAAAGAAACCCCTCTGAGAATAAATTCCCAAAATTAAAAACGAGTTCCATCAAAGAAGTATTTTCTTTCTTTTCTCTTCCCTCTATCTCTTCTCCCCATTCCTTCATCCCCACATCTCATGGTAGCTGTTACTACAGCAGAGACCAGTTCTTATTTTCCTACCTGCACTTCTTGAACTCAGTAAGCCTTACAGTCATTTCATTCACTTATTATCAATGGATTTTCTTTCACTAAAGATGTATTTCCTCAAGATGTGCAGTATTTGGGGGAAACAGCTCTATGTCTTTTTCTCCTATCGTGCTGCAACAGAACTGATATTCCCTCACATTTTTAACCACTGTTACCTATAGGAATAAAGAAGATAGCCCAGAAAAATACAGGCAGGTATATTTGGCTACACATTGTCTTGTCACCAAATAGATCACTGACTGACTGCAACCAAGAAAATTCATGCAGACTCAGTAACCCACGAAAGAACCAGAGTGATTCCATCCAGAAATATTTCATGTTTATTAGTAGCTACTTAGTAGGCAATCCTTGCTGTTTATATAGTTTAGCTTATAGCTCATGGCAGCAGCAGAAGGCAAGCTAATATAAAAAACCAACTAAGAAGTGGCTCCATGTAACTTTTCTTCCTACCAAGACACTTCAAGGAAATAAAACAAGTAGGACTTGAGTAGTGAAAAGATATGAACAGTGACAAAAAGAAGGTGTGGAAGAAAACCGCAGTCACGTACTCCATTAGTACATGTCAGCTCTTGGAAAGCAGGGACTCAAGTCACTATTATGAGGGGATGAACTTTAACTCTATTTTACAGTTTTCCTGTTTACAATTACATCCATCTCATTGCATAAGTAAGCCTGAAGAAATAGCCTCTTTTTTGTTCGTTTTTTTCCTTGATGTATTGTAAGGAGATGATATAACTTAAATCTGGTTATGGCAGAGCATGTGCATGTCAAGAAGATGGGGCCTGACTCTTTTCAGTGGTGCCCAGTGACAGGACAAAGTGCAACAGGAACAAACTGAAATACAGGAAGTTCCACCTGAACATGAAGAAAACCCTCTTTACTTTGAGGGTGTCAGAGCACTGCAACAGGCAGCCCAGAGAGGTTGTGAAATCCCACCTGAATATGACCCTGTGCAAGCTGCTTCTAGGTGAGGCTGCTTTAGCAGGAGGATTAGACTATGCAGATGGAGAGATTGTTTCCAGAGACCCCTTCAACCCCAAATATTGTGTGATTATGTGAAATATAGAAGGGGGTAAAGAGAAATGAAAAAAAAAAAAAAAAAAAAAAAATCCACTTTTTAACTTAATTTATATTCAGCACAAAGTATACATAAGAACTGCATGGGAGCAGAAAAAGCACAGGTATTCTGTGTATTCCAGACACCTAATTTACACTCAATATTCTATACCAAGTTCATGGAGATACTTGTTCTTTCAGAGCATGATTTAAAGCACCTAAGTTAAGTTTCTAAATGCTACCAAAGAGTAGTGAATTCTCCCCCTAGAGGCCCCTGCCTGCCTCCATCGTCCTGATAGGCAGCCTAGGCACTGAGGTAGGTACCTGGAGGGAATTCCTCTCAGGTGTTTGCATGCATGGGAGAGTATGGCAGCAAATAAAGAAAGCGGCACAGAAAATGGCACAGATCTCCAGTACGGTGCACTAGAAATACTTACTTTAAGATTATAATAGCTGAATAGTGAAAGACTGTGACAACCCACCCTTAAGAGGAAGGAAGCACCTTGTATTACTTGTGCAATCATAGGGAGACTGTAAAGTAGACGCAAGAAAGGTGATAGAAAATATCTGTATGACATTTTTCAAGTATGAGTACTCTCATTAGAAGGCCTCCATAGATATAACTTCCTACCTATCATTTTGAAAATGCTTCCCTTTCCAAGGCCAATTTCCATATGGCTCACTCACTCCGTGGGGTATCCAGTAAAACCACTGCAATGTAAAATACTCTTCTACAAGAAATTAGTAAGCTAATAACGTCCAAGCAAACATTTGTTTTCTTACACTGTAAGACTGTTAACCAAAAGACAAAATTTTCTTATACATTTTTAATCAAAAATAAGGATGGTCGAATATTCCTAGAACATTAATGTGGAGACAAAGTGTGGAACAAAAATCTAGGGTAAAGCCATGTACAACGACGTACAAGACAAGCCAATCAGAAATATTTATGTAAAACTGTAAACAAATTTTCAGCTCACCATCGGCTCCTGCTGAGACAATTATTGATCAATATTCTCTCAAGTATAACATCATTCTAGAGATATATTTTCTTTATCCTCACTTTAACCTAAGCCCTGCTGAATTTCAATTGAAGTAAATACATGATCTTTACTTTTTGACCTTTTAAAAAAAATATTCACTAAGCAAATTTTATCTCTATCAAATTTGATGTTCTAAAGAGATTGGTGGCTGTGTTTGTATAGTGACCTTAAGTCCTAGGACGGCTATGATGTAGAGATTCCTCATAAACGTAATTTGACGCTTTATATGGAAACACTCCTGGAAGATTAATCATTCCTTTGCTCAGCAAGCATGTCTCAGCACACTCCTTAACAAAGTTCACATCTTCAAGATAAATGGGATAAAAGCTCTAAGTTACAACACTCTGCTAAAGAAGACCAGAGACATAGTAGTGCGAGAGTCTCAGGTCTTTGCATGAGCACAAACCTTCTCTTTCACCTTCCTGCTGGATTATGTGGGTACAAAATGGATGTAATTCACTTTGAAATATCTTTACACTGTAAGAATGCAATTCAGTGGCCATTGTTGCATTGAGGTATGAGGGGTGCCAGCATGCCTCGGTCCCTGGATGCCACCATTCACAGCTTACATGGAGGACATTGAGTACATCCTCACCAGGGGGCACTACACCAACACAGGGAGACATCTGTGAGAGCAGAAAAAATCTTGTCCTAAATTGTGCAGATAGGCCAAGGGTGCAGAGACTAGAATCATGTTCTCATGAAATCCATAGAGGCAAAAATACAAAGTTGGTATCTCATTATGAGAGACATACTTCCGAACTGCCTCAGAGAAGGCTGTTCTGAAGTACTCCTCTGGCACCGTTGGTGTCACCAGTTTGCACTTTTTATAGAGATTTAAAATATGTCATATAATTATAAAAAAATAAGTTAATCAAGTTTTTAAAGTTTACTGCTGACACACAGCTTCATGCTATTCCCTTGGGTCCTGTCACTGGTCACCACTGAGAAGAGATCAGTGCTTGACCCTTCTCTGCCCCTCATGAGGAAGCTGCAGACTGCAATGAGGTCCCCCCTCAGTCTCCTCTTCTCCAGGCTGAACAGACCAAGTGACCTCAGCCACTCCTCACACCTCAAGGCCCTTCACCATCTTTGTTGCCCTCCTTTGGATTCTCTCTAATAGCTTTATATCCTTCTTATACTGGGGTGCCAAAAATATGATGTTCAAGGTGAGGCCACACCAGCGCAGAGCAGAGCGGGACAATCCCCTCCCCTGCCCGGCTGGTGATGCTGTGCGTGATGCACTCCAGGACACGGCCGGCCCTCCTGGCTGCCAGGGCACTGCTGACTCATGTTCAGCTTGCCGTCAACCAGGAGCCCCAGCTCTCTTCCTGCGGGGCTGCTCTTCAGTGTCCCACTACCCACCCCGTACATACATTCAGGGTTGCCCCATCCCAGGCACAGAATCTGGCACTTGCAGTTGTTAAACTTCATATGGTTGGTGATTGACCAGCCCTCTAGTTTGTCGAGGTCCCTCTGCAGGACCTCTCTGCTTTTGAGGGAGCCAACAGCTCCTCCCAATTTGGTATTGTTGTGCTTGTGCTGAACATCAAAGCAGCTGGGACCTTTAGCACAGCCATTCTCCAGAGACCTCAAACTGAAAGGTAGCAGCGAACTTACTGTAAGTCTAGGTTTTCTAATTCATAAAAAAAATACTAGCAGTTTGTCAAAAGTCAGCTATTTTTAAATGGCGTAAGCATAAAAGGAAATGTCAAATTTTAACTGTTCAATCCATTCATCACTGTAGCTTTGTATCTTGTCTTAAATTAGTAAGGAAACTGTCTGGAATAGATGCTGTAGTTTCAAGATGAATAATTTTCATCTTCCAAAAAAAGTCAGGGCTTGTGCTCACCAAGAAATCTAATTAGTCACCCCAAGTACTGTAGAATTTCCAATTTACTCAAATTTTGAAAAGCAAACAAAAAACAAAAGAGAAACTTGCACGAATATAGAGGCATGTGTTTACATTCCCTAGGCCAGTCTGGGCTGCTCTCAGCTTGGAGCTGAGAGAAGCAAGTGCTTACAGATTTACATATGCAGCTCATTACAACAGCTAAAATTCCAAGAGGTGGTTCTTGAGAATATGTTCTTGGGCTTGCCATGGTCAATAAACCTTGTTGTTCACTGCAAATGGTTTTCTCCAGCTGAGTTTACATTAGTTCTTAACAGCTTTATGATGGCACTGTGCCACTTCTATGTTCTCTTTTGTTCCAATTCAGTCCAGTTCTCAGCAGAAGTGACAGCAGCCAAAGCACCATTACAGCATCTGAGTAGCTTTGGAAAAATCTGCTGGTTACTCCTTTTTTTTTTTAATCCTGATGGAATTAAAGAGGATATACATAAAATGCTTATAAGTTGAAAATATCTCCACACCAAGCTTCCTTGGACTGCTCTTGGGCTGATGGGGTTCTGAATACCTGGCCTTCTAGTGAAGACACTTAACATGCACTGAAAGACTCAGACACTGGGCATTTGGACAGTGCCTTTCTTACTCACCTTGTTAAACAGGCCAACTAATAATTCCTGGAAGTTCAAAATCACCTTACAGGCACTGAACTCTGAACAAGCAACTGAATAGTCCCAGATCCATCACTATTTCGTTCCTGGCTTTATACCTAAGTTATTTAACTGAAACCATAGAGCTCCAGCATCCCCCATGGGTGAAAAGCAGAGGATGGTTATACTCACAACTTCTGTTATCATCAGTGGTAGTTACATATATGTGCTGGGCAGAGAAGAACAGCTGTCCTCTAATAAGGTGCTAGTCATGACAAATATAATACTGACATGGGACCCATGTAATTGTCTTTATAAGCACACTGAAAAGCAAGAATGATTGCAAATGCCAGGAAGCAAGAAAAAAACCCCAACATCCTCCTCTCTTTTTTTTATTTCAATTCGCAAAGGACAGCACATTTCTGCAGCAAATAGAGCTTACTAAACCAGCTGCCTTTTGTTATCATCCTTATGCCTATCTGTGATATTATACAACAGATACCACTTTATCGTGTCCATAAATAACTTTTATTATGCATCTGAAAAAGCACAGTTTAGCACAATGCAGAACAGACATTTCTTCCAGTCACTGAGGCCAACAGCTTTTCTTCTGTCCCTGCCATTATGACCCCACCACAGGGTTATGGCTTTCATTTACAAAAAAAAGAAAGAAAAAACAAAAAAATATTGTACCAGACAGAAGGCCCTCTAAATAGTCTGAGAGGTTGCCAGGATTAGAAATAGGCATTATTAGGAATATTGATGAATACTGCATCCAACTCCAGTTTGTTGTGGATTTCCTTCAAGAACTACCAAATTTATGGCCAGCTCCACACTCAGGAAAGCCAGTCTGGTAAAATCCAAGACAAGGAACTCTGTTTTCAGGATACATTGAAGCCCATATCTTAACACAGCCAGTGCCATCATCTGGCTTGTTACCAAGCTGCTGTCACTGCCTATGACTGCTGCAATTATCAAAGAAAAGAAAAACTAACTGGCCTCAAGGGTATGAAATGGGCGTGGACAAGAACTTATAAATAAATAAAATAAAAAGACAGGAAAAAGGTAAAATCAGCTTTATAACTTATGACCAAAATAACATCTAAATTCTATTTTTTTTTAAGGCAAGCCTCTTACTGTTTTGCATTCCTTTAGCTGCTAATGTTTTCACTTGTTTTAGTGCTATTTGCTCTGCCAATTTGAACAGTGATGTAATGACATATGACTCCTTCATATTCAGTGGTACTCACAGCACCTTTGTCACTGGTGGCTCGAGAGCACAATGAACAGTATCTTGAGTTTAATGTATTTGTGGCTTTGTGAAGGCAGTGATGACACACAAGGGTTTTTTTTCCTCCTTCTGTTTCTGTGCTCTGTAATAGAAGACCCTGCCACAAAGACTGCGACCAGAGTATAATGAAAAATGCGAAGCCATTGTCAGTCATGGCAAAAATTAGCAAACTTTACTTTTTTTTTAAATTATTGAAGAATGGCTTTTCAAAGAGACATGCATTGTTCTAAAGAGACATTGCAGCATCTATCTTCCTCTACTTACAAAAGCTTTTTATCTTCAAACAAGAACTATATACTTGTTGAGGGCAAATTAATAGTCTGTCTATGAAGAAGTTTAAAGGAATTTTTAATTAGTAAATTGACCCATACTATGAGTCACCTGGAGAGGAATGACATAATTTCCTAAGACAGTTAAGCTTTCTTACACATATATTAATCAGTACCTTAGATTCAAGACCCTCTAGCTCTTAATACTATTTTGTTCTTGTACACCAATTTGATTCACTCCTGCAGCATCACTCAGAGTGACAGTAAATGCCTCTCAAGGTGCACAGGGGCAGCCCTCTGACCCTTGTTCTAGGCCCCTAGCATGACTTCCATTCATCCAGAAGAAATGTTATGTATCACTCAATTATGTTTGCTTGAATTCTAAAAAAAGAGTTTGACAGTCTATCTAATCGTCTTTAATACAAAGATATCATCAAAAATAAGCAGAGGTAACTATATAATGAAGTAAATAAAGGTGCATGCAGAAGAGTGGCCTAAACAGTTGATAAAAAGAGGCAGCCATTTCCAGAAGGTGGTTCAGAGCCTATTCATTACATGTTTGAATGAGAAGCATGAGTCTCTCCCACCATCTCCAAAGGGTCCCACAATTTTTGTCTTCTGAAAGGTGATGTAATGTATAAAAATGACAGGCATCATCATTTCAACATACCTCTTAGAAATAACCTCACATGCTGCTTTCTGTACAAAGCCCCGCTAATGAGAATTCCTTCATAAGAAAAGAAGGGTGAGGAGGAAACCAGAACTCAATCTGTTATGGAATGAATATAGAATACGACAGACTTTTCTCATTCCCATTCACATAGCTGGTAACTTGCCAGTGACTTGCCACTAGAGATACTGCCTAACATCCCAAATACAAAAAAAAAAAAAAAAAAAAAAAAAAAAAAAAAAAAAAAAAAAAAGGAAGGAAGAACACCACACACACACTGGTGCTCCAAACTGCAATATCAGAAAGCTATTATTTCAAACAGCATAGGAAAATATGAGATTCATTTATGTCAAATAAATGGGATTTTTTACTATTTTCAGCAATCAGTATAATAATCAGCACTTCCTACATACTTTACATCATTACTTTACATCATTGCAGCAGAGAAGCAACTTGTCTATAAAGATTCACCTTAATCCTAGCATCAAATGCAAGATATTTTAAAGGTATCCAGATATATGTAAACATTTAAGTAGGAATCAGCAGATCTCTAAACTGATAAACATTTCTCATAAGTTATGTATGAATTAAAATCAAGTTTTTATTAAAAATGCATAAGTATGATCAGTGGTGAATAGAACCATTAGCTATGCATGTTTACTTTTTAGTGAACACAGAAATCAGTAATTTTTCTTCTAAATGTCATTTCCATCAGAGAGTTATAGAATGATAAAATGCTTAAATGATTCTCAGATGCCATCCAGCTGGTACATGTACAACTGGGGAGAGGACATAAAATAATGAACTGTGAAATGTTTATTTGCCACAGGGGCAAGAAAATGTCATTTCAACTATTGTGCCCATTCTACTTTACAAGTCAGGTAGCACTCAAAAGCCCCTCACTTTCACTCACTGTGATAAAAAAAAAATAAATTAAGACTAATCTGGATGATAATAAACTATCTGATTCTTTTAAGTTATTGAATTTTCAGCACATTCTTTTTGATTGCACATTATTTACAATGCTCCCTGTCTTCTTCACTCCTGTTGGAAGCTACAGAAAATCATCCAAACCCCAAAATGAGAATAAATTGGTTTTATCCATGTGATTGTAGCATCATATTTTAGGGGATCATAAGGGAGTATGCACAAAGACTGACATTGTTCTAGCAAAAACAGGCTCCTTAGTTTCTCCTGACAGTCAATGAAGACACCAATACCTTTACAAAACAGCATTTCTCCATCTGTAGATCACAGTTGCCCTTAAAATCAAAAATTCCTCACTAAAATAACATTAGAAAATGCAAGCGGAAGGAAAATATAAATAATAAGTACTGTGAATTACTAACATCATACAATGGGTCTGTGATTTTTCTTCTCTCTCCCACTCCCAAAAAGCCCACTCTAGTTGAAAAACCACTTTACTTAAGGCACAATTCTAATGGTCAGTTTAGGCCAAGAAACAACATTAGGCGCTCTGACCTATTCCCTGATGGACTCCCTTTTCTGACCACAGGGAAGCCTAGAGAAATTATTCTGATTTAGTTAGATCATTAACACTCTTGTTCTCATCCAAATCTGAAAATACTCACTATTGTTATTCTCCATAAAAATATCACTGAAATTCAGGACCTTAAGTAAAATTCTGTGAAATTTCAAAACTTCTGGCATACCTTTTATAAAACACTATTGGAAACAGGTGTCTCTTTGGGCATTTTACACCTGGGATAATCTTTTGAGCTCTGTGGGACTACGGGACCAAAACCGAAGTTTGGAGTGTATTGGGATACACAAATAGTTCACTGACACTAGCCTCCACAGCAAATACTGACTGAATCTCACCAGTCCCTAAGTCCAGGGGAGCTTCTAAAACTTCATGCTGAATGAAACCGGATGTTGACATCTGTGTCATCAAATGCACCAAAACATTGGGAAGACCCTATATGGATTTAGATCCTTTTCTGTAACAACTCACCAAGTACTAGTTTTCACACCTTATCTGCTGCACTTTGGACTATGTACATTCTCATGGGCTAGCCTGGGACAGTAAAGTCACTACCAACTCAAAATATTATGTTTCTGTTTTGAACCATAGAACCTGTTCCTTTCTGTTAACTACAAAATGAGATACTTCCCTCCATTGACTGCAGACTGACTAGAGAAAACCTTTGGTGTATTTTTTAAAATGCTTACTTAGTGCTTTTTTGTAAAGCAACAGAAAAAAAATGAAAAAAAAAACCCACAACACCCTACACTCATTGTTCAAAGGTGCTAGCTCAAATCTTTTTCAATATGAAATTAATTCCTACTGTCACAAATTTTCCCCATGGCTATACAAGAAGAGTAACTTTGCTAGATATTCTAGGTGCCTATAATCAGGTAGTTTATTCAACTTCTCTCAATCTGTTTAAACCTTTCCTTTCTACCAAATACCAGAGTATTGGAATGTTGAGTCTGCTAACCAAACTCTAAAGGAGTTCAGCTTCAAAAAGCAGTGAATTAAAACTGTTATTCAGCTGGTCTTAAATCTTTTACCCCTGTAACTTATAACAACATACTTTGCTTTTCTTGAAATGCATGGCAGGTTACTCACAATTATTATACATCCACATGTCTATGAAAAATAATACTGTGCCATTCATAGCAAATGTCAAGCCACTAAAATTAAATTATATAACAGTGGACTGTTACTGCTGACATCCATTGTTTGCATTCATCACCCTTTTCAAGCTCAAGTTATACGGAAAAAAAAAGTTTGGTTATGAATTATCGCTATTTTATCTCAAAAACAGAATTAAAAAAAAAGTGTTAATTTTTCTATCAAGGTCTCACAAACTTAAAAACACTGCTACATATTTTCTCATGACAAGAGATGCTAGCTCTCTGAATTCATGATCAAGTTTCTGGTTTATCTATATCCAGCAACACCTCAAAATTTACTCTTTAGTGTTATACAATGGCTCTCAAACACGCATCTGCTGAAAGTCTGCTATTCACAGACTGTTTCCTTTTCATTGCTAGTAGGATCACATGTTTTTGGATACAATGAAACTTTCACTTTCCTATCAAATTTGAAACAAAGCAAGAAGCAGGACTTTAAAGAATGGACAGGCACAAGTTGTTGACATAGTCACAATTTCCAAAGCAGCACTTATATATATAAGTACTATCCAAAACACAGAAATCAATTCTTTCTATTCTTTGCAGATTAATAAAACTACAGATCCACAGGCTAAGCACAGCAACAACATCACTTTCCATTCCACGTGAAAAGCCCACGTTTTTCATTTCCCTTTTGCTAGCAGAAAATGTAGGAACATGTACATGTCATCAGAATTTTCCATCACAGACGCTTCTCTCCTAAAGCTGCTATAGAAAACCATTGGCAGCAGTGACAATGAAACACAATCAAAACACACACACAAAAAGAAAAACAACTCTTCCCCAAAACCCAGCAATTAAAAGCAAAGTCCAAAAATTTCACTACTGCTTCCCTTTAACATAAATGACAAAAAAAGGACATGCTATGTACACTAGTTATGTAGTCTGGTATGCTATGGCAAAGTACCTGACACTATGTATGGTGTAAGACCCTATATTAACAAAAATAAGTTCTTTATTGCATAATACTTCAGGATAGCTACTTCTAAGGAGTACCCTCTGTGACTGCCTTTGCTTTGCTCTCAGTGGGACCTGAGCGCTAATCCAGCAAACTTCACTCTCTGAAAGTCCTGAGACAATTCAACCTCTAAACTGTTAAAACATGAGGTTTTCCCCAAGTAAGGATATTCATGGTATTAAACTGCATTAAGCCTTGTAGCTAGGTTTGTGATATAGACTAGAGCCTGTCATGATCACCACTTCTGAAGTGTTTGAACGAGCATAAGAATGTTTGCTATTCATATTTTAATAAGGCAAATTTAAACTTTACAGGACTGATCACTAAGGCAGACTTTTTCTCCAAGTCCCACGCTCTGTCCTCTTTAGTTACAGCTGCCGATTTTCAATAATGCAAAGGAGAATTGGAAGAGTGCAAGAAACTCTTCAGTCTTATATCAAGTGTGCAATATAGATAATGGGCATCTCTCATGACATCTCTTGTCATAGAACAAAAATGATAAATACTTCTTCCCATACTAGTTTGTATGTAATTCACTTCCTGGGTTCCACCACTTTACCTGCTGCAGTTCAAATATGTATCCTTATGTCCGACAGGCCATTAAATATGTGTTTATGGACACCAGTATCACAGTTACATATAGAAATTACCTCAGTTGAAACAGTTTTTGAAACAAAGGATTTCTCTTAATTAGCATTATTCATTTGTGGAAGAGTCCAGAGCGAGGACATTCTACACAAACCATTAGCATTTTGATCATTTTTTTTCAGTAGCCAAAAGATTTGGCCTCTTAGCAAAAGCAACCAAATCTGCATCTTTTTTGTTCTGCTTGGCCAACATGACAGATTTGGACAGTGGCACCAGCCAGAACTGTAACAGGATGAGTTCACAAAGAGTCACCACGAGGTTGTGTATCCGTGTGCTCACGGCTCCAACTGTGAGGTATCAGCAAGGGAAAGGAGAGACTACAAACATCATACACTGAAGTTTGTGAAAGACACCAGTTTTTAGAGATTCAGGGATATGTACATTGTAGTACATGCATCTTTAGAGCATCAGGTTGAGTACCCCAGAATCACTAACTGACCCTTTGGATATATATATGTGGCTTGTTTACAAATTTTGTATAGTTTTTAATACTTGGTTGGAATATCTGAACTGCAGTACAATTTACTTAAGAAAAAAAAAGAAAAGAAAAAGAACAGGCAGAAATGGCAAATTTTACAGAAATAATTATATAAATGAATTCAGATGAATTTCAGAGAGAAGGGAGTGTAAATGCTGAATTATCTGTTATCTAATTAGCCTTGGGAGTATGGCAATCCTTGTCTGATGGATAGAAACAATTAGGAAATGATTACTGGGGACTTAAAATTTTGTTACGAAATACTGTCCTTTCTCATCACTGCACTTGGAGGAGAGACCTTCTAAGTTCAAAACATGTTGTACTTTTGACTGTTTTGTCATGCTCCAAGTTTTCCCAAGCAGCAACAGTGGGAAGGAAGAAAGTTTCAAACTGGTTTCCGTGGGGCTCTTGAAGACTTCCAGAAAGCACAATAATCTTGGCAGTTTCAACTTTGCTGCTTTTGTTATTAAAAAGGCCAGGCAACAAGATATTAGTGCTACTGATGCAAGCTATTAATAGAAAAGGAGACACCCAAAACCGAAGAGGTTTAAAGGACAAAATGAAAGAGCAGAGAATTCTTTTATTGCAAAAAGGATAGTTACCATACAACAAAAACCATCAGAGTCCCTATGCTCGTGGTTCTCTTTAGAAGGGAAAAGAACAAAAGAGACCAAAAGTAGTATCTTAAAAAAATATATACATACATATTTTTTTTGAGATAACAGATTTTGTATACAGAAGGCAAGGCCTTGTTCCTAACATGAGCAAAATTAGCTCTTACTTGCTGCTAATTTTTCTCATTGGCTACAAATGCAGAGGAAAATGAGCTGTCAAAGGTTGTTTTCCATAGCACAAATGAGAGCGCAAACAGCGTGGTATATGTATGTTAATAAGCAGAGAGGAATGATCAGTATGCCCTTGAGAGCAGAAGCATTCCTTGAGGTTTCTGATAATCTGATGGTATACAGTATGTTGCCTTAACTATGAGCACTTAAAATGCATTCATGAAAATAATTCTGTGCAGGGTCTCTCAAGCTAATGTAGCTCCACTCCTGCACTGGTATTTGAAACAACCACCTTTTTTAACCATTTCCGACATCTACGTCATTTATATACGTACAATATGCAACAGCTTCTCTAATGGACTGCAGTATTCCACAATACTGTTGTGCAGTGCCCACAAAGACCGATTAGATCACCACACCCTAGCTTTGTAGAGATGGAAGAACATATTTACATTAAAAAAATGAAAGAAACCTTTCTTCTTACCAACTTTTTTCCCCCGAAACAAAAGTATACTTTCTACTCAAATATGAACATTTTAAAACGGAATCCCTGGTACCAGTAACACATAATCTTCACATTGTAAATTTTAGGCTTTTTTTTTTAAGGTATGGTTATCAGTGTGGAAACACTTCCCACACCCATCTCCTCAGGCCAGATAACTACTAGATCCTTTGGTTTTGGTTTGCATCTGCATTAACATGGCTGTTAATTCTAGAATGAATCTTGACAGCATTTGCTCCTTTACACAGTCTTTACCTAAAAAAGTACTGACAATCGATTAATCACCCATGGGCCCACTGAGGAGAGTTAAATCTCCTTGACTTAAAACTCATAACCTATTCCCATCTGATGGTATATGGCACATGAAGGAATATGACACGTGATTTTAATAAAATGTGTATTTTTTTCCCATTCCATCTCATTTCTCTCATTTAAATGATTATTCCTGCTTTTAACCTATCTAAATGTCATTACATAGGCCAAGTGTGATTCAGAGGTTTGCGCTGCTGTTAGCACATCCTTTTCTTGCCCAATAAAAATTTTCAAGTTAGCTTTCAGTTTATGATTCTGTTAAACGTTTCCTTAAGCTACTCCAGAAAATAGCATTTATTTTTAAAATATATATTCATTTGAGCCTCTAGTTTACAACCACTTGTAGAAAGCTTAATGTAGAAAGTAATGCTACAGTTCTGCATAGCTTACCTGCTCATCCACCTGCTGATACGTTCCTACAGGGCATTTCTGTTGATGTTTTTATGAGTTCTGCATTCATTTTTTTGTCACCATGAGTTAGCAAATATGTTTTCCTTCACAGACTTTCAAAACAATAACAATTTAGCATCTTATCACATTCTATAGTCATCATAATCTCCTGGTTGTTAAATGCATTAAAAAAAAAAAAAAAAAAAAAGCTCTGTAAGAGGCACAATTTAAACCATCTTTTGTTCCCTTTGGAGGAAAAAAAAAAAAAGTAAGCCTCTGAAACTTAAATGGATCTGAAGAACTTCAGTCATTAATTTTATGTTTCCAATATGCTGGAAAAGGCTACATTCCTACCATTCCACACAAGATTCACTACTACTGTTACTACGATTCAAGATTTTTTTTTTTTTTTAGACAATATGCATGAATAAATCATGTCTGAGAAGATACATCCAGTTACAAAGAATTAGATAACTTAGGTGGAGAACAGCATATACAAATAAAAGGTTTTCCAGAATACAAAACAATTAAGGGTTGATGACAACCGATAAAAAGATCACAGGCATTTCAGATTTCTGATCTGCTAGCACATCTTTCTTTCCTACGTACTGTTTTACTGATTTGGTTCCTGAAATCTATTATTTTTCTTCTTCTGTAGTTCTCTTAGTACCTGCCTGCAGGAAAGAAATTGGCAACAATGCTGGTTGCTATTGACTGACTTACACTTTCTCAGCAAAACTATTCAGTAAGAGCTAGAGGGATGGAGTAACATGAAATATTCCCTTTCTGCCATAAGGTTAACTGCTTAACAAAGGTGCTTCCAGCACCTGTTCTGCCAGCACACGAACATTCGATATAACGAGAATAAGAAATGGGGCATATTCCATTGATAGGTCTTTATCTGTGTGTCATTGCATCCAAATCCACAGGAATTCTTACAGCACATATCTGATTTCACAACAATGAAATAATCTACATATACATTACAAGAAGGGACGTAAGTTTCTTAACTTTAACCCCAGTCTCTTTCAAAGTGCCACAACACAATTGCACAGCCTAACCATCTTGCTAAGCATATTTATTTTTAGGCAGCTTCTTTTGTATTGTATCTCAGTGCCTACTTTTTAAACTCAGTCTAGTTTCGCTGGTAGCTGAGCTTACAAGTGCTGCCACATGTCTCCTCCAAAGGTAAATATAAATATATGGTTGAGTTCTGTAGCAACATAATGATACAGTGTTAACATACACTGGACAGCAAGTCTGAAAGAAAAAAAAAAAAAAAAGGAAGAAATACATCTGCAGAAGAGCTCAGGCCTGACAACTTCACACAGACATACACCTGTATGGCAAACTGTTTGCAAGCTGCGCATCACCCCTGACACGCGTCTCTGCCTTACACAGGGCCAGTCAAAGGAAACCAGGTACCAACTTGACTCAACGCTTGGGAGAACTCCCCGAGTTTATTAACTCCGCCGTGCGCCCACCGCAGCCTCCCTGGCAGAACCCCCGCCAAACTACCTGTAACACAGCCCCTCTTTCCCACCCTGCCGCCTCGCGCGGATCCCCATCCCGGCTCCCGCGTCCCCCCCTCGCCCAAAGCACAGGCGCTGCCTTCCCACCCTGCCCCTCCCCGGGCCCCCACTCCGGGCAGCGGGGGAGCCGCCCCGCCGCCCCCTCCTTCCCTCCCTCCCGCCTTCCTTCCCCCCCTCCTCCGCGGGCCGCCCCCGCCGCCACTCACCAGCTGCGCGCCGCACACGGCCACCAGCGTGCACCGGCCGCTGCAATAGCCCATGGCTCCCGGCACCCCGCGCCGCCGTCCCGCGCCGCGCCCACTCAGGCGGCGGGAGAGCACCGCCCGGCTGCCGCCCGGCTCCCGCCTGCCACCGGCGCGCCCCAGCCCGGGACCCGCATGGGGGCGCGCCCGCCGCCCGCCCGCCCGCCCTCAGCCGCGGCCGCAGCGCCCGCCGCTTCGCCGGTCGCGGGCAGCGGGGCTGGCCGCCCCCGCGGAGGGCGGCAGCGCCGGGGGGAGGGCGGCGGCAGGTGCCTGCAGGAGCAGCCGCGCTCTGCCGCGCAGCCCCAGAGGCATCTGGGCTTCAAAGTTTGCCCCCTCAACTCCGCTCGCAAACCATCCGGGCTCGCAGCCGTCTGCGGCGGGGGGAGGCGGGGGGAGGAGGGGAGAAGGGAGGGAGGGACGGACGGACGAGGAGGCGAGGCAGGCGGCGGCGCTGAGCTCGGTTCACGCTCGCAGAGCGGCTTCCCTCCTGCCTACGGCGCGGCACAGCTGCTCCCCCGCCCGCCTTCGTCCTCCTCCTGCCGGTAGGGCTCAGGCAGCCCCAGCTGTGGAACCCCTCTCCCGGGGGCTCCGCCGCGGGAGGGCGCGGAGGGGCGGCGCAGCGGCGGGGGGCGCCTCCGCTTTGTCTGCGCGGGCGCGGCGAGCGCGGCTGCACCTTCCCGGGCGCCTTTGTCTCGGCGGGACACCTCTCCGCGCTCACCCTGCCCGGGGCTCCCCCGCACCGCACGGCGCCCGTCGCAGCCCCGCCGCCGCACCCTGACAGAGGGACTGTGCCTGTGCGGCAGCGGGACACGGCCCGGCCTGCGGTCACGGCAGGGAAAGGGAGGGGAGCGGGGCCCGGCCGCGGGCGCGGAGCGGAGCCGGCGCGACCGCAGCCCCGCGGTGGTGCGCGCTGCTGCCGCCTGGCGGGCCGCGGGCGGCGGTGCAGGGGAAGCCGCCCCAGGCGCGCTGCCTCCGCTGCTGCCGGCACCGGGGAGAGCTCCCCGGGACCGCCGGGGACACGCCGGCCCCCACCTGTCCAGCGCCCCGCTGTCCCTCCCACCCTGAGCAGAGGTCACAGGCGGAGGCAGATCAGAAGGGTCTGACCCGGAAGACTGGGAGGGATCCGAGGCAGAGGCTGGGAGCTGGAGGGTGAGGGCAGGAAAAGAATATTAATTGGTTTCAGGGAACTGGTTCTGCCCACCATTATGATGAGGAACGTTTGCACTTAGTGACTTGATCCGGCCTTCCTCTGCTGTTACAAGCATTCAGAATACATCAAGTTGATGGGAAATTATGTGTCAGGATCTGGTGTGTCAGTCAGCCTCCAAAGGTGGTTAATTGCTGTGTCATCAGCAACCACCTTGACATTGCATTTGGACCAGGTCACTCTTACTGAGCTGCCCATTAACAGAGGTAGTTTTATCAGTGACATCAACAGTTACGAACTGGAGGAATGTCGCTGGGTTTCCTGAGCACATGGGGATATTTGTTTTCAGCACAAATACCCTGTAAAACTGAAAGCCCTCTGGAAGCTTAGAACCCCATGTAGCTTGCTCTCACTTTATAGGCAAGTTTGTCAAAATAGTTGGCAAACTGTCAAATGATCAGTTATGACTCCTAAAATTCCTATAATGTAATGAGCACTCCACAGGGAAGCAAAACACACACAAAGGTGACAGTGTTTGTCCTCTGCTCCATAAGTACATTCTTCTAATTTTCAGCCTCTGTGCTGTCAGAAACAGCATGGACCAGTCAAATCACTGGTCACTAGGAACACCAAACACAGTGAACATGCTCACTTCAGGATTTAAGGAGGCAACTACTAGGGATAGCCATACCTGAAAATAAACAAAGCTGTGGGACAGCTCAGCTGTCAGAAAGCAGAGATGTCCAGCAAGTGGCACAGAATAGTTCTGAACTCAAACAGTCTTTCTTGACCTCTTCAGCATATCATGCTTACATTTATAGGATCACAGAATGGGTAGATTTGCAAGGGACTACAGTGGGTCGTCATCTGGTCCAACCTCCCTGCTCAAGCAGGGTCATCCTATAGCACATGGCAGTGGCAAGAACATTGTATCTCATTATCTGAGACTGGGAGCTGAGAAGCTAACAGAAAGGGCAACTTGTACTCATGTAGACTCTTGAGAAGAAGCAAACAGTAGTTCTCTCTCTGTGCCCTTAACTGATCTGGTTGTTCATTACAGTGGGAAGTTTCTTAAGGAAAATGTGGGCAGTAGTGACAGAGTCCAAAATGACAATCTTCATGGACTCCAACAGCTTCCCAAAATTCCCTGATCCCTTTTCTTTTCAACACCTTCTCCTATAGCTTCTCATTGTAGTAAGAACTTCAACTTCTTTGCCTTCTAAGTACCTTTAAAGTAAATATGTCTATTTCTGTCACTGTTATCCAGTTCCACCTGTTCTGTGACTTACCTGTCCATACAAACTTCCTTTCTCCATGCCACTTTTATCTGTTTAATCTCTTTTATCAAGAGGACTCAAAGCGAGCCACAGGATTGAGCTCTCATTGGATCAAATGCTCAGGGTCTTCTTGAGTCCAGTCTAAGCCTGTCCTTGGGGCCCTGCAGCTTTAGCATGCAGCAAAATCAGCTGTGTACACACAGAAATACTGGTTTTTAAGTTCCCAGTTAGACTTAACAAAAGACCTGTTATGTGTGCTCAGTGAGTAATTTCCAAACATTCATAACTTTGTCAAAACAAAACCAGTTTTCTTCAAAGGCAGGCTGTGCAGTGCTCTTCACTGAAGGTTATTCCATGCAAAACATTAACTTGTGGGTTACAGTGGTTTCACCAGTTGGTTTGTAATAAAAAAGGCAAAAAACCCCCCCCCCAAAACAACAACAACAAAAAAACCAACTCAGATAAAAATAGGTTTCCCCGTTTCCCTTCACTCTTCTCATAATCAAGTGTAATTTTATTCCTATATCTATAACTCATTTCTGGGAGGAGATCAGTTCCAAAATCTGTGACTGTCACTAATGACTGGAAACAGGAGGCTACAGGTTCATTATACAGTTCCAGTTATAGGAGCTCGTTGCTGGTGCCTATACACCCCGGATGTCTGCTCTTTGGAGACGAGAGGGGAACACGCCTTTCAGCAGCATAATGGTGAAAGTCTGTGTCCCCTAGAGTGCCTTCCCTGTGATTTGACAGAACTTATTAATTGGTTTTTAGCCTGACTCTAGCCTGCTCCTTCCCTGAGCCTGGGGGAGCACCTGGGGAAAAGGGAAGCCCAAGGAGGGCTGCAGCTGCCAGCCTGCTGCATCAAACCCGCAGCCACGGGGGAGAACAAGGACTTGCAAGAACAAGCCGCAGGCCAAACAGACCAGCAGGAGGGGCCACGAGCGGCTTATGGTCTGTAGCTTCTGTATCCCTTTCCCTTAATAAAACTTTTATGTGAAATCCGTTAAGCCAGCACAGTGTGGGCTCAGAGGTGCGTCATCCCAAGCATTCCAGCCATGTAGGAGCTTGCTGCCACCAGTACCATCTCCCCAGGCTGTCCCAGGTGCCAGTAAATCAGTGTGGGCTCCTACCTACTGCATTCCATTCTCGTATCAAACTAGTCTGAAAATGCTTTGTAATTAATAATGTTGTCATCAATAGTAAAGGGAAAATATTGTTTCAATTTAACCAACACCTCGTTAACAGAGCAGACCTTACTGTGTGATGTGCATGTACATTATCTGCAGAAAAAATCAATTGGGGGGAAAAGAAGTGATTAAAATATAATACAAAATTATTACAGGCTTAAGCACACTGCAATAAAAATTCTATTCAAACCTCTAAGACTGTGGCAGTATTAAATGATTTTTTTGAACATCATCTCTACCATGAAGATTGAGTGTCAGGTACTTTTTTTTACCTCCTGCAGGATTTCAAGACTTGATTGCCCAAATGACAGTTTACTTATTTTACTGTCACATACTTTTGTGAAATGCCATAACAAGTTGATTACAGGTTTCACATTTTGCATAGTGACAAAATCATCTGTCGTATAATAGTCTGATGCCTGAAAACCATTTAACTAAGAAGAAGTTTCTACTGAAAATAATGATATTTGAAACATTAAGTGGATTTAAATGTGTACATTTTCTAAGTAAGTCTTTGTTTTAACTGAATGAGAGGAGCAGTGTTATCCCTTTCAGGCATGAATTTAAGACTTGTAAAAGTCACCAGACAACAACTAGCCAGAGGGTGAGATAAGTTAGGAGGGGCATCATTTCATGAATGAAATGAAAAACAGAAATGGGAAGCCTAGTGATATATCATGGCTGCTACAAAGATGAAAAAGTCCTTCGCTGCTATTTGCAAAACCCATTATTTTTACCAACCTGCACTGGAGATCTTAGGCCATGTCATGCACTCTGGCTACTGCAAACCAAGTCTCCCTTTCCCCTAAGCACAGAAGTACTGGTTCACTGGAACTGCTGCGAAGAAAAGAATAAGATTTTACTTTCTTATTCAATAATATCCATACCTTAGATGAGATGTAAGTAATAACAGTAATAAGGATAATCCATTCATTTAATGTATTCAGTTTCTTGACTGATTCTAAGTGACTAGATTTTGGAAATAATATGATGTGTCATTTCTACCGGTAAGGGAATATTCTGGGCATTTCATTACTGGTAATGAGTGGATGAAGTAATGGTAGTAGCAATCTCACTTCTTGTGTGCGATCAAAGGACAAGCCAGTTTTCAAAATGTGAAGGGGATAGGATGAAGATTAGCAAGCTGTTAGATTGAAGAAGAGAATGATGTGTCCCTGGCACTCTGTCATATACTGACTTTGTAGACTGTGCAGCCATCACATAACCTGCCATTACGAATGCTAGTAAAAAATCATAGTGAATTATGCATGAGGATGAATGCTGAACCTATCTTGAGAGGTGCTGCACCCAGGTGCTCAGCTGATCTCCTGCAGTGGGCTGCAGCACAGGGTATGACCAGAGATCAGCAGAGTAGTGTCCAAGGGTCTCCGGCCTTCCTGGGCCACCAGCTGCAGCACACCACAAGCAGCAAAAAGCCTGCTCTGGCCAGATCAGTGGCAGCCAAGTCCTGTCACTGCATCCTTGCTGCTGAGTTTGTTTTCCACCCAGGCTGGGGAGACATTAAGGATGCAAGAGCTTTGGCATTTTTTGGACTGTTCCACCTTCTGTGGGAGAATGGGAAAAATAGGAATCTGAGGAAAGGAGGAATTCCTTGACATGTTTTCTTGCTTCACAAAGGAGCATGGATAACAAAATTGTCAGCCTGAAGGCTTATCATTGCTCTCTGTGGACACAGTTTGTACAATGTTTTTTTTAACTAACACTGTAATTTTCTGTGCTCTTATTAGTTTTTCTGGGGAAAAAAAAAGAGTCTAATAATGCTATCACTACTTTATTTTTAGTCAATGTTTTCTCACTTGTGGACATTAAAGCATTGTATAGGTAATTTAATATTATTGATCCTACATTTCAGTAGATCTGAGTACAGAGATTTGAAACACTTCATGTGTTAGATACTTTTGACATCCTCACAGTAGATTTTTCTTATCTGTCTCCTATAAACTCGTGTAACCTTTAGCAAGTCGATTAAACATTCTGCTTCTTATATACCTCATCTGGAAAATAAATGTGTTCTCATTTTGCCTAGGGCAAGGTAACACAAGGGAGAAATCATTTTCATAGCATTGGAATTTCTTCTCACATTTAAATTGGCCAATGAGGAGGTCAAATTATTCTTTGTGACTATCGTTTTTTTCTATTTGCTTCCTTGTCATGAAATCATGGATGCATATCCATTAACATTATATTTTTAAGCATTCTGCTATTAATGTTCTCAAAAGTTGCCTTGTCCTTAAGCCAGTGTCAAATCTAATCTTCATTTATCAAGCTGGTATTGAATGTAATCTATTTAACAAATTATTTTAACACATTTTAATTCTGAAATAAACAGGCTCTGTTTTCAGCAAATATTTTGATTGCCAGTGAATCTAAAATCCTGACATTTGACAAACAGAAGGATGCTTTCTTCTGTGGTGAGGCTGAGGCAGAAGTGTGACTATGGTCTTTGAAATGGAGAAAAACTGGGGAGAGCGATAAAAAAAATGGCTTGTATTCAAGGCGGAGATTTGATAGGCAAACGGAAGAAGTAGAATGAACCGTCGTACTGCCAGTGTCCAAAGATCTGAGCAGCTGGAAGAGCTCTGGTAGCGCTCAGCCGCAGCTGAACCTTGATGCTCTTTGTAAACTAAGACCCGTCAAAAGAGGGCACTGCGTTCATGCACAGACACGGCACCCGACGCCGGCCGCTCTTGCGGATGCTTATGGATGCGCAGATTCCCAGCCCGCAGCGCTCCCGCCCTGCTTTGCCCTGCCCTGCCCGCCACGCCGGCACCGCCCCTCTCCGGCCGCCGGGGGACGGAAGAAGCCGGCGTGGATACCAAGCTACGGGAGGCAGCTGTGCCTAACGCGGTCTCGCTTTGCCACGCAGGCAATTAATGGGCTTCATGAAGAGTGAACCGTCGGAAGGAAAAGGCGTGCAGCAGGTCTAATGATCTCTTCTGGACTCTGATCTTGGAAAACCCTACTGTAGCCTTGTAAATCATTCAACAGATCAGAGAGAAGAATAACCCAAGTTATGTTTCTAATAACCCAAGTTATGTTTCCTTATAACATTTTAATGGCTTTCTAAGCGAAATGGAGTCCCTTTGTTTACCCAGACTAGCCTTCTGCAACAGATGATAGGTCTTCCCTGGGCTGATTTCTGACTGAACTAAACTTGGGAAATACTGTTCCAGACATTATTTAGAATTTTCAAAAGCAAGGGATCCACAAATCATTCTGTAATTAATCCTAGAGATCCAGTCGAAGAAATAATATTAAAAATTTACATTTTATTTCTGTCTAAACCTTATTTTTAAAGAGCTGCTTCTTGCTCAGCCTCTAACAGCAACACTGAAAAGTTCCCTTTAGAACTCAAAAAGGTTGTTTTCTTCCCTCTATAAGCTTGTCTTGACTGTTGCCATTTCAATATATAATCCTCCTTCTGATAAGGTAAAGACTTTGGTCTCCCTGTGCGTTACACTACCAGGTAGATTTTTCAATCCTTCAATCACTTTCACAGATTTTTTTTTTTTTTTTTAATCCTCCCTAGCAGTTCAATAATTTCTAGAAATTTGGGCTGTGAAAGTGAGCACAATATATTATTAAGGCATGTGGCATTTTGAAATGCAAAAAGCCTCATATCAGATTTGCTTTCATCATCCTCATGAAATGTCCTGTCCATCTTGTTCATTTTCCATGACCTCTAGAGCTCCTCCTTCTCTAGTTCTGTTTCCTGAGATAGGCTCCTCCATGGATTCCCTCTGAATTGCCTTATCTTTTCCTGGCTGTGGGACTTTGCATTCTGTCCTGCTCAGATAATTCTTTCTTTATGTTCAGCTGGCCAAATTACCCAAGTTCCATAGAACAACCAGTCCTCTTGACAACATGCCACTGAAACTATTTTTTCATCTTCAAACTATATTATAGGAATTTCTTTTGTTTTTCTTTTTATGTAGAAATATTTTAAATGGTAGATAGTACAAGGTGCTATTGATATACTCAGAGGTTGTTTTCCATTTAAAGTTCTAATTTGAGATGTTTTATGAGCTACTTTTTTTACTAACTTACTATGCTCTATGTTGACTTTTCATCCTTCTAGTTTTCCTAATTAAATGGTCATCAAAATGAGCTCAAAAAGCCTGAACTTTTTGAACGAACATGGCTACTATCATCATTCAAACTTGTAATCTTGTCAATAAAAGCCATCAAGTTAGCTTGATAGGATCCATTTTCCATAAACTCATGTTGATCAGCATTAATTATCCTCCTTTAATTCTTTATTAAGTGAGTTTTATATCAACTGTGTCATCATTTTGCTTCAGATCAATGTTAGACTGACAGGTATATAGTTGTCCAGGTCACCTCATTTAAAATATTGCCTTTTAAAATATTGGCACAACATTGGCTTTCCTCCTTTTCACTAGGGTTTTTCTGGTGCTCCAATCCTTATTGAGAATCAACATTAATGGTCCAGACTATTTCTTTACCAAATTTTTCTAAAAATTCTCCATGAAAATTACCTGGATCTTTTTATTTGGAAATGTGTCCTGTTATTAACTGCTTTTTAATTCTCTGAAGTGACCACTGGAATGGAAAGTACTTCAGCCTTACCTTATGATAAAATTTCTACTTTCTCCTCTCCTAAACAGAGAATGGGGCTATGCACTGAGCACACATGGTTTGTCTGCATTATTATTCTTTATTCTGCATTTTGCATCTGCTAGTGCAAAACCGATATTGTTCTTCACTTTTATTTGCTTTTAATATCCTTTTAAAAAGCCCAAATAATATCTCTTCTTATTGACCTTAGCAGCCATGGCAGGTCTTATTGCCTTTTCAATTTTGTAATTGATTAATCTTGATTTACTTGAATCTGGTGAGGTCTATTATTAAATGATTGTGTATTTTACTTTTGTTGCCTTTATCTATTTTCTCTGGTTCCTACTTCAATATATGCTCATTATGTTGTGATACTATTTCCCCCCCTTCCATTTAATTTGGTTCTTAATTACTATCAACTCACTGAAATCAACCCATTGAAAACAATACAGGATCAGTGCTGACTGAGCTTTGTTTTCTGTGCAAACAGCAAATCTAAGAATTTGTATTAATATAACCATTATTTTTCCCTAGTAATATGTTAGAAATTTTTACCTATAACTTTGAGATGCTAGAAGAATGTTAACATTGGCAGTAGAATTTCTTCAGCATATGTCACTCAGGCTGAAGTCCCTCTGATTACACAGCCATTTAGTCCTCCTACAGTATAGATAGATACTCACCTGAGCCCAGGGCTTCCTTCTGTGATATGGTAACTTGCAGTCATTCCCAGCTGCTACTATGTACTTTGCCAGTTAAATACCCACCCCAAAACTTCCAATATTTGTCACTTCTACATTGTCAGCACTTGGAAAGAGCCATTTTTGACATGAAGTGTCTTTTTGCACTCTTTCTCCCAACTTCCTCTTTCCTAAATAGATTACAGCCAGTGATTTCAGTATTCCAGTCATGCAGATCACCCAATCAAGTCTCAGTAATGCCAACGAGGACAAATTCATGCTCATAAATGAGCCATTCCAGCTCTTGTTTACTAAAAAGGCTCCTAGCCTTGCCATATAGGCAATTAAAGATTTTTTTTTCTTCCTCATATCCTTTGGATTTTTGATTAATTTTGCTCTGTCTTCATTTTTTGCTAAATTTGACGGTTCTCTTCTCCTCATCTCTCCATCATCCCCTCTTGTTATTAGTTTGTCATCTTCAGACATTTGTGAAAGGACTCTGGTGCCTTGCTGCCAGGTAGAATGTGCAGGGGAAGCCCCCAACGCAATGCACGTCAAGAGGCAGAAAGTGAATTTACAACAGCAAGTGTAGAGTGCTACCAAAGATAGGCAGCATGAATTTCTCCAGAATCAGGCATCTTCTTATGCCATGATTCGCATTCAATTACAAGGCTTAGGGTATAATTTCCCATTTTGTTTCTACTAGTAGTAAGATCAGTGAAAAAAGTTCCTGTTTTTCCCTCTCACTAAGGCATCTGCCATGATGGACCACCTTCTGAGAGACACTGTACAACTCTGCATGGAATTAGGCTGTAAATCAGAGCTGTGAGGAGATTCAGGTTTCCAAAAGCCGTCCTCTGTGCAGGCTGGGGTGTTGGGGAAATCTGCTGGACAGCAAGCTTGCAAGTGGGAGTGGGGTCCCTGGTAGCCCTGCTGTGGCATGGTTGGCTGCTGAAAGTTCCCTGGTCAGAGACACAGATGCAGGAGAAATACCTTTACTTCTCCACACAGGACCCTTCTGTGCTGGGGGAAAGCAGGGGTGACCATCTGAATTTTCAGGTCCATCTGGCTCTTAGGCAGAAATCCTCAGCACTGTTGATGGGGAAGACAGGCAAAGAGGTCTCTCTCATGCTCCTCCTCTCTTGTGCCTGGAAAGCTGTGACAAGCAGCACAGGAACAGCTTCCAGCTCTGGGATTAACACAACTCACAAAGAGTAGGGAAAGGACTTTAATGGATAAAGTTTTGCTGACTGGCTTAAAACATTTATCAAATAGGAGTGTCACATTTTGTGTCTCAGCATTCAGATAACAGCAAACTAGTTTATATTTACTTGAAGATGATCCTTTCCATTTATTTTTCATGAATGGTGATTTTCTTCAACTATACAGCTGATACAGAGATTTGAGATAGATGTAATATGTGGAGATGATAGTGCAAGATGTTATTGTGCTAAAAAGAGATACATGTTGGAAAATTATTAACCTTTCAGACCACTGAATGTATGTTAGTTAAGTTGTAATAATAACTCCCAAACAGTTTTAGATTAGTTTGGGGGGTTTGAGTTGTTTTTTTTTTTTTTTTTTTTTTTTTTTTTGTGGGGTTGCGTTTCTTTTTCAGATTTATTTTCTTTTTCTGCCAAAGTGAAATAAAGGAAGTTTAGGTCAAACACCTCCTCAGGACAAGAATTACATCTTTTGGTGCAAGAAGCTGTAACAAACTTATCATCACATCATAAAACTGTGAAATAAACTTCTTCCCTGCTATCACCCAACTGTCAGAGACCTAGTTACGGTTTGTGAAGCTAGTTTAAGCTTTGGTTTTAATTATATTTTTTTTTTTTCTTTTTAGTAACAGGCTCCTGAAGTGTCCACCAATCTGATTATTTAGAAGTAATATTATCTGATTATTACTAGAAATTTAGGATTTATTTTGTTCTCTCACACACATTTCATTAGCTTCTCCTTCTTTAAACCTTTATTTAAAATTAATCTCTGATATATTTTTTCCAGCATGAAATACAGGTTTCACATACCACTGAGACATATGTAAGCTTAACAAGCAACTACCTGAACAGTGTAGCCTGCAACTACCAATTCCAATTCTTTTTATGAAATACTTTTTCTTCCCTAAGCTGTGCTTTAAATATAAATTGAATTCTTCAGGAGAGAGATTGGGCCTTTAACTGTATCACAAAATGTTTAATACATTTGAGCATTTAAGAAATGACATTAAATAGGCTAGGCCATTAAAGAACTGTGTTCTTTAAGCTCCTATTTTGTGTATCATGTTAAGATTTATTGCAGAATTTTTCAGTTGCTCTTAAATGCATTGAGTATTTCAAAGGGATTTAATTTCGGTTTTTTCTTTAGCCATGGCAGATGTCAGCCCTCTCAGTTTTCTTGCAATTAATACTTTTACAAATTTTTCATGTTCTGCCTTGAGGTTAGATTTGAATAAGAAGGGTTTATCAATTCCTGCAGCCACCAGATCCAGGGTTTTATTGTTGTTGTTCCTATATTTTTCTCTATGTTTTTTATCTTTTTATTTAAGATTTGTTTTTGCTTCCTTCTCCATGTGTCTTTTCCTGATGGTCCAGAGTGTTTCTTTACCTTCATCTCTGGACAAAACCTCCCTATTTTATTTGCACTGTGGATGCAAAACACTCATCTCTATTTCTATGTTTAGGAAAATATATGTGTTTTGTTTCTTGTTTGGTATTGAAGTTCGTGTGGTACATTTCAATACATGCCCTCACCTAACAATACATATGTACCTCCCACGTGTTTCCTATCCATCCCTCCAGACAGCTACTGAGTATTACTAACCCATGTACCTGTTCTAGAAGCACACAAAGGTAGACTAACTTTGGCTTGAAGACTTCTGAGAAAATACTAATTTTGCTAGCATTTTCCTATAGTTCTTTGGAAACAATGAAAAAGCTTTTTTCATTTTCACTGACCCTGAAGAAATAGAGCTGCAGATGATAGTGAAGAAGATGGTAAACAATGTAAAAGACTGTTTATTTCTGAGGGTAAGAGTTCAGTACCGTTTCTGCCATTATATTCAGTAAAAGGCCAAAATAAATCTCCCCTTCAGTCTATTTCTCAGGATTATTTTGCCTAAGAAGGTTTAACCAGCCTGGAGTAATCTTTTAGTACATGTTAGGAAGATTTCACATAAATAAATCATCCATAGTAAAACTGTAGTCTCCAATCACATTTTATTGCTGTTCCTCTTTGTTCTTTCTTCATCACATTTTCTTTGGTTGTTTTACTGCCTGACACTGTTCCTTGCTTACATATTGACTCACTTTCTCTTTGGCCTCACTGCCTGTAGGTCTTGCTTCCGTGACCAAGCTTTCTTTGCTTCACTGAAGTTCTTTCTTCACTTGCAAAAATCCCTTCCATATCCCAAGCTTTCTTAAGAACTCTGAGGTTCATTTCCAGATAATTCCAGTAGGAAACTCTCAAACTGATTTTTTTTGGCTAGTCTTGGGGTTTTCTTTCCCACTTATTTGTTTTTCTTTACTCTCAAAACATTAGTCACAGTAGTCTGATTTTGTCTTGAACAGCACTGGGGGGAAAAATCACATAAGCTGTACATTCAACATCTGTCTACAGGGTAAAAGAGAGGAAGACTCAGAGACACTGGATATTCTTCCCACTTCTGCTGTTTGTTGATTATAGCAATTTGATCAAAAAGCATTGAAAAAAATCAAGAAATGAAGATACTTCATTCATGCAGGTTTTGACATTGCCAAAGTTCCCTATTACAAGTGACTATTCAGCTTGATTCTATTTGTAGCTTTCTTTTTAATTATCTAAAAATGAGATAGGAAATGAAATGTAAGTGAAAAAAACCCCAAATATTGAAGTCAATACCCAAGCTATAAAGCTTCATTTTTCTTCTTACAGTAAGCAACTTCTCCTGTAAATATGCAGAGTAATAAAGTTATAACATAAGAATAAACAATCTTGTTCTCCATGCCCTCTGCAAACTATATTACTAAAGCGATTTTCATTTCATCAAACAAGATTCTAGGAGTGGATAGAGCTGACTGGGATAATGCAAATCATCACAAAAAAAGGAATATGATCAGAGTTTTCTTTTTTTTTTTTTTTTTAACACCAGCCTGTATGAGTTGAATTTATTTTTCTCTACATTTGTCTGCTTTATCTATCCTTGATGCATTTCTTTTGGATGATTCACTCAAGGTGATCTTTTTACAGCATACATATGGCAGTTGCCATCTCGGTCAACACAAGAGCTGTTCCTCACCAGAAGCACAGTCAGCCCATAAGACCATAGGCTCTCCTTCCCTCCCTCATATCTCTATACAGCCACCACACACAGCATGCAGTTGGCTTATGGATACATCAATTACACAGCAATAATCTGCTCCCCTGTGGGCTGTGTCTTTTGCAAAGGGGTAAGGCCTTTTTTACATTTTACAGATGTGTGGAGCTCAACCTTTTTGGTTTTGATTATTCTTT
Organism: Coloeus monedula; assembly: GCF_965178545.1. NCBI lineage: Eukaryota > Metazoa > Chordata > Aves > Passeriformes > Corvidae > Coloeus > Coloeus monedula. Next base: position 67,576,766 of record NC_138782.1, read on the forward strand.
TCATGTAGGCCCACAAAATTTCTAACACCATGGCAGTCAACTGAAACTTCTGATTAAGAGTTTTGCCTTCATGTGCCAGGAAGCAGAAAGTAACTCTGCACTGGTGGTGGGCACGAGTTCGGTTTCTGGGCTAACCCGTCCGCAGCTGCACGGAGATAGCATCTAGCATCTGGTTTTCCTTGGTTCACAGGCTTTTTTATTAGATCAGATGAGCAACCAGCAGAGGGGAAAAGTGCCTTCTTGGTTTTATAGGCTAACATTTGCTGTTAGCCTGTTCCACATATGGATTCTAGGGCTGCAGAGAAAAATGAGTATAAAATTGGATCTCAGAAAATACACTGCCTTTGAGAACTATTCATGGGCTGTCTGGGCTTCAAAGGTGTACCTCACCTGTTTGTTGTCTGTATTGAAAATCCTAATCCTGCCTGTAATAACAGCCTTTGTATAATTCTTTTTTTCCTTCTTGTCCATACAAATGGAGTAAATAAATACAGGTGAGAGAACAGAAACACAGAACAGTCGAGGTGTAAGTATTAGAAAGCTACCTGGATTTCTTCAGTTGGCAGAGCTGAGATGCATAGACATTTGAGATTGACTGCATCCATTTTCCTGTATCCAGCTCGTATATCTTAAATCTGGGTGGTGGTGGTCAACAAAGCATAAATATATTGTGTATGTGCATTCTGACAGCACATGTATCTTAAGAAAATCTCACTAAAAAGCACATAAAACAATTGTTGCAAAACCATTTTTTTTATATCACAGCTAGTCATGTGCCAGGAAGATGCCAGAAAGAGTGTTAAAAATACTGTAAATATTCAGCTCAAAGTGTGTTTACATTTGCAATATGTTCTTTTATGTGAAAGAACAGCGACAGAATGAAAGGAGAATCCTCGCCTTGGTAATGACTATTTTAATGTCTGCTCAAAGCTTTGTAAATAATGCAGCACTATAAAATTTAGTCATAAGAAGTAATCATTATCTCTCAATAAAAGAGAATAATTTTTCCATTTGACCTGACATATAAATGTCTATAAACATTATATTTATCTTTAAAAGTGTTCCTTCTATTCATATGCTAACACAAGCAATGTGAACACTTCTAACATCTCAGAAAATTAGCCCATAGTACACCCAGTTGCCTGTATTTTCCAAAAACTGCAGTCTTGAACAGGAATTTTTATGCTTCCAACAGATTGGGTCAAAGTCAACAAACAGGCACTGGAATCTTCTTTTGATTGCTTCTGTAAACTTCCTTCATCAGTGGATGCTGAGAGCTATTAGTGAAACATACTCCTGTTCAAGTAGACCAAAACCTTTTTTCACAAAATTCTCAGATGTTTCCTTGAGTCATGATGAGAAAATTGTGGAGAATTACATTATATCTTAATAGAGAATTTTTAAGTATGGCTTATTAATTGGAAGGTGATTATTAAGCAATTTTACGTTACTCTGTCTTGAGAGAGAGGTGATACGTGATGACTGATACATTGCCAAGGAATTTTATCTTCCTGTTTACATGTAGTGTGCTGCTGTTATATGGTCACAAGATGTGACACATGCTCTGTGTGCCAAGCTGGGAAATATTTGCATTCTATTTGTTGGCAGAGTAAACAAAAGTGCATTTTGTGTGATACTTACAGTTAGATAAGATGAAAAGATTTAATGTAGGAAAGGAAAACAATAGCAAGCAGCATGATACAATACACAACACCAATGTAACAAAGGATGCATATGGGCCTTCCAAGATTTTAATTCTCAGGTCAATCTTGAAGTATCTATTTAAAAGCTTAAGGGCTTCAATTTGCAGAAAGCAATGAAAGATGAGGTATGAGTCATGAATGCTGCATTATGACTCAGGCTTGGAGTCCTGATTTATAGAAAGCAAAGCCCAAGCACAGATGCGTCAGGTTACCCTGATGGGACAAGAGAAGGCCATGCACTGCCTCTTCACCAAACTTTTCTTCTCCTCCCCACACTTCCACACATGCTCCAGTTTCTCTGCAAAAGAAATGAGTGCACTTTCCAGATGGGATCTCTGATGCATTCCAAGCAATACCAACCAGCATGCTGCAGGCCTCAGGCCTCAACATGCTGTGCAGCAGAAGACAGCAGAGATGCACCCCAGAGAAGTCATTAAGTCATGCCTGTGTATTTATGATGGCTTTAGGGAGTTGCAAGTTTAGGTGAGACAGCACACTGATAAGTCTTGCTTCAATCTTATTATCTGAAGATTTTGCAGGTCTGTTTTCTGTTAATGTTGGTAACCAGAGGGAACGACCTGGGCTACTAATCAAGGTCTTTCATTTTCAGCACCCAACCTCCACGAGTAGAGCACTGATAGCTTCAAAAAGAGCCTCAGTAAAATGTCTGAAAGAGGCAGTTTCTGTACAAATCACATGATATAGTCATAAGTGGCAGTTCCTTAGATCTTTCATACAAATAAAAAATCAACAGGAAATACTACAAAGAGTGGATTATCTGAAATCTTGCAAATAGCCATTTCCTCACAGTCTTCAGATGGTATATGTAAATGAAAGCAAACAATCAAAAAATGTCCTTCTGCAATTAGTCTTTTATGAATTTCATTTAGGAAGGCATAATTTGCCATCATTGTCTTATAAAGCATGAGCCAATAAGGAAAATGTGATTACATGTCTCTTGTATTCCTGGCTAAATAAACTTTTTCACCTCTGTTAATCACATAATTTCATACTTTTGCTGGTAGCTACTAGATCTTGTGAGACTAATCTGGAGAAGCAGATACACACTGCTCTGTTGTCAAGGAAACTCTTGTAATCACCAGTTAAACCACAGTAGTAAGGTGTTCCTCATGTTCATGGTGAAAATGGGACATTCGGTAAAGATATGGGAGAAAGGGGAAAACCAGCTATAACACACCACCGAAAAGAAAAGAGTCCTTATCTGGGATACTTCAATCTTCTGATTCCTGCTCCAAATGCTTTTGGTTTATTTTATCCTAGTATTATTAAATCTACCGTCCTGGGAGCAGAGAGGTCTAAATCTCCAACTCTATCCTGAGAACTGTGCTGGATTTCAACTACAATTTTACATTAGGGACCACAAACCCTACCTAAAAAATATGAAAATAACTTGAATATAATCACAGTTGTGTTTTATTTTTTCTTAATAGGTATGATATAATTACTTTTAAACAAAGAAAGAGATATAAAATGATATGATGATTTTATAAGAGAAAAGTCATATAAACATGAATGGAAAAGGTTACCTATATACAGCTAAGGTTACTGAGACGACCCATAGTGAATCAGAGATAAATCTTTTTGTTTTTCTTTCTAAAATAAAATCTTAGAATAAGGGGAATAAATGGCATAATCATGATCTAGGAGACAGTGCACTGCAATTTGAAGGGAAAAAAATATTTGCTTGACAAATGTAAAAGGGCATGCGTTAACAGGGACATAATTACTCCTCTTCTGGCACTACTTCAAATGACTAATCCCAGACATCTCTATATGACGACTGTATTGCAAAAAAAAAAAAAAAAAAAAAAAAATTAAGGCAGGTCTGAGAAAATCTTTTAAAGTTTTTAGCAGCTTCGAAAAAAAGTCACCAAGGAAAGTCGCAGCACATAGAAAACATGGACACCCAAAACATTCAGCAGCATTGAAAAATCTGACTGGTATAAATGCCCAGTTTAACTCAGAATTCATTTGTTTATCCCCAAAATTGTAAAAGAATCTAAATATCTGGAACCTAATCCAGTGGATGTGCACACAGATGCCAATCTTTCAACAGATAGCAGTAGACTCAGTGTAAAACTCAAAAATGAAATTGGGTCTAGTATTCCAGCTGTGGTTATCTCTGAGTTTCATGGATTAGAATTTTACCTCCTGAATTGTGTATACTCTGATTTTGTAAATGAAGATCAAAATGAATTCTGAAAGTCACTTGGATATGTAGGAGTAAAAGGTCTTAAAAGAAACAACCCTTCAGAGATAAGTCAAAGGAACAAGATCATGTTTTCAACTTTTTTTTTCCAGATGTAACTACACTGAGCAATGGTATTATTATTAAACAAATTGAAGTAATTCTAGAAATCATCTGAAAAATCATCATGCAGTATCTCTGTAGTCAGCAGAGATCTGGTAATAATAATGAAGAGAAACAACAGATGCATTTCCTTCTCAAGTAAACTCTGTGTTGACTACACAGATTTGTTTCCTTTGACAATAAAGCCTGGGGTTTTTTTAAAAAAAATGCTTCTCTATATAGACATTTGCATCGTGGGAAATTAAAGTTGAGAAAGGTGCCTGAATCTGAGAAAACAACATTTCTGAGTTAGGGTTATGAACATGGGATAAAGAAGGCAACCTTTTTCATGTTCTCTGCTTTAAACTAGGAAAATAAAATGTCTGGAGAAAAAGCACAGGGAAATTATCACGAATGTAAATTCCTTTCAGTCAGTAGAGCATCAATGGAACTAATACAGGAGTTTGGATGTTTTCCTTTCAGGTCAATTGGCTGCAATCTGGCCTCACTCAGCTTCTCCCTGTGTGCTGAGATCAGATATTTTCTCTCTGAATAGGCTCAGATCGGTCTTGCTGCTTTCCTGTATGCAAGGATACACTATGACCAGGGAGTCTTCGCATTACACTGTTGTTGTACTGGGGGTGATAAGTACAGGAGAAAAACACCTATACAGGTCACATTTCCTCAGATGTATTGCCAGGTCCTGTGGCATACATAGTCCTGTAATATAGCCCAGAAGAAAATGTCTACTTCTTGAGAAAGGCGTAGCCAAATTGTAAAAACCCTGTGGGGATCCTGAGCCAAAAATCTGGATAAATTGATTTTAAGCTGGAGCAGATAACTAAATAAGTTATGACATAATGCCCCATTAGAGTATAACAATATGTTGCCTTTTAGATAACTTTCAGTTTGCTAATTTGAAAATTGCAACCATATGAAAGCTTTCAGAGTGACAGCACATTTGTAGTTTGGTATTTGAATATGCCAAATATTGGTTCTATCAAGCTATTGTAAATCTAAACATCTACATTAGACACATTTTCTTTCTGCATGAACACAGAGACATAATGTACCATGTTTTGCTGATATCTGCATGATTAACTACATTTGTTTTCTATTTACCACAGAAAGCTGTGCTCTGGAAAATCTACTTGAAAGGTTCAAGCTTTCACTCAGGGACATTTCTCCCCATATAATGACCAAAGAGCAATAGAGGTCAGTAATCAGAAATCTCTAAGGACACCAATTTTTACAGCCTCATTAGTAGTGTCTTAATTAGTTGTCACCCAGGTTAGCCTTGACTTGTTAAACTCATACAGAATGCACTGAGGGGCAACTGATGTGTTCTCAAAATGTCACATCTTGTATCCAGGCTCCATTATATGATACTTCTGTTTGAAAAGGTTGGTCTAAGTAAAAGACAAGTGGTTTTCTGACCCTTTTTATCTTTCTTAGTAGGCTCTGTGGATTTGCCCTAATTTCATGAAGAAAAGAGTAATATTTTAGAATGTTTCATGTATTTTTTTTAACAAATGCAGTTTCTTTTATATATATATATATATATATATGCATATTTATACATTCTTTTCTTTATCTTTCCAACTTCTATGATTCTATCTTTATATGTGGGGTGTGTGTGGGTATATATATCTGTGTAAAGAGAAATGTATATATAAAGGTAACTGAGAAGTGGTGTTCGTTAATGTATAAAATTGGAAGGTACTAGATTATTTTCTCATTAAAGTGTTTCTTTTTCATAGCTGTCCTGATGCTAATATAAATAAATAATTTGCTATTTCCAGCCTAATTAGTGAATGTATATCTGCCCTGAGCAAAGAAGGCTGGGCAAGCTGACCTCCAAAAATCTCTCCCAATCTAAATTATTCTGTGACCCTGTTTATACATACAAAAAATAAAAAGTGTGCACACACACATTTCCCAAGTAAAAATGGATTACAAAAATGCCTTGATGATGAGTAATCGCATATTACGTATCTCCAGGATTTTGGTAAGATGGAGATTAAAAAATTTGCTCCAAGAAAAGACATGTACAAGTCGTGGATATGGTGATGATTGGTGGTCAGAGAGGTGGTACCTTTTGTGGCTCTCAATCTTGGATTCCATGGTTTGGAAGAAGAAACTTCTGCACAGAGAGTAAGCTCTTCAAAAATCCGCCCAACAGTTGGAATAAACTGTTTACTTCTTATTAATATTGTACACAAGCTTAACTATGATTATAATTATGATTATATTATTATTGTTATTATTACTATTACATCCTGATAGAGTTCTGAATGACTTCACATTCTGACTTGTGTATGTCAGCAGTGATTTTTACATCTCTGTGGATGGATGACAAATTTGGAAGGAAGGAAATTATATAATACATATGTTTAAATTATTGGATTCATATAAAGGAGTTATGGGCTACACCAACTATGCTAATTTTTTTCTTATAAATGTAATCTTGAACAAATAAAAGGGTGAAATCTGAAAAGATTTTCTGAAGAATGCTACCAAATTGATCTTATAAGTCACAAGCTATAGAGATACATTAAAAGAAAAGCTGCATTTGAGGTCACAGGGTTGTGGTGAAAGGATTTTTTTGCTTGCTGCTTCTAAATGATATCAGAACCTCACTGATCTAAAATTTCCCCAATGCATTTTCTGACTGTGTGTCAGCTGCCCCTGAAATAGACTGGCCATACGTTCCTTTAAACCTTTAACCAGCAGTAGTAAAACTACCTGTGAGATGAAAGAGTAATGCTACTTTAGACAGTAAAATAGCTCAGACTATTACCAGCATATGACTCACACAAAAATATGTTATCCTCTCTCTTCTTCACTGACTTGCCAGAAACCCTGATGGAGTGGGTTATAAAGGCAAGGGAGAGAAGTGAAAGAATAGCTGGAGAATAAATTAAAACTCACTTGAAATAAATGAATATAAGAGCCCTCCACCTGCCCCATCATCATCTGCCGGAGTGACACATTGAGCACTTACACTCAATGATGAAAAGTAGTCCCCTGGGTAGCTGAGTTTTTAGGTGGAGTAGTAGTTGGTGCAATAATATATATTTCTAGTAAAGAAGATTTTTTTCTTTCCTGGGGAATCCAGTGATGTGTTGCCAATATCTTGAAGGGATTCCACTCAAAAAATATGCTCCTAACACCGTGATAAATTATTTCAGTAAGGATTTTGATAACTGAGTAAAGGCAAGGTAACAGGAGGTCTTTTCATTTGCTTGCTTAGGAAGAAATACTCTGATAGAAGAAAACAGCAAAAGAAGGAAAGAACTCACTAGTCAATAAACAACTAAGAAACATTAAGCTGAATTTTTTGTCATATGACTTGTTCCTGAAAATATCTCTCATATATTTATCTTGTACAACAATGGACAGCTGGTATGGTTTAAAAGGTCAGATATGTTATGACAATTTTTAGTACAACGTATCAAGATCTATTTGGTCATAAGAGCCAAAGTAAAAGCATTCGTTTGTTCTATGATAGTGATCTGAGTCTAGGGAGTGAAAGAGGTTTCTCTCTCCCTGCCTGATGGCACTATCAAGCAATTTTATATATTGTTCTCTGCAAGTGAAAACACCCAGTCATTGCTTCCCTATCAATCAAGCATTTCTGTGGGTAATTATCTCGCTCCTTTTTAAGAGCAGTGCTGGCTGAACTGTTGTTTTGTGGATCCTGCTAACAAATCTTGTGATAAAACTCTTCTTGTCCTTTCAGATCGCAGAAGGGCCACCAGCTATGGAAATGGTGTTTGCAGCCATGCACGCTCACACCCATTTCCACCGCTGAACAACCATCTGCTGCACATGCTGCTGCTACGGATTAGTCACCAGTTATTCTGACAGATTTTCAAAATTTAGTTGACTTCTGAGGCTGGATGAACTCTTTCACTCCCGCATCTAGTTCTTTTAGCCTTCCTTTACAGTCATAAATTAATTTGGTTAAGCAGCAAATTGTAGTCATATGCTTACTGAGAGTTATTGTTATTTTATAGCTTAATTAGTGTAGTTAATTATATTTTGTAATTATACTATGTTTTGTTTCTATAAACATGGAGGTCATATTATGTGTAGTCAGATCAGCTGTACAGTTTAAGCTAATGGTTATTTAATTATGAGAGCAATTTTTTTTTTTTTTTTTTCAGTTTTAAGGTTACATAGTGACAATAGAAACTGGGGGTAATGTCCTGCACTGACCCACTTTTCCACCCATTTTTTTATACAGGCTCTGTCCTTTAAGACTCATTATTTTGTTGCTCTTTTGCTGAAAATGAATACCTTTAATGTCTAAGTTTTCTCTGTGGTCTCTAAAATCCCATATGGGGATCCAAAGGTATGAAATAATTGCATATGAGGAATTTTATTTACTCACCTGCTTACGGATGAAGAAATAAATGCAAGAATTGTTGAGCACATATCTGGGGGTTTGTTACTGTGTTAATGTTCTATTAAAGCAGTCTTTTATTACATTATGTAGTGAGGGGTTTTAACGCTCAAATGTGAAAGTTAATATGCATAGTAGTTTGATAAAAGATGTTGCAAAAATGAATCAACTTTAAAGTTATCTTTTTTTTTATTAGTAGAACAAATCATGCTTTTGCATCTAAATGCATGATGATAAATACACCAGTATAAAAAACCCACCTCCCTGAAAGAATCTCAGCATACAAATGTGACTTTGATTCAGTTTGGGGAGTAAGATTTTAATTATGCAGTTCTTCAAATTCAGCTGACATTTTTGATTGCTATTTCTGTTCTATTCTCTTGATGATTTTGATCGTGATAAGGTTTTTAATTTCATGACTATATAGCACTGGTGAATATGACACTTTATTCTTTTATGACAAGAATTCAACAAAAAAGAAATGTACTCTGAAATCTCATAACACTGAATACATCATATATGCTATGTAATCTTTTAAGAGAAGCTATTATGATAATGTATGCTGATATAATCACATGAATGGATGAATCATTCAGAGAAAGTCTATCAGCATAATAGGTATAATATATTTTAAGAATTGACAAAAAACTTGTAAGCAAGTTCAGAGCTAGGATGGCTTTGCACTGCAGTTCAGTCCACAGGTTTGCTGTAAAAATGTTTGTCTAATAGCTTGCTTGTCTAATGCCAGAGCATCTCACATTGCTTGTGATATTGAAACTTTTTGCAGTTCCATGCTTCTGAAGACGATAAACTTTACATGTAAAAGCAGAAAAAAGCCCGAATTTCTCATGAAAGATAAGTAATTAAATAATTACGAAGTTCTAAGTCTCTTGAAACTCTTTTGATGCTATTATGCCAGCACAGCTGAATAACTACTACAGAGGAAGCTCCAGAAAACATAGTAGAATAATGCCCATGCTCTTTTCAGCCATTATAGGATAATTTTTAACTGTTTTCAAATGAAAAGAAACTATTAATGTATATCCTGTATTTTAGGCATTTAATTTTTGTATTTAATATTTCCCATGTTAATAAATCCTCTTTGCAGACTTTGAAACACAGATTTTTGTTAACGTGTAATACAACCAACTTTATTTTTCAGTCACACATTTTGGTTTCAGTCAACTAAAAATTTTGGGATTCGAGTTTATGACTCATGTATGAGCAACAGTGACCTCATGTGGCTGTTGCTTCAGGGATACATGTGTCGGGCAGTACAAATGGAGCACATCTGTCTTCATGGCAGGAATATAAAAACATTAAACGCTGCCCACTCTGGTTCATTGTATTTGTTTTTCTTTTCGTCTTAAAACAATGTTAACTACAGTATGTTCATTAAAATACTTCTTGAGAAAGGATCTTGATGAATACAGCCATGAATTTGGCCAAGAAATTGTTACACATAGTTAAGGTTTACCAAATACATGCTCAAGACTTTCTGACTTCTTCCCTGATAACCTTGGTGATTACAAATTAGTGAGCAAAAATCCTCTCCTCTCCTCTCCTCTCCTCTCCTCTCCTCTCCTCTCCTCTCCTCTCCTCTCCTCTCCTCTCCTCTCCTCTCCTCTCCTCTCCTCTCCTCTCCTCTCCTCTCCTCTCCTCTCCTCTCCTCTCCTCTCCTCTCCTCTCCTCTCCTCTCCTCTCCTCTCCTCTCCTCTCCTCTCCTCTCCTCTCCTCTCCTCTCCTCTCCTCTCCTCTCCTCTCCTCTCCTCTCCTCTCCTCTCCTCTCCTCTCCTCTCCTCTCCTCTCCTCCCCTCCTTTTTATGCCTTTATTCATGATGTAGGAGTATGTGTGTTTAACTATCTTTTTTTCTGAGACAATATCGCATTAAAGCATATTGATCCTTTTCCACAATTCATGTCAAAAATAGTGATTAATTAGGGAAGCTTTTAGACAACACTGCCTGTTTTAGAATAAAACATCATTGTCATTCCACACATCATGTTTAAACAGAATAAATATTTAGCATGAAAAGCACAACAAAGTAGATGCCAAGGTCTTCCTTGCATCAGATGGTACAGAAGTCATGTTTAATTCACATCTAATGTCCTTCCTACCACCATTAATGGCCGCAAAGAGGTAATTCTGTGGTTTAGACCAGGAGTTCTTTTGGCATTGGTGGATTTTTTACATCTAGATTAACTGTATGTGAATCCACGTGTCTACAGAAAATGACTATTGGACAGTGCAGAAATCAGAGATTCACCATCTGTGGTATAAATGCACCTGAACTGACCTAATGGAGAATGAGTGATGTTTGGCATGACTGATCAGCTCATACAACTTCTGTAACCATTTCTCCAGAAGCATGGGAATTAATAGAGTAAAAAAAAAAAAAGCTACTCCATAAGAAACCAGCTCTAATTAGGAAGCTCTAACCACCTTCACTGTTTTGCAGACCCTCTGAGACTAATAAGGTCCTGGTTGGACCTATCTGTGTCAACATCCGTAGTTGTTTTGGTGCCAGGAAAAATTATCAGCTTGGGAACTGCACTATGCAGAGGGCAGACTGCTTCTAGACCTGAAATATTTCTATTTAAAAATACATTCCATTAGCTGAAACACACAGAAGGATGGCTGGCATACAGCTTGTGGAAGAGTAAGAAGCAGTAGACTTGTGACATCCACCCACAGGGGCTTTCTTTCACCATGGGTTTTCCAACACTGCCACTGCTGCAAAACGACATTGACTGATTGGAGTAAATTCAGCTGAGAACCACTGTGATGATTAAAGACTGGAGCACGTGACACATGAGGGGTTGAGAGATCTGTGTTCTGAATGGGATTCTTACTGCAGTCTTTCAACATCTAATGAGGGTGTGCTGAAAACAAAGGAGCCAGAATGATCTTGGAAGTCTGCAGTGAAAGGACAACAGCCACAAGTTACAGCAGGGGAAATTCTCAATAGGTAACAGGAAGAACAACACCAGACTGAGTGCAATCAAACACTGGAATGAGTTTCCCAGCAAGGCTGTGAAACCTTGCCCTGAACTGCCTTCTCTAAAGCTGCTTGTGTTTTGAGAAAAGATGGCCTCCAGAGGTGGAGAACAAAATTCAGAAATGCTTTAATTGTGTGCAAGAGATTACAAGTTCATAAAATTTTCCTGATTTGAAGGAGATCTTTATCAGCTCTGTAAAACTACTGGATTCTGATAGAACATTACTGAAAGAGATGAGTTTAATGTTTTTGGTTTACCAGAAATACTAGTGTAAGTGCTTTCACAGGAGACAGCTGAGTAAGTAACAGTCTCCAAATCCTCAATGCAAAACACTCATTTCCACCCAGTTCAAAAATAGAAGGACATTTCTCAGTGTTTTCTTGAATAGGTAGATATATATGTATGCATGTGTATGTATGGAGAGAGAGTAAGAGAGGGAACAAATGAAAAATCAAAAAGGGAAGTGGAAAGTATCATGTCTACACTGTAAATCTATTTGAAAAGAAAGCTATAAAGCCAATACTCTACCTGAAAAAGACTTAGGACTGGGAACAAGAAAACTTTATGGTGATTTAATTTTTCTCATATTCAAGATAACATGATGATTGCATTCATATTAATAGAATACTATAAAAAATGCTTGATTTCATCAATACAGGATCCTCAGCATTAGAACTACCAGACTGATTTTTATTTTATGGGTAGTTAGGCAGGAAATAATAATGTGTATTTATTAGAAATGAGAAAAACTGTCTCCATACCTAAATTCTGCAACCAGCTGTTTCCTCAGCTCCAACTTGGACAAGAGAATTCTGTCATTTTTATTCAAACTCTCTAATTCTAAGATTCTCACAGTAGTTATCTAGAAAGTGCTTCTTTTAAAAACACTCACAAAAGCTGTTGTGAGGCAGTGGCCTAGATTATGCATCTGCTTTGGCAGACAGCTATGAGCTGCTGAATTCCAGCTGCAGAGGGAAAAATGCAAGTTGCCAAAAATATTAACCTGTCTTTTTGGCCAAAAAAACCATCATATTTGTTTTAGATGAATGCTTGCTTTACTTTTCTTTCTCTGCTTCTTGAGCTAATGCTCTTAAGCTGGGAGGGAAAGATAGTGTGAGAGTGACAGTGGAAAAAAAGGAATAATGTTTCTTTTTTTGTTCTTTCTGACTCACAGTACAAATCAGCCAAATCTGGCAACTATTGTTCTCCTAAATCACGAGATTTTGGTCTAACAAGGATTCCTGTAAATTAGTGGAATTTGGCCTTAATTAAGCATCTATTTCTAATATGTGAGAAGTTTCACAAGCAAAAAGCTTTTTCTAGACCACAGTTTTCTGCAGATTTTTTTTGGTTTTCATCCTCAGCTCAAAACCATTTCTATATTTAGTACAACCTTTGCAGAAAGAGAGCCATCTGAATTCTAAGATAACTGATATCAGTATACCTTGTTCTTTTAAGTGGTGAAATCTTCTGCCCTCCAAGTTTTCCATTTCAAAGCAGAATTAGTAGTCAGGTTCTTTACTTTGGAAGGGTGATACCTGATGATTAAGAGAAACAGAATTTCACCTTGTGTCTTACAAAAGAGCTCCTACATACATTTACTGGCTGCTGGATTGCACTTCAAATGTAAGAAGTCTGAGAAGAACATATGCATAAAAGATATTTCTCTGAGAGAACATCACTCTTATGTCCATAACCATCCATCCTCTGCAAGACTGCAGATCTTTTCTGGATGTTGTGACATTTTAGTTTTAAAATAAAATAAAATAAAATATATAAAATATAGACAGTGAGTCATAGCTGAGCTTCCTCTCCCTTTTCCATGGAAGGCTGGACCTGATGGTCTTTGAGGTCCCCTCCAGCCTGGGCTATTCTGTGATTCTACGATCCTGTGTCTTTGACTCATCCCTGGAAAACTATAAGGATGCTTTTTTCACAATTAATTCAATTGCAAAAACTTTTTGACTTCAAAAGAAACACAGCAAAGCCTGAAATTTATTAAAGTACTTTTCCGGACAGAATAGAACGTAAATGTAGATAATGAGTTGGAACTTCTCCAGTTGCAGCTTTAGCCTTGAAAACAACTGATTCCGTCTTTGTAGCTGAACATGAAAATTCTTGTAACAGTAGAGCAAGTTGACATCACAAAAGCATAAATAATGACTTGTGCACCAAAGAAACAAAGCATCTTCTGTTTGTTTTAGTTCTGGAACAGGGGGAAAAAAAGGGACAATCATCTTTGTCTAAGTGCATTTTGAATTAAAGTTTATTTTTATATACTTATTTCTTTTTTTTTTTTTGCAATTGCTTCTTTGATCCATGAAATCCATGAAGAAAACTTGTCTTAGGACAGTATGCAAAAGTTACTTAAGAGAGAGGTTGATGCCAGTAGTGAATAATTTGTTTCAATATTAAGAATATAGTAGCCCTGAATCCAGATAATCCCTAATTTTCCTTTTTCCTTCCAGTTTCACAGTAAAAAAAGAAAGTAACTGCTGAGAGGAATAGATATGAATGAATCATGCTACTTCTGCTTACACGTTATAGTAAATGTCATGGGATCAACCTGAATTTATCAGAAGTAGGAGCATAGAATTTAAAATACTGGGACAATTTGTCTATCAAGTCCTATAAAGTATGCCTGGCTGAGCCCAGTAGCTGAAAAATTACAAAAAGAGGAATATAGAGACAGGGAATATTCAAACATATAATGCTTTCCTTAATGCTGCCTATTAATTCTTTATTTTATTTTAATTTTTTTTTTTTTTTTTTTTTTTTTTTTTAATTCTAGTGATTGGATATTGCCACTTAATATATTACAGTAATCAGATGCTGAAGAAGTCAGCTGCTTTCACAGGCAGCAGCTATATCAACCAATCTCTTCCTGGATTGGGAGACAATTCCACAATATATAAGTAATTCCATGGATTATTTTTTCCGGTACTATAAAGCCAGTTGAGCCATTCAGTAAAATCTTAAACTTCAGAAATATACATTTGGCTACGTTAAGACAGTTGATATGAAAAGAAAATTCTGTATCTTCAACATGACTGAAGTCACAATACCCGTCTACGAGGAAACTGTGTTTTTATTCTCATTACAAGGATATCACCTGATAGTATAATTTAGCAGTAATAGTCTTCTGTTGTGCTTCTAGATCCAGTCTTGCAAGGGTCTGAATATGGGGTCTGGTTAAGATTATTATCCAGGCTGTGTAGAAGACATCAGAAAAGCTTATAAATGACAAGTATGCCTCAGGAATCCATATGATTAATGTCCACTTCAGTGAAAATGAAAAGTGTTCAAATACTGACTTTGATTCCTAAGCATTGCTTATAGTAAAAGTCTGAGTTGATGCTGAAGACAATAGTATAATTTTAAATACCAGTCAAAGAACATGTCATGACAATTCTTCATTTAATATTACATTACCAGTTGTTGAGGGAAACCTCTACCTATGGAGAAAAACACTTGTTTTCCCTCAGATTCTCAGTGTAATGGAACAGTTTTGTCACTGATTTTCAGACAACTCAAATATGACATGGGAAGAGAGGAATAAAAATTTTCAAAGAAGTGACTCTCCATGTCATTGTTCTGGAAGGTCTGCTGTTAAAAGGCAATGTACATTATTATTAGTTTTCATCAAGTACATCTATCTCAGAGACAGTGGTGCTGAGTATTTCAAAGGTATCAATGAATTTAAGTCAAATGCCCACTATGAAAATTCAGATTCATGACTCCAAAGAAGAAACTGTCCCCAACCGTGTGTGGTATCATGTGCTGAGGCAGTTCTTATTCATTTACTTATTTTTGCTTTATATAAATGGAAACTTTGCCCATATATTCGAGTCTGGAAACAGGACCACCAAAACTTTACACTTGAAAAGTATTCCTTTTAATCTTCCTTTCATAGTTTTAGCAAAGATCTCTGAATTACATCAAGATGACTGGAATGTTTTCATCTATGATATATGGTAAAGCCCTGCTTTACCAATCAATTCCTTTTCAAGTGTCCGTGGTACAGCATATATTAATTTAATTAAGAGATAATACGAATCAAACAGGACATAGTCACAGGATAGTAATCTCTTCCTTCTAAATGAATCAAAGGCATTGGATTCATAAAATAAATAGTAAGGGCACACAACAGTGTTAATTTTCAAAGAGATATTTCTTTTATGTGGTTCTTGTTATTTGGCTCTAATAAATTCTGCTGCACCAATGATTTTATGTAAATCTGATCTTGAGCAACATCTAGGATAATTTGATGCTTGCAAAGAAAGAAGTTGAACTGCACTATTTTGCTTAGGAAAAAAAAAAAAAGGAAAAAGGAGAGAAAATGTTTGGCTTGAGTGAACTCTAAGTTCTCATTTTTTCCAAAAAGCTGCTTCCCATGTTTTCCCTAATTTTCCCCATTTCAGAAATTACACACTTGGGTCATTTCTACCTAGTAAGTGTGGTCCTAATTGACCCTTATCTCACTGATTCTGAACTCACAAGGCCCTGATATATTTACTGAAATTTTCTATGGCAGACACTATCATAATCTAATTTTTTCCCTAAATAGCTCTCTTTAAACCTCAATGTTATTCTGTTATTGTTTCTACCATGTGAGCTGTATTTGATTCAGACTCTCCTTTGCCATGTCCAAATGTATAGTGAGAAGATAAGTGCTGCCTAAAGTTTAAGTATATAATGATATGTAGCGGGTCAACCGAACAGTTGACAGGAGGGGTTTGGGTTTGGTTTGGTTTGTTTTTTCCCACTTTCAAATCACTTCCCAGGATATGAAGCTGCCATGCAACTGCCATCATAAATTTTTCATATCCCAGCATAAAATGGATTTTTTTTCTGGGTCACTTGCTGAGCCTTTTGGAACCCAGCTCTCAAGGTGGCTAGATAGCTTCTAATTTCCAGCCTGAATTAATTCCTCACCAATGTACACTCATTTGTTTTACGTCAGTTCTGTCCTTCATTGTAAATCACTTTTACTCCTTTTTTGTATTTACCCTGTGAGAGAACAATTAACTCTCTTCTCAGACTCTTGATTTTAGTGGCATTTATTCTTAATTTATATCTGGAAAAGAAAGATCTCCTGTAAAGTCTTTCAGGAAGTTTGCCCTTATTTCAATAACAGTACAGAGTTTCTAGAGTGATGGTAGATCACACCTGTAAAACATTTTAAAGCACCTTCCCAAGAGAGTTTGACTGATATTGATTCTTTTGTCTCTTTTTGTTCTACTTATTGCTCTGTAGTGTCCCATGGCTTTATAAATCTCTGTGATTCCTCTCTTACCTGCCTTTATTTCTACCTTTTCTGGTCAGTCTGTGTGCTAGAGCACCTGTGTTCCACCATGTTTGTATAATATTCAGCTTTATGTCAAGAACCATTAGCAGGACGTTACAATGAAAAAAGTAATGTCAGTTCATGAAGAGTTAGTAAATACCTTAATTCTGGTTAAATGGAATTTCTTTAAAAGGAAAACCAATGCAATCATTTGAATCCAAGTTTTCTCTCTGTAGATGGAGAATACACAGGGGAAGGTAAAGTGTGGAATGAGGACAATCAGATTAATAAGTGAAGAAAGGTGACATTTTCCTATGCAGAATGAGAGTCGCTACACAGATGGTGTTATTCTGCATTTGCTCAGCTTGCAGGTACACCGTAGCTCCTAATTACTCCTTGCACAAAATTCCTTCCAGGCTGTTTTCCTAGGGGGAACTTTCAAAGGCACTTCCAGAGGGACTTTAAGGTGTAAATCCATTGACTGTTTTTAAATATTTGAAACACAATATGTGGCAAGAAGCTTTGGAATAGAAGTCGTCTGAAAAAGAATATTTCTAAAAATTCCTTCTTTTACTTGTGATTATTCTTCCATACTCTAGAAGATTTGTGTAACTACTTGATACAGTTATGTGAAATGTGTAATTTCCTTCTATTTTTCTTTATTCTTGTTCCTTGAAAAATCATCTTATTCTTGTGGTATTATGTCACTTTAAAATGAATAAACATCTAAGAGTTAATTAATGGAACTATCATATTCTCTGAGTACAACAGGCCAAACAAATGACAAATCAATGTCTAAAATACTTAAGATCTGATATGCAAAAATCAGCATGTAACATGAAAATAACTCTGGCATAATCTCATAGGATTACTGTTCTGATAGAGAAATTATACATGAAAGAGATACATTTTAGAAATTGTGATAAATTAAGATACTTCACTACTTAAAATCTAGAGAAATAAAGAACAATTAAAATAGTTTCTCCTAATCTAACTAGAGCAAAACAGCTCCTGACACAGCATCAATTTTTCTGTTCTTGCAGTTTATCAGCCAGCTGCTGAGTTGTTGTTTATGCTTTGGGAGATGCCTAGACAGGGAATAGAGAAATGCTGCAGTATAGTTGTGAGAATGTCATTGCACCTTCTCTTCAGCTCCATTGTCCACTGTCAAATACCCTGAAGAGGAAATTGACCTTGCATTTTGGGGTACACCAACACACCTGAAAAGAGTATACTTTCAGCTAGATTTACTCCAACAGTAACCCCAAGGAACTGTTTGAAAAGTGTGGATCAGCTTCTTATTTCAGCTTCTCTGGTAAAATGTGGGAGCAAATTAATTATCATCATTAGATTTAAACTAGTCTACAGGAGTGAGATAGATATCTCTGCTCTGGATTTTCTCTGTCCAAGAATTTTTTTTAATCACCAAATATAGCCCCAAAGTATCATCAGAAAGGCTTTGGTTATAACTTAAGTCTCTGTGTGTGTGTGAAGAAATGTGAACTAAGTGACTAAGGCAAAATGGAGTTAAGAATAAAGTAAGAAATGTTATTCTCTTCCTACCTCCATACCTACAGTAGATTTAAACAACTTAAAAACTGCTGATTTAATGTTAGCTCTTTGTCACTCCTTCCAGCATTTGTGTTATTTAATTAAAATGCATTGAGTAATAATATATGCATGGCATACACATAGCATATACAATAAAAGTAGATAAATAGGCTAATTGGGAACTTTGCTGTTACAGTTACAAATGACTCCATCTCCAGCTTTTAATTCATGTGTCATTATATATCAGTAGGAACTAATTTGTAAAATGCCTCACAGACTTTGATTGACACTGCCTGTCTGGCTGTAGCTGCCTTAATGATAGACATTTGCAATAGTCTCAGGGGTAAAAAGATCACTATTATGCAACTTCTGAAATAGCTCACTTGCACATGTTTGAGTCTGTGAAGAATAATGTTACAGCCATGGAACATAATGTGGATTGACATTTTCTTCCCAAGTCATGTCATATGACAAAAGGATTCATCTTCTCAGAAGTATTTAACCTCATTACATTTAAAGGCATTATCTTCAACACAGGTTCTTCAATAATGGGTTTGACTTGTCAGTGCAATTATTACAATTGGTTTACTCAAACTCTGTGGCTTTCTGAATTCATCTCATACAGAGATTAAGCCAGTATTATACTGTGTCAAGCTGTTCTTTTCCTCAAAACAAACAAACAAAACCCAACCAAAACCCAGAAACAAAGTACAAACAAAACTGTCCTCAAAGAACAGTGCTAAATTTGTGTCTGACACACATGGGTCTGATGAGTGTGGGACAAAAAATTACTGCAGTTAGTAGATTTAAAAAAATTGAGAGGACAGGATATTCCCACCAACATACCAAGTTTCTTTACTGAAAGAAGTGAGATCCACTCCCCAGGGCCCCACACTCAAGTTATTTGGGGTTCCATTGGAACACCCAAAACTTTCAGAATAAGTTGTGAAAAATGCCCTGAGTATACCAGGCCAGATGGAGACAGCTAAGTGAAAATGCTACTTCATAGTATGAGCTAAAGAACTAATACTACCAACTCTTTCCTCACATGCTTTTTTATCTCCATTTTCTTCTGCTGCTTTTTTTTTTTTTTCTTCCATTTTCTTTTGGTCTTCTATATTAAAAAGAGCCTGGTTTTGCCAACCACAGCTTCACCTCATAGAGGCTGCTGAAGAAATATCCTGCTGCTGATGGAGTTTTATCAACCCCACACAGAGGCTGTCTAGTGAGTAAATACTTCATCCTTTTCTGGCTGACAGAAGGAACTTCTTCAGGCAGCACAGCTGTGAACAGAAAAGGACATCTCTCTGGTGGGGGGATGAGCACTGTGGATTAGCTAAGGCAACCTCTCAGCTCTCTGTGTATCCAAGTGTGCTAATGATTTTGAGGAGCCTTCCTATTACAGAAGGTTCACATCAGCCTTCTGAAGGGTGGATTAGAACTGCATGACCTCTGTCCAGGGCACTGGACGACCTCTTCTCATTATGGGCAAATAAACTTACATATCCTCAGACACCTTGCCAAAAACAACTAGGGAAAGGAAGCCCTAGTGCAGGCCTTGAGTCTTGCCGTGGATTATAAAAGTCCAAAGTAGGAATAGTCAAAAGGAGATTAGCCAAAAGGAGAACATGCCCTTCATCATAGGTTAAAAAGCAGTTATAATCTAAATCTAGTCTATAATTCAAAAGTGAAGCTCAGAAAAAAAATCTGCATTTTCCTTTTTTTTTTACTGCTCTTTTTATCTTCCCTTTGTTTCTGTTTATCCTCTTTTGTTCTGAAGGACACAGACCACAACAACAACCTCATTTTAAGCTGCTCTTCTTTTTTTTTCTCTATCCCAAATGAACAGCTATTACCATCCAGAAGCTATGATATAAGAAGTCTCTTTCTAAAAGCTTTAGAGCAAAATAAGAGAGTAATAGGAACAATGTTGCTTAAAATGAGCCTTGTTTAGTCCCTATATGTCATAAAGTTTAACTGTTTTCTCTGTTTATTTCTGTATATTTAATAAAAGTTGAAAAGATATCGGATAGTGTTTATTATCATGACACTCAAATTCTAAACTTTACTTAGATGTTCATGGTATAAAGCAAGTGTTATAAGAACAACTTTGTAAAGCCCAGCCAACCTATTCCATCTGAATTAATGCAGCACCACTATATCTTTCTAGGTTTTCTATTAACATTTTTCATTGTACTGTCCAAGCTCCTAAACACATTTTTAGGAAAAAAATAGAAAGCCATTAAATGACTTTAATAACAGGATGGATATAAATTAACCATATAAAATGGGTACTTTAAGATTTTCAAATTGCAATCCCCTCTCTGCTTTCAGAATTCTATTAATATGTCTCTTCCCTTATCTCTTCCTTGTTAGATTTAAAATTAATTCCTCTTTTACAAAAATACAGTGATTTCAATCCCTCTGTCTGCATTTCTTTGTCCACCATAGAAGAAAGTGTTTACCTTAGCTAGATGCACACGTGTTTTGTTCACACATCAACTTTTTATCTCCAGAACCGATTTCTGAAGATAAAATGGTGATTTTAGGTAAGTTTCATTATTTGAAGACACATTTCTAATATAAATCAAGCTCAGTTATTCTCAGTGTCCTGGTTCTGGACAAGACAGGGTTAATTTTTGCAGTAGCCAGGACACAGAAGTTATTCATTGTCACCTCATGTTATTACTCTCTTTTGGGGGTAGTGTGGCAGTGGTTCAGGTATTGCAGATTCTCACGTGGTGAGCTTTCTTTCGCACGTGAATCATTCACTTTTCCTTTCTTGTACACACTTTCATTAATATTGCTGTTAGTATTCCTTTCTCATTTCATTGCTGTTTCCAGTAAATTGTTCTTATCTCAGCCCATGACCTTTACCTTTTGTGCCTTCAACTGTCCTCTCCATCCCAACACAGGGAGAAAAGGAGGGAGAGGGGGGAGTGAGCAAACTGCGCATGGTTTGGACTGTTTAGTTAGAACACTGAATTGGGAACACCAGTCCTAAACCATGACAACCTCATTTGGCATCCAGTGTGAGGCATGAAGGGTTTAGATAACAACAGATGTGCCCAGAGTGGGTTGGAAAAATATTTGATCTAACCATTTGTTGTGTTACAACCAGAGACATTAGTCACATGGCTGTGGTACATAACCCTGTATATATTTCCATATATGCAACATGTGTCCGAAGCTGTGCTCTTCTTCAGAGCAGGGAGAGGGATCAGGATTGCTTTGTTGCTGTACTGTGTCATATCTGCTCATGACATGAGAACACCAAGGCCAATGAGGATCATTTGGGATGTGTATTCAGTGCTGCCCTCCTACTCTTACCTCGGTCGCTACCTTTGGGAGATCATTAATAACCATACCCAGTCTATGGAGAGAACAGGGGAAGATGGTTTTCCCCAGCTTTTCCCACCCTTTTCTTCTTCAGACCTGTTACAGCAGCTTTTAAGAATTCTGAATTTCCTTTGGATGTTAAGGAAAGCATGCTGTTGTTGCTATGTCTGCTACATATTCTCAGTATGGTCTGGACCAGGTTTAGAGTCAGTACAGTCAACACCATGTTTAGATTCAGGACAGAGACATCCAGGAAGGTAATTCAGAGATTTGCCCTGAGGGTGGATAGCCATGAGTGTCATGAAAGTTGGGAGAAAAGGGGCCAGTTTTCAAAGGATTATTCTGCTCCAGTGTTTTGGAAGTACACCCCTGAACAATTGATTAAGTGGCAGAATATTTGCAAGGAGAATTCTGTACTTTTCTTGTACACCCTTGCATTAATGTTGTTGCTGTTGCTGCTTGGTTATTGTTTCACTACTGTTTCCAGTAAAATGTTCTTATCTCAACCCATAACCTCTACCTTTTGTGCCTTCAATTCTTCTCTCCAGCAGCCTCAGGGGGAGAGTGAGGGAGTAATGAGAGAATGGCACACGGTTTGGAAAATTTCAGTGGGAACACTAAATTGGGAACACCATTCCTAAACCAAAACACTCAGAAAGATTAAACACCAGAAGAATGTATAAAGAAGGATATACTGTGGAACACATGGAACTGTTTCCTTTCATAAGCATAATTTGTGGCTCGTTTAACCTTTCACTGTTTTTTTAATGGTGCACTTAGTCTCAAAAAGTTACATTTCAATGTGAAGCTTTCCCATCTGCAGATAAGCTCTAGAAGCTGCTCCCAGCAGAACAACAGGGTCTCCAAAACAAGTTCTTGCTCAACTTATTCCAAGGGGAAAGAAATTCTGAGATGGTACATGATGTAACCTGAGTATTTCTGATGTCTTTTAAAATAAGAAAGGTGATCTGGTCATTTTGTCCACAGTTAGATGAATATTAAAGTACTTGGTGCAAATTGTTGTATTACATAGGACATGAAAATTGAAAACTTCCTGTATTATCCCTGTTTATCCCAGTCTGCTCTTTACTGTTTAAATCACTGAAAATCTTTCTCTCATACATCATGGGAGAGGCTCTCAATCATTGCTTTTCTGGGAAAGAGTTGACAACCAGAAATACTTTTTACAAACCAGCCCTTTATTTACTTGTCTTCTATATGAATTAACAAAACAAAGTCTATTACCCTGCTGTTAACAAGAAACATAACTGATAATAAATATTTATTTTTATTTTTATGTGAAGTGAATTTTTTTTTGCTTTTTGATTTCATGAATTCTAATTTTAATTTCTTGCATTCATTTTCTGCACAGCTGAAGTGCAAAAAACCCCTTATTTCCCAGCTATTACTTTGCAATCCCTTTGCCATCTTAACAGAGCAACACGGTAAGCATAGAAAGAGGAAGATACTGACAATCATGTAAACATTAAGAGAGCAATCAGAATTAAAATATATGTGCTCTAATTTACTTTCTGGAGTTCCATTTATGAGAATAGATTATAGAGAAAAAGAATTCAAACCATGAACTCATAAAATGCTCATTTTGTAACGTAACTGCATTAAATGTGCATTTATTCATCACATAAGTATTTACAGGAGTAAAATGGCTCATTTGAGGGCAATAAGAAGACTTGGGGAGAAACCTATCAACACTCTGAATGCTCTTAAGTGTTAGGATAACAGAAAACTTCCAAGTTTGCCAAACATTTTCAGGAGAAAAGGATCTCTACTCAGAGATAGATACATTAATGAAGTGAATGAATACATTTAGTGTTCTGAAGACTGGTTATTCATGAGAGAAGACTTATGCTCCCAAACTTCAATTATCAGGTGTATCAAAACTCAAACTTAAGGGATTGTTAAAAAAAAATTTAAAGGTTTTCTCAATGCCATAAAAAATTAATGTGCCGGGCCATGATGTCTCATAAGAATGGTTTAAAAGGCCTGGAAGGTTTTAAAGTCAGTGTAACAGATGCATAAAGCACTTAAATCTCTTAAACTCATCTTAAATGTAAGATTTTTAACATCCAACAGGAAGCTGCTTGTCCGAAAGAACAAGTAAGAAATATTTGGTCTTCTAGCTACTGAGGCAGCCAAACCCTGATGAAAACTCAAATTTAGCAGACAAGCTAGAGAGTGCAGTGCAATGGGCATTGCAACGACCATTTCTTGGAAAAAGAACATTAACCTCTCATATGACAATGCTGAACCCCGGTCCTAATAGGAAAATGTGCTCCCCATTTTGTCATCTCATGCTCACAGAGTCACTGCAGAAAATTCAAATGGGATTATTTTCTGATTATTCCTTGAGAAAGGGGATAGGGGAAAAAAGCAGGCTAAGAGTGACAGCAGGAGGTTGCAGTCATTAGTGGAAGGAAGAAGGGATGGCAGCAGCTTGGGGCAGCACCTTTTAGCACTGAAGAGGCTGCACTGCATATCAGGGACTTGGATACCCAGGACTTGGCCATAACTAACCTGAGGCAGCAGCAACACCAGTAGGCAAAACCACCAAAGTCTGAACATGAACTTGAGGCAATTTTCACTGTAAGAAAAAGAGAGAATTAAATACATACTGCAAATAACCTGATGATACTGAGACTCTTTGTGGCAAGCAGTGTGCACAGCAAAGATAGGAGTACATACTCAGCAGCTCATGAACATGAAATACAGAAGGCAATGAGTAGGATGTATGTGATGAGAGCCAGAGGCTAAGTCCAAACCAGGAGCTGAAGAATAGAAAGCGTAAAGGTAAGTTTTTTACACTTCCACACCTTTGTTGTAGCTGGTCCAAAAAAGCCTTCACTAAATGCTGAAATATTGCATTACTTCTCCTTGCTCCCCACTGACAGGGGAGGTTAAATCCAGAAAACTGATTGCATACAGAGAAAATCCAAAGCAATGTCTTTGCCACACACTACCTGCCAATAGCAAGACCAAATCTTAGCCCCATGAAAATGAAAAAGAATTGTGTATTTCTTAGTTTATTTACTTAAACACTTTTGAAAAACAGATAAATATATTGTGCCCCATCTGAAGATCATGGCTTTTATACACAATCACAGTTCATTTCAGTTTTGTAATTTTGAGGAATATGTTTTTCTGACTCATCATTTAATTAATTTTCTAGCAGAAAACAGAGTTTAGAAAGAAGTAGCACCCCGCTGAGAAAAATTAGGCTGTAGGAGTTAATGCCATGCCAACAAACTAGTGCTATCAGTTTGTACAGATTAATACCAATTACTGTTATAATAGGCTGCATGGAACTTACGTGTAAATGTTCTCTTTAGCAAAAATGGTACAAATACATATAAGGGTGGATCTGGATATTCCCCTGTCCTTTGTGTATTTTGTGTGAGTTTCAGGGACGAAGGACAACAGGAGCTACTTCCAATAATTTGAAATACTTTGTGGCCTTTTTTAACTGCTTAACAAAGATTTTTACTTCTTGAAGATAGTAATGGATGAAAGAAATGCATTTATAAAATGCTTTTGTCAGCATTTTGGGAAGCATTTGCATGGTAATCTAACAGTGTGCTTGAAGTTGAACCAGAACTGATTTACAAACATCTAGTTCTGACTCCAGTACCTCTGTAATGTAGCAGAAGTCTTGAGTTCAGTCTAGTGGCATGACTCTTAGCTAAAAGTTCCTTTACACAGGGTGTTTTTTCCAGCCTGCAATTACTCCTTCCTCTCTAGTAGTGTACTGTTTATGGCAGGCTAAATAATCCCTGAAGAACATTTTTCTGCATGAGTTTTCCTAATGCTTTCGCAACACCACAGTTTTCTTTCAGACAGAAGGACACAACCTTCATCATTATTTTTGTAACTTTTCAGTTTGGAGTTACTAGGATGGCAGCCTTCTATAATACCTGTGACTGGGTATTCAGGTGTTAATGTCACAAACAGTAAAAGTGTCTTGATGAAGCAACCTGCTAGGGCAGAAGTCCCACTAGTGTGAAAAATACTTGCAAGAAGCAGGCTTCTCAGAAAAATATTTTTCTCTGGGGTTATTGCCAAAATTGTCAGGGTGTACTGTCACAAACACAGAAGAATGGTACAATTACTTAAATAAGAAATTATGCAGTCTTAAGCCTACAGTATTTTCCAGGTCGGGAACATTTCCAATTAGGCGCCAATGAATATAGGTTTCCATGGTGATTAGCTAAAATGTGGAATGAACTTAATTTCATGATAATTGCTACATATTTGCTACTGAAGTGCATCTTTCAGTTTCAGCCTAGGATTTTCAGGTCTTAATCACAGCTCTGGATCTGAATCTACTGATGAAACCTATAATAAAATGCAGGGCTATCCTCCAGTTTTTTGGAGGCACGAGGGTTAACAAGAGACTGAATATGATTTTTGTTAATGCTTTTTGTTCTTCTGGCTTCTCACTGGTTATTTGTGTAATCTTTAAAGAAGAAGTACATATTATACTTTAAAAAAACCCAAATCTTTATAAAAAATCCTTTTTTACAACAATTGTGAAAGGTAGCCAGTACTTCGATTACCTGTCAGTAACAGAGTTGCATGTTTCTGTTTTCCTCAAAGCTTACATGTAATGCTACAGTTGTTGAATTTCACTATAACTCTTTCATCCCCTATGCTTCTACACATTTTACATCACAACACACTTGCCAGTAAAAAGTAACAGCACACCCTTTCACACTTTTATGGCATTGTGAATGTGCAGCAATTAGACTGTAATAATAGATGTCAAATGCTTCTTTTATAGCAATCCAGAAAGCTATCTTTTCTTGGTGTAATGAACAACTATTTACAAATCCATTTATCTTACAAATTTGAGTCGGGGAAAGATTGTGGGGAAAGATTGGTCTGTTCATTTAGGCCCCCACGCTGATTCAAAATTAAAAGGTCTGCTTCTCTCTTGAAGGAAGTTGACATACTCCTTAGATTAGATCATATCTAATTTTGGACAGAAAACTCAGTCTTTTTTTTCACCAGTCTCTGAGCTGTGTAGCTGATTGTACAAGAATCAAAAAAAGCTTTTATTTTCAGCTACTAAAATTTCTTCCTTGAACACATCTTTTAAGGATTAATATTGGCCACCCTTGCATTGTCATGAATCTGATTTCTGTAGATGACAGCAGTGGAATAATCGCAGATCCACCCTGGGAAACTGAGAGTCGCTGTCTATGAGGTGGTCCTTGAGGAGGACACAAAGGTCACCTGTGGGGCTGATGAGACCCAAACTCTTGGTCGGTATGCTCCAAAATGCCAAAATCATGACTGTATGTGAATACCTATAGGCTTCTATCATTATATACTGAACTATGTTGGTATAGTATAAAGCTGAAGGTGTCTGGGAAGATGAGATGGATTTTACATACTTCTGAATTTTAAAAATCAGAGGTATATGTCATTCGCTAAAGGATTAGGTTTTGTATAATTAATTTTTGTTTTATTGGAAGCAGCTGGAATTTTTCACTCATAGCTCAAAAAAAGGTGTTTGGTAATAAAAATACTTTAATTCTGACGATTAATAGCACCAATTGCACTATGAAATCCATTTCTTACTGGAATCCATTGCAAAAAAGTATTCAGTTCCTCATATCCATTACCCTCAGTGATTTGCATAAAGTAGTCAGCAAATGCAGGAAAATGAAAACTGTAGAATGGGGCTTTTTTAAAGTAGTTAGATCAATTTTACCATAAGTGGTGGAGAAGGCATCTGGCTGATTATTAATAACAAGTATTTCCCTCGTGTCAAGAGGCCTTTAAAAATAAAAATAAAATAAAATAAAATACCCCTTTTCATGTTTTTGTCCTTCCTCTTTACTTTTCTCCTTTCTTTCTTTTTCTTTCTTTCTCTTTCTTTCTTTCTTTCTTTCTTTCTTTCTTTCTTTCTTTCTTTCTTTCTTTCTTTCTTTCTTTCTTTCTTTCGTCTTGACAAAACAAAACTTCATTGCTCTGGAATTAAGCACCTTTTAGACAGAGATGGAAGTGTTGCTAGTTCAGATTGTTTAGTACAATTACATTCTTGCAGATTGAAAGGCAAAAAAATTGTTGTGGCAGTGGAAATGACAATATACAGTTTTTGAAACAAGCCTCTGGTACTCATTTTGTCTATAACTAGTGTGTCACAATGATCAGTAAAAGGATGTACTAATGAAATAACAGCTCTCTTAATCACTTGATTAAAGTTGCAATAGGGCTGCATGCAAGGGCGTGCGAGCCAAATTAACATCTGGCATAAGAATAGAAAAAGAATATCTGAAGATAAGTGGATGTCTTTGCAACAGGAAATTATGTTTTCCCTGTGATTATTTTAAATTATTTTCTGAATATTTTTGAATTGCTTTTCTGTAAAACTTACCACAGAAAATAAGCATGTATTTTAATAAAAAACAGAAACACAAATGGTTTTTAGCAGATTTGATCCTATGACAAGCTTTACACTACAGCAAAACAGCAAATGTATGTAGTTTTTACTGGATAATTTGAGCCATAGATGACAGAGTAGTCGTATTATGTGTTTCTTGAAGAGTATAGAGATAATCAAAAAAATAATTAGAAACAGTGTGGAGATTTGAGACCAAAGAAACCGGGTTTGTATTGCAAATTATGTTGTTGAGTAATTGATGATCTTGGTAAATATATTTTTCTCTCTGTGGTTTTGTTGCTTATGCCTGGAAATAGCAGCAATAATGTTATTTCATGGCACAGAGCTCTGAGAACCACAAAGAAAGAACAACCTATAAGAGATATATAAATCATGGCCAAAGTTTGCATACTTTCTATACTGTATTTTTTGTTAATCATAAACATTGAGTGTTATATGTTGACAGGGATTATGAAAATCATAAGTCATGGAACATCCTGAGTTGGAAGGGACCTACAAGGATCACCAGAGGCCAGCTCCTAAAAGGTGTCTTCATCAGTTGCAACAGCTATGTGGGAGCATTTTTTCTGGGTGGACTTTTGTTCTGAGTGGACTTTTATTCTGGACCTAAATTAAAATTTTAGAACAGGAAGAAGTAGTCTCTTCTGGCATCTTTGCTGAAAGAAGGAACTTCAAGCAGCTAAGTGGGGCTACCTTTCACATCTCCATGCCTGAGGTGCAAGTTGAAAAATTATAACAGGACCACTGGACCCTGTCAAACATTACCTCTGAAATCTACTGAGACTCTACATTAATAAGAATATGTCACGTTTGATCACACATGGTACGCTGTGCCTCTAAGGAGTTTCAGTTTATAATGAAGCCTTCCCAGAATGTATTTATGTCTGCCTTACCTTGTTATTTAAATTAATTTGAATTTGAGGGTGAAAATATACACTGGTGAAAACTATTAAAATGGAGTTTGTATACAGAACTCTCTCTGAAATATGCTTATTTGATGGCAAATGTTTCCTATTTCCTTCGGCTATTAATAACCTTTACCTATTCCTATCAGTTTTTGTAATTTGATTAAAAGCTTGTGATTTTGTCTCGATTCAAGAATTCCCAAAGCTTGTAGACAGCGTAGTGGGTTACTGTTAACACATTTTTAATCTGTATTCTTTCCATCTGCCACACAATGATCTGTAATTTGGGTACAAAATATAAACACTAATGGAAATTTGATGACTATTATTAGCATTCTGGTATTCTCACAGACATTATTCAGAGGTGAAAATATATTTTTATACTCTGTATATGAAAGAAGGTGTGAGATTTTCCATAATAACTCTTTCTATTTCAAGGTTTGTAAAAAAAATTAGGAATGTTTTTCCTCTCTAAATCTATTGCTTAGATTCTTATCTGGAATTCTGCTCATTTTGCAAGACAGGCACGATGGACATTGTCCAGAATGCATCCCTTAAGATCTCCACAGTGATAACATGGAAAATGAATGTGTAACTCAGCCATTAGCATTTACTGTGATGCTATTTATAGCTTGGATTGAATACTGCTATAAGGGCCTGGAGGAATTATCATCATGTGATAATCAAACTCCCTGTTGCATGTGATTGATTAATATTTTTTCCTTTTTTTTGTCTTTTTAAATTAAACAAAGTTTTCTAAAAGTTATTTTTCATTTTATTTTATGTATTATTATTTAGATATTTTTGTATCTTTTCAAGATTTATATTGATTTTCTCTGGTATTTTATTTGCCTTTATATAATGCTAACTGATCATCGAATATATAGAAAATAACTCTATAGTAATCAAATATAAGAAGTGTTGACAAAAATGACATATTCCACTCTGTGAATGTTATTTCATTTATGTACTAAATGAAAAAAAAAAAAAAACCAAACTATAGAGAAGAAAATTAAATCTTGGCTATTTGATATGAGCTTACCTCCACTTTGATTCCACAACTTTGAGATAAAGACTGAGGTTAGTGATGTATAAGGGCTATGAAAACTCCAGGTCCAGGCTAAGAACAATTCCTGTGACTCAGAAACTGAGGAAAAGAGAAACAGGAAGACTTTTTACATACTTTGCAGCAGTCTTGAGGTATTTTGGAGACAGGGACAGATGGAGAATGGCAGGCATGTGATTGATCTGGTCTATCCCAGTGCCCATGGTGGGATCCACTGGAAGTGGGCAAAGCACAATTTTGGGGTATCTTATAGGAGTGTCAAAGGTATTCAGGGTGTTATTATTAGCTATTACAATTCTCCAAATTAGAATGCAACTGGAAATAGACTTGCTAGGCATCTCAATATGGATTTTTAGTCATCTTCAGAATTGGGTATTCAATCATTAATTCCATATTTGGAAAGACTTTACATAAACTAGTCCTTTTACCATGCATAGTAAGTGCTGAGGAGAGAAATCTTCTCTTCTGAAGCTCCTGTAGCACTCCCTGGATTCTGATCCTGATTCCAAATGGAAAGTCAGGGAACACCAATCTTTTAAAAACTGAGCAGTTTCCTTCTGTTATGGGGTTGACAAGGACCCCTCAGTATCAAGCTACCTCCCATTGTTCCATAGTACTGATCTTTCTACTTGAGAATTACCACTCTAAGTTACAATTTTTCCTACCATGGCTCGAAAATGAGAAATAGAGTGACTAATTCTTGGTTTTTTCCCAGATTTCCCATTCACTGAGAATCTTTAACATGTCTAATATAGGCTGATTTTTAAAAAAGGGCTTAGTCACTGGCTGTACTGCATAGCTGTGAGAGGGGGTAGGAAATCCTTTCCTCTCTCTCTCTAGACTGTGTGTAGGATAGTGAGCAGATGATGATGGCCACTAATGACCACTTTGGCAAAACTCCATCTCCACAAACAAACTCTTTGTACCAGCACACTGTGGAATGGGTTGGCAGGGAGAAGAAATAGTGAGCAATACAATCTGTTGTCTAGCGAGAGTGAATACAGACACTTAAGATACCAACATATCTACATCATTCTTGTCTTGAGCAGCAAATGAAAAATGTGTAAAACTTTGATCATGGCAGAAAAGTTCAGTACTGACATATTCTCAGTTTGGAGCACTGAAAAGACCTAGTAGATATACTTGGCTTATTAATGACAAAATACTCATTCTTGTTTTTCATGTTTTACCTTTTATTTAGACTGTTTCTTTGAGTTATAAGGTCAAAGTTCTTATATAATTGAAGCTATAGTTATAAAAAAAAATTATAGATCAACCATTATCTGTGCAAAAAAATGCCATTTTGATAATATTTGTAAGAAACAGATAGCAAGAATTCTGTATTTTATACCTCTTGTGCTTGCCTACTCAAAAAGCAATCACTCTTTCAAAGTTGCCACGCTCAAATGCATTTCTAATACATTTTAGTGAATGTGACATAAGGTATTTCCTATTCTTTTTGCCTGATACATGATAAAAGTGTCTACATGGAATAGGTATACTTTTGCAGAACAAGAGGAATCAGAGTGCTTGAAGTTCTAAGGAGATCTCTTTTTTCATATCTGCCATTGCTTTTCTTTCTTCTACCTGTCTAGGACTGAACATCTGGTTGTCACTAACACATGAGAAATTAATTTCTTCTTACTCAAGCTGTTATCATATAGTACTAGAAAAAAAAATCAGAAGAAATCACCAGTGGAATAAAAACTATAGTCTAATTCAGCATGCAAAAGGATTGATTTTAGAAGTGACATTCAGACATTCTTACTATATTTCAGGCACTGTAAACCCTTCACCTTTTACTGACCCTGTCAAGTGCTCTTTCCTAGACAGTGTTCACTGAACCTCTGGGACTGGGCTGTCTGTAGTAGAAAACTTTAAAATGGTTTTGTCTAATGGCAGTGCAGATGGAAGATACAGCAACTTACCTCCAAAATTAATTCCCTTTGCTCCCTGTTACTAAATTTCCTGTTGATATCTCCCACTGCATTCTAAAACGGCATTTTATGACAATCTGACTTCAATAATTTTTGAGAAATTGTATTTATTTGCTTTTTTTCTGGGGGCTTCCACTGTCTGTTCCCACTGCTACTTCTCTCATATTCCCTGAGAGGTCAGATATAGAAATAAGGATTTTGTTGCAGGGTATTGAAATCCACCTTTTCACTGAAACACTAAGCACTGTCTTTCTGAATTTAGGTTAGGAGCAATACAAAGTTCTCTAAACTTTAAATCCCTTTAGAGTGTTTAGGTCTGAGCTGTTCAATAGAGACCTGACAAGAAACTGCTAAAAACCAATCTTTTGCTTTCAAACTTTCCTTGTCATTTCATGTAACTTTTAATTTCTGTTTTAGTTGCAGCAATAGTCACAATAAAAAGAATACATATAACTATATACATCATATAAATGTGGATAGTAAGTAGGAGGAGAATCCTATGATTTAGTTTTTATTCAGTTCTCAGATACCCCAAGACAGTTTTCAGCCAAGTGGTCCATGCATATTTAAAGCAAAGAGAGAGAGAGAGATGTTATATATTATTTTAGGAAGAAATACAACAGAAGTAAATTGATTCATGAACTCATTATATTTTGGTGCAAAGAAATGCATGTCAAGTTGAAATCTTCAGTGATTTCAGTAATAGACAAACTACCAAAATAATTAATACAACTTAAAAAAGGAACCTTGTCAATATTAGAGGCACCTTAAATATGCACTGAGCCACAAAGATAATTTGAATCAGCGGTAAACTACATGTAAGAGTCTGTAGTCCTGAGAGAAGGTTTAAATGAAGGACAAAATCACAGGACGGTTTCTGAAGAGAATATTTCTATTTATCAAAATTCTCATGAAAACTTTTTCTGTCTTTCCAAACCAGTGTTAGACTGCAATGAAGTGTGACATGGGTAAATTAATAGCGCTGCTCATTCTCAATAAAGTTAAAACCTGGTACATTTCAGCTCCTTAGAGTGAGGGTAGAAGTAGATTCACAGGTCCCTTTGGTCCTGATATGCACTGTTATATTTTTTTTGTAACTAGACTGTATTTAAGTTTTTGCCATGGAAAACCAGCATAGCTTTGTACATCCAATTAGTGGTGCTGTAATATAGCTTTTCCATGGAATTTTTCGCTACTACCCACCACTGACCATCAGTGCTCCAATGCTTCTTTTAGAATAATAAATCTTTCCTTCTTCAGTAAATTTTGATTTAATTGTTGACTTTGTCCTTTATTTTGTTTTTAGTCTCCACTTTAGGCTCAAATTTGAAATACAGAGATGTCCATTTCTTGCACCTGAATTTTGATCCTTAAGGAGATTTGGCAGGGAGAACTGAATTGAGTGAGTGGAATCCCTAAAATGAAAAGAGTGGAAACACTGATGCAACTGTCTCATAAATTAGGCAAGCTGCCAGGTCAGCTGGAAGCAGGTAGGTGTGCAGAGACAGTGAAGGTCTCAAAGGATGGATGTGATTATCAGCTCCATAATTTTCTTTTGCAAAAAAGAGACGAACCTTGAAATCAAGGCAACAGGTATGTAGAGGGTTTTGGTTTTGGCTGGTGCTTATATTCAGCCTTACATCTCCAACAGTTACTGGAGATTCTGCAGTCACCAAAGAAGCTACTGGCACTATGTGATGATACTATAACTATAAAGACGTTTTGGCGGAGCTGTCAGCTCCTTATGTGGTGCTGGGGTCATCCAGAGGGAAGCTGTTTGTCAGTAGTTGCTTCTAAGTTCCCTGGTACAGTGTATTAAAGTAACAAAAACCCCCAGCCTCCAGTGACAGGTGAAGGCTCCATGCGGTTAGAAACAGTACCCGGAGACTCACAATGGGAGAAAAAGCCTGTTGCAAGTGCTGCCTTTTTCTGGCCAGTGGCCACAGCAGGATTTTTTGCTGGTAGAGACTGAATGAACTGCGTTAAACTAATTAATTTTGTCTGCTCCAAGAAGTTAGCTTAGTCTAACTACTGATAGACTTGGAGATATTTTGTGTTGTGGTGATCACCTCCAGTCTAAGCAACATGGCAATTGTACAGCTTATTTCTGGTGGTCCTTGCAAGACAAAGCAATCCACTGCTATTCATCAGCCCATGTATCCACCTCAGTTCCACAGAGCTAAGGAATGGAATGGTTGTGGTGGTAGAGAGGTTTCACTGGAGCAATGGGGCTCAAAATGGCAGCAGTCTGATAGTCTTCACTGGGGTCGATTGTCACTGGTGGGACTGGTGCTCCAAGGTGAGTAAGGGAAAAGCCTGATGGGAACAGACAGAGTGGGTGGTGTGTAGGGCAGAATGGCTGTGTGTCCTGGCAGTGTACTGTCAAATGACAGTAGATGTGTGAGAAATACCAGGGGAATATTTTGTTCCAGTGCTTCTTTTGTGGCAGATGATTTCTAAAACTAAAGGAATAAATGATAAATTTAAGGGATTTTTAATAACGACTTTCAGATGGAATAGTGAAATGAGGCTATCAAGAAGGGACTAACTTCATCTCAAACTCAATGACAGAATCAATCTGACATTGTAAAGATTCAGGAGATGTTTGAAAATCTGGAAGACAGAAGATCAAATTTGTGAATGCAAGGCTTTCCAGAGGGAAATGAGAGAGAAAAAGGCTGTCATTTTATAAATAACTTTTAAAGGAATTCTTTACAATCAAGTATGTGTGTGCCTGGTTTTGCGATAAAAAGGCAAATCCTTCAGCTGACAAGTCATCAAGTGCAGTGATAGTAGAGTTTCTGACTCTCCAAAATGTGGTGACGGTTTTAAAATTTGCCAAGAAAGGAATGTAAAGTAGATATTGATCTGTAAAATAGCTGCAATATACTGATACAATCTGACCAGTGAGCTGACATTTTGGCTGAAGAATTCTTTTTCTAACAGCAGAAGAAAACCACAAGTCTGCTCACATCAAATATCAATTTTTTATTTCTGTTTTTTTGGTATTTCCTTGGCAGGTATGGTCAGACAGTATGTTTTTACACTGTGCTGAATTCATGTGTTAGATTTGCTCCCGTTTTTTGTTAGGAAATTCTTCTCTCTTTGCAAAATTAATGTATTAATTGCACAGCAACCAAAGACTCAATAAGCAAAAAAAGTGAGGGGATTTTCTTGCTACAGGTTTGCTTTGGCCCACTGGGATCACAATGGATATCTAGGGAGAACCCTAGACTCTCTTAAATGGGATGTGTGGATAACACAGAAAACTTCAAATTCTGAATTTTCTTTGTCTCTTGCATATACTGGTATATCATGTCCTTTTGATTTTGAATTTTGGCATTCACATGGTCTAAGCATACCCTTTCATGCAGTTTGGTTCTTTTTTTTCTGAATTTTACAGGTACAAAATGCTGGGAATTGTCTCTGAAGTCATAAGGTGTGAGAAGCCATTATCTGCTGTAACAACGAGTAAAACTGCAATTGCCACTAGAATCCCTCCACCTCAATGACACTGCGTTGTGTGGCTGTCAGAAGGCTGAGGCATAGTACTTCTATCACCAGTGGCTCCTTCTGAACAGCCTCAAAACACACTCTTATTCTCTGTGTAACATAAGTATGAACAGTATAAAGAGTAAGGTGTATGTATTTAATTTTGCCCTGCTGGTTGTGACTGTAAAAATAGCAGCTTGATCTGAAAGGAGACCCTTTAAAAACACTTCCAAGACTAAAGTGTTCATACAAATCTCTGTGTTAATTATATATCTTAAAAATTACGCAAATAATCTTTTTACTGGTGAATTAATCAATGTTAATAATTTGAAAAATAGCATTTAAGTGTGGGAATTTTTTTACAAAAATGTGTCAAAGTATTTAAAATTCTCATGCTGAGTGTACATTTTAATAGTTCTGTTTTATTTCTTTTTAATAGTGACAGATGAATACTCCCTATATTATTTTGATGTTGAGCAACAGACACAGTAGTCAATCACAGGGTTTACTTGTTACACTGGGTTCCAGATTCTTGCACAAGTTTGTTAAATAATCATTTAGATTTCACATCTTCATGTTTCATTTTAGTTGTCCGTGGCACAACTGAAATAATGCTAATGGAAATGCAAAAATTGTAGCAACTGAGAGAGATACATTCAAATGAGGCACTTGACCTTTTCTTTAGAGTTGTAGACATAAATTGCTGTCCAATTTGAAAATTTGGCAGAAAACAGTTCTCACGAGCAGGGCATGGGTATGCATTTGGATCAGAACTTTTAGTTTGTAAATTATTCGAAGTACCCATATCTTTTTAGTGTCCCAATGGCATATTTATGTTGAATGCCTGCTCTTGTGAAGGCTAGCACAAGTCTAAAAAGCAGGACAACCAGTACTCTGTACCTCTCCCAGCCCTTCCTGTAGCAGTAGACCCTTGCATTCAAGCATGTTTAGACACAGGTACCACAACACTGCTACTGTTCAAGCTGGGGCTCTCTATAGCTTTACATGTGGACCCCTGCTGGAACCCTTTGAGTCTCAAAAGTTTCCAGTATTTTGTCTTGGGGTTTACCTGTAACTACAATGAGGTAAGCTACTACTACTGTGTGAGACTACGAGATAACACTCAATTCATGTCATACAGGATTCTGTACAGTATATCTGTAGTACTCCAAAGAAGTACAAAACAAACTAAAATCTGAGAGACAGTATCTTGATACTCTCAGTTATGGAAATAAAGTTTCATTTCTGTGAAGTGTATCACAAGATTATTTTAAAAATAAATAAAAGTGGACCAAAAGGTTTCTAAAGAAATGTAACAGATATTGTATGTCCTCTTCATTGAGAATAGCAAATAATAAAGGACTAGACCCTTAAAATGTGTGGCTGCTATTCATTCATTCATTCATTCATTCATTCATTCATTCATTCTTCATTCATTCTTTCACATTGCTTCCATAACGTGACTGAAATTTTCAGGTATGCTGTACTTTTGAGGAAAGACAACTGATCAAGTGACTGCAAAACTTCCAATAACTTAGTAAATTTGTCTTTTAGTATAATCATAGCATATGCATGCTTTCAATTAAATACTTATGTTTACAATTATTGATTGTGTATGCGATGCAAATGTACAAGTAATAAAGTGCATAATCCACATTTCGTTTTTGAATTTCCCACAGTTCTTACTTGCTTTAACTGAGATCTTTGAAAACTCTGAATACTGGCCTTTAATTGATTGAGTTGGGTGAGAAAGAGGCTCTTTGATGCCAGAACCTCTACTAAAATGCATGATCAACAAGTAACAAAAAGCTTCTTCTGTCCACGATGTAGCAGCAAAGGAACTTTCCTAGAAATGTTTCTGTACTTCACACACGATTTCTGTGTAGTGGATCACTGAGACAGCCACACTTTCAAAGGTGCTCACAGTTTGATGTGCTGGTGCTGTTCAATTTAGAAACAGCAGAATGCAGAAACTCCTGTGTGAACTCCTTCAGTCAGATAATTATCAGAAATAACTTGCACAGCCAAATGTTCTTCATCTGATATCAGACACATACCATGGGAGAAAGGTACTTTGTGCCATAAATTAAAGTACTAAAATTTCCTTTTCATGCTTTTTAATGCTTGCTCTCTTTTCTTCTCAGTGATGATTCATTTCTGGTGTGCAGCTGAAGACTCTGTTTTATACATATGAGGACACAATACCACTGCCACAGGTCTGTGAGAACTCTCTTTTAGTTAGTAGATTGTATTTGGTTCAGTTCCCTGAGCTATTGCATTCGATAATATTGCTCTTTCTCAGGACTCAGGAAAAAAATGGTAGGATCAAGTTCTACTTTCTTGAAGGAACACTTATATCACACCAGACTGTCTAACATATCTACTCCACAGTCCTTAGTTTATCAGAGTTTATGAGATTTTGCTCAGGAAGGAGACTCCAAATTTTACTCTTATTCATTCCTAATTAAAATAGACAATATGAAGGAGTCTGCAGGTTGGGTTTTACACCTGAAGGTGCAGGAGAGCTGGCAGGAAACATGGCAGAATCCTTCACACTAAGGACTCAGAAACACTGACAAATGCTGGTGATGAAATCTTAACCGCTCAGCAATGACTGACACAGATGTTATTTTTGAAGATAACAGTCTTATGGTACATGAAGCATTAGTCATATCTTTTAAATAATTCAGCAGAATATTAATATACTCCAACTGCTTTGTGCTTAAGAGTGACAGGTGTGTTTAAATTAACCTCTCAAAAAACACCCGGACAATAAAAGACATGAATTTACTTCAGGACCACCAGCTTTAAGTGTTTGATCCTCCACACTTTTTGATTCCAGTAAAAGGGTTGATAGACATTGTATACTCAGACAGTGTAAAAGAGCTTTTTTCCTCTCTCTGATGTGTCAGTCTTTTAGGAGGAAAAGATCAAGAGTATATTTCTATTCCAGTCCACTGGTGTTAGTATGGAATGGAAAACTAGAAACATTACTCTGAGTGATTTAAAAAGACCATTAGGATTTAGTCTGCCTGCAGTGTTTGCCTGTTGCTGTCAGGGCACTACTGTAACAAATGAAAATTTGTGTGGTTTTTAACTAAAAAAAGAAATTTACTAGTGGGGAGAATGGGAGTAAGAAGGACTCATTTGACAAATGGTGTAAGGAAGTGGGATGGTACCATTTACAGACCAGGTTTGTCAAGTCAGGTAGCAGAGGGAGCTGGGACCATAACTGTGCTTGTGGCATGAACTACTCACTACTTGCAGTCTTCTGCCTCTGTGTAACCTCCCCCAGGGCTGTGCAGAACCCACATTTCTGTCAGGCACCTCTTTGCTGTGTATTGGTCACAAACTTAATTTTGAACATTAGGTCAAATTTGGTGATGTGCGAAAACTGCGTGTTCTGGTTGATTGTGCTTTCAGTCCTGGGTTTGTGTATCTGATGTCGTGTGGCCTTTGTTATTTCTGCAGCTGAACCAAATGTTTTCTCCACTCAGCTGTCATGCTCTGATTCTTATTTGTAGAACAGATAACACTTTTTTGTCATTACTCTGAAATGTGGCAAATAGAAGTATTGTTATACTGCCTTCCTCAGAGATTGAGTAAAAGCCTATCTACCTTCCCTCTCTTAGGGAAAAAAATGCACAACACTACAAAACAAGAAAACCAAGACCCGTTTCTCAATTATCTGTTACCTAAGTAACACGAAACATGTTTTTTCCTTGTTCGTCATAAGGCAGCATTGTTAGGTGAAGCAGAATCCAAATATCCAGGCTACATTTTCTTCACAAAACCTTTCTCCTGACATGAACTTGAGGAAAACTTGAACTTTCCAGGTAACTCAGGAAAGGACAAGAAGTAGGAGTGACCAGAGAGGAAAATCTTTAAATTCAAGACATATAAAGTTGGATTTTATAGTCAAATGTCCACTTCACAGACTGCCTATGAATTTAAAAGCTAGAAGCGTGGTTATAATTACTTCCAAGACCTACAAAATGATGACAAGCACAAACCTTTAAACTAGAGGCCACATCCTCCAGAAAACATTTGTGTCCTAGTCTGGACTGTTTTACGGTTGCACAACAGCTCGACGTGCTGCCCTGCTGGATCTGGCTGCACGGCCCCTTGGCCCCACAGGGAACACCTGCCAACAGCTCCTTGGCAGCTGCAGCTTGTGCCAGTTGTACCAGCGCTGCACACTTTCCTCAGGCCCTGGGAATGCATCCGGGAGCTTCCAAAAGTCCCCAATGTCCTTGCCTTGCCTTCTGAGCTCTGGGGACGCAGCTGAGGATCTTCTACTTTGTGCCTCTGGGGTAATACTTTTATTTTCATTTAAAATGGGAATTTGGAAAAAACAAAGGTATAACTGTCCCTTAAGGATCATTGTAGTCCTCTACACTTGGTCTATTTGTGTTCTGCTCTTTCAGGGTGACTGGAGAGGAGAAAGAAAGGCGTAGCAATTCTTTTCAGTAAATGCTTTGCAGAGAAATATTCTTTATGGTTTGCATTAAGAAGCTGACTATGGACATATGTTGGAGCTTGGACAGGAATCTAAATTGATTGACAGTGACAAATGGTGATGTACTATTGAAGGAAAATTAATATATACATGCTATGATGAGTTGTAAAGACAATAATGCTCAAATTTTTTTCTTTTTAAAAGATCCTTTAATTTTTAGACATCCTTTTTTCACTGCAGTTGAAGCTGTCAGCACTGACAAGGTTGAATTTACTAATTCATGTCTTCTACTCTGTAAAGAAGCTAAATTGCCAATGAAAAAGCTCCCAGATTAGATTTTCTTTTTAAATAGTGATAATAGTGATAATAATAATAATAATAATAATAAAGTAGGTTCTTCATCTGCAATTCTAGCTTTGATCTGTCCAAGACTGTGACTAGAATGTAGGAGAAAGATAGAGGCAACACAAAGAAAAATTATAGCTGTTGTAGAAACAGACTTTTTTTCCATAAATCTGGTTTCTTTCATGTAATTTCTTTCTTATGGCTGATAATTGCTGAAATACTTTTCTGCTTTATATTTTTCTCCTTTGTTCTGTATCTCTCTCTGAATATTTGTGACAAATGGCAGATTCGATTTTTTCTTGAGCAGCTTGAGTCGTACGTTTGTGTATTGCTGGATGGGTGACTGTGGTACATAAAGAGTTAATTAATCTAGAGGCTTTTGTATTTGAGGAGTTATGAAATGATTTATCCACTGCCAGGAGCTGATATCTGTCATATCAGTGGAAATGCACAACTCAAGCAGGTCCTAATGTCCCCGGGCAACAGTGACCTGGGAGTAGCAGAAAACCCTGATGTTCAAAAAACCCCAAACACAAAACACAGGAGACACAAACTGTCAGGAAAACTGCTCTTAGAGCTGTAGCTGTATCACACACACAGACATCTAGGACAAAAAGTTCTTCACTTGAAAATGGCTTTTAATTCACTGTGCCTAGATACTGAGTGTGTGCTCTCAGAAAAGCTGTGAAGGTGCCAAAATCCAGATGGGCCTCCTGACACTTTGGCTGGGTTTACTTACAAGGCAAATCCTTTGGTAATGTGACTAGGGGAAGTCCAGTCTAGCCTGAGTGTCTAAGAACATGTGGTACATAATCTGACATACCAAGAAGAAGAATAAGCTATTAAAATGAAGGGATTTCCTCTCGGTTGTGAAGGTCATGCTGAGCAGATAGCTTAAAGAATCCCAAAAAGGGTTCACATTACTGAAGTAATGTGATACTTAGTTCTACCCCATATTTTTTCCCCAAGTACTCGGCACGAAAACATACATTTGCCTTTGTCTTTTCACATCAGACTTTTGCTCAAAATAGTCTTTCTCTCCATCTGTTTTTGTCAATGTGCTTGACTATGGTCATATCTGGAAAAAAACCAAACCATTATATGGTGATTTCTATTGGAGCTTTTCATAAGGCTAAGATCTGAAAACAAATTTAATATGTATTAGAAATTTGGAGCTGGGTTTGAAATTTGAAGTTTAGGAAAAGTTTTGCTCTTTGTCTACCTATTTTTCTGTGATATATTTCTGAATCTTGTTCTTTCAGCATAGAAACTTTGTTTCAAATTTTTTTTTTTTTTAAATCAGTGAATTCTTTTAGAAAATTTTTGTTCTCAAGTAAAGTCATGGGAACAGAAGTCACCTTGCTTCAAAAAGGACATTTTTTTGACCCAACACCAAGTACTTTGGTATATTTGAACAGTTCTCAATCAGTATTTGACAGGAGTAATTAATGTTGTGACAGGGCCAATTCCCATCTCCAGTAATTGTTTGGCAACTTGCCATGTTCCATACACGGTCAAGCTTGGATACAGGTTGTCCTGAAGAAATAGACAATTACAGTGTACTTTTTGTCCTTGCTTCTTAAAAAGGGCCAGCTCCAGATATTCCTTTTTCACATAGAACTCGTCTTTGAAACAGCTTCTGAGTAATTTTCTAGATGTGAAAGTAAAGCCACATAGGTGGTTTTAAAACAATAGTCATTAAGAATAACAAGAATAATCAAAGGAAAAGGAGAAGCATGCAGCATGGAGCTGCTAAAGGTCATTCAAATGCAGTCTACCTTGGCATGCTGCAATAAATGCCCTCCCTGAACCTAGCTTATAGTTATACTCAGTAGAGTTAAAGCAGAGAACACTGAAACCCCCTGACTCTTTTAAGAAAGGGGGCTGCTTTAGGCTAATTTCTTTCCACAGACTGTCTATTTGGACAGCTTGCAAGAAGAATAGTAGGATGTTCTTGCTTCCTGGAAGTAGTTTTATAATCAGTTGGCTTTCTTGGATGTTAGAAAATGTTTGTTATTCACACATCCAGACTGAGGCTACTTCAACAGTTTTGAGGTACAGTGACTAATAGGGATATTGTCCATAGTAAAGCAGAATAGTCAGTATCATAGATATTTTCTTTCATACCTGCTGTGTTTCTATCATATAGTTTTGGAAATGTCCTTTAATGAACTCAGAGTGCCAAGGTGATGTGACCCCAGTGTGCTTGTCAGCCATCCCCAGGCGGAGCCTGATTTACATCCAGAGCAGTCTGCCTACAGGGACAGAACTCCTTATCTGTCTGTCAGTAGTTCACATTAAATGTAGGACAGATCTACTATGGACTTCAACCTACTGTCTCCTGCATATGAAATAAAAACTTGTTTAAAAGCAATATGACTGTAATTCTGTAATTGAAAAATGATGCGGATTGATTTATGAGAATGGTTAGACATACATATGCCAAGATTTAAACTAGATCAGATGTGATACTGAGGTCTTGCTTTGTTTTATATTTTCGGTGTGCTTTAGAATATCCAGAATATGGCTATATTTTGGTCATGTCAATTCCGAAAATCTTGCAACTGTTAATTATGGAATATCAATCACAAATGGAAAAAAATTACTTGAGAGTTGTCTAATGGTCCATAGAAAGTCACAACTACATATTTGACTGATCAGGACTTCAGAGGCACCAGAATGTGTGTCCCTATTCATACTGGAAAACACAGTATTACTACTGGGGTTGAATGAAAATCTCATCTATAAGTAACAGTATTACTAAACAAAAGCCTAAAAAGTCCGTTTCAGAGGAAACTGGCTTCATATGCACATCAAAGCTCAGCTGACAGACTTCACTCATCATATATTTGCTTCTGCATATGTCTTTATTATTTACTAGATTCAGTACCATTCGCCCTCTCCTTGGCATTATGCTTTCATCATCTATTTAGTTCTTATCAGTTGATTACTGGGTGTTTCTGATAACAACATATTCCCATCTGCTCTGGGGACATCATCAGGTGTATCAGAGTTAAAGTTTCCTTTTCTTGGGCCTGCTGTGCTGCTGAGCATGCAATGGGATATAAAACCCTTTTCTCATGCATAGTTTGATCCTCAGTAGGACTGAACTCTGAAAATACATCAGTAATATGTTAGCAGACAAATCAAATGTTGTTCTTCATTTTCTTGTTGAATGACAGTTATACTCAATTCCTCCAATACTTCCTTATATCAGCATCAAAGTCTCTCCTCTCATTACCTCATAATTCGATATGAACTGTTCTCTCCCAATTCCCTTTTTAATAATATCATCAAGACAACCCAGAAATGAGCTCATAAAGTATTTCTATATTCCTACTTTGATTATATGAACAACCAAACTTTTTACCAATAAGCAGGAGTTTGCATTAGAATTTGACAAATAGTAAACATTTGACATTTTCCTTAAAATGTTGCTCAAATAATTACTTTACTTTGTTTCATCAGTTAGGATTCTCAGTGAAATATACATTAACTGAGATCAAGGCTATATGCAGACATTAGTAGCAGCATATAGTAGGTCCTTCTCCTCTCTTCCTAAGATTGGTACTTTTTCCCTATCTAGGCAGTTATAGAGCAAAGAGAACTGTCATTTTATTTTGTCTAAAACAGACTTGTGTATCTGAGGAATATGGTGTGAGCGTGTAGCTGCTTCTACACTTCCCTCCATCAACACTGAATGTGGGAACTGATCCCAGGACAGTTCATTTACCTCGTAACCCCTGTGAGCAGAAAGGGAATATCTATTGTTAACTTGAAGCAAGAGCATTTTCTCATCGTGCCCCAGGCATAATCAGAAGAAAATATGGAAAACTTGTGCGCATCCAAGTTTAGATATCACTTCCAAGAACCAAAGTAGTTCTAGAATTTTCAGTATCCTAGCTGTTTGCGGGGCAAAGAGAGAGAAAGGACATCTTACAAAAGAACATTCCTGGTCAGGTTAGACAGGAAAAGCTCCCAATAAAATGCATTTTTCAACATATGAACTAGGCCAGGAAAAAATGTTAACTTTGTTGCATGAAGAGTTGTGTAGATTTTTCACTGACTTGCTGCATACTGAATTTCACAGATTAAT
This sequence comes from Coloeus monedula, assembly GCF_965178545.1. Classification (NCBI taxonomy): domain Eukaryota; kingdom Metazoa; phylum Chordata; class Aves; order Passeriformes; family Corvidae; genus Coloeus; species Coloeus monedula. Next base: position 67,621,089 of record NC_138782.1, read on the forward strand.
TTAAAAGAAACTCCTAAACTGAGTCAGGAGCTGAATTTCAGATTTTGACAAAACTTCTAACTTGCCCCAAAAAAATTTTTCAGATTTTCCCTTGCTTAGACTGCTAAGGAATAAATATGACATTCTTTACAATTTCCAGATGGCAATGTTTGTTTGTCAGATTAAATGTTTATGCACATACACATAACTTGATTTATTTTATTTCTGTGTATTTTCACTGAGGCTGTGATTGTCTCTGGTAAATATGACACCCAGATCCCTTGAGTTTTTCCTCCTTAAAGGGAGCAACTGTGTAATTTCCAATACAGTTGCCTAAAGCCACACTTACAGATGTAAGATACTGGTGTGTATGACATCTTTATCCTGCTTCCCAGAATGAATATTTTGGCATACAAGAGATGCAGAGGGTACCAAGCACTTCTCTTTCTGGCCACTGGGCTGATGTGGAAAATTGGTTTCCAGTTGGATTCTCTCACCTCTTCTGCTCTTATATTTTGGTTTCAGAATAGCAGCCCATGATTGAAGGTAAGCATAAATAGTAGCAAGGAAATAAGGCATGGAGAAAAGAGGGCATGTGGTAGTAGCTGAAATGTAAAGTGGTAAGGGACAGACAATCATACACATGCAGCTAGTTATACAAAAACCTATGGGTATGGGTATATACAAATACCTATGTCTGGGTATAGTCTACAATCTCAGGATCTTGCTCCATAAAACAAGAAAATATTCAGACGTGAATTTTTCCCCATTTCTCTCTCCCCACATTCCCAAACTACGACTTTACTCTTTTATTCAATTTGAATAGGAATAAAAGTGAAATCTTGACTTTGCAGGATTGATTAGCTCTGTGCTTCGGGTATTCAGATGATCTCTCTCACATCTCAAGCAAATAGTAAAGATGTCAAAACATAGGTGACCCCAAATATTTAACTGTTCATGTAAAATGGAACTGCTTCAGCAGAAGAGAAATAATTAAGAAGAACAAGGGATTTGCCTTAGTATCACACCTTCTATCATCCTTTACTAACCACTGACCTTTTCTGGGTGGCTGTTTTGTTGATAAGTGAATGTGACTCCTCGGACCATTTTGGTATTCATGAAAGAGTATTTTTGAAGAAATAAGGTTTTATCTAAAATCTCCTTATCAGCCTTGGTGAGGAGGATCTACTGAAGAACAGGCTAAAGGAGCAAACAGAGGGCTGGAGGGATGATCAGAAAGGGATTGAGTACTTAGCATCAAGTAATCAAAACTTGTCAGTGCAAAAGATTTGGTCAGTAGAGCTAAAGAAGAACGGGGATCAAGCACTGATTGCAAGCTTTGGCTGGAAAAAGCTAACATTTTCATACATGTGGCAGGTTTGAAGTGTTAAGAGTAGAAGGAAGAGAAAAATCCTGGTGGTGATTTTGTTGTTCAATGAACCTTTGCTTCTGCATCTTGTGCATTGGATAAATAGATTCCTTTCCCCACACTTTGCCACAGAGCCAGGTGCTTATGTCTCCTGGGGGGAAGATGAGAAGTGTAAATGCCAACTCATGTAGCAGAGACAAGGTGACTATAGGTTCACTGGCAAGAGCTGTTTGAGATGGTTTCTGATTTCATGTGACGATGACATTTACGTAGAGGTATGCTGGCTTGAGGGCACTTTTTTGCTAATTTCATTTTCAAGCTATAGACCACATACATAATTCCATAGCTGCAAAGTTGCAAATAGTGTAATGAAAAGATTACTCAGGTTTTTAAATAATTATTCTTGTTTAAATTGTTAATATTTTACCTCATTTTCATTCCTTTTAAAAACCTGCTTCTTTTCAGTCTTATAAAATTTTTTTAAAAATCATAGTGTTTTTGAGCTACTTAAATATTTCCATGAATCAGACCTAGAAAAACAAATCTGATCTACTTGATATTTTTTTGCATATTACCTTCAGATATCTAGATAATATAGAGTATTATTATTTAAATTTTTATCAGTGTTCTGTAATACTTAAATGAACTTCACAGGTATGAGTGATAATTGCAGCAAATCAGAAGAGGACCAAAAAATGTCCAAACCAATTTCATAGGTTTAAATTAGTATCTTAATTGGTTCTGAACTGCGACTAAGAGTCTAAGTGGAGAAAATCACCTAAATTTACCCTCCCCCTTAGTCAGCGGTGAGCTTCATAGGACCCTCCCCAAGCCATATAAGGCCAGGAAGAATGTGCTAAGCACTGAGTGTGCTAAGAATAAAGTTGTACTGGGATGGATAAGGTTACTTTGAACTCTATATTTCATGTTTCCTGACATACCCCCCAAAGAACTGCAATTATGCTAGCAAGGCTGTGGGAGCGTTGAACAGTTCTTTCCCAGTTTTTTGATTTTTGTTGCCTTTCCATGCATTCCTGTCCTGTTTAGAGCTGTGTCTTTTTACTTTTTATTTGCAGTGTGCATGGTTCTGAGGATACTAGGAAACATTCTGAAGGCTCGCTCTGAGGCATGGCTATTTTTGTTAGAAGCTGATACTTTAGACTGAGCTTTAAGTGTTGCCTCTGGAAGGCCTTGGGTTGCTCTGGGAGGCCAGGATTCTGCAGAGGAAACAGACATTTCAGGGGGTGCAAAAGAAGAAGGAACACAATTAGACAAAGCAGAGGACCTCCCTCCTTCTCATTCTGCAGCTCCTGCAAGTGTCAGCAACCCAGAAGTACTATCTAAGCTGCCACAGTAAATCTTGACCTTTTAAACAGAGTATCTCTTACCATCATCATGGCCGAGATAACAGCAGAAGGTACAGTAACTCTTTTCAAATATAATTAACCAAAAATGATATGTGCTTTAACAGTATGATTGAACCGGCATGTCAAAATGATTTGTTATTCTTAGCAAATGTTTTCACTCCAGGGTCATTTAATTTTGTTTTCTGGAATCCTTTTTAATTTTCTTTCCTGATTTTTCTTTTTTTTTTTTTTTCCACTCCTGTAGCCTGAGTTTTTACCAGTTACTGAAGCAAGTTCTCTGTACACCTCTAAAAATAACCTTCGTTTCAGTTGCAGAACACCATTTTTTAGGCAGCTCCATAAGAGTGATACAAGAGGAGAATGTCTGAAATTCAGGGTGTTCTACTCTCAAGCCTTTGCTTAGAAAAAGCTTTGGTAGCTCCTTATAATCAGAGATTTGCCAGAGTCAGAATAGCTTAATTTGTTGGCCCTGATTTTTCCATAGGGTGCACAGAGTATTTGTGAACTGTACATGAAGAGCAAAAGGTAAAAAAACCCTCTGCAATCCTTATTCAGGTAGACTTCTAAAGGAGTGAGTGAAAATTGTGCTGAAATAAATATGCCAGATCTTGGCCTGCAAGAATGAAAGGCAATTGTATCAACCAATAAATGCATATTCTAAATATGAATGTTTCATGTACTTTAATATTTCCTGACCATTCATATTTAAATAATATTTTATATGCATAACAATATTTTATCAGCTGAAGTCAGAGGGGGGGTATATTTAAAATTCAACCCTCTTTAATACTGAATATTTTAGTTGAAATACACTCCAACTTTTTCTTTCCAGTGTTTACCGGAATTTAATAACCACAAAAATTTAATAATTACAAAAATACAAAAAAAAAAAGCTTTTAAACAGTCTACTGAGTGTTATATTTATTCTGCTTCTCAGGATTATGTGGTGTTTTAGCGCATGAAAGACGTAGTTTTAATCTTCCGTTTTTTATTGTCCATACTTTTAAGAGGATCTGCATTAAGTGTTATTAGAAAGTGATCCCCTTCCTTTTTAAGGGTTGATGTTAGAACTAAGTCAAGCAGTACGATCCTTGCTTGATGTCTGGTTAGCCACAGCAGGGAGGCAATGTGATTTTTTAATCAGCAGTTGAACAGATCTATAATTTACTTCTGGCTGCAAATACTGCCAAAACAGGTGGCTAAGGCCTGACAGCCCTAACCCAAGCACTAACACTGGTTTATTCAGATGTTCTTAACTAGGTTTGTTGGAAACATTGGTTATTTTCTAGCTGTTATCAGGGAAATCTTTGAAACAACCAAATTAGTGAGATTTTAAATCAAAAATTAATAGAAAAATAGCAATTTTCAATCAGTCTGGAAATGACTTTTCAGTCATTTAGTTTATTAAAGAAAGAAAATAAAAGACCCTAGAATGACAGAAAACAATGAGTCTGAAAATGTTTCCATTGTGCTTTTATAGTGTTTTTATGGGAGTTCCTTAGCTGTAACAGTGTGTGTCTTCTGTGGGGTTTTTTGTGCGAAGCATAGACTTAGATGACAAGGGTCATCAGGTCCCCAGTAAGCTGACCTTACACATGACAGGGAAATAAACTATACAATTAGTTTCGTTTAGTTATGTTTGGCTTAGTTTTATTTTATTTTCATGTACTTGGAATGCAGTTATGTTGATTGACTGATTTTTAAATTCTGTATCCACAAGATGGAAATTTTATTTATGGCAAAAAAGTAAGAATTCAGCCTGGAGCTAATGTTTCACTGAAGTTTATTTTCCTCTGGGGTTAGTACTTGCGCTCACAATCTGAAAATTCAGATATGAACTTCAGCAGCATATAGTTTGGATAACCAAAAAACTATTCTAACACGTGTTACTTCAAACAATTTTTTTTTAAATTTTTTTTTCCATTTAACTCCCCCCAGCCCATGATTTGCTGGGCTCTTCAGGACTTTGTTAGAACTAAACCACTTACTCCTTGCAATAGGTATTCATAACCCTTTTTTTCCCGCTGTCAGTCGCACAGCCACACTCTCAGGCTCCTTGCCTTTTGGGGTACCATGCTGACACATCAGAGAGCCGGGCACAGCAGCAATGCAGGCTTCAGCACTGCCATGGCCAGTGTGGGTGCTCATTTAGAGAGATGGCACAGCCCTGGCAGGGTGTGCTGGTGCATATCTCAGGGTATCTCTTTCTGACAGCCTGTGTCAGGACAATGATCTATTCAGATGAACAGGGGAAATGGGGGGCTCTTTCACGTCACCATCATGATAATGACAATTAGACTAAGTTACTTAAAAATGTAGCCAATAAACAATGACCCTGCCCTGTCTACTTACACCAAAACCCACAAGTGCTACTTATTCTTTTACACAGCTACAAATTGTTAGTTGTGGAAATACTGGTAAAATGTACACTGTGAAAGATAAAATGAGATCTCTGAAGACAGCAATTTATAAATGTCCTTAGAAAGCTGGCAGGACCTATGTCTCTAGCTGTCAAGTATTTAGGAGAAGATTCCAGAGGATTATCTTCAGCATTCTCAGATTGCATGTCATTGCGATCACAGAAATGTACTATTAAAAAGTGGAAGTCCTTAAAACTCTATAAAAAAAAAGTACAGAGATGCAGTACAGAGACTAAGTAGTCTGTCTTTGCAATACTCTGAGGATCTAATATTAATATTAGTATTAGTACTATTATTACTGTGATTACTAATTATTGTTCTTGTTATTATTACATTCAAGCAGTTACTGAATATTCTTGTAGTGGCCAGGATCTTTACTCTGGTCCACTTAAGGCATTGTCTAGAAAGCCGTGTGTCTCTAACTATGATACTGGACTGGATTGGACTGGACTCAATGGCAGATGTAGTTGGAGCTGCCACCACTGAAATACATACAGAAAAAGTCTGACACCTCTGAGAAATGGCTTCTACCAATGTACACCTTAATCTGTATGTGCATAATAGCTCCAGCCCTATAGCTGGTCCTTTCTAGTCCATTCTCCTGCAGGGCACAGTACAAGGTTGATGGCCATCCCCTGACACTTTGTCCTCCCATCCAGGGAAGAATGAACAGAGACTCATCTCTGCTTGCTGCAGTGCTCTGGAGACTGCACTGATTTAATCCAGGGAGGTGAGGAGAGGAGAAAGACAAGGTTTCTGTGCCAGCTGTTTGTCTGCCACAACTTATTTCCCCAGTGGAGCAAGAGAGAAGCAAGAGTCAAATAGAAATGTGACAATGAGTCACAGTTTGGTCCTTATTTTGCTGCTGAGAGCTGTGCAACTACATATTTCCTCTGTCTGGGAGCAGGCTGCAAGGAGACAGGCTAGCCCCAAGGCTACACACAGCTTGTCAGTGACAAAATCAAAATTAGCTTCCGCATTTCAGCCCTTTTCTCAGGCTATTGGATAACTATGAAAAGTTTTAAGGTATAAACCATTTCAAAAGGCAAGAAAATGTTGCCTGTATGCTTGAAGATTAACAGACAAGAAACTACTAATATATGAGAAATAACACACAAGAGCCAGAGGGTTAAATCCCAATTATTTCACAAGTGTGATGGTCAGAAGCTAACAGTATTATCCAATTGGTGAAAAGTTTAATGAAGGCGCACTTGAGGCAAGAGGAAAATAACTGCTTCTTATGATAATTCATGAGTTGCTGCTAGAGGTGCCAGTTGTGCTGACTCCAACAGGGGCCTAGATGAATAAATTAGATTAGATGATTCATTTTCATGGCTAAAGGCATAGGAGGTGTTTCCTACCCTTCAGCTAGACTGCTGTTTATGCTTGGAATTAGAAGGTTTCTACAGAATCCATTTGCATCTAGCAAATTTTCAAAATGAAAAGATGTCTCCTTTTTCTGGCTTCAGTGTTGACGAAGAAGAAGATAGTACACCTATTACAGCAGGGTAAGGAGAATGCAACAATTTTAGCATTATATTTTTAAGGACAGAACAACCAGGTAAAATAAGCAGCTTAATTACACAAAGACAAGAAAGTCAGAAAACCCAGGTCTGCCTGCAAAAAATCTTTGTGGGGAACAGAAGCTCCAAATTCTTACCGAAATTCCTTAAAAATTGTATTCCCCTGTTACTGTGGGTCTGGAGAACTGTGCTGGTTAGTTTGCTTTTAGCCTTGGTGCTTTCTCATAGCCTGTTGAGGCAAGCATGAGGCCAAATTGATTAGCTTGGCTTTCAGGTTTAAGAATTTGTGGACAATGCTACTCAAAGCTGATACAGTATTTACACACACTCAGTTGGTATGGGGAAACTCTTACATATCATTCATTACCTTAAGTAGCCCCTTAGAAAGTCAGGGTCCTAGCTCTGGACAGTAGAAAGACTTAAAGCCTATAAACCAGAGGACTAAGCTAATGTGTCCTGTTGTTAGTCCATGACAGGTTAAAGTGTGTGTATAAAGTTATCTCCTGTTTACTTGTGGGCAAACAGCTGGCCTGTAGGTCTGAACATTTATTCACTTTTTTTTTAAAGAACCTTCAGGTCTTAAGTATTTAGAACATATTTTAAGGTTACTTATATAAAAAGAAATGTGTTTAAAATCTTCTAGTGTTTTCAAGTCATTGGGGAGATCAGTTACCACTAATTTAAAAGTGAAATCTGTACTACTACTTACATTCTCAGAAGTCCCAAGCTACTTCTTCGGGGACCTAAACCTTGAAAAAAAATCTAGTCTAGAAATATTTTGAGTAGTTTTACCCATTGCCTACACTATAAATACTGAGTAAGAGGCAGATTCACTCTGTTCTTACTTCTTGGTTCTGGAAAGCAGAAACTGTTTTACTTTAAAAAGTTTCATGATACAGGTCTAGTTTCAGTTCAGGACATACTGAGGAGAGAGAAACAAACCAGAGTTACCCTATTGGAAGAAGGTCATCCATTTACGGAAATGAAAAACTTTTTTCTTTCTTTCCGATGCTGATATTCACTGGTTTCTTCTCTGTTTAAAAAGATTGAACTAGTGGAAATTACTCATTTTACCAACTTAAATCTTGTTACAGTAGTAGAGAGTGAATTGCTTTAAATCAAAATGATTGAAAAGACTTTTAGGTCATTGATTTTAATCATTATTTAAATCAACAAGCAAGAAACCTGGATTTCAAAACATCAATTTTCAAGTTTTTTACATATGTCATCTATCATTCTTTTTTCCAAAAGAGCCTAACATGGTAACAGAATGCAGCCCTTCTCACTGAATTTGTGCCTTTTAGAGAGAAAGATAACCTAAGTATCTGTCTAATAACATATTCTATATTTTAGGAGCCATTTATCCAGATTCTTAGTCTTTTCATGTTGGGGGAATATTTTGGTTTTAAATAATAGAGAATGGTAAATGGTGCATTTCTCTTTTGCTAGATAATGGTTTCTTTTTCACTTGTGGTTTCTGTCAAGCTTCCTTAAGATGGAAATTGGAATTCAATTAAAATGGTACAAACACAGCATTTAAAAATTGTTTATATATGTACATTTTCTTACTGGTTAAATAGAAAAAGTCAATTTTAAATATAAGTTGTTTTGATAAGTTAAATGGTTTATTAAACAAATATAATGCTATTTCTAATTTAGGTCCTGGCCACTGCATCCTACAAGAATATATAATTGATAGAACTCATTTTCTTTCATATAATGTTTATTCAAAAGTTAGGGAAAGAAAGCATATTTTCTACTTTTTTTTTTAAAATCCTTATTACTCTTTGATATAAATTAAGATCATAATTGAGTTCAAATAGTAAAATAAATTGACATTAAGAACACATTCTTTGCATTTGCAGACTGATTATACTCTCAGAAAAAGACTACTTTAATTTGATTGCATCTGCTTAGACAGTGGTTTTCAACAATTCAGTGATTTCTTTAACTTTTTTCACAACTGTAATGTCTTGATCATAGGTTTTTTTGTTTAAAGAAATGTGATTTCTATAAATAGTAATGTAAAATTGTAGTATTGTGAAAGTGTGGTCCTTAGCACAGGGTTTTCCTAAATCCTTTTTTAATTTTAAAGTGTGTTTTTTTTAATGACATTTACAGAAAACTTTAGTTTAAGATTCGAAAAGCATCAAAAATTATATTCCCAGCCTATACTCCCACACTGCAGCCTCATTTTAGTGGGTCTTAAAAAGGAGACATGTTGAGATTTAATAATGAAATATCTTCAGAGAGGTGTAAAAGATGAACAGAGTTTTTTATTGCTTTAAAACCAAACCAAAGGTATGGTCAAAGAGAACTTGCAGAGACAGGCAGGCTTCATATCCTTGCTGCTTTGCATTGACAGATCAGACTGGGAATACAGTACATGGAGTAGATAAGAAAGATAAGTAAGATGTAAAGTCGCTGCATCTAAAGACTTAACTTAAAGCTATGGACAACTAGCTGTGCTTCTTATCCTTTTTATCCCACTGCCATGCTCTTTTGTCAACTTTAAACATTTTTTATCAGAAAATATGATTATTTAATATTTTAGCCTTATCCCAGTGCCTTTATATGGTATATCTAGCTTTAGTGCACTGGAACAGACCATTCAGACTTTAGATTCCTGAGTGAAAGTGTGTTTAAGCTGTATGTGGTCAAAAGGGACCAGCAAGATTTAGCTTCTGCTTTTTTTCCTAATATGTGCCTACAGCACAGTTGATTTATGTAAGTCTGTTTTGGGAATTGCGAAGCAAGTACATGGCTACCAAATCTTTGACCAACAGTAGAGATAGTGACACCAACAGGCAGCAGAAATACTATCAGATGACACTGCTGACAGATCTTGTTCTGTCCCACGTTCTCTCCTTCGTAGCCTCTGATACTTTTTTATCCACCTCCTCTAAACACAAAAGCTAATGAGAAGAATATGATAAAGCACGACGTAAGCAGCTACATTATTCTTTAGACTCATTATATTTTGAGTAAAGGAGATGAGCTAACAAAACACGATCATGCAATGTAGAGGAGGCTGAATAGGAAAAAAAAAAAACTGTAGGAGGTACTGATTTTTTCTTTTTTCCTTTTTTTTTTCCCAAACGGTCCATATGCTAAAACTCACCTGTGTTATACTTTCACTCAAATCAGTTCAGTTGCTCAAAATCATAGTCAGTGCTGAGCTTTGTCCTTAGAAATCAGAACGAAAAAGCTGTGGCTTTAAGTCTTGAATAAGCCTCACTTGAGTCCTGGGGCAGATTTGACCTTCTTTTAGAATAAGTCCAAAAGCACAGTATGAACCTGTATCTGGTCTAAAAGTTCTGCTTGGTGCCATGCAAAGGCATTTACCATAAGAAAGGAAAGTATTAAATGCCAGGCACAAAAAAACTTCCTCACTGGAGAAGTCTCCTCTTTCTCTCTTCAAAGATAGTTTTAAAAAATCCTTTACAAATATGTAATGAGTAAAGACCTGCTACTCCCTGTACGTGCTTATGTTCTCACAACTTCAAAAGTATCTCTGTACCTTTGCCTGGAGTCAATTTGTCAAAGGCACAATGAATCTAAGCCTTTGTAGCCTCTTTTGGTATGTAAATGAACTCAATTTTTTCCTATATTCCATTATGTAGATTTAAGTTGTGGTTCTCTATGCATGTCAGGAAGGCTAAATCTTGTTTCAGTCTTTGCTGAGAGGCTATTCACAATTGACACAATTACCATAAATATAGTTTTTGGTAACTGTTTTTAGAGGCATAATTTAATACATCTATTCAAATATTAAGGCCCTCATTTTGCATTGACCTTTTCCTCTGTAGCAGCTAGGACCTCAATTTTGACTTCAGACCTATTCATTCAACTCTTACTGAAGTCAGCTGTAGTACATGAACACAACTGGTGTAGGATACAACTTAACACCCCAAAGATGTGATAACCCATGTATATGATACAGTTTAGGTTATATACTTAATATATATTTATATATTTATATACTTATATATTTATATATTTTATAATCCCAATATTTAAACTGTAATTGAAACATAAACTTAGTATAATTTCAATTGCTTTTTCTAAGAAAAACATTAGAACTCTCTTCTTCCTAGAATTTTTTTTGTATCTGCATTCATGATAGTAAAAATGTGATCATTTTACAGGGAGGCATCCAAAGTTTGACTCACCATTTTATATATTTATTGTTGATTTGGTTTGTTGTTTTTTGTTTGGTTGTTTGGTTTTTTACCAGGAGTGTTAGTATAACACTATTATTCAAAAGATCTGTGGTAGAGGTTGAATGGAACAGCTACGTGATTAGATGGCTGACTGTGCCCTATGAGTTGGAGCAGAACCACTGATATTCTACTCTAAATTTATCTTGCAACCTGTAAAGTTGATGAAGACGTTATTTTGCAGAAGAAAGTGAGTTCTGAGAGCAAAAGGTTTCCTGCTGATTCAAAAATGGAAGGGCAAAAAACCCTTCTCTTTTTTTCTCTCTTTTTTTTTTTTTTAATCTGTAAATATATTTGATAAAATTTTTGCTTTACTTTAGTAAGAGGAATGTCAACTTAGAACTAAATAGAAGCATCTTTTTTTTCCCAGCAAGAGTAACCTCATTATCAGATGCTCAAGCAGAATTAGTCTGTGTGAGATACATTTATCCTAAAATGCATCTCTTGTTCTAACATTGTAATTTTGTATTGATTACATAGAAACCACCTGAAATGGTCTGGAAAATGTAATGTTCTACTCTGCTGTTAGCAAACCAGATGAAGTGATGAGTTTCCAGATCAGTAGCAGTGAAAACTCTCCCAACTTATTCTCTCTCTTCCTTCCCCTTCCAGAAATAAGTGCAGTCTGTCCCTCTGCCCAAAGACACAGCTCCATGCCTATTCCTTTCATTTATCACGAGGGAGATATCCATAGATTTTGTAGTACAACTTGACTGTATTTTGCCGGAAAGTTCCTATTGAACCAGAAGTGTCCAGTAATTTGTTGTTGTTTTCTTTATACAGAGCTCATGTAGGAATGATGACAAGGAAACTTTGCTAGGTCACTGTTACTCTGGAAAGAAGGGAACTTTGGAAATTTTGTGGAAAACAACTACAAATATAAGAGAATGAAATTTTGGGGAAGATTGGAAAGGTTAGCTAAAAGTATTGATGAGGTTTCAGCACACACTTAAAATTAAATGTGAATTAATATGTGTACATGCAGATATTAGTGCATTGGGAAGGGAAATGAGCAATTTTGCCAGAGTTAATGAATTAAGATAATTTTAACTATACAGAAAAAACGATGATGAGGACTAGGTTTTTGTCTTAAAAACTAATTAGTGGAGAATTCCTTTTACGAATATATTTGCCATCATTTCATTCATCAGTCAGGACAGGTGAATACATTTCACACTGTGAATGCTAAGGGCAGTTTCACAAAAGGGAAAGTCAGCCGTAAAACTAAGTTTTACAACAATGTTGCTATCCACTCTTCTCTGTGTCTTCCTAAGTATAGATCAGAAATAAAGCCACATCTGTGATGGCTGAGAACTATAAAGTGGAACTGGATCTATTTTTTTTCCCTGTGGTAGTGCCTAGGTCAGGGCTACATGGGTCTAATAACTTTGCTTCATGCAGCTGGAAACAGTCTCTACACTAGAACCCTAAAATAATTTAAACTTTAAAAGATTCTTTGATTTCCTTAATATTTTAGAGAACAAAGTATTTTTGGTAATAATTTTAAGCTTCAGTGTTCTAGTAAAGTGAATATTAAACTATACAACTGTCCAAAAGCACCCTCACTTGCCTGGAGAAAAGGGGGCTCTGGGGAGACCTTATCTCTCTCTGCCTGAAAGGAGGTTGTAATGAGATGGGGGTCAGCCTCTTCTCCCAGTGACAGGACAAGAGGACATAGCCTCCAGCTGCACCAGGGGAGGTACAGGTTGGATATCAGGAGAATTACTTCATGGAAATGGTTGTAATACATTGGAATGGACTGTTCAGGGAGGTGGTGGAGTCTACCCCTGGAGGTGTTCAAGAAACAACAGGACACGGCCCCCAGTGCTGTGGTCTAGCTGGCAAGGTGGCGATCACTCAAAGTTTGAACTTGATGATGTCAGAGATCTTAACCCTAAATGATTCTGTGATTTTGTAATTAAATTCTGGAGAATATTTTTAGTGCTTACTTGTGCTGTTCCGATACATAAGCCATGCTTTACATTTCCGCCTGATGACTGGGTTTTTCACGTGAGTAACACAAAGAAGAAGACAAGTGACTGCTGCACTCTTCATTCTCCCAGAAATGGCCACATCTGGTGGCCTTCGGGGCCTATGAGATTCCTCACTACTCCCTGCCAGAGCCATTTGCAGTGGGGTGTCTCTCCTGCCAGTGCTAGATGGCTGCAGTGATCCCATGTCCCCAGGTGCAACAAAAAGGGCAGCTGAGCCTGTACTCCCAATAGGCACACACCCCTCCAACACACCTTCATGCCTCACTTTCCCCACCTTTTGTACTCCCATTAATCATCGAGTCTATTAAATTCATAGTTCTGCTGCCTCAAATCAGTGCTATTTCAAGCAGAACAGGCAGCAACAGTACTTCTTAGTTCTTGTACTTACAATGCTCTTGAGTTTATTCTCAAATATCACAACTCTTCATGTTCTGAAATAATTTTTCAACACAGCAGAAATTTGTCTGAGATACTGCAAACTTTATGTAAAATTTCAGCTAACCCTGTCCATTGTTCTCTCAATGGTACTGGGACACTCTGAGCTGTGAATGCAGCATATTTATTTGCAAATACCATGAAGTTGTAATCATTGATTCCTTGTATCTGCAGACTCTGCCACTTTCCTCTCTATTCTTTCATCAAGCTGTTTACATCTTCTTGGCATTTCTCAAATGTGAATACAATTTTAACTTCCAGATGCTCCATCTTCCCCTGAAAATGCCCAGGTAGGCAGACGTGAATTATATCTTCTTTTGAAAATAGATGTGCATCGGTTGCATTGGAGTAATTCCAGTGTCAGTCTTGTCCCACTGGAGGAAGCAGCTGTTCTTCAGGTGAAACTATTAAACTAAGAACAAAAAAGCATTTTATAATGCTATTATGTGTCTGTTTTCTAGCCCAGAAATCTAATTTTTAGCCAATTCCACATCTCCCCATTTTCCTATGTTTATGGAAATAAGCAGGAAGGGAGATCTTTCCTCTTGTCCTGCAATGTCTGCAAAAAAATTCTGCAGAAGCCTGAATTCCTGGTCTTGTGGGCACACAGGACATAAAAAATATTTATGAATAATATAACGTCCTTGTGTTAAAGATTAGAAAGAAATGGTGAAATAAAAGCTTGTAAGTCCTTAAAAAATTCTCTGGATTTTCTTCCCACCCTGACTACTCATTCTCTCAGTTACCTGGTGAACTGCTTGTAGTTTGCTATGTAACTAAAATCAATCTCCAATCTGCAAAAAAAACCCAACCAACCAACCAACCAGAAAAAAAAAAGTTTCTTTTTTTGCACAAGAGTAGGCATCAAAATAAAGAAAATTTATAAAGTGTGCTAAAAAAATGGAGTGTTTACAAAAGCCTGTGAAGTCCTGGTTGTACACAGTGTTCCTCTTTCTCCTCTGTTCTCATCTTTGAATGCAAGCAGTGCCAAAGCACCTTCTCTTTTAGGGTGTGCTTTACTTATGTAAGTATAAATCAAACATCAGCTACAACATTAATGCACTTTAAACCAGAGTATGCTGTGTATTCTGCAGACAGAGAAATGAAGGTATTAAAATCTTCAGGCTAAATGGACTTCACAGAAGAATGTCACCCTGTCTTAAAGTTTAGGTTGTAGAAGCATACTGTAAACTTCAGAAACCTCTGTGTATTTTTTAAAGTCTATTTTAATATAACAGTTGTCTCAGTAGTTTCATCATGAAAAAACCTTTTTTTCAGTTGTGTCTAAGGAATATACAAGTGAGATCCACCTTCCCATAGACAGAACTGGTTCAAGTCAGTGGGAATGAAAATTCAGCTAATATTTTCAGCTTTCAAAGAGTGCATTCTCTACACTCCTATTCTTGAAGACAACATTCAAAGATTTTCCCTGTCTCAGTCCTATTTTTATTCCCCTTTTTGTGGTTACTGTAAACTCTTTTACATTTGTGGACTCACTGAATATTTCCAGTCAATGACTTTGAAATAGCCATTGTTGCTACTACTAACAGCAAAATCCTTGTTGTCTTTTAGGTTTTTGTAGAAAATAATTTCACTTTGTCTAATTATACAATTCTAAGTCTTCAAAAAGTAGATGCACTTATTTAGGCCTTTAATGAATGCTGTCTGCATGAAATTTGCTAAATCTTTGAATTTGGTTTTGGAAAAGATTCAGCTGTTTTCAAGCACAGTCAAGACTATCTATGTCTGCTTTCAATCTTTGTACTTCTTTCATGCTTTTCATTATTTTATTGGAAGAATCAAGGTTTCCTGCTGCATTAAATATAGAAATGTTACCTTTTATTCTCACAGTCATTGAAGAGTGTATTTTCAATCGTTTTGAAAAAAACTAGAACTGTAGTGGTGTCTCATCAGAAAAAGAAGAGTACATATTCTATGTGAAAAAGCACATTTTTCTAGTCCTTTATTAATGTTCAGTACTTTTTTGATTTACTTTGTTTAAAGAAACATAACTTTTGTTTTGACTTTCCAACTTGCTTGAATGCCAGGGCATTTCAGAGGGAAGATAAAGAAATAATAAATTACTTTATTCTTCATTGATTTTATAACCAGAATTTAATGAACAATTTTTCTGGACATAGATATGAATAATATGAACATCCAAACATATAGACTATTAATTTTCTGTGGATGTCTTGTACAAATACTATTTTCATGGCTTGTATGCTTCTGAATGTATCATCAGAATTTATTCTGTATAAAATCTGCCTGCCAAAATTTCCACTATATGAATCTGCAAATGCTTCAGCACTCTAACTCTTTATAACCTATACTTCCTTCTGCAAAAGAAGTAGCTCCTAACTAAAGGTGATGTGAATTGAAGTATCAGTTTGGACAGAAATACACTGTGCATGATGCAAATCTTGACAATATTTTTCCATGACAAATAGATCTTACACTTTCTCGTACATGCAGACTTGTTATCAACATTTTCAACACTTGATCATGGGACTTTAACAAGCCCTTGATGGCTGGTGGTCTTCTGTGTTCATTTGTGCAGTGGATTACTAGGGAATAGCACCCTCTGAGGAATAAATACCAAAGTGACTCTCTCAGCCTGTAGTGCTCCAGGTCTGAACATTTCTGGAAATGGAATGAAGAAAATCTAACTAGCCTGCCTATTTGGTGTCAAGGAAAATGTTCCAACTCTCTCTTATATCTCATGGATGTCCCTTAAAAACTGATACTCCTCCTGCCCTGATCAGCAAGTTGAATAGAAATGAACTGTTGATGTGGACTGTTGATAAGGCCCAGCTGTATATCAGACTGATGTCTTATTTAAGTCTTGTCTCAGACAAACCTTTTGTCACAGTTGCAATGATGTAAGAATCATAAAGACACTTCAGCTTTTCTCCACTTACCTGTCAGAAGTACCCTTCCTGTTCAGGTCCTGAGGAGTGCAGGGAATGCTGTGCAGTATGTAGGTAGAGTTCTTTAAGAGTATCATCCTATACAGCTGATTTCACAATTCCTATATGACACTTGCCCTAAAGTCTAAATAAAGCACCACCTTAAACAAACAAATGAAAAAAAAACCCCAAAAACTAACCAACCAACCAACCAACCAAAACAAACAAACAAAAAACTGAACAAAAACCCAACAAAACAAAAATAGCAAGTGTAGTACAATATCTTATGGCCTTCCTCTATTTAATGTTATGAATGTTATTCACTATTAATCATTCGATTAAATTAGATATATTTTGTGTCTGTTCTTGTCTTCCACCATAATAGTTTAATAGCATTGTGAATGTATTATAGTTTTGGGGCCATGAATTGTATTAGTGAGTGAAAGATTATCAGTTAGATGACCATATGAATATAGTAAATGTAAGCTGTAAGGATGAAATATTGACTGTAAAGTAAGTGTTCATTTTCAATAGATGTGAAAGTATGCATTTTTTATTTATTAGCACTTACATAATTACAGCTGAAGCTGCACTCTATTGATATAATAGAAAAGGAAATTAATAAAGAAAGGCTAGATGATGAATAGGCCTTTGACTAGAATATAACAGCCAGCAAAATCTTGCAAACATGTAGGCAGGATAACTAAGTAACTCTCAAAAGCTTTATTAAAAATTTAGAAAGGACTATCAACTTCTACATCTGCAGAGGACATCTCTATGTCTTTTCATTATACTGGCAAAGTTATGAGTTGAAGCTGCTCTATTAATACTAAAGAAATATCAGACAATTGCTTGAAAGTTTCCTGGAATGAAAAAGTAGCAGTAGCTTCTGTATTCTTAGAATCCAAGAAGGAAATATTCAAGAAATGTTATACATATGCTAAATGTGTATTAAAACCCTAAGAAAATGGCTGAAGACAAACAGCTACACTCGTGGGAAGCCTGCATTATGTTCAGTGTAGAGGAGCAGTGAGCCAGAAGTTAGGAGATTCCCATTGCTTCTTTTCTTCAGAGTGAAAATAATATGGCCCTTCATCAGAGTGTGAACTGGAGGTGATGCCTTAGGATTTTAGTTTTTATATTTTTCATATATTTGTAATTCTGCAATGCTTTAGTGTGTAACTCTAAAACTCCATATAGACTGCTAGCTACTGTTCTCCCATTTTGGTCAGACAAAACAATTCTTCTCTGGGCCTGAACTTCAAGGATACCTTACTGTCTCAGGCCCTGAAATATGTAAACAAAAGTGGATCAGGGGGGAACAAACTTAGAGTAAACAACTTCATTACCTAAAGTTGTAATTGGATGATTAACCCCTGCTGTGCAAATGGACCAAACTTATAAAAGTATGAAAAACTTGTGACCAGTTGTCCGTTTTTGGGTGTAGCCCCTGAGGCTCTGACTGTCCAAAGTGTATCTGAAGGCCCTTCAATAAATATACCCACCCTTATCCTCTTAATTTTGTCTAGCCCCTGTTTTTAGGTAGCCCCATCAAGGCGTCAGATGGAGGATATATATTAGAAGACATGGGGCAAAAAAATCCAGATTTGAAGATCTATAAAAATACACAAAACACAATTGCACACTTTGAATGTGACCAGAGACTATGTCAATATTTAATAAATAAGAGAACATTGTGTTTATATGGACCTGTTTGAGCATCATTAGAAAACTTCTGAACACCGGACAGGTTGTCTGGAAAACAATGCCAGCTATCATCTCCATTTCATCGATATGAAATAAAAGGGTTTTTCTGTTGGATGGAAAACATTGGGACAAAATTAGGACAAACATGCATAAACATCCTTTTCATGGCTGAACTTCAAGCATAGGTATGCAACTTTGTTCTTGTCTTTTCCTATCCCACCAACAGTCAGAGATCAAAGTGCAAAATAACAAAGGTCGAGACAAGATGCCAGGAACATTACAGAGGTCCAGCAAGTGTCTGATGCTCATGCAAGGCGCTCATGCTGGGTGGAAACTTTGCAGCACCTGCTGTTACTGTGGGCTAGGAATATTGGAGCTGTATGGATCTGCTCTACTGAGAATGTGGGGAGGTGTTACAGCTTGTGAAGGATAGCTGAATGGTTTTGTGATGAGTTTATACATGTTTACAGCAGATGCCAAAGATTAGTTGATTTAGAATCCATGGGAGGTAATAAGGAAGCTATCATTCCAACCAGGTCAAAATTTTTCCTTGATGTAGCTCACTTTCTGTTCCAGTTAGCAATAATAACATCGAAGGCCCACCTCAAGATAGTGGCTTTTTTTAAACTTGAAATAAAATCTTTCGAACAGTACTGAGGCAAAGCTTTAATATTATGAAAGCTTTTGGGACTGATCATCTCCTTAAAATAAGTGGAAAGGTTTTCATCTGTTCTAAGATGCATCACTGAGTTTTGAGGTCTGCTCTGCTGAAGTCTGCTTACATGTTAATTAATGTTCCATTGCCAAATTATGCTGAACCTTATGTCTAATGTTATAAAGCAGACACAGGAAATGAGAGAGGCTATGAAGTCCAGGAATATTCACATTCCAAAACTGTAAGGAAATGGATTCCCCATCCATACATAGGGCAGAGAGTTCCGCAGAAAGAGCAACTTGGACATTTCAACAATTTTGTTTCATTTTTATGCTAACGCTGACTAGAAAAATGCCATGAGAGTAAATTAAAATTAATCATAAATTTGCAATGTTCTGTGCTGCTAAAGAGTTTAGAGTCTTATGAGGAGCTGAGGGAACTGGGGTTGTTCAGCCTGGAGAAAGGAGGCTCAGGGGAGACCTTATTGCTCTCTACAACCACCTGAACGGAGACTGTATCCAGGTGGGGTTCAGTCTCTTCTCCCAAGTAATAAGCAATGGGACAAGAGGAACCTGCCTCAAGCTCTGCCAGATGAGGTTTAGGTTGGGTATTAGGAAAACATTTTGTCATGAAAAGGGTGGTTAAGCACTGGAACAGGTTGCCCAGAGAAATGGTGGAGTCACCATCACTGGAAGTCTTTAAAACGTGAGGAACATGGTCTAGTGATGGCCCTGGCAGCACTTGGAGTTAACAATTGGGCTCTGGATGATCTTAAAGGTCTTTTTCAACCTAAAGGATTCTCTGATTCTATGCTCTGCCCAAAAGTGTGTAGTTTTAATTTCTTTCCTAGAATTTGGAAACTTATATTAAGATAATTTTACAAATATGTGTCTCAGTAGAGAATAATTTTTAATTCACATATATTACAAAGACATAAGCTTATACTTAATGTATTCTTCCTGGTTTGGGTTATGTGTTTAGAAGCTTAATGTAAGTAGGGTAAAGAAATATCTTAGGCAAAATCTATCCAGATGGATTTTTACAATAAATCATATTCTGCTTTAGGAATCATTTAATTTAGGGAATATTTTTACTTTATCTGTCACTGAATATGTTTAAAGGACTGTTAGCCTACGAGTAAAACTTTCATGTGAATATTTTTCAGAATTAAGGTGTCACTTCTCTGGGTCACTTAACAACTAAACCATGGATCTAAGCTCTTTTCTCCTTTCCTGAGGCCTAAATCCTATATTATAAACATCTTCCTTGGTATTATATCTTTTATATGGATAAATTTTTTCATTTTCAAAGACATAGAGAAAAAGCTATTTTTTTAAATTTTATAATTCAGCAGATTTTCCATATACATCATAGCAAATACTCAAAAGGTGAATTTGCATTCCATAGTTTCTTTTGCTAAGTAGTAGTGGAGAGGTATGGAACTGTACTTCCTTGTGCATAGATTTTAATCCAGACTTGCCCATAATTTCAAGTTTTATTTTATATGCCACATGAATATCTCACTTCCTAATGAGGAATATTTCTAGAAATTATTACAAAAATTGGCTCAATTTCTCAAGCTAGATAATGTAGCAAGATAATCACTTCTTACATTTATCACTGGGATAAATTAGAGACCCGAATCTCATATTTGTGTGGTCTGTTGAGATCTTTATTATTACACCTCACCTACTCTGCAGAAATCTGAAGAGATGTATTAGGAAGATTTAAATTGTTGGTTATCTCTAGCCCCTCATAATAAATGAGGAGGGCTTTGGACCTGATATCCAGGTCACAGAAGCATGAGTCCCTAAACCAATCTTTAGGCTATTCATTATGTTTCTAAGAACTCTTTCTGGGCTTTTTTTGTTCAGAATGTAACAGTGTGAAAATTATCAGTATTAGATATTCTCTGGACTTAGGTATGGGTACAAGACAGACTCATTAATAGGCTCATTTATTGTTAATTTGTTTGTGGGTAAAATTCAGGTGTTGCTCACAATTTCTGAAAAGTAGTCATGACCTTGTTCTGCAGACAGGTGTTGATTGATTTGGGCTGGCAGGAGGAAGGATGAAGAGAATGGCTACAGTTATTGAGGGAATTTTGTTTTTTTGTTTTTTCCTCAGGTAACCTTCAAAGAATCCTAAATCTTCTTTTTTTTTTTTTTTTTTTTTTTTTTTTTCAGTGTGTACATGAGGTTCCACAAAAATATCTGCATAACAAGTAAAAGAGAAAAGATACCTAGGGTTCCGTACCTGTACATGAATACTATGTAGTGACCTTTTCTCATCAAATTTAGATTGAAAAGGTTTTCACACATTCCAAAACTTGGCCAGGGTGTAATCCTGAGCAAAATGGATTAAGATATGGCTAAATTATGGTAGCTGGTTCAGGAATGAGTCTCAATAGTCTCAAAAACCTCCCATTTTTCCAGATTACCTAATATTGATTTGAAATAAAGTTTTCTTCTAAGATATGATCATCTGGCATAATATTCTATTAAAGAAATCTTTGTAAAATAGTGTAAAGATTTCTCAGCTCTTGATAATTTCAGAGTACATGTTAGATGACAGGTGTGTTGTGAATATGAACCCTCAACAAAGATCAACTGTTCTCACTGTGACAGCATAGCCTACATGTCTCAGCTGCCCTTAGAGATCATGCCTTTTTCCAAATGAAGATTAGAGATGAATGAAATTGTTAATTTAGTCGATCAAGGTTAAACTTCCACTTCAAGTTATGATTTTAGGGATTGTTATTGCAAAAAGAAAATGATGAAACACACCATTGATTTTTATCTAAACACTGAATTCTATTCATCCGTGTCAGTTCAAGATCCCTCTTGTGACCTAAAACTGAAAAGATATTTTCTAAAAGATTCTTTCACACCAAAAACAGAAGAAAAGAAAAAAAATAACCCAACCCAAAACCAAAGCCTTCAGATGAACCATTTCTATAATGATTGCCACTGCTTCCTAGAATTCTTTTCTTATTGGAACACACACTGAATGCAAGGAGCATATCAGAAGGAATTTTGAGTTTACATTTCGATAGGAACATAACTTTAGAAGCAGGTTTCAGAAAACCTCATTTCCCTATTATCTTAGGTGCCTATATAGAAGTGGTCTTGCCTTTAGCTATTATTTAAGCATACAGATGGAGTACTCTCATATTTATTAGAAAATAACTCTCTTGACAGAAGATAGACCTTGGTTCATCTGTTCGCTACAGCTAACTACTGTCTCTTGGGAAATTGGTTATACTATTTTGTAAGCCACATAACAGTTTTCTTTAGCAGCTTGCTTTCAGTTTTCTCTCTCACACACAGCATGACCCATAATGTAGTTGCAAATTGCCATTTACAGGTGAGATATAACAGTGACATAGATGACTAACTTACCACAGGCACTTATTTTAGTTTTCCCCTACTGTCAGATGAGAATTTTTTGTTCCAATTTTTAACAAAATTTTTCCAATAAATATATATGTACTGCATAATTCAGTACTGCAATTTCTGTTTGCTAAAAATACCTTCATGTTCTGTGTCTGGTAAATCACCTGTGACCAAATTTCTTCAATGTGACTTAAGAGTATATGCATTCAAACTGTGCATGTGGTGAGCTCCATATTTGAGTGCTGTAGTGCCTGGGTGGCTCCATATGGAAGAGTTGTCAGACTTGCAACAGGAGACACTGCTTGCACCATAACCTGCAGAGAGTATAGCAAATTATTGTTAGAACTACTTTGGTTTTCAGAGTGTGTGCATGTGAGTCCATTAAGACATATAAAGTTGGTCCAACCTTCACGGTCAGGTTAGCTTGGAATAAAAGAAATCAGGCAAATAATCTTATTAACCATTCCTCAATACACTTATTTGTGAGAAAATAGTAGTTCCATCAGAGGAACCACAGATCTGGAATTGTCTTTACCGAGTTTCTTTGTACTGGTAGACTTGTTCAGAGTGAAGATAGGTGTGTGTGTAACCTACAATTTTTTCTAGTAACTTTCAATATTTATTAGGACTATCATCATTTTACAGATGAGAACAGATTATTTTTTTTTCAACAATAAAAAATAAGTCAATGGTCTTTTTCTAATCCCTTCTGAATATTTCAAGGATGTGTAGAGTTGAGTTTTCAAAAACTATTAAAAAGGGGACTGCATACAATGCTCTTGCTTCAGAAGGTCCACTGCTACTTAGAGATAAATGGCAATCATTTTTCTCCAACCTTCATTTTGACATTTTAAAAGATAAGATGTACCTCTCAGATCAACTCAGAAGTGTGTCTAAATATCCCTTTGGCATCTCTTTCTGAAATGTCAGATTGCTAAGATGAATGGGAAGGTAAAACCATTTACTGTTTCAGAGCACCAATTTATTTCCAAAGAAGGGAAGATATTATTAACGATCAGTAAAAAAATTCATATGTGGAACCAAACAAATAATGGATTTTTCAGGCTGCTGGTAGTTTAGGATTGAGTGTTCAGAATTCAGTTGCATTCTTATCTCATCTGCATACTGAGAAGATGGAAATTAAACGTTTGATTTTTTAAAAAAACATGTTTCTAAGACAATGTAAAAAACATATCAAACTGAAGAGATACTTCAAAGAGAAAAATGTAAATTTCTAACTTTCAGAACATGAAAAGGTGAAGTCTGCTGCCTTTTGGAAAGAAAGCAACTCAGTGTCCCTTTGCCGTATCTTAGTATCTAGTTTAAACTGCAGTAAATGACATTTCCCATGTTCTTATCAACTGCACATCCTCCAGTTTCGATTTTATAAAGTAATTTATCCTATTTTTATTATTCTTCACTTCTGTGGTCTGCTAAATTCTCAAGGAATTACTACAAAAAGTGATATAGTTGTAAGCAAAATGATCTGTAAAATTTCCCGATAAAACCTGTCATCTTTGAAACCTTGTCCTTAGATCATCCCTTACTATTATTTTTAAAATAATTTCAGGTGTGAATTATTGCAGATAGGTTCAGAGTAAAATCAGTCATATAAGACTAACAGCACAGAAGATCTTTTAACTACTACTAATGCCTTCTGTGTCTCAGGTACTTAAATAATCAGAATAATGTAAAAACTTGCTGAATTGCTTATGCACACAGGAAAAAAATCCCACAGAGCAGAAGGTTAAAGTTCATATCAGCCTAGAGTTCTTTATAAGCAATTTTGGAGTGAAGACATTTCTAAACTTCCTTGCTAAGTTATGAGACAAGATTTCTTCTGCTTAATTTGAAGTGTCAACAAGTGCTCTACTAGAATATGAAATTCAAACATGTAAGGGAACATGAAAATTCAGCTCCAAATCTCTGAAGTTCAACTTTTCAAGTGATTTGGGGTTCATCTCACATGAACTTTCAGGGGGATGTGGGCACCTAAATCCTTCAGATATCTGCTGACCTAACCAGGCCCTCTGAAGCCAAAGGTTAGAAGTATATCAGCTGAGAGGGAGTTATTTTACTGCTGGCTGTATTTTAAAGCACAGTGTAATTTAGGTCTGGCTGAAACTGGTTTTCACTTCCTCTCCTTGAAGTTCTCAGATTGCTTCAAGACATCTGTACAAATAAGTAGATTCTTCATATGTAATTTATCTAATTCTACATTTCATACCTTGGCCTATTCCAGAACAAGCAATAGCTATTATTAATATTTCTTCAACAGGACTCAGTGATGCATTCCTGAAAAAGCAATTTTCTTTTCCACAGGGGAAATCTGATTGGAGCAAAGAGACCTTTTTGCAGTTACATACACTTGTTCCTTTTCAAAATCTTCTGATGATCTTTTTATCAGTTACACTGGTTGCTAGAGCAAATTGATTTTCCCAGCTGTGCTTCCCAGACTTTCTTCCCTACTACCCCATTCCATTCTCTGAGATTTTCTAGACAAACCATCCCCAATTGCTACTGCTTGAATTTCTCTCCTTGATCAGGAGGGAAGCAAAGTCCAGGTTGCTCTCAGGGAATTCTGACTCCTTTTGTACAGCAAAGGTCCAAATCCATCATTTGACTCTGCATAGCAAGGAGTTAACCACCTATGCCAACTTCTTACATGAGGTACAACCAATCTTTTCTATACACAAAAGTGTTTCTAAGGCAATCTTTGTAGCTGTCCACAGGAAAAAAAAAATCAGATACATGTGTTCAAATTATTTTAGCAGGTGAAAAATGAAGATTTGAAAGTATCTTGTCTTTTTCAGCAGCTACTGGTTGAAGAAAAAGTTTTAAGTTCAAGCATTAAATGCTTAGACTCTACCCTGCCAATATACTTGCTCAGCATTCAGGGATATGGAATAAAGAAAATTCCTGAGTCAGAGATTGTATCTTCATATTGAAAAGTCTTTTTCCTTACTGGTAGTTGCCCAGTCGCTCCTGCAACCTGGCTGTACATCACCGGAAAGTAATTTTCTTATCATACAGCTATGGAAGTTTCTAATTGATATTACTTAAACTATTTTCTTCAGAGATATTTTACCTTTTTTCCACAGAGCACATGGTACTACCATATTGTATCTGTACTAGGTTTGCATGGAAATATTTTGGTAGTGGGGGAGGCTACAGGGGTGGTTCCTGAGCAAAGCTGCCAGAAGCTTCCCCCATGTTTGACAGAGGCAATATCTGATGGCCCCAAGATGGACCCACCACTGGAAAAGGCTGATTCCATCATGATGAGAGTAGCACATCTGAGATAAAATATTTAGAAAGGGGAGAAATAAAAAAACCTTCAACCAGAGAGAGGAGAGAGAACAAGTGAGGGGAACAGCTCTGCAGAGCTCAAGATCAGTGAAGGAGAAGGTGCTCCAGACACCTGCAGCCTATGGTGCTCCCTTCAGTCCTACAGAGGAGCAGATATTCACCTGCAGTCCACAGCAGAGAAGTTGGGTGCACACAGGAGGCTGTGACCCCATGGGAAGCCCACGCAGGAGCAGGCTCCTGGCAGTAATTTGACTCTCTGGGGAATCAATGCTAGAGCAGCCTTTTCCTGAAGGACTGCACCCCACAGAAGGGACCCAAATTGGAGCAGTTTGTGAAGAACTACAGCCACGGGAAGGCCTCAAGTTAGATAAGTTCATGGAGGACTGTGTCCTATGGAAGAGTCTCTGTGCTGGAGCAGGGGAAGAGTGTGAGGAGTCCTGCCCCTGAGGAAAAAATGCGGCAGATACAGCGTGTAATGAACTAACTGCAACCCCCATTCCCTGTACCCCTGCACTGCTCCAGGGAGGAGACAGAAAAAATTTGAAGTGAATTTAAGACAGGGATTGAAAGATTTAGATTCTATTTCTAATTACGTGTTCTGATTGATCCAGCTAATTTCCCTAAGTCCGGTCTGTTTTGCCTATGATGGTAAATGGTGCCTGATCTCTCCCTGTTCTTATCTCAACCACAAGCATTTTATTATATATTCTCTCCCCTGTCCAGGCAAGGAGAGGAGTAATACAGCTTTGGTGAACACCTGGCATCCAGCCAGGGTCAACCCACCACAGTACCCTAAGAAACCTCAATTATTGCAATCCCAAAATATATATCACATGTGTCATGGGTTAGCAAAGCTACAACATGTTAACATACAGCATTAATAGTTTCTAGATTTCACCCTGTAGCATTTAGAAGTAGTAGTGCTATTAGTATTAGTTACTGATCCTGTATGAAGTACACAGTTTCTTTGGACTAATAATGAAATGGCTTGATAGAAAGTATCTTTTCTTCTAAAAGCTGCTTATTGAAATCGATGAAACGAAAAGATTGGTGTACATAATTTCTTGGACAATGAATAAAAAGATTAATACTATCTACTTCTTTAAATTATCAGATGTTCTGTATTGATCAAAAATAAAACCAATACAGATATAATAACAGAAAAGGAAATTAAAAAAGTACACAACACCAACCACCATAATAATTATAAGTGCCTTTTCTGAATCCAATCATTCAGCTAATTTTCATACACCATCCGCTCCATATTCCATAGTCTCTATTCTATGTCTTTTGTCATGTAGAATTAGTTTCTGCATAATCTCTAGCCCTGTTTTCCACATTTCATAAAGAATATTACATTTTTATAACTATCAGTCACCAATAAAACTGCATATGTTCTCTCATATGCAGTCCCAGGCACAGCTTTCTAAGCCTCTAGTCTGCAGAAAGACTACCTTAAAGTCTGAGAAGTTTGTGAATATACACATGATACGTGTTGAGAGGTTTTTCTCTTTGCACTTTAATTATATAAACAGTAAAGCAACACTTCAGTACATTGTGTGATGAATTTAAAAGTGTGTAAATTTTGGTATCAGTTGTGAAACTCCATTTATTTATTTTTTCCATTTAGTTATTCCAGTGGCATTCATTCATTCATATGTACGGGGATATAATTCGATACAAAAGAGAAGAAATTGCTGAATGTCAGTCATCTCAAGAGAAGATTTATGCTGCACCTCTAAATAAAGTGGCTTTTCTTAAAATTGTCACATTTCTGCTCAAAAGCTTGCAGAAGCTTCTTGTAGAAGACCTACACTAGGTGCCCAGCACACATTTTTGGGCTGTACTGTAGATCCTTGTCCTACTCACAGTCTGTTGCAGATAACAGTGAGAGAGACGAGCTTTCAAAGATAAGCTGAATTTGCCTGTGTAAGTTGTCTTTCCCTGTTCTATCTCCTTCTCTGTGTTAGAGAGAGTCTTGCCTTTATGTTTCCATGTATGTCCAATAGAAATCCTGATCCATGGTAGTGGATCTAGCTAAGTTTCTAACTTACTGAAGTTTACCAGGTCTATAGTTCTTCCACAGAAAATGGTTTTATATCCACTGTAATTGCACATTTTAGCAGTATTTGGAGAAGAGTAAAAGGTTTTGACCATCTGCAGTGATCTTGCTTTTTCTCCTCTGAAATATTCCGCACTCTGTTGCTTGTTGTCCTGTATCTGCATTTTTGGCGCCTCGTGCTAGCCAGATAAGATGATAAAGGCTCTCTGTTCAGTGCATATGGTGGGTCCTGAGGGTCCTTCTCTCTTTTCAGCATTTTTTTTCACATAAATATATAAACAAGACAAATACATGAAAAAAGTCATTAGGTCACTTCAGGAAAAAATATTATTACTAATATTTTATTCTAAGGTACTAATTATTAACCACATAATTAATTCTGTCTTTTCCTTTCTGTTCATATAAGTCAAGGGAGACCCTTGCAGACATTAAAACAGGAGGATGTCATAAGTAAGGCATACGTATCACCTGAACAACAGACGTAGGTGTAATCCTTTCTTTTGATAGAAATCATTTTCCCCACATGGGGAAAGAATTACTATTGTGATGCCTGTGGGTCTGTGGATTCACTAAGGGTGATGCGCTGAGCTTGAAAAACATGCAGCAGATTATCTTATATCCATTGCCCAATTCTTCACTGAAGGGTTCTAATCCCTTGTCCACTTCTCCCTGAGGTACCCTCCTTACTGTAGGCTGAGACTCCTGCCTGCCTCGTCACAACAGTGGTGGATTGATAAGGTCACCAGGTTAAAGCCCAAGGCTTGAGCTGGTGCTTAACATACACTGTCGATTTACACAGCCATTTTTTTCTCTTTTCTGCTTCCTTAATTAGTATTTAAATATTCCAAGTGAAGTGGAATAGGTCAAACAGGAGCCATTAACGACCTGAATCCGGAATACTCTATAGCCTACTTATTGGAGTGCTCATCTGGGGAGTAGAGCAGACAAGTCAAAATCTGCCAGCTCTCTCATTTAGAGCAGACTGTGCTGAGGTTTCTCACATCCCAACAGCATTGCCCTAGCAACAATATTATTATTTAAAAGTGAACAACCCTTTTTTTTAGTATCATGACTAGCCCTCTGCTTTTAATATGCCTAGCCATAAAAAGGCATTGCACATTAAATATTTTACCTATTTTTTTTGTCCTATTGGCAGAATAAGGTTGTTATACATAAAATAGTTATGAAGTAACATAAATACAGAAAATTACTCTTTTAAACCTGAATGAGTCTGAATGGAATAGGTTTATTTATTGGCTTTGGAGGCTTTGTTTTGTTTTATTTCATTTTTCTACCAGACTAGTAGAAGGTATAGCAGTTGAAATGTAAAATCAAGTATCCATCCTTAACCATGGACTCCTATGCTTATTAAGCCTTAAGGAGATTATGCCTCAGCCCACAAATATGAAGAGTATTTTACTGAAGCTGCCAGGACTACAAGCTCACTTTGGACTCTGAAAGTTACAGAAAGTTACAGTGTTCTCCTCAAAGTTGTCACCAATTGTCAAGGTTTATTTATGCTTACGAGACCTTATGGGTCTTCAGACTGTATTCTAAGTGACAACTCTGAAACCAGAGAAATAGTAAGAATCTCAGAGTTTTAGCTGTTTAGAATTTAGCAAATCAATCTGTTGATGTAAAGGTGACATTTGTGACCTGACGGGGTAGTCCCATGTGCACGAGAAATTGTGATGTGCAGTCAGAGGTATATATCCCTGGAGTAATCTTTTTATAGAAATGTATATATAACTTTTTAAAGTTCCTATCCTCATTGAAAATCAATAGCAATCACAACCCAAAGTACCAAGAGGCTCTAGCAGACATGTGGCAGTGGATTAAAATTGGATGGCTGAAAATGTAGCAGCCTTCAGCTGCACCTTCCACTCCAGTGATGGATGTTGTCTCTCCCAAAGCAGGGACAACTGATCCACTCATGAATCTCCTGATCTACTGCAGTGCTCATCAAAAGGAAACTTACTTGGATTTAGACTGGTTGTAATTCGGACGCTGAAATTTGTCTTGAGAGAGAAAATATTTATTATATGCATGGAAAGAATACCTAGAAAAATTCAGCAATCTGATTTTAACCTGCTACTGAATGACCTCTGCTAATTGTAAATGTAGAACTCAATAGGCTCCATTGGGTGATTTCAAAACAACAAAAATTCCTGTCTTTCTCATTCCCCTACTGGGCACCTGAAGCCACACTGACCTCTTGGGCAGGAGCTCTGCCTAACTTTGGCACTTTTCTGAGAAAAGAAGAATCACTCCTGGCTGAAGTGATGGAAACATGGTATCTACATCCCCTTTTTCTCTGTTGTCTAGCTCTGTAAATATCACTGACAGTTTGGGGAGAAAGTTAGCACTGGTAGGAGATGCACAAGAATGAACAGAGCACCTAGACATCCTGAAGCAAGAAACAGGCAGAGAAAAGCATGAGGATAACACCTTGGGTACTACAACAATAGAATGCTTGTAGAGAGAGGGCAATCATTTATTTCCTCTTCTTTTTGAAGTCATGAAATGGTGGTGGTATCAATATACAATCCACTCTACATGAGATTATGTAGCAGCAAACAATGTCTTTCTCAGGAGTCTTCAGATAAAATCCTCCAGCCAATTTTGTTAATATAGGTATCTAGGGACAGAAAAATCTAATTTCTATTTGCTTTAGGACATTCCACCTGGTTGGGCTTTTTTTAGGCAGTTCCATCATTACTGTCCTGCAGATTTTGCCTGACAGTCCCGTGAGGATGTCTTTGATAATGTAAAGCATTTAAAACAACACTGGAGATCTTTCTTAGGCCCCTGAATCACACTGCAAGCACCAGTATCAGGAACCTCCAGCAGTATAACAGTATATTCCTAGCTTGACTACCAGTCAAATTTGAATCAATAGCTGTTCACTCACACTTTAATGAATGCAATGACAGTGATTTTATTGTATAACATCCTGAGTTTTTAAGGGGAAATCTGACTTGACTACATCAACAGCCAAAATCTTGCCATAGATCACCTAGCATACTTGAGCTTTGTCTCTGTAGCATTGCTCTGATTGATAAGTCATTGGTTACTATTTCCTTCACCAAAGACACATGGTGGTCTGAGTATGAAAAGTTAGGTGTACTAAATAGGAAGGAACTATTTTTACATAGCAACAGACCTAGAGGAATGATCCTTTGACTGGCAAGTATAAGTCTGTATCTGTATACTCACATAGAGCTTTAATTGCTTGTATTATAACTGCAAATATCTGCCACTAGGATGTCCTTGAAGACATGCTGTGGTACTAATCAGATTTGTCAAGATGAGACAGTACCTTTCTATTCTGTCTTACACATCATAAACTCTGACTGATATCCCCAAGAGGAAAAAATGCATAATATGTCATTTATGACCTGTTACATGCACAAATTACTTGTGCCCTGTATGCAGTAGGATAACAAAATGCTATTGATTTTGAATTTGACTTAGGAAGCTGATCTTTATTGTTAGCTGTCACTTGGCAGATTTTTCTTCCTGCTGTGAAATGTTTGATCTAAAATTTTTTTGTTTGGATAAATGGAAACAGTGATGGTTTTATAATATTTTTTGAAAATTGTATATGTTCTATCCTAGGGGATAGACATTATTTATAAGGAGAATAAATATTCTATAAATAATACTAAATTTCAAATAAGTAACAAACCCCATATAATATGCCAATCTTGTTTGCTCTTACAACACTGCTGTGTAACAGAGCAGTTTTCCAGGACTTGAATCAAGGCTCTGATCAGCACCAGGATCCTTGTGCAGAAGCAAACTTAAAAGGCAAAGCTAAGGGAACTACATATTAATACAATGCACTTCCTAATAAAATAAAATAATTCTTGAACAGATTGGGGTATGAATTTGAAAACTCAACAGATATGACAGAATAAGATTAGGGAACCTATTCCACCAAAATTGTCCTTCTCAATTCTATATGATTTTGTCAGATACATAAAGGGCCATTTCAGTATCACTCTAGGATATTGTGTTGACATTCTACAAAAAAGGAACAAAACTAGTATTCATTAGCATAAGGACTGGAAGATTTGTTTGGGTAAAACAGGAACAGAAAAATATATGTATGTATAGGTAATATTAAGGATCTTATAATTTCTTCTTTTATTTCTTTAAGAATATAAATGTTGTGATTCTCAAAGAGAGTCTAAATACATGATGTGATGGCAAAGGCTGAAAAGTCTTCAACAGCCTGTACCTTAGCTCCAGCCATAGTTTCTGAGTGCCTATTTTGTCATTTTCCATGTCAAAAGTGAAATTAAATCTGCTTGCTTTAGAGCAACTCTGTCACAGAAAATATCAGTTTTACAGGTTGTATCAATTGTGACAGAAGATAAGCAAAAAGCAAAGATCTGTGCAAACCAGGTGTCACCTGATTCCTTGAAATTTTAGACGTCTGTGTGGGCAAGGGTCCCTTAAATCACTGAAATTAACTTAGGAAAGTTGGTTTCAACAGCCAGACCAAAACCACATGTAATATATCTTTGAATATTTTAACTGTAGCATACAAGTAGATGTTGTAAACTAAGTGGAGATACTGTGGCCTTCTAATAGTTTGAACTGTGCTGTTAGGAATACTTTTACCATTGTTATTGTATATAATGGGAAAAAAAAAAATACCTTCCTAGGTTGTTTAGGTTATAAAATGTCTTTTATGAAGAAGGTTAATTTGAGACTTTTCAAATATGGTTAGGTTTCAGTTACAACTGTTTTGATTTGTGTCCAAAATTAGCATTTTTAATACCTCAGGAAGAAGCAGGTTAAGTCACTATTGTTACTGTCCATTACACAGTTAATGTGTGTCAGCTGCTCACTTAGCTAAGTAGCACTCACCTTCCTACCAGCTTTTTAGTACCAAACCTATGCTTTCTGGAATCAAGTCTGCTTTGTCATTTTAACTCTTGTTTCTTAGGCAATTTTTTCATTAAGTGAAAAATTCCACAAACAAAGGTATTTAAAAATCAGCTACGATCTTATTTACAACTTTTAAGGTTCCTGAACATGGAAATCATTTGTGTTTCTGTTAGATGAAATGAAGTGTATATATTTCTATTGCTACTGATACATGTCCTTGACAGCAGAATTCCAGCCAAACCTCAAGTGGTGTAGATGCATTAGCTCCATTAAAGTCAATGGAAGTTCACTTAATCACATCACCTGAGAATCTGGCCTACGGCCCGTAACAAGACAATCCTTTGGAGGGTAATAATGTTTTATGGTTTCATCAATCACTCTCCTAGGGCTGTAGCTATTTGTGTCAAACTAAAAAATGTCATATTATAATCAAAAAGGCTGGTTGTGACTATTTCTTCCAGAAAGTGCAAGAACCTCTTTTTAGTAATACAACATTTATATTTATTTTAAACATACTGACTACAAAACAATTTCAAAACAGCATTCATGTTCTTGGTTCTAAGCTCCAAGTTATTACACTGTTTTCCTCTGTTTTGTCTGTTTGTATAGGACACATGTCTACAACCACGACAATAATAGACGGTAAGAACGGATCTGTTCCTTCGTCATCCATGAAAGTGGGCAAGAAATCAGTGACAGAAGACCTTGTGACTACGTTCAGCTCACCAGCAGCATGGCTTCTTGTTGTTGCTCTGATTGTTACCTGGTCAGCAGTAGCTATTGTAATGTTTGACTTGGTGGATTACAAAGCCTTAGCAGGTAAAATTCAGCATATTCTGTTTGACACCTTGTATACTCAAATTTAAAAAATTATTAAGCTGTGTCTACTGCGTAATTATGCCTGTGTCTCACCTCCCTGGGGACAGTATAGGGTCTCTGCTGAGTTTACTAGGAGAAAAGATACTGTGAGAAATGTCAGAACATATTAGTTTACACTTCATATATCTTTATCGTTTAAGTCTCTCCATTTTGCAGCCCATCCTCATCCTGCAGAATGCGTGTGTTGACAGTAATGTAAAATGTATATGAGCATGTAAGGTCAGATTTCTGTTTTGCAGTTTCTATATAAATTTTTTTTCTAGAAAAATAAAATCAGTATTAATTCATATTTTCAGAAATATAAAGTCATTAATAGTTGCCTTGAATATTCTGATATCTGTTTACACATTTCAATGACCAAAAAATGCAGAAGAACATGCTAACCCTAAAACTGATCTTCAAAAACCATTAAGTGCAGAGGACCAGATTCTTAATATTAGCTAAGACACACCCTTGTCTTCAATAAGGCAATAACTCTAGCCTAGTTTAAGACTTGGCTAGATAAATGAACAAAATCAAGCTTTGGGGAACATATTGATTACTGAGGGCACAGATGAAGTGGGTGGTACAAAGATGGTGATTCAGGAAAAAAAAGGAGCAGGGAATAGGAAGGACTAGAATATTTATACCTTTTATCTGGCAATGATATACAATGAAAAATAAATTAACTGCTGTGTAAAGGGTATGTAGTGTTCAGCAAGCCTTCAGTAGTAAAACTTGTGAGGCAAATAGCCATTAACTATTGTAAAACATGTATGTGAAGCAGAAAACAAATTATTGTTTGTGGCTCCTTGTTTTTCTTAAATGAGAACTCCATCTCTAAAATTATTGCATCTGTCACAATAATTAACTAGGAATTGAAATTCGGACTCCTTTTAATTCAAAAGAAATTCAGCTGATGTTTTGGAGTAGATTTCCTGGACTTTATTAGTTTACTAATAAATTCGTAGATTTTTTTTTTTTTTTGTCCTGCTATATATCAATATTTACTTCAAGATTTACTCGGAAAGCTTTTGAAACATATATAGATCTTGAAAGAAACCAAGCAATCCTGGATCAATAGATGTCACAGAGCTTGAAATGTGGAGCAAATATACCACAAAACTTTCTTAAATATTTTTCTCATCTGTCTTTGTTTTCAGAAGGACATCACTGGAGTCCCAGGAAACCATAAAGTTATTTTTGAGAGATCCTTTCAAAATATGGATCAGATTTAATTTGGACACGGAACATTTGATGCTACAACAAAAATACAAACTAAGAAAGAGAAACTATCATATTCAACTTTGGTTTCCCATACTAAATATTAATCAATCTGTCAATCAATCAACCAGTTAATCAAGTTCTTAACATGTTTTCAATGAACAGTCAAGAACCAGGGCATAATTCAGACTAAACTCTTAAACTAAGAAATTTCTGATCTAGCTGTCAGGTCACACATGCTCAATAAACAAGTCAGGGTAATGCTAAACAATAAGAATCTGTATTTGCACTGGACTCTGAAGGAAACTTTCTAAGCAGATGGAATTCTGTTCATATTGTATTGGTTAAATGAGCTGAAATCTCACAAATGTTGATGGAAACTGGCATTTTCAGACCAGGATTTAGAAATAAAACAATGTAAATTTTAATCTGCAGGGTGAGTTTTATTTTGTGGAGGTCTCTGACAGACGGTACTTTAGTATTTTGAGTCCATGAGTTTGTTTTTTTTCCTTCCCAGCAATATTCCTGTTCCTAAGTGACTAACTGAGCTGGCATTCAAATGAGGTCTCAATGGTCAAACATTAAGAGAAGGAACTGCTGTACTTCTTTAGACCAGGGTATATTAGACTTTTTTCTGTATTTACATAAATATAGCAATATTTACACAGGTGTTATCATAACCCTTGGGTTTCAACTCCTGATTTCCTACTGATTTTTTCAAGTTAAACCCATTGATCTATAAAAATTCCATGAAAATAGCTGAAGATTTCACATAAAATCACCTAGCTGGCATTACTGATACAAGAATGATTTTCACTTTTGGACAGTTTCTCCAGTGAAAGTAATGCCTTCTTTTCATAGAGAAAGTAGAATTTTGAGCATATTTCTAAGTGATTCCTTAAATCTAAAACCTAGTAATTTTTTGTCTTGCGTTTGACATTGTTCTTTGAAAAACCAGACCTGCATAAAAAGAGTGAATAGTTATTTTCTGGGCTGTAAATTTAGTTTTGCAAGCATGATTAAAATTAATTTCCTAGTTTTCGAATGCAAATGAAAGATGCCAGTAAAATTATATTCAGCTGCATACTTCTTAAATCCATAAAATACAGAAAATTCGGTGTATCTTTCCTCAAATAACGCTTGCCTTTCATAAGCCAGTGCATTCAATTTCTTTCCCATTTCTCTACCTGAAGTTCCATGAAGTTCAAGTTCAGAAAGTGTGCATAGCATGTGAATGAGGTGGGCTGAGAGAGCTGAACTCAGCCTAGAGGAGACGGGAGGGTGACCGAGGAGCAGCCTGCAGATTTTTGAAGGGCAGTTACAAAGCTGACAGAGGATTCTGATCTATGGGCACCCACCAGGGACTTTCACTATGTTTCTGTGCCAGAAATGACTGCCTCCATAGCAGAGCTGTGGCAGTGACTGCACTGCACAGTAGTGAAAAGCAGGAGCAGGCTGACCTAGTAAAACAGCCTGGGAAATGTGTGGCTGAGGAATAGACATGGATTTGTTCCCCCTGATTACACTACAGAGCTGTTAACCTCTGGAAAATACAGGAAGTGCAATGCCCTAGGTTATGGGCTGCCCAGAGTACACAGAGATTCATGCAACTCAGTAAAAACACTACACATGAGCTGAGTATTTTAAACTTGAACCTGAGAACTGTTTTCCTTCAATAACTAATGGTTTTATTCTTATCATCTGAAAGGCAAATAATTCCAAAAGACATAAATTATCAGTATACATATTTTAGCTGCTAAAAGTAAATCTTTTAACTTATCAGTATGAACTTCACACCACCTTCTGTGATTAGAGTGCCAACCCATGGATTTTGCTTCTTGATTACTACGGTTTCACATTCTTTTAGAAGTAAACTTCAAGATAGTGAAATGTTGACAATTTATATAAGATGACATTTGTCCAATAACTATATGAAAAAGAAGTGTTTAGTTTCATCCTAAAGCAGATGCGGTAAATTACTTTTTTGCTGGACCTCTTTATTCCGCATTATAGCTTGCAGAACTGAGGGAGGCTGAGGGAACAAAACTCTTAGGGTTTAGGTAAGTGAAGTTAGATTACATGAACTCAAGCTCCACTCATAGAACAATTTAAGATACAATTTTGTGTAATTTTACACATCCAGGACATGATGGCTGTAAATTCTGAAGTACTCTGTATTACTCAGGAGGTGCTGGTTATGATATAAAATATATCATAGCAGGAGGACCCCATGTCACAGGTTGCATGTGTAAAGCTTCGCCTCTTGGGTGTCAATTTGTTCAGAAGTTAGAACAGGGATCGAATCTGCAAATCAGCTTTTGCTTTAGCACTGGATTTCAAGGAAAGCACGAGACAAGAATTAGATCAGTGCTGAAACTTTCACTCCTGTTCTATCTACCCAGAAGGAGGAAATTAAATTTTGCAGTGTTGTGCTTTAGTGTATTATGCTCATTCCTTTGAGGAACGAAATGAAAGCTTGCATTCCTATCATAATATATTGTACAACTATGAACATGACTGAAATATTTCTAACGTGGTATGAAGGTGACATGCATTACAAAAGCTCCAGAGAAGAAACTATAAATCTCATGCAGTACATAGTGTGGATGAATATGGAATGAGTAGCATGCCACATTGAAGGATCTCACGTATTTTCAGTATTTTCAGAAGTGAAGAAAAAATTAATTTCAGTTTTATGTCTGCTTTGCAACAGTTCATTACTACCATCCTTTGTGTTAGAAAATACACCTTTTTAATTGGCTTCATAATTCATGAATGTATTTCATGCATTTCTTGTACACATAACTGGATTATATATTTTAATTGGTAAATGCAACTCAATAATTTAAGATTATTTTAGTCCTAAAGATTGATTGCCCAGGAATCCATATTTGCTAATGGGCTAATAGAGCGTTCAAAATTCCCTGCCATCTCTGTGACCAATTACAGCTAATTAAGACCACCCTAATTTCAGATCCAGAGTGTTCAATATTCAAAGTAAATTGACAGTGATTTAGCCAGTCACTTAAAGGCCAGACTAAATCAAAGCTAATGAAACCTCACCAAATCTATGAAACCCAAAATTATCTACAAAATAATATAAGTGAAAATATAGAAAACACAGAGAGACATGCTTAGCAGAATGAGCTTGCTATTTTGTTTTCATAAGTGAAAAAAAATAGAGAAAAAGAGTGGGCTCTTTGAGTGGGATCTTTGTGGAGGTAATGCCTTTAGGAATGGGGAGTTAAGAGGACATGAAGGCATGGAGCTCTCATCCAGTCAGATGCTTTCTTTAATTATTATTTTAATATTTTTATCTTAATCCGAAACATCTGGCCAAATATTGTGGGGTCTCCCATACTAACTTCTGAATAACACAGTTTGAAGTCACCATTTCCCTGGCTGAACTTGTGGTCATTTCTGTTACTGTCATGCAGTCATGGATAGATTTTTCCTGGCCTTGGGTAGTATATAATAATTATAAGAAATACACATTTTTCCCCTGCAATGTCATCTCACTGTAGTCACCCTGTTAGGCTAATGCTCACTAGAAAGTTTTAAGAACTGCAAAAAGAAGAGTGTACTTATTTTTACTCCTTTGTTTTATGACAATATATCCGCCAGTGTTAAAACTGATAATACATTTGCATTTAGTCAAGAAAAAGAATTAACTTCTGGATTAGTTTAAACCATCAGCAAACTTAATGGAACAAATCATTTTTTCTCTTTGTCAAACATGCAAAGCCCTAAAAAAACCTCCTACCCTGGAATTTATCAAAACAGTGTTATAGTCTTCTGAAATACATTTTTTGCTGTATTTTAAATGGCAATTCAAAGCATGATTAAACAGCTTATCTATTTCAAAGTTCTTAATGAAATTCTTAATTGAATTATATGAAACTTTAAGTAATGTACCTAAAACCTACAAAACATTTTTTCTCTCTTCCATGATAAAATCCATTAAAGGGATTTGAACCAAATTCCAGTTTAAAGAAGGGCTGCTCAGATGACATCTGGTTTCCCATGTTTCAATCTGCAGCAGATCTCATATCTGATTTATAAACTCCTAGAAAATGAGTTTATACTGAAAAGAATGACAATCTATGAACTATTGCAGTATTGCAAGTGCTGCTTTCATCCCCAAAGGTCCAGCATATAAAAGATGATAAATTTTGATAGATCAAACTTTGGGAGGTCATGAAGTTGAGAATATGAAATTTCAGAAACTGTCTCAATGAACAGGGAAGGATCTAAGAAGAGAATTCATGCTTAAATGTGTTTCATGAGACACAAAACACAAAGCGAACTTCCAGTGCATAATGATACCTGTGAAATTTCTAATTTTAAACAAATCAAACCAATAATTCATTTCAGTAACAATTGCAGTAATGCAATTCTTTGGTTATTTGCTGTTGAAGAAATTGAAGTAACTCAACTAGAATCACCTATATATCCTTTTCAGCAATAGAATTTTTTTGTGACTTGTGAAAATACTGTCCTTTATTTGACCACGTTTTTACATTGGTGTGATTCATACTGTGTTATCTCACACCTATAGCATATTGTTTCTCTTTTTAATGAACTCCAATTTCTGCTTCATAACAGCAGCCCCACAGAGATTAAACTCCTCACTTCACTCCTTAAGTGCTTCCTTTAGCCAAGAGACAGATGGGAATGTTCATTATTGCTAATGGTGTTTCTTCCTTTTTTTTGCTGGCCTTTCTGGGGTTCATTCCGTTGCCATCAGGTATAGCCACCTATTCACAACATTGTGATGATCCCTGTTTACCACCTGGTAAAGACCTTCTGCCTGCAGTGCTCTGAATACGTGTGTGGATGATAACAAAGCATGGGCATGAGCAGAGGCCAGGACACGGCTGCACTGCTTCTCAGCTAACCCCAACTCCGCCTAGCTGGGGCTTGCTACAGCCTACTTCTCATTTTCACATCATGCTTGAGATAGATCTGACAGCTAAGAGATGCCCCCAGCCAGGAGATTCCCAGGAATTGATGTCAAGCTGAGGTACTAATTTTACGCCTTAAACGCCCTTTAAAAATGCTGTTGTACATTTATTTATCGGCTTTTCAAGCTGAAGATCTCTGTTCTTAGTCAGAAAACTGAACCCATAGAATGAGAAAAAAATAAAGTTTAAAATTGTTTTAGGTAAAATGCCTATTTGTTTCAGAAAACACCACCTAATGAGGGTCTGAACTATCAAATCAAAATGTTCCAGCTGATATCAAATCCAGTAATATAAACTACTAAAGCCCATCCTAAACATACACTCCTGTCGACATGTAGGGCTATATCAAATGGACCTGAAATTATTTGATTACTTTGTGAGAGTTTGTGAATTTCTTTCTAAATTTTGGCAAGTGGATTCTAGTTATAACTGCTTCTTTATCCACTTTCAGGTGGGGTTTTCTCTATGAACTTGACCTCAATATAATTATCTAAGGCTGATATTAGAAAGAGACAGATGAAGGCTGTAGTCTTCATATTTACAATATACGTACTTATAAAATGGAAATTACTGAGAAAGCTGACTCTACACTTTTTTGGACCGTTTTTATATGTAATATAATTAAAAATTAAATTTATATTTTTATACTAATAATTCAGTGATACCAACTAGAGTTTTACCTGTTTATGGCTTAGAGCTATAAGCTTGATAAAAACGTTAGTCTATGAAACAGAAAGGTAAGACCTAAGGACAGCTATGTTGATAAACTGGAATGTTAATAATAGGACACTTTAAGTGTATATTGAGTTTAATACCTTAGATGCTACTCTTCAAAGAATCATGGAGAAGAAAGAAAGAAACTTCCAAATATATAAACTTTCAAATTAAAATATAGGTCTCTATATTCATAATATAATATTTTACTAGATTAGGATATGTTTTATTACCACAAGCTAGTGTTAGGCTTTTGTATTTTATCAAACACAACAGAAATTCTCCATCTTCGTCAGCTGTACCTTGTCAGTATCAATGAA
The DNA here is from genome assembly GCF_965178545.1 of Coloeus monedula. NCBI lineage: Eukaryota > Metazoa > Chordata > Aves > Passeriformes > Corvidae > Coloeus > Coloeus monedula. Next base: position 67,661,412 of record NC_138782.1, read on the forward strand.
GTAGTTTATATCTCATAGATCAATCTTTGCACCAGATAATTACCATCATTTGTAACTTAATTGCATTCAATTCACTGGAGTCAAAATATGTAATTGATGAAAATCCAACAATTATTAACTAATTTGCTGTGATCCATTAAAAAAAAAATCCACCTTAACATAGGTTGGATTCTGAATATACATTTAACCATTTGACAAGCAAAAAAGATTGATTGGAAACTACATTTCTGGCAGAGTTATTAAGACTCGAATAATGACTGAAGTTATTTGCACAGATAAATCAGTCAGTAACTTTTTGTTGTGCACTTCACAGGAATAAATGACACAGACTATTAAGCATAACCAAATTTGCTTGAGAGGCTACAGCAAATCATACGATGTGATTACTCAATTCTTTTTTGCAGAAACTACTGTTAAAGTACCCATTATGAGTCCTGATGAAAAAAAAGGGCTTTTTTGTTCAAAAAATACTTCGTTGCTTTACAAAAATTACCTTCGATCCCAAGAACATAGCTAATGCCAATTGCAGAATTTGAGAAGACTGTCATTGGCTGGTTTCAAGAGGCTGTGTTAATTGTGAGTTATTAATTACCATTAAGGTGACAAATTTGATTTTAAAATCATTTGGAATTAAAATTGTAAGCCAGGGAGAATTCAGAAATTAAGAAATTAGTTGTTCAAAATTTTTGTTCTCACATTTTTAATCAAATTACTCTTTCTGTAACAATAATGTTAGAGAGCTGCAAAGAATTGTAGCACTTAATGTCCTGCTTCAAATTACATAGGGAGTTTTTAGAAGTATTTAATACCTACAACACATCTGAAACTGTTTCTTAAATAATTATTTAAAAGATAGTTGCATATGTTTAGTACAGAAAATCCAAACAAGCTTCCAGATATCTCTAACAGCTAACAAACATTTTCCAATCAAATTCAATTGAGTTCGCCTCAAGTTTTCTTTGAAAGGTGGTATACAAATTCCTTCAATTTGACTGGAATTCTTCCTCTGTCAGCTTTAACTCTTCCAAATTTCAGCATTTTCCAGAAGGTTCTGGAGTTCTGATGTTTCCACTGAAAACAAAACAACAAAACTGTTACTATTCTCATAGCAGTGAACATGCCAGCACAAGTAAAGATGAACTTTTACTGGTCTGAAAAACATCTCTTATGCTATACCAAGTAATAAAAGACTATGACAAACACAATGTTCTAGCAAAGCATTTTTGTGGAATCAGTGCTGTTCTGGAATGTAAGTAATTTATCAAGGTGAATAGTTGTATTGACCTGGAATTAATTATGAATGTAGAGTTACAAATTTAAGTGCTTAGCCAAAGTGTACAATAACAAGAAGGATTTAAATCTGAAATAGCATCACAAGCAGGATCCATGTCACATATCTCAATAATATGAAAATAAGGTGACATGTCCACGCTAACTTTTCAGACTTCATTTCTAGTCAACGGAAAGGAGTGGGCACCTTTGGAAATTAATTCAAGTAACCCTAAAAGAGATTTCAGAGGAAAGCGAGACACTTGCCTTCTGAAGGTCACAATATGTCTTTCTGGATTGGCTTTTGAGGGAGTTTATAAACCATCAGGGATTCAGTACCTTTTCAGGTACATTTCCCTAAATAGGATAAGCTGAACTTAAGCTGTGATTAAATGTAGTTGCATAGTGTCAACAAAATTCTTCAATATTAGTTGTATGTTCATGTCTGAATTTAACCTCCTCAGTAACCATTTAGTTCCTTTCCCCTCCTTCAACAGACATTTAATAATTGCTTACTATTTTATCTAATTGGTTCAACCCCCATTTAAAAGTTCGGCAAAAGTTAGAAGTTCACTAGTCTGTGTCTGAGAAATACTCAGTATTGATAAAGGCTCTTTGCAGTTTAAATTCAAGATCCTGCAGCCACTATTTCCAGAGCAATTGATTTTATGTGATATATCACATATTAATTATAGTTTAGATCAATTATATCAATCTATAATAATATTAATTATAGCTGTAGATTAGTTACAAATTCTATATTACACACCATATGTTAGCAAAAGAAATGTATTGTGAGCTTACTTTTAAAATAATTGGTGTTCTAAGGTTGTCTAAGAATTGAGAAGATGAATATATTGACTACAAGATGATTGTAAAAAATCTTATCACACTGTTCCATTGCTGGACATCTCTAAATAAAAAAGTATCAAGCTCAAATTTTTTTATGAAAATCTACATTCTTTCAGCTTCACTCTTGAAGCAAGAGTATGCAAATCTTCTGGAAATTGTTGTCTTTCTTTGCATGTGTGTGAGGTAAATTGAAAGTTTCTCTGTACTTGTTACCACAAGAATTGTGTCATTTCCTTTGTTTCTAGTGTATTTCGTTCTACTAGGGACCTCGTAGAATCTGGTGTTATCAAAGTTGTTGGGAGAACTAAAAACATGGATTTAATTAGTCATAACTGTCACTTCAGCATTACATGGTGCGGTGTTCTTAAGAATTTTAGGACACATCATTGCTATTAGCACTAGTTTTAAAAAATGTTGGAAATGCAACAGAAATTAAACAAAAGATCTGGGCTCAAGACATAATTTTCCAGGTCTGTGCCACTTGCATTAAACCTTAAGTGAGCTCACAGTACCTGTTTGAATACAAAACTTCATTTTGCAAATACTAGTAAAGTGTCCTCTACACAGCACCAAACTGATTTTTCTAAACTTTCTATGTTAAAAAGGATTTGCAACTTGGGCCTGTTAGCATAGGCATGACTGGAGAATTTTGCCTCTGGACACTTGTAATTTCTAATTGCTTTTCATTGTGTGGTATAAAGATATTATGAATTAAAGACCAGGATATGATGTTGAAGACTGATTCATCAGCAAAGATGGCTTGCCTTGGGGTGGTTGGAATAATTTCCTCTGCTCTTGATCTTGCACTTCTCTGAGCATTTCCTTTGCCTGCCCAGGGGGGACAGCTCTTCTGCCTGTGAAGCAGAAGCAGTTCTTGAACTGCTAGTTGATAGACCAGTGTATTAAAATAAATTGATACAAGTTCTTGTTTAGCTTACAGCTGTAGCCCCTGCAGCTGTAAAAGCCTGTGGCTGTAAAAGCAACTGAGCCCTCCCTAAGCAACCAGTGGATAAAATGAGGGTGGATAGCCACAGTGAAAGTCGAGGCAGCTGTCCAAAGTTAAACCATCCCTGCTTGTGAATCAAAACCTTGATTATGCTAAGACACCTCTGGCCATTTTCATTCTATTAGTCTACTTCGACTCCTTAGCACCTCTAGATTAGAATAAAGGGCAAATGGCATCAGGGGTCAGGTCACAGACTTACTTTTTAAGAGCCTAAATATAGGTATTCATTCTCCTGGTTAATGTTTGAGAAGAATATTTGTGGCAAATCACTTGAAAAAAATTAAATCTCTACATCTCAATGCATGAAGACAGTGCAAACAAATAGCTGTCATGCTAAAAAAAGTAAATATTTGCTGGTTTACTACTCAATCTTTCTGAATAAAACAGTGTGCACAGTAATACACTAAATTAATTTCTTTGCAATTATGTCATTGCATCATGTCACACCTTTAATTTATTTGATGTGTCTGATTGTTCAGTAGCATATACTCATATAATACAATACTCATAAAATATTAACCACAATATTTCTTTGGTCTGCATTATCAACAAGCAGGTGCAAACTAAGAGAAAGTCGTCCTGGTCTTTTGTATTTCAGAATAATTAATTAGAAATAAAACAAACCATACATTTATACTTCAAATAAGGTTATCTCTAAATTTCATTATAACACTTTTAGAAAATAATGTTCATACTGCTGTCACTGAAAAAAGTTCCTTTAAGCCTGCACCTTGCCTGTCTTTGTAGCCTGCAAGCCCATGTGAGACTGTTTCTGATTAATGCTAAGATTTGGCTTGTGAGTCAGAACACTGCAGTCAGAAGTAGTTCTGAAGAGACTTGTCTTTAGCTTCCTACTAAAATATTTACCTAGAGAAAAATAATGTGAAACACAGGTATGGTTCCCACCTTGACACTGTTAAATTCAGTGTACGTATTTCTATTGAAACTCCTAGGAGCAAGACTAGGCCAAAAGTCCAAATCATATTTGTGGTCTACTTTCATAGGTTGTTCATATTTGTAGAAAAGTTTCACACAGACCAGGCAATGAGTCAATCTGCCATTTCAAGTACAGTGGGCAGTAACATAGATTGAATGAGGGTTGTCCCTCTTTCCTAAGCACTATCTGGTACAGTGTACAAGAAAATAGAAAATGGCTGTGCAGAATGATCAGAAGAAAAAGTCTGTCAGAGGCTGGAAAGTCACTCTGAAGTGGTGTGCCAGGTACAGAGAAATCTGGTGAAATCCCAACTGGAAAAGCCTTTAAAGGAATAGTAGTATTACCCACTGATGGCCTCACTGCCTGGGTGTGGATGCAGTGGGGAGCGAAAGCCTTATTTCCATCAGAGTTTCCAGGAAGGTGGAGGACTTCACAGCTTCCTTGTTTCCAGTTTGCTTGCCTACAGGGGCAGTAAGACCAGAACAAGTTAAGTATGCAGATGTTGTTTGTCAAAGAAACTCTAGAAAAGTCATAAGAGAAGAACCAGAATCTTGGGAGTGTGTGTTTGAAAGTAGCTGTACATGTGCCACTATCTGGATTTGCATCCCTGTTTATTCTGAACCCAGGTTAATTTTGGCCTGAGTGTGCACAGCTTTCTTTTTCCCATCCTGTGTATGCGCTCCATAGCCATGACATGACCTGCCTGTGTAGTTAATCCAGGGCTCAGCAATTTCCTCAGCCAGGACTTGCGTGAAAGAGGGAGCTCAGGGGGGAGATATGACATGAATGAGACACTGATGGCACTGAAACCTAGAGAGGCATCAGGAGTTAGGGGACCTGAATCAGATTTAAAAGCTGGGCTGAAAGGAAGAGATTATCTAAAATGATGAATATTAGAATGAAATCTATACTTATATTTTACCCAACCATCCTCAGAAGGAGATGCAGAACTTGGAGCACAACATCAGATCAAATTATACACTGGATCCTTGATCACTCTATGAACAGCAAATGCAGTAAGATACAGTTTATACCAGTCTTGCACAGGAAGGAGAGCTGTCCTCAAATCATTGAATAATAAAAATTAACACTCACAATCCTTGTTTCTGCTAAAAGAGGTAGTATAATTTGTCCTGTATAAAATGAAGATTAACTTCTATTACTGCAGGAGTTGTTTGTTTTGGTTTTTTTTTCAAACTGCTTTTGTTTTAAACTCTGCACTCAGGAAGATCTGTTCACAAGCTCAGCACAGAACCACTGAGAATCATTCATGAGACACTGGAAGAGTCCTCTGATTGGATTTATGGCTTTTTTTCTTTACTGTCTGACATCGTATGGAGTGATGATGATGACAGTGATGAAGGTATTTGTAACATAAAGGCTTCTGTAACTGCTGTAACTGCTGTTTTACACGCATTAGGTTGGCTTATTCAGCTTTTAACCTCACAGACAAGAACGTCAAACAAAATGAAAAGTGAACATTGTTGCTAATAAAGCATCCACTGGCTATTCCAATCAGTAAATTGGCCTCCTTGTTAGCTTTCATCTCATGTTTAAGGTACTATTACAGAAAAGCTGTCAGAATCAAATATTACCATTAGGACATCTTGAAGAAAAGAGCACTAATTTATATACGACTTCAAAGCCACAATCAAAGTATGCATCAGAATATTGCTTCAGAGAATGGAAATAACTATTTTCTTTTAATCAGCAAGAATCTAAAGAACCCTGAAAAATATAAAAGATACATCAAGAAACTTAAAACTTTTTTTATTTGACATATTGATGACAGGTCAGTATATTGAAACAAACAAACAAAAAAATAGCATTGCTACTGAACTAACGGGATTTTGGATGGCACATTGCAAACAATTCAGTTTACTAGAAATTATGGTTCTGCCATTATGATGCCATTCTTCATGTGACATCATCTGATAAATGAAAGTACATTACTAATATTTTGATTTTGGAAATAACTCTCCTTCTGTTAAACAAAAAACCAAAACAAAGCAAAAAATAAAACCTAGTTCCCCAGTATGAGCAGAGACTGCTCACAGTCAGTAGTGCATCATCGTGTCACATCATATTGGTCATTCTGACAAGCAATGAGTGTAGGAGTGACATCTTCATTTCACGGTAGTTTATTTTATATTCTATTTGGCTACACCAGAATATAATTAAAAAGAGACATGTACTGAAACTGACTTCTACTCATTTGTTCAGAAACTTGAGATATTATCAGATGTTTATCTTTTAATATATGCATGAGCTTTTTATATTAGTACCATACATGAATGCTAAGAGATAGGCTGCTACATGTGAGTCCGTGAATTGGGCATCCTATTCTGAGATATGATTTACAACTAGCAGAATGCCAGTCTCTCATAAGGTTGACAAACAGAAAAGATGAAACATAGAGAGATTGGTAAAATTTTATCAGTGTGCATTTTTAGCGTTTCATAGCTCCCAAAGCACGTGCAAACTTTCAAACACTCGAGTGTGTAAGTGTTAATGGCAGTAGGAAAAGTCATAAAATACCTGACAGACAAAAATTTGAGATCTGATGTTCACCAGGTTTGGAAAACTCAGTCCTAACAGCCTTTGGCCCAAGTGGAATTTCATTAATAAATTAATTGATAATTATTTATTTATTAATTAATAAATAATAATAATATTCACAGGAGTGTGAATAGGCAGTAAGGCATCTTACTGCACTATATCATAAAAACTAAGTGCATGTGAGCACCCTGCCCATTCTGTGCTGTAGTCAGCGCAGCTGAGGCTTCACACTAGCCAGTCATTCAGGCTCACTCCTTCAAATTCTGTGTCCTACATGGAGGTGGAATAACATATTGTAGCAATCAAGCGCTGTAGTTACACTGAAATGGATTATTTTTTGCCTTGGGTTTCACTAGAATCATTGCTAGATTTGCAATCTTGCTAAACTGCATATCTGTTTTATCGTTTGGAATTAAAACAAAACCAGTGAGCCTTTTCTTAAAACATGGAAACATGTATAAAGTAAAGCAAATTGTAAATTGTAGCCACAAGTTATTATTCAGAAGCACAAATAGAGATTTGGATGTTTCCTTAGTTACTACTGCATCTTGAATTTATCTACCCAAAACTCCATGGCAAGAGAGATTCTTGATGAAAAATCCAAAATCTCAGAACAGATGCTTGGCATTTAGCATATAAAGAAGCAAAATTATTTTTTGAAATTAAAAGAAGACAGCATGAAAAAAATGTGGGTTTGTTTTTGGTTTTTTTTTTAATGATATCTTTTCTCTGATATCTGTTTTTTCTCTTGGTTTAGGTGAAATGGAACCTTCCCTGAAAAAAGGTTGGTCAGTTTCTTAACTATAGAGGGAAAATATTTGTTAGTCATTTTAAGAATTAGCTGGTGTACCCGTGATATAAATTCTGTCAATAGTTACATGGCAGTCTACTAACCTTATCAGTTGTGCTCTAACAAACTTATTAAATGCAAAACTCAAGTAATAATACTTACTGAGCTGTTTGCTGCTCTGTGAGAATTCTTTACTCTTCCACCATTAATGAGAAAATCTGAAATTTTTTCATTAAAAAATAGAATTAACAGAAATATTATTTATGTCCTTGTCATGCTTGTAGGACTCCTGTTAATGCCAAGGAGTTAGTTATATGTATGTCTGGATAGAAATAAAGTTCAGGAATAATAACATGGAAAGTGTATTTAGTGAGAAATAATGATGAGGTACTGTCAAGCATTTTACTGTGAGCCAACACAGGACCCTAAAATAAGGACTGCTTCGTAATCTTCTGAAAAAATTACTTAGTTATCATTGAATTTTTAAAGCAGACAAGGGAAGGAAATAGGATTTATATTATAACCTTTATAGATATTGAAATTGTTACACTGAAACATAATACTTTAGTTCAACTTCTATTAAATCAAAGTGAAAATGTATTAGAAGGTTGGAGTTACTGGTGATAGAATGTAAAGCTTTTCAAAAATAGGGTGGTTTTTTCCTCCATATTGAGCAAAACTCGAGAATAGTAGGATGTGTAACCAGCCTTCTGTGAACTGAATTTGGTATCCATCAAATTCTCAAGAGGTAAATGCCCATATTGAAGAATCTATCACCCCAGTTGCTTCTGAGATTACAAACCAGTTTTCTCTGAAGTTAACTGGAACTGGATCAGGCTTCTAAGTAATGAAACATTTTGTCAGTCTCAATCTGGCATCCAAGGAATTAATAGGCTTGAAGATCTGGACCAATCATCTTTCTTTGGATGATTCCTCATGTTAGGAAAATTTACAGACAGTATATGAAAAAATTCCATCTCTTTACTTTGTCTGTAAGAACTGTAGAACCTTCAGAATCACCCTGTCTCTTTTCCAATAGAGACAGATGCATTTTTAATTTTACAGAGGGTGCACAGAATCTGAAGCTGTATCACATTGCTGGCAAGGATGAATGTGGGTGGAATGTGTCTTCTCACCATGGGCCAGTGTAGGGGCCAGGCTGAAAGTGTTGCTACTTCATGGCTAGGAAGGCACAATCCATAAAAACACTATGGACAGCAGCATGCTCAGAATTGCAATCCCTGCTTCTCTGGAAATCAGTGACACAGGCCTTACCCATTGCATTGGGACACAAAGTTGTAGAAATAGAATTCACAGAAGTCATATAGCTGAAGCAGCTGAAAGCTGCTTAAATTATAAGCTGTTGGAAGTGATGATATTATTGTTTGGATCTAAAAGTCCTCCATCCAAGGAGCCAATGTATCTAACTGCTGGCTTGGAATGTTTTCCTCACTATTCAAAGCTCACAGCCTGGCTCTGGAGATGAATCTTGAGAGGGTCTTCTATCTTTGGTATGAAGGAAATGGACAAAGAGCTGGTGATTTCTCCAGATCTGGTATCTTACAAGGTAACACAGCCACACAGAGGTAAAAATTTTGAGTGGGCTTTTTCACTTTTGGGATTCAGGATTCAGGTCAAGATTCTCCTTCTGTCCTTTAGAGGATAAACATTCTCTTCCTTGTCTCCCTGCAAAACACTGTCCCTTGACTGGGACTGCTGAAGATAGTACCCCTTTCTGAGTACTGCCATCAGCTTTCACATAGCAACATCCTCAAATAACTTACCATCTCCAGGTGACTGGAGGTCTCCATTTCATCCTGGAAGCCAGGATCGGGCCTTTTCTATACTTGATTTTGTCACTTTTTTACTAGGCTACAGAAATACAACATATGTGGCCTGAAGCCACCAGTCCCTTGGAAATGCCAGTGCAGAGTACTGCATGTGTCAGTGACAGGCATCTCTCAGCCCCTCAGAGCTTTTCCTGTCTCTCTACAGACTTCTTGTAAAACTGTATAAACATCAAAGAGCTTAATTGCTGGGGTCTAAGGCTAAAGAGAAGTTTTCTGAGAGCTCTGTGTTGCAGTCTAGTGAACAGCTTTTCTGCTTAGGCACAGTGAAATTCCCTCCTGGTGCTAAAGCTCAGGAGCACAGAAGGCAAAGCCCTGGGAGGTGAGCCAAGGGCTCAGGTGAGCTCCTGCAGGTAGCAGTCTCACAAACATCACAATCTGTTCCCCTGAGCATGAGGTGCAGATCTCTCTGAGTAGCTTTTCTTTTTTGTGCTGTCATTTACACTGTCCATAAATAAGACTTCCAGAATAAAACTTTCTAAACCAAACAAGACACTACATTGGTGATTTTTACCGTATTGCTGCTGTTAGGACAGGACCCAGAAGAGGACCATCTATACAACTAGATATGGAGATTTTGGGGTATCAAAATTTTAGTTTGATCCATGAAATTAGAACTAAATTTTTTGGTTATGGAGTGTTCTCTGCTTACCTGTAGAGGATCATTTCTTCTTCAAAATCCCTTCCACTCTGAGCAGCAATTTTATCTATAGCTTTATGAAGGATCTTTCTTTAGGAGACACTGGCATTTGAACATTTTAAACAAGAAAAAAACCACCCAGTGAGATTGTACAGTATACTACTGCTGTCTCCAGAAGATGAACAGATTGATATTTTTCACATTTATATGGAAAACCTCTGTCAAATTTCACTCTTGAAATGTGCACTATGGTTGCTGTGTCTGATATTTAAGTATTTGTATTGGATCTAACCCACAGTTATTGTAGCATTCATGAAGACAATGAGAGTTTTTGAAAAATCTCCATGTCTATTTTTAGTGTATGGACAAGGCTTCACTCTTTTGTTTTGCTGGCTAGCAGCTTTCATGAATGCTAAAATGTTTGCACAAAACTTGCTTTATGATGGAATATAGTAACTGAAAAAACCAGGATTGCTGGTACCACAATACAATTGCATGTTGGAAAAAATTGAAGGGGAGTGACAAGGACATTGTCTAGCCATGAAAAAAGAAAAGTCTAATCATAATTATGATCCCAAAGAAAGCAAAGGTCTCTTTCCTAGAGATGTAAATTAAAAGCAAAGGTAATAGAAGTACAGGTAATGACAATGGGCTTCCACAGGCAGTGGGATTAATATCAGTTTCAGAATTCTTTAGAATATATGAAAATATCTCTCAAGCACCTTTTTCTATTGCAATTATTTTTTACAGTCCAAGTCTTATAATGAATATTTATCTTCAATAATTGGAAAAGAATGAGCATTTAATATTGTCTGGAAAAGCAGTATTCTTCAGTGGACATAGTAAAAGGTTGTTCTGGAAGGGACTTTGCAGTCTTTAACAATGCATATTCTCAACATAAAAAAACTATAAGGCATTTTCACAAAAGACATAGAGAAGTTTAATTCTTTCTTTCAGACAATTTGCTTTTGGTTTCATTTCTTTCTACAATTATGAAGGATAATCTTGTTCATTTTTTCAGGGTTAGTTTCACCTTTAGGCACACATTCAATTATTTGACAACTGTATGCTTGTATGTTTTTACTAAGAATGGTTGCTATAAAAAAGAAAGTGGGGGGTTTTGTTTGTTGTTTTTTTTGTGGACACTACTGGACTCAGTTGTAAGTTTGGAAAAGAGCTGAGAAATCAAAAAATTAGAAATAAAGATCTGTAAATAATAAGGAAGTACAGACACTTCAGCATTGACAACCATGCCTAAAAAGGTAATTATTAAACTAAAAGTAATTTTAATTTCAATAAATACTATTCACTTAAAAAGCAGAGTAAGAAATAAAGCACCGTCATGACAGTTATCCATCTCTCTATTACCAAGAAGTTTTATTATTGGCATAAAATTATTCTTACCAACAATCAAAAGAAACATTTCCTTTTGGTAGAGACGGGTCTCAAATTTTCTGTAAGTTAGCCTGTCTTTGAGACAGAAAAATGGGGCTTTGAGTTTTTTCTTAGGAAAATGCAATTTAAAAAATCATGGATTACAACAAAAAGCCAACACAGAATACAAATTTGTGTTAAAGTTCACAAGAAATTTTGTGAAATACAAATTAACTTTTTGGCAAAGCACCTTATCCATCTGTCTCCAGTTCAAATGAGAGTATCATTGCCAGAGTATTAGGCTGGTTATTAATATGCTGAAGACACATCATGGTCCTAAAAGACATGTCAGCTTCTGAGGGTATGGTCAGTTACACTGACTCATCCTCGGCAGCTCTGGCCAAGGTGCAGTTGCCCCAGACCTGACTCCACACACCCACTCCTATTAAACCCTTCTCCAACCCAAGCTTAGGCTTGTCAGAATTTTTTCAGCAGAATCTATCGGCTTGTTCAGACGTGAGTATTGATCTGTGCTCACAAACAAGGTGCTCTGAAAAGGAAAGGTTCTCAGACCAGACAATTTCCTACATCACTTTTTGATATGGTGATCAAAGGAACATATACTACATCTTTGCTTGGGAAAGGGGACAAGAAGGAACAACCTGCTTAGAGAGGGCAGGGGGTTTGCTAATTTGGATTTGAAAGTAGTTTTGATATGATAGCCTGTACAAGTCTAAAAAGAACTGTTTTCAGTATCCAGGCAGAGTAGGGAAAAGCATACTGACAAATACTTAAGTTGTTAGTCCTACAATTTATAACGTGTGTCAGATTGTTTTTATCTATTTAAGCACCTAAGAATGTATGATCAGACAAAAAGTCCAGCTCACCCAGTGGATGGGAAAGAAGTCCTTATTGCTGCCCTAGAGTGACCAGTGCGAATACCTCCGGAAGTATATCAGAACTGTTAAAAATACAGCAATAATTTCCCCAAAGAATTCTCCATATTCCAAGCATTTTTCCCTGTGAAGAGATACAGTATTTGCATGGCTGTAATCCATCTATGATTTCTTGTGAACCCTAGGCTACAGACAGTTTGGAAATGAACTAGAGAAAATAAATTCAGAATACCATAAATGAAACCTGAAAACTGCGTTACCAGTGTAGTTGTCATACATGTGTCCTAAAAATAATTATGCAGTTTCATTCATCCCTAAAGTATATACCTATTTGTACTGATACTGTCTTCTGAATTCAGTTGCTTTTATGTTGCTGTATGGTGATGTTCCCTTCTCTGTATCCGAGTTGCTATTAAAGATCTCACTAAAAGGCTTTCTCTGTCTCCCCAGGCTGCACTTTACCGTAAAGCATTTTGCATATCTTTGTGTAAAGTACACCCTGTGTTAAAAGATAGAAATCATTGATTGGTTCAATTCTGAGATGTTAAACTGCTTTTCCAGATATGGTTTTTTTTTCATTTTTCATTTTTGTGGCATCCATTTCTGTTATTAATGTTCTTTAACAATTTCATCTGGTTTTACTTACATTGATCAATACAGTAATAGCATATCCACCATAAAATAGCATTTTATAACAGAAAGAAAATATTTTCCATATTACCCAGATGAAAAAAGATAATATACCACCAGGGAACAGAGATGTTCAATTATAGTTCTTTTGCCTTTTTCAGAATAGTGATTTGGTTTCAACTTGAGCTGAAACTTTTCAATCCAAACTTACCAACTATATTTTAAAAGAGAGAGAGAGAACTTTGGGCAACAAGGCTAGTAGGGACCCTGGACAGAAGTGAAGTAGAGGAGAGGTTTGCAGCTGTTTAAGTTATCCTCTTACATCAGGGAAAACCTTAAGTGAAGCTATCCATGTAATCTTTGTGGAAATCTTAATTTGTGCCCTGGTGGTGGAAGGAATGGGAAGGAATGACTATTTACAGACTAATACAGTAAGGTAGAATCTGCAGAGTTAGTGTTTTTGAAATCTTGGTAAGGTAACTGAGTCTGTGATTCCTTTTTACTGTATTTTTAACTCCTTTCACAAACAAACAAAGAAACAAAAACTCCAAGCAAACAACAATTAAATAGATTTGTATGGGAAAATATTTGTTTGATGTTAGTCAAGATTAGAGATTTTAGATATAATTGTATATATAATTTTGCTCTAAGATGTCTACAAGCCTTTCCTACACTTTTTTCTATAGGAATTTACACTTAATTAAAGGCAGAATGATAAAATTGGCTATGAAAAATATCATTTAATACTGAGCCGGTAACATCTTTGCAGATTGGCATCCATAAGGAGAAGCATGTCAAGACAATTTCATGTTCCACTGAAGGGTAATAAAATCTGGTTTTCATCATGTGGCTCTATCTCTGATATTTTTGACTAAAGAGGTTGTCTGTCTTTTGGTTTTTGATTTTGGTCAAAGTGCAAGTAGCATTCATTTTAGATTTTAGAATCAAGGTACAGGACTATTGCCTGGAAACAAAAAACACAGATGTAACAAATTTTTATACATTAGGAATAAAACTTTATGTAAAAAATGTTTAGCATTGAAAACTTTTAATACCTTTCACTTTTAATTCTTTCAAAAGACCAGTCATTAAAATTCCACCATAAAAAAGTCCGCGTATGGTCTTCCTGAAGGATGCCAGTGCTGCTCACAGGACAATTAGTCAGATAATTGCAAGTACCTCCCTTTCCCTAAAAAGCTTTCTGATAAGATATTGCTTTTCTGTTTCAAATGGAAACATTAGCAGGGGAAAACAAGACTCAAAATAATCATAATAGAACAAATAAAGGGAAAGGAAAGGAAAGGAAAGGAAAGGAAAGGAAAGGAAAGGAAAGGAAAGGAAAGGAAAGGAAAGGAAAGGAAAGGAAAGGAAAGGAAAGGAAAGGAAAGGAAAGGAAAGGAAAGGAAAGGAAAGGAAAGGAAAGGAAAGGAAAGGAAAGGAAAGGAAAGGAAAGGAAAGGAAAGGAAAGGAAAGGAAAGGAAAGGAAAGGAAAGGAAAGGAAAGGAAAGGAAAGGAAAGGAAAGGAAAGGAAAGGAAAGGAAAGGAAATCCTCAGTTTAACAAAGCAAATGGAGCTTGACATGGTACATAACCTTTCCTTTCATCTCCTTTGAAGTATGAAAGAAAAAAAAAGAATAGAAAGAAGAAACTTTTATTCTCACTCTAACTTGTAATTTCCAAAGAGGTGGATAAAAAATTCTGAAATAATATTTAACAGGCACTGTGGCCTGTTTCCTCATGTAGTGGATGAGCACAAAAACTGTTCAGCATTTTCATTGATAAGAGCAATTTGTGCCCTGTTGCATTTTCAGGAAAGATCTCACGACACAAGACTTCAGGAAAAGTTATGTACCCCAGCCTGAAGTTGTTGCGAATCCCCAGAACAGAGTGAGATCTAAGAAAACACTGGGGATTAGACTGTGCTACTGGCAAGCTGGTAGGGAAGTCACCTGAATAAGTCATATGTGTCACTCAGACTTTCCAACACTGAATTCACTTTCCAACACTGAATTTTCCAACACTGGTATTTAAGGCCTTCTGTTACACTGTCTTTGGTTCCCAGATATGGGCACAATACACCAATTTAATTCCCCAATTAAATATTTCCTGCTTTCTATTTTTTTGTTCCTGTTCTTTTTTTCCCTGTTACAAGGTGGTTTTGGTTTTGCTGTGGGGTTTTTTTTGCCTGTAGAGTATACAGCTACGTGATGTATTAGTAGTAAGATAGAAGTTGCTCTAATGCACAGCTTCCCTTCTTCTCCTCCTAGCCCCGCAAGGATAACTGTTACCCTCACCAGCTGGTACTATCTAGATTAAAAATAGACATCAGCTGCACAATTGAAAATTTCTCCTGAGGATACCAACAGCAAGAGAGTTGACTACAATTCTTCACACAGACAGCATCTAAAAGCACATTAGAAATGACATCTCTCTCATCTTCTAAGGCTCTTTACACCACTCATTCTTGCCTTGCCATCAATATCTATTTCTACCAACTCTTCAGGATAATCAGCTTCCTTCTACCTAGTCTTGATAAACTAGCAAGGATATAGCCCCATTAAATTGCTGGCAATAGCTGTAAGGGTTTTAACTGCTCAAAAGCAAATTATTAACCACTGTCTCTGAATTGGACTAATTTTCCTTTTCATGCTTAGATATTTGTAAGGGAAAGAATGTTAAAGCACTGATGGTGTATATTGTTGTGTTACCTGTAACAGATTATAAAAAAGATGACTAACTGGTAAAATTTGTTAGGAAAAAAATTGATTCCCATTTCATACAAAAGTCCATCTGCTTAATTATACCTTTAAAACACTAGATATATTAAAACTACATTCTATCTTCACTGCAGTATTTAAGTGGAAACAGGATGGCTTTAAGCATGGAGGGTAATGTCGAACATCAGGTCCAGAGATAAATGCCCAGTTCTCTTGCTCATTTTCTGGGTTACCTTAGGTAAAGCATATTTGTGTTCCAAATAAGAACCCCTTTTTTTTTCTACTTTGTATCTTATATCATTGGCATTTTTAATATAGTTTTTGGGATTTTATTTAAACGTATATTTCATCTGTAAGATGGAAACTCAGTGGAGGGTAAGGTGCAGCAGGTGTTTTAACAGTGCCAGAATGCTACTCACCATTTTATCCTCTAATGAAGCAAGATGCAAGGCTGTGCTTTCCCAGTAAGAGAAGAAATGCATCCCTCAAAGTTTGAACTCCTGTGTTACAGAGATGGGGTATTTATATCGTGTTATAAAACCATGTGGTACCTAAAGTAATTCATGTAGGCTGAGGCTGATCTAAGCTATTATAGCACAATAAAATTGAAATAGCTGAGAATAATGCTATCCATTTTACTATATTATATAAAAGGACATAGCAAAAAATCAAAATCAGAAACACAAAGGCAGACAAAGAAGGGAACCAGGAGAATCTCCTCATGCCCTAGCATGAAGGGCTGTACTCTTCATTCACACTGATGTAAACCTGCACAGTGCTGACCCACTAGTTCACACAGATTCAAGGGACTGTAATTATTTTCTCCCATCCTGATCTTCCTGGAGCTGGAGTGCTGTGCTGTTGTTAGACACTGTCAAGTGCTGTTAATGAAAATTAGCTGGATGAGAGGTGGGGAAGCTGCCGCCCAGACTGTGCTGTTCAGCAGGGATTTCCAGTAAAGCTGCCTGCAATACTGATCTTCAGCTGACTGTGAAGGTCTGCTTTGGGTCAACAGGACACAGATATATCAGCCTGACAGCAACAGAGTTGAGTGTGTCTCCCTCCAGCATCTTGAAATGGTCAGTGAGAAGACTCTTAGCTTTCCTTTTTGGAGTTATTTAAAATAATCACCCTGCATGTTCTGTATATCTGCACAAGACCTGAGGTCTAGAGAAATTAGCATCAAGCAGTATCCATATTTAAGGAAATACCTATTCGAAACCCAAGCAACACAAGGCGAACAATAATTTTTCTTGTCTGCCTAATATTTTAAGGAAATAAACAATGAAGTACAGTTTTTAAAATAAATACTCCCTTACAATAATTTTATAAACTGTGCTGTCATCTCATAAAGAATCGAAATGGTTGCTGTGGTGACAAAGATCATCCTTGCTGCTGCTTGATTCTGTCATTTTTCTAAACAAGAATTCGTAATATTTAGGATTTATTAACAATGTGCCACATTGATAGAGATAAATTACATGCCTTAAACTGGCCATGTAAGTCTTCTATGGTATTACAACCACTTTGTCAACCCAGCAATAAGATATGATGTGATTACTAGAAAATTAAAGCTATTTGTCATAAAAGATGAAGCAGAGAGTATCAGAACTCTCAGAAAACAACAACAAATCTCCAATAATCTAATGTGTTTCCTGATTTTAAATACTTTGAAGTTTGCAAATAGCTACTATTTTCTGATTTGTAAATTGTTCCAGATTAGCTTATACTGAGACTAGATTTATTTATACTGGGAAAATTTGGGTTGTAATTGAACTGAATTGATGTGTTCTAGGCTGCAATTTTTATGATGGTTGAGACTGTAATGGGGAGTTTGTGAAGAGACCCTAATGATGGGACACTTTTGCAGTATATAAAAGCATATATGCACACACCTGTGTGTTATGAAGATGTATTTCACTTCTAGGAATTTGTGTATGTTTCTTTGTGATGTGTGGTATCCTAACTGTAACAGAAACTTAGATGAGATTCTCAGCGTGGCTCTCTAAAACGTATATTTCTGTGCACCTTACTGTAATATTTGTGTGAAGCAAACTACACTTCTGGTACAGTGTGAGCCTGGTTTAGATAACCAGCTCTAGAGTCATTACTCTGTACATATTTTGTGGTCAAACTAGCACTAAATTCCCTAAATAGTAATTTTAAAGCCTTTTTTTTTTTTTTTTTTTTGAAAGGACAAAGGTTTATTCTTATTTTATACTTATTTTTTCAAGAAAAATAGGCCTATTTTCTGTTGTGAGACACGAAATAGATGATAGAAACGCAGCACAGCTGAAGCATATTAAAATAAGCAAGGAATATGTATCTGTGTAAATGACTCTGCCTGAAGAATATGAGTTATTCATATTCACCTCTGTATGTAGGGTGACCTCTTGAATTCAGTGAGAAATGTCTCCACTGTATGTTGCAATGCAGAGGAAGTGACTCAGCTTTCTTTAAGTTCCCTGAGTCAGTGTTTGGAGGCAGGCTGGAACACTGGCATGGAGAACTACTCAGATGTGCCCAGAATTAGGGAGCAATCCTCCATCTGTTCCTGTCTTGCAGCATTCCTACCACTACCTAAACTTTGCTACCTAAACTAGACCATGCATCCATTTAAGCAAAACAAGTGGGTAAAGTTTGAAAATCCAGCAACAGAATTCTCTCAGTTGATAGAAATAAAATATCCTCACATATTTGAAAGAAAAGTAATCCAGGCTCAGCTGAAATACAGTAAATCAGTACAGTATATTTCTTCTATTCTCAGCCTTTGAGGTTTATAGAACAATAAATGAACTGCACTCCCAGAATGAACAGAACAAGATGAAAACTGAATAAAAACTCCTTTTAGCTTAATGACATAATATAATTAGCTTAGTTGTGTCTCCATACATTAGTGGCTAACAGTGATACGTAATTTAGCCTTTGTTGCTCTTTATCTCAGAACAAATATTCTCTCTATCTGAACACAACATAGGGTGATGTCATGGAATAGTTATGTTTTTTTGCAAACCACACATAAAAATTATTTCAAATATGAAATACTGTCCAATAAAATGTTCTGCATTATTTTCAAGGACTTATGCAAATATTTGGGGAGAGAAAATTCCTTCTCCTACTGGATTTCTTTGGCAATGTGTATCCTGTTAAAACCTGAGAAAATAACTAAGGTTGTAAGTGAAATATTTCAGTTGTCTTCAAAGGCATTAGAGTGGCTTCTTAGAGTTGAAATGTAATATGCATAACTTTTTCTCAGCTGGATTAATTTTGGGGTCAGTGTTCTTGTTATTTAGACCCTGCAGACTACAGGTAACACTGAAATACAAGGAGACATCTCCTACAGAGTCTAATGAGATTTGCATTTGCTTTTGTCAAAAACAAATTTGATCCAGTATTTTAGACCAGTTTCCTAGTGCAGGAAATATGTGCACAGTACAATAAACCAGGCACTCTGTAAAGTCTTAATGACTTTATTGCACAGTCATTATTGCATTTGTAATAAATGCCCTTTAAATTTCTACAGCTGTGTGCAAAGAGAGCTATGCAAGCTTTGTTTCTGGTTTGCTTTTTCAAAAAATTCAACATTTTACATTTTCAATATTATCCTGGTTTGACACAATAAGGACAGTAGAAAAAAGAGTTATATGGAAGTATATAGCAGTAATTTAATATCAGTATTACAGCTGAAAAATTTTGTTTAAAAGGAATGGCATAACAAGGGCAGATAAATACTGTACCACTTCCTCCTCTAAGAAGGCAGTTCTCAGTTTTCGGTATACAGCATGGTCAAAATGAGTCATTCTCCAAGACAGCGATTTCTAACCTGGGAACTTCTATCTCTGTAGTTTGTATAGAGCATTGAGCATACCTTTTATTGTGTGTTGGAGATACCAATTCAGTATGTGAGCTTCAAAAATTTTAGAAAATGTAATAAAAACCCCATTTTTTCCTTCCAAAGGTAATTTGGAAAACATAAAATACTAGTCTTGGAAAACAACTCAAGATACATGCAAAAAAAATGTTTAGTAAAAGCATGTTTTTCTGATTCATGACCAACACACGCTGCTGTATAGCTATTACAGATTAACAAAACCTATTCTTGCCTTTAAAAGTAGCTGTATGGCTCAATTAAAAACAGAATAATTATTAAAGACACTTAATGTTGTGATTTTTATCCATATATATCATCTGTGTATATATATAAAATTGAACTATATTATAGATAACACTGATATGCAGGTGATAAAGCCATGGCACTGCCATGATATTTTAAGCACTTTTTTTTTTTTTTTATGAGAATGCATCTGATAGTTTTATATGTGAAAATTATTTTAATATTGATAAATCTGCATTGCAATTTTTTCAGAAATTCAGAAACAGAAGACGGAGAGACCTGAAAAACGAACACCAGCGAAGGGTAACTCTTTATTTGTCTGTTTGCCTACATATATTTGTGTAATATACAGTGTCTGTGTTAACTACATATGTCACCGCTGTTGTATCATAGAAGCATTCAAAGATCAGTTGGCACAGACTGCAAATGATCAAAAATTCATGTATACCTCAGCATTAACACAACAAATGTAATTTTATGCTTGTGTGGCTAGACTGAAAATGCACATTCATAATAAGATTCTCCTGCTTAAACTTTTCAGGAAATCTTTTTTCTAGCAAAGTTGCAAGAAAGTTGAGTGTTGATGAACTTCCTCTGGTGCAAGAGGCATGAAGTGTGTTGGGCAAGGAAGAAAGCAAATTTATAGGCCAGTGGGTGTCATCCAAGTTAGGAAGTCATAGCTAAGAGTGAGCCAGGTGTGTATCAGAGATAAGAAAAACTTCCATTTTAAGAGCCTACTCTTTTTCAGGCTGTTTAATCTCCTATAACTGGCATTTTTGAAAAATCCACAGAGGAACTGGTTTGGACTGGTTTTCAGAGGTCATAAAAACGAAGGTGTTTCCTGTGATATTGGCAGGTTTTTTGCCTAACAGAGCTCCTCCATAAAGGCTAGGCCACGTAAAACTTGATGAGCATTCCTCTGATGCACCGGTGCTTGGCTTGATAATGGCAGGAGGAAGCAAGAAGGAAGCTTATTAAAATAGTATGTATACACATACACCCTCCCTCATGCAATTGTATTAATTTATATATATATTCTTAGTGTCTTTTTATAGCATTTTATATCTTTATAAAATGTTTTCATATTATTTTACACCTCCAGTTCTGTGCTAATCAGGGTCATCTGGACTGCCTAGAACTGTTTCCCGACTACTTAATAAATCATGTTGCATCAAAATGAATTTTTTAGGGTACCAATGGGCAAGCCAGGCAATAATGAGCTCAGATCCATTAGCAAGGATCCCACCTAAGGTCTTTTCAAGTAAAGTAATCTAAAAACACAAATGATGTTGCAATCTTGACCAAAACAGCCTCTTTTGTACCATTTCATCTATACAAAAGTGCATTTCTTTTTACAGAAGAATATTAACATTGCAAAAATTATTACAAAGAAATTATAAGATGCCAGAAAAAAAAAAAAGGAATTTGTTCAGGTGTCATTTGTTAAGTCAATTATTCAGGTGCCTGCTAAAGCAGACTCCAGCTATACAATCAATTACTGAAGCATAAACCAAATTTTTTTTCTATATTTTGCTTTCATGTTTAGTCCCAACAATGCAACTTGTACATAGGAGGAACAATTACAAGAAAACATTCCTCTGGCCTCAGTCTACAGTGTGATAAAGGCATGAATCTTTAGGGAATTTTACTGTTACCTTCTAAAGTACCTTCAGTAAATATGTACAAATACAGTCTTTTATTGTTTTTAATAAGAAAAATCCAAAAGTAAAATGAATGTCTCTAATAGCAGCAAACAATGGAAAAAACATTTCTGTCCTCTGCCCAAACATGTGGGAACATTAGAGTTTTAAAATTAATTTAATTATATTTTTTTGAATAGTCAAATCCTCTGAGTACAAGTCCCACAATTTACAAGGGAGTTCAATCCATAAGCCTCATTTTTGAAAGATTGAACTGAAATATGTGGAATAGTTATAATGAATAAAAATCCCAGATGGAAGAGGCTGAAATTAAAAGATTCAAACAGTATTGAGAGCCAGGGAAACTGGTGCCCTAAAATTTGCTTTTAATTAAATATTTTGATAAACTACTAGCAATAATGTCGATTTCAATTACTGTAGTCAATTTAATCCCAGAAAGAAGAAATACTCTGAGAAATAATTTCACAAAGCCATTGGTCATGCTTAAGAGCCCTGAAATCAAATTATTTCATGATAACGTGTACACATAAGCACAAATTCACTACAGAGTAGGGTCTTTCCAATTTGGTATTTGAGGTATTAGTAATTTCATAAGTGCAGTGGCACCTGGACTATATGATCAGGAGCTTGATCAGCCAGCAGAGGCATGATGGATTGATTATCCCCTTGTACCCAGCGCTCCTGAGACCACATCTTGATACTGTGTTGAGTTCTGGGCCTCTCAGTTCAGGAAAGCCATCCATTAACTGGGGCAAGTTCAGTGTGGGGCCACTGCAGTGGCCAGGGCTGGAGCAGTTGTCCGGCTGGGACAGGATGAGGCATGCGGCTGTCTTGGCCTGGGGCAGCTGTGCTGACATTCTGTCATTTTGTGATACTGTGTGGAATGTGCAGGACTCTGACGTGCTGCTGGAGCCTGTTTAAGGAATAGGTGATATAATTGTTATTACCATTACTACCAATAAGAGTTAACTACACATTATTTTAGGCAAAAAGTAAGAACAATAATAAAACGTATCGAGATAAAAGTACATGTAAGTACAGAAGCTCTGTCTAATGGAAGGTGCAATGGCAGTTTCTGATTTTTCTGGAAAATTGATCTTACCAGTGAAATGAATTGTCCTGCGCTTCTGGGAAATAGCTCTAATTAAAACAGGCATTGAGAAGGAATGGGAGAAGTTGTTTTACTGTGTGGCTTTCCCTAAAATTGCTTCACTAATACATTGCTGTTGGAGTGAGGTATGGAAGAAAACAATATAATGCTGCTTACCCCAGCAGACATATATTAAATCAAAGTGATTTTTGGACAGATAGTTGTGTGCTTCTGAACTGACACTTGCTGTTCCAGGTATTTTTTCAGAAACTATCTTTGAATTCAGCCTGATTTGACAAATAGAGGCCAGGCCCTTCAAAACTATTTCATTTATTGTGCATAGCATATCAACTTGTTAACAGGGCTGTACTGATAACGCAGGTATTAAACACCACAGAATAAAGCTATTTGTATTTTACCACATGGATAAATTATGAGACTATAAGGGACAAATTTAATGTGTTCCCATCATTTAATTTGTTGTAGCGGGAAGACAAAGTATTTGAGACAGCTAAATAGATAGAGCTAGACCATACAAATCCATACTATGCTAGAAATCCACGTAATTTCACCCAGTTAGCCAATTACAAGGCAAATTTCTGACACAGGGACTGTCTAGCCTGATTTCTCAAGGTATAGCTACAAATATGCCTCCATTAACTTTAAACTGGAGAACACGATACAGATGGCAACACAGCAATTGTTTCCTTACATTATGTATTTGGACCTCGGAGTCTATGTCCCTCTCCAGACAAACCCCTTTTTTTTTTCCAGTGTTCCTCCAAGAAGTATTAAGTTTTAGCCATCTAAAGTTACTTTACTTCTGAATGAAAGCATTGACACAGAGATTTAATGCTCTCTGACTAATGCACTCTAACTTCATTGTATTAGTTCATTTATCTTAACTTTCCTGAGAGTGCTGCTCTGTAGACAAGTACTTAGTCTGTTAGCTGGAGCGAGCAATCTTTGCTTCATGCTTACTGCACTCATCACCTGGCTTTATAATAAGCAGCAGACTTAAGACTTACTCAGCTTGAAGCTATTTTTACTTCTCTTAGGTATGGAAGCAGTGTCTTACTACATCTCTTCTTTTTGCACTTTCTGGTTTTGGGTGTGGAATGTCCTTGGAGAACTTTATCGGAGAAAACCTAAATCACATCCCACTTCACTATGTCTTCAATTTGATGCAAATAAAATCTACTATGATGTTTGAAATTTGGAAAATCCTCTCACATATACGCTACACTTCTTGTTTTTATTTTTCTGTGAAGTAGATAGCAATATTAAGTTTGGAATACGTTGTTAAATTACCTTCACATTTTCCATTATAAGTTTCTATTTTAGATTATTTATAAATTTATCACACTCCAGTCACTTAGGATGAGATTTCCCACGTTCATCTTTTTGCCTCAGGCAGAATTTTCATTCAAAGACATGCAAAAATGTTTCAGCAATTTCCAAAATCTAGGTTAGAGAAAATTAGGTTGGGGTGCTATATTCTTTTTTCCAATGCTAATAACAGTTCATTTTGAGCTTATGGCTTTTTGGTATTTGCAAGGAAGTCCAAGAAAATTTATTTTAATTTGTGGAAAAATTTTAGCTTCCACAATTGCTGTAAATCTACTTGGTTTTTTAAATTCTAGTTATTATTTTTTCTTATGGATGACACAAGCATCCTAGTAGCAAAAGTAACAAAAGAGGAAATATTTTAATTACAAAATGTGTCATAAAGCTAATAAAATGGTTGAATTCAAGTTGAATGAACAGTTTTAGTTTCAGCATTTTTCAGCTAAAGAGTATGTAAGTAAGCATCCTTAAAAAAACTTTTTTATATACTTGTGCTTTTTTGTTGTTGTTTTGGTGGTGGGTTTTTTTTAAATATGGAAAAGAAAACCCTATCAGCTCTAATTTCTTTCACAGAAGAATGGCAGTATGTCCAGCCTAGCTAATTCTAAAACCTAATGCTTGTACCTAACACTGTGGGCTTGAAAAAGAGCATGTATTAAGCCCTTTACAAAGAAAATGATAACCAAGTGACAAAATGTGGAAAAGATCTGTAGACAGTAATGTATTTTCTATGACAGAGATTTAATGACTACATATGAAATCGAACACAAAAAAATTTCAGGGGAGAGTTAATACATTAAGAAATATCAGATTTAAATTTATCAGATCAAAAGCTTCAGTGGATTTTGTTGGTCTTGTGATTGAAGAGTCAAAAATGGCCAGTGATCATAGCCCTGAAACATGAACACTTTAATTTTTGGCAGCACCTGCCCTTCCCAAGTAAGGGAAGCCATAGCTCTGGCAGTGCCCATAAGAGGTAATGATAAACATTACAATCTGAGATTAGCAACCTCTGAGGCTATGGAGATATCAACACACAGGATAAGGCTCTCAAACTAGCCAGAGATCACCTTCAGCCTATAATTGGGAAGAGAAAAATAGCTTATGCTTATGCCAGCCTGGTCTCTGCTTATCCACATTCCAGGCTCTCTGCCCAGACACATCAAGTTACTTTTATTTCTCAAGAAGGGGACAACTGATCCCTTCTTCATTTTTTAAGTTGTAGTCCACACAAATATTAATATTTCTTTGCATTTTTGCTATTTGTACCATTTTGAGGATGTGAAACCAACTTAAATTAGATTTTTCTGTCCACTTTCAGGTCTGTTGACGTTCAGTCTAGTTAGTCTTGTTCAAGGCTCATTTTATGGGTTTGTTGTTTATGTGGAGGGGTTGTTTGTTTTGTTTTATTTTGGGGTTTTTTTGTTGTTGCTTTTTGTTTATTTGTTTGTTGGGGTTTTGTTTTGTGTGGGTTTTTCTCCCAAATTATGAAACAAGGGAATGCTATGGAAAAACTTCAATAAATTTTTAAAACCCTACAACAGTCTCTCTTACACAAGTAATATGTCCTGTGGATAAGAACAAGCTTTCTGATTACCAGTCTGTTCTGCATAGTTCAGCTGTATTCTTTGGCAGAGAGGCTACAAGAGCTTTTGTCTGAATGTGCAGAAGCTCATGTGTCACTCACATTGACCATCACAGAGCTGTTTGCAAAACTGTGCTGTTAGCCCAGACAAAACTGACAAAAGTGTTTTGCAAAGAGCCAGCATCTGCTAATACAAATGTAAGATGTAAAAGCATGCTACAATTTCAGCAAAAAATACTCAGTTTGGAGAATTTTTTTTTTTCTTGGTATGCTCCTAGATGCCCTAAAGCATTTGAATGAGTTGCAGTCTGTAATTCATTGAATAATACATTGCTAGTGCTGGTGCATTCTTCACAGCCCAGGTTTTTTTAGTGAAAATTTGCTATACACAGTCTTTAACGGCTTTGAAATATCTCTCTTCAGTCTTTTTTGACTGTACTGCTGTTCGTTATCAGCAATAATTTTTTTTGTTATGACTGAAAATGAATTTTTGATAATGCAAACACATATAAGGCATAATGAATATATTGAATGTTCTGAATGTTTTTTCTTAATGACTACAACATGCTTTTTAATGTGGAAACACTCAGCCAACAAAAAATGCTTGTACTTTTGTGAAATGACATTAGCTGCAAAGCTGGTGAAATGAATGGATACAAAAGCATAATGTGCTGGTGTATAAAGCTCACCATCTTCTAATCAGAATTTTGTTCACTTGTTCCCAGAAACCTGGGCACTGAAAAGAAAATAATTTTTCCCTGAATTTACAAAATGCTAATCTTATAGTAGCATAGGTTTACTAAGGTTAAAATCATTATTTTGTGGGATTGAACCACTTCATAACATGGTCTGAGAGCTGGGTGGGCGATAGAGCCCATAAGGAGTCATGTTTGCCTGCCTCTTGCAGGACATAGAGTTGGTTGTGTCTTGAACAGCTGCTCTTCCTGAGGTTACACTCTGATTAAAAGAGATATTTTCTTGTTAATCCATCCTGTGATGGAAGTAACAGCTAAAAATAAAGGAAAAGTAGCATAGAAAGCAATATGCTGGCCAATTTTTGTTAAGAATAGAATGCAATGCTGTCAAGGGCTGAAAATAATTTCCTCGGTCAGAAATCTTAGAGTCAGGGTGCTTGTGTAATGGGACCAAAAGAGATAAGGCAGATTAGATTAAGGTTGCTGAATAATCACTTCTTTCAGAAAAAATATAGTCTAATATCTGAAGGCTTATTCTTGGAAAATATTTTTCTTGGACCTGGAATTAAATATTGACATTAAGAAGGTCTATACATCATCACATACCTGTGACTCAGAGATAAAATCCATTATTTGGGTTTACAAATGCTTTTCCTTGATCACTTTCATGAGATAATAAGTGTGCTTAATATATCTAGATTTCATATTTATTGTGAGCTGAGGTTTATTTATTTGTTTATTTGTAGCAATTCACAGAGACAAACCTGAAAAACAAGAAAAAATTGAGAAGAAGGAACCCCCAAAGGGTATGTATTCAGCTTCTGATATTCTTTGTCTTTTTATCAGTGATTCAAAATAGTCTAATCTATTGACACTTAGACTGTTCTTGTAGATCCCAATTATGTTTAAGGATGCAGGAAGTGTTATGAAAGCCAGCTGGAAGGAGAATGAGGATTTAAAAAAATTTTGAATTCATCACTGTACAGAAAAGCTGAAATTATATTCAAAGATTAATTAATAAGTCTTTACTGTACTATTAACTTATGTAAAAGACACCCAGAGCACAAATGGGTGTCTTTTTTATTCTTTTTGAATAAATCCAAGCATATTGTTTGTCCTTGAGAATACTTCTGACCAAAATGTAATGAGTAAATTATAACATACTGGAAATGGTCCCTGTAGACATTCTGTGTTGGAAACCTGCTTTAAAAAAAAAAAAAAAAAAAATCTCCAGATTCATTGCAGAGACACTGGGGAGACGTTTAGAGAGAATTTAATAATATCCTGGTGGTGTATGCCAGCAACAAATTACAGATCTGTTGTGGGAGTCAGAATCAGGATACTGCTTAGTCTCCACCCACGACTCATGAGTTAACTCTGGGTTACAAGAGCCACCATCTAGTTTGCCTTTTGTGAGGTTATTTTAGCAAAATGGAATTTTGGTGCAGCTCACCTACTAGTCAAAACATTTAAACACTTTAATTCCTCTGAGAACATGTCCTTTGCACTAAATTATGGTTAATAAAGTCTTGGGCTGCAGGAAGAAACACATTCTGGAAGAGCAAACAGGCCAGTGATCACAATAAATCTCGAAAAAAAGAAAAAGAAAGACCAAATATTCAGCCACAGCAAACTTATTCAGGCCAAGAATGCAAGTGAATGTGCATCTCTCAAAAGCTGTGCTCAACTAGGCTTTTCTAATGATCTCTGGAGCTTTTCCATTTCCAAGTAATTCAAAATGAGTAAAACAAGACTGATTTTAGAAGTTAATGGCAGGCATATAAATTGAGGGTCTGTTAGAATGAATATTTTTTAGTAGAAAAGAGAATTGTGATAACAGGGGAAATTTTTTCTGAGATTTGGAAAAATGGCAGAGCAAAGACCATAATGTCCCACATTAAAACAAGAATTGTCTTTAAGTCTTTAAGACTTCTGTTAAAGACTTCTGTTCCTGGAAAACTTGGGGAACTCTTCAACTTGATTTCATAGGAGAACAATATTTAATGTTCTATTAAGTTTCTTAGAACTGGAAAAAAGTTATCCCAGTCAAACTCAGATATCCAGTGAAAAAAAATCACTATTATACTGCCTTAGCTTGCCATAAATTCCATTAATATTCTGTCTACCTAATGGTATTTTTTTCTTGAAGTGCACTATTGGTTTTGTTTAGTGAACTATTGCCAAAACTGCTACGGAAGCACTGCTGTGTATAGAGATTCTCTGTATTCACAGTACTAGTAAACATTATTTTCACACTGTACATTAAATTTCAAAAATATGACTATGGATGTGTGTCTTTCTAAAGCCTGTTTCATTGTAGTGTGACTGGGAGACTCCAGAGACTGCATCCCTGTATTTTAACTGTTTATATTCTATGTTAAACACATTCCCTTTTCAAGATTGAGACAATGGAGGGTATAAATAGCATTCTGTTCTAATTTATAATCAACTTCTGGGACAAAGTTTAATAAAGTTATTTAATGACACAGAGAATAGTTGGAAGTGTCTCAGTCACTTAGCAGTGTCTCAGTCAGGGATGTCAGGCATAATCTCAGGTATTTCATCACTATACTGCTTAAAAATGTGGAAGTCTGAATATTTTCTACCACTCTTCTTTTGCATCCAGTTAGATATGGAATTCATGGTACTGTAAAACGAATTCCTTATCTCCTCATGTTAGACAAAAGGAGTTTTGCTAAACTTGGATGAAATCTCCTCAGTATTTAGACTTAAGCTAGGCTTGCATTTTCACAGCGGTGTTTTCTGAAGTGCTCTAAAACCCACATGCTTATTTTTCATTTTCTGGAAAATTGTAGTGTAAAATCTTAAGAAAAGGGAGTGGAAAATGTGAATGAGTGGATAGCATAATGCAGTTTCCACTGTCATAATGTTAGTTTTACCTTGTGCATACTGGGCACCCAATTATGGTTTTGAGATTGTCATTGCCAGGGACTGATCTCAGCCAGTGTCCATTACTAGCTATCTGTATCCATTACTAGCTATCCATATCCATTACTGGTTATCCATTTCAAGCCAGCTGGCAAGTGGCAGATGTATCATTTGCACATGTGATTCTCTTATGCTCCGAGATTGATTCCAGGGTTTTTACAACCTGTGTGTGACAGACTATGGGGTGGCCAAGGCGAAGTCCTCTTTGTATCACAGGCAGCAGCATTTACTGTGAGCTGTGTCTTAGTGCTCAACAGTTTTCTGAAAGTCTCTCTTGTGGAATTGAGAGACAGTTGCAAGAGATGATGTTATGCAGCAAACAGCTGAGGCATGTTACCATGGCAGTAACTTGTTAGCCAGAGTTGGCTGCTCACACCCATGTAGTATGATGTACACTGTAAAAATATGCACAGGGCAGCTCAGGAGCAACACACTCTGCCCTTAATACACTAAGGCTTATCTCAGTGAAATTGTTTTGGATTCTTAATTTTTTCCACTTTTTTTTTTTTTTCTTTTTTGGATATATATAACACTTTCCTTCTTTTCTAGTGACAAATAAAGACAAACTGGAAAGACAAGAAAAACCTGAAAAAAAGGAAAGGCATGCAGGTAATTATTTAATGTCAGAATTTATTTTATATTGGGCCACACCCCAAAGATAATTCTCTACTCAATTTCCATTTACATATATCCTTGATTGGAGAAAAAAGAGTTATAAAATGTTATGAATAAAAATAATAAGATCATATAAAGGTTTGCAGACTTACACACTAAGTAGCATTTTGTATTCCTTCTGTATGTTTGCTGTTGTTTTTTTTTCTGAGGAAGGGAGATAATATATTTTATACTCTGGATTAGTATAATCTCATGATCATCATTGACTATTTCCAACACTTGCAATAAGTATGGTTGCTAAGAAACTATAGTCATCCAAGAAAAAAGCACCTGGCAGCCTATAAACATAGGTAATCAGACAGGCCATGTAGAAAAAAAAAAAAAACATTTTAAATAGAGTACTGCATAGGGCCATTGCAGAGCCACTGAGTAGGCCAGGACTAGTTTTTCAATAGTTACTTGCAATAAATAGGTATGTTTTATCCTCCCCAATTCTTACTTTCTTTTTAAACACCAACTCGCTCATGCGTATATTTTGTGTTCCTAGAATAATCTCATATGCCGTACTCAAATAGGGAACTGAGTATTTGCACACACATGGTCCCTGCAGGCCACCTAGGGAACATGAGCTCATGGAAATATCAGTTCTGCACATCCGTGGACAAGTTACTGTGCAAACTTTAATCACAAATATTATCAAATCAGAGCCCACACACGAGAATATTCTGGACTACCCCCCACTCAGCGACTCTCATACAACTTGGGTGTATTCTGAAACCTGAGCCAGAAATCTAGTAACTACAGAGTAGTTAATTTCAATTTGTAAGGTGGAAATTAAAAGCAAACAAAAAGCCCTAAAATGCATTAGTTATAATGTCATTGCAATTAGATTTGTAATTAATTATAGTGCTTAATCATTCATAGCTGGAAAAACTGTTAGTTGTTCTGTGGAGTTCAGAAAATCCTTCAGAAATTAACCAAAGTAATAAAAAAGAAAGCTAAAAAACAATAAACCAAAATAAAACAATAAATTAGAATATATAAAAATATTTTTTAAAAATAACCAGTAAACAATATAAATAAGTTTGACTGTTCTCAATTACCCTCTTTCATAGGATTACAGCAGAGCTAGACTGGCTGGTGCTCCTCCAGCCAGTGACAAACACCTCAGTGATGGCAGATGAGTTTTTGAAAGTTCCAACCCCATGTTTTGGTGTCAACAACAAACAGCAGCAGCTGAATCATCCTTCCTTGTCCTTTGCATGGATAACCATGGTGCATGCTTGTGTTTCTTGATCCTTTTTCTCCTTTTTCTCCTTTTTCTCAATTAAATGCAACATTTCTCTTTTTTGTAATGACCATTAAGATTATTGGTTTTATTTCTAGCTATTCCCAAAGAGAAACCTGAAAAGCCAGAAAAACAAGAAAAGAAATCTCCATCTAAAGGTATTGCAGATCATCATTAAAAGTTGTACAATTTAAGTGCTTGTATAGTTTGGGAGAGTGTGGAGATAAGTATTTAAAGTACAAAGCTCTTCTAGTTCATGCTGTACATTTTTTGGGTGTTGTCACTTTTGCTTGAGCAGGTCTTGATTAGCCCTTGAGTGAAGTCTTGCCCAGCGTATTTTTTTTTTGCTTTACTCTCTTGTTTTGATGCAGGGAGTTTATTATAAATCATCCTTACATAGCTAAAGAACTAAGCCTATGCCTATTTTATTTGCATTCCTTGATGCCTTTTCCTCTGCAAAGGGATTCAGTAATTTGCCTGCAAAGAAGGTTTTCTCTTGTGTATTAGTTTTCAACCTGATGCAGACTAATTCCAGAGTGTTTACTGTCTCTCAGTCTGGGTCTTCCATCATACCCAAAAATAGATTTCATTCTGTTGCTTTTATTATTTTCAATAACATTTTAATTTCAGTGTATGATTTGCACTGTCCTCCATGGCAGAAGTGGCTTTGGTCAAGATTTACATATCTAATAATAATCATATGTATTCTGAAGCCATATCATGGGTGTGTAAGGAGTGATTTTCACCTTTCTTTTGACTGATAATTCCATCTTGGTTATGGTTTGGACAGGGAGATTTAAAAATCCAATCACCTTGCCTGATTTTGCCATTTTTTAAAGACTAACATTTATTATTACTTGGCATTTGAATGTTTTTATCTGAGGTTAGATATTTCTCCATGGCAGATATTTCTGTAATGAAGTTCAGTTTCAGTCTTTGTCTCTTCATTTTATTCGGTTAAATCTTGAAGAAATATTATTGGTATCTGAGTACCAATTTATTGTGGTATTGAGATTAAACTCATGATGTTGAGATGCATGAATTAACTAGATTTAATATTAATATGTTCAGACAATATAGATGCAAATGTACAAATCACCCTTTTTTTTGACTTGACCATACTCTAAGGAGAAATGTAAAAGAGAAAGTAGAAGAGAAGAAAGAAAGAAAGCAAAATGAAGACTTATAGCCTTAAAGACTTTGAAGGGTAGCCATTGTCCAGTCTCTCTTTTAAAGGGATAATGTTCATATTTTTCTGCTTTCAGTGTATAGATTGAAACTGTGGGATTTTTTTCATGAAATGAAATCATGCCGAAGTAATCCAGAGAAAATAAATGCCCACAGTGTCTGTGTTGATTTGAAAAGCAAATAACTTCCAAGAATCACTGAGATAGTCCTAACAAGCAGCCAGCCTCTTTACCCATTTATCTTCTGCTAGCTAACCAAATAATCACTTAGAGCGTTAATGTGTTTAATAGCAGCCATGGCTCCAGTCACTGGCTGGAAAATTTTATGAAGAATTTGGACACTGTAGCTGCAGAGATTTGTGGCTGCAGTGTGACACAGCCATGCTGCTCTCTCTTGGGTTGTTTGCCTACCATGAGTCCCTATGGGTGGACTCAGGGCATCAGTGCACTTGTCCTCAGCATGTCCAAAGGTGCATTTCTGCCAGCAGTGTGCTGCTGAACTTTCCATTGCCAGGATCACCTCCCTTTTCTCAGGGGTCTGCTCTAAACTGGATTAGCTACCAGCAGTGCTGAGGGGTTATTTCAACCACTTGCAGTTCCTAGGAAATGAGAATGTTCAGGTCCTGGTCAGCTTCGGGGAATGGGCATACTGAAAATTGTCTAGCTACTTCCCATACAGTCAGCAGGTTTTCTCTGTGCTCATTACAAAGTCTCAAGGTAATTCTGCACTCTGTTAAAGGCTCCAGAAAGCCTCAGTGATATGAGTGTTTTTTAAACACATCATCTGAAAACAACTATATTTAAAAAAAATAAAACCAAGTCTAAATATCAGTCATGGTTCATACAGGCAAGAATTCCAGGCTGGAATTCAGTTAGAGAGGATGTTGTTATTCTGTAGTTATCAGTTGAAAGTGTAATTAACTCTCAAGGCTGGTTTGTTCTGGCAATCTGTCTGGATGGTGACCAGGAGGTGCAAAGATAGACATCTGCATAAAATTTTAACAGACTCTCTGGAACATAGTCATGTGTGTGTTTACACAGTGTATCTTGTGCAGACATAAACTCACTTGAGATGGGCTCTGAAGTGAGCTCCAGACTTATGGCTGTTTTTGTAGACAATGAGCCCAAGCTAAGAAAAACACCTTTCTGTAAGACAAACACAGCCACAGGGCTTCCTGTTGTCTGGAGCACAAGGCCAAGTCCGTGTCTGCTCAGAACTTGACATGAGCAAGTTTGTGACATCTGGAATATGCAGTAAAAATATTCCCTAGAAAGCTTCAGATCTGTGTGACTCACTTGTCTTCTGGTAAGGGAGTCTCAACAGATATTTAGGAGTTTTGTATTCCACTATGTGAACATGAGAACAAGAATTTTGAAAACTGAAAAACCTGAATTGTAAGGAAATGTGAAATTTTCAGTGATGATGTTGTGTTTTGGCAATATTTTCTTGTTCTTTGTGAGTTTTTTCCCTAATATACAGTTGTTCTCATTTCTAGTAACTCAAAAAGATGTACCTGAAAGACATGAAAAAGCTGAAAAGAAACCTCCTCCCAAAGGTATTTGTTTATCTATACTACATTTTTTTAAACTGAGTCAATATTGAAATGCATAAACTTTATTTTATTCAAGAAGATAAATGTGCATGAAAAACCAGCTACATGAAACTAAAATGGAAGTAATCTTTAATCAGAATTAAAATGTCTCTAGAACATCCAGGGGTTAATTCTATGCTTGATCCCTTTCAAAATCTGTTGAAATTTCAAATCGAGAATAAAAGTACAAACCACCATTTCAATGAAAAACAAATAAGCTTACCTGCAAGTGATCTGACATACATTTTCACTATAACTAGTTAAGGAAATTAATTCTCCACTACCCAGCAATATCTGGCCATACCATGGCTGTGTTTAGGAGTAGTTAAGCTCATACATAAATACCTGAATTCTGGTTTGCAATAGTTAGAGATTCCAGTTTACATACTGATAAAATCAGTTTAGTCAGCTCAGTGATTTAATAGAAATTGAAGCCTAGAGCCTTACAGAAACCTTAAATTGGATAGCATACAAGTTCTGCCTTAAGGAAGGAGACGTTTAGATCTATGAAGAAAACAGAAGTATGAACATCACACTGAACAGATTAGTTTAAAACATATCCAGTGGTACTTTATATCTCTATTGGATTTTCCACTGGAGACAACTAGAAACACACGTACTGCCAGCATCCATGGCTCAGGTGAGAAAAAGTTGCTGACACGCAAAACCAGAAAGAATACTCCAGGTCTCACCAAGCTCTTGTGGCTTCAGCTACTGATATTTACAGTTTGGTAATTCTCCTTGGAAGCCTCCTCACTCTGCTGAGGGGCATCTCATGAATTGATCTCATACACTTTCAGCTGGGAGAACTGGTGTAGAGTCACACTCAAGAACTCAAAACATCTTGGACTGAGACCTAGAATCAGTGCATGAAAGCAATCCTTAAAATTAGCCACACACTATTTTTCCAGCTTACAACAGAGTTTAACTCTGGTCTCTGAAGTCTAAACTTGCTCAGATTTTACCTGGAAGTACCTCCCATATTTGTTTGCTTAATGACCAACATCCTTCTCCCTAGTTTATACCATAAAAATTATCATATTGTCATTATGCTTAATATTATTTGGCATATTCTATTATATTTAGTATCAGCCAAGTACATGGTATAGCACTGAAGATAAAACCTGTTTGGATATCATACTTCTGTTTAATTCTGCCTGCTTTGAGGGGATTGTAGTTTTCGTCATTACCAAGCTGTTAATAATGAAGAAATGCTCATTATTAATAGCACAATATAAAATAAATGGCACTGAGTATTATGTGGGGGGGGGAAGGAATGACACTGACAGCTTTTTCTTTATTACCTGCAGAGGAGAAGAAAGTAAAGAGCACTAAAGTGGAAGCAAAAGTTAAAAAGGAAGTGAAGGATGGAAAAGGAGAAGCAAAGATGGCAGAGAAGGTCAAGCAGGCAGAGACAAAACCAGCAGAAACTGGGCTAATAAAGGCCAAAACGAAAGTTAAGGAGGAGAAAGCTCTTCAGACTGTAACTAAATCGGACAAGAAAGGTAAACAAAATGAGGAGGAAACAGATGAAGATCCTAAAAAGGTAGTAGGGAAGAAAGAGAGAGAATGGAGTTAAATCTGTCAAGGACCAAAGTCCACCCATGAAAAACAAAAGTGGATTGCAAATAAACTCCACATGAACCTCACACTGCTAGGATGAGATTACAGAAAATTAAATAACTTTAATGTATATAATCTGAAGGTTCTAGAAGTTTTTCATGGCTAAAGATTCATTGTAATTTAAATCCTTCTGTACCAAGGACCAATTTTTCTTCAGATAGGTCTGAGAATTCATGTATTTGTTCAGTAGCATCAAATGTAGTAGATTGTGAGCAGAGTTATTTTTGAAAATTCAGACTGTCCAATGACCTATTCTGAATTTTGGTTTGTTTCAACATCTGCATATTTCCTCTGTAACCATAAAGAAAATAGTGACAGAGTAAAGGCAATGTAACAATTTATCTAACATCATATTGTATGAGGCACTGTCAGGTTGTCAGGTATTGTACAATGTAGTGACACACCTGCTGATGTAATTTAATGGGAACAGCTTCCAAATGTCTCCTAAAAAGGAAAGAAATGTTATTACTCTCATGAAAGGAAGAAATTAAGTGATAAAACAAAGAATCAATGTGCACCAACACCATATAGTTAACAAGGTGTTAACTATGTGCTCCCCTTTGTCAGAGTAAGCCTGGGCTCTTCTACTCCTGGGTTGCACAG
Source organism: Coloeus monedula (assembly GCF_965178545.1). Lineage (NCBI taxonomy): Eukaryota > Metazoa > Chordata > Aves > Passeriformes > Corvidae > Coloeus > Coloeus monedula. The sequence continues at coordinate 67,697,277 of NC_138782.1, forward strand.
ACTGGTTCCCTGATTTCCCTGTGGCATTTCCATGGCACTAAGTACAATTTTGTATGAATGAAGGCAGCAGGGACTGGCTTTCTGTATGAACTGCCACACTGCAGCCACGGGATTATTCTGACATTGACACAGGCAGCTCAGTGTTGCACAGTGCACCTATCTGATCCTTTCAGCTGTTAACCACAGATAAATGGTTGTGCCTGAACATCAAAGAAGCCGTCCCTGCCTCAATATCTGAGTCTGCCTGAGCAGATTCTCTCACTTTCATAACCATCACTCTGGACCCCTTAGGAGTTGCCTAAATTACACTTTTCTAGAAAACTGAGTGAGACATAGCCCACTTTCTGACATGCATAGTGTGCTGAACTAGTATGTTTTAAAATTTATTTGTATTCTAGTTAATTTTGTCTTTTACTTGAAGTATTGGGACCTTTGAGGCATGGAATCAAAGCAGCATCTATCACACTGATTGCTGTGACCAAGGAGAAAGTTCAGCAATTTGTTCAGTTTGCTTGGGAGGTGAAATTCTCTTTCAATTTTTTGTTCTGGCAGATTTTCAGTGCACAGTGGATCCACTCTATACTGTTGAGGATAAAGCTCTCAAAAAGAAATGGTGTGCAGATGAGGCACCTTGATCCCTGACAACAAAATATTTTAAGTAGGGATCAAAGATTACTGAGACCGAAGAGAGTAGTGGTGGTTTTTGTTTGTTGGTTTGGTTTTTGTGGGGTTCCCACCACCAACTTTAGCTAATAAATATTATCAAAATTATCCATCTTGACATCAAATATTAACAGATCACTTTCTAAGTCTGCTTTAGAGTGTGACCCCAGGGACTGTGCACAGAATCCCAGCAGGTGAAAATGAGAATAAGCAGCTGGAGTGGAGAAAGGAAGGAGCCTCTTCAGCTGCCCTTATCACTGGAGACAGGGCTACACACATCCAGTGACAGCTGCATTTCCTGCTGTTGTGCTTCCTTTTTCCACCATAAGCCACTGCTACCAGCCTAAAAAATTCACTTATATTTCAGTCCCATTGTGACCCAAAGTGAACATAATTTCAATGCAGTTTTGCAGAGATTTCCTGATCCTTCAGTCTTTACTTTTACTTGCTCAAGGGAGTAGTTCTGCCAGCTTATCTGAAACAATGTAAAAAATATAGCAATGATGACAGAGGAGTTGTTGTGATTTCTCTGCTGTTTCATCATTTAGTACTGAAATTAAAATTAAAAAGGATAGGTCATGTCCCTGGGTAAATCACATGAAGCCAAACAACAGAAACATCTATGAGTATTTTTACCATTAAGAATCTGTCCCAAACTTTGACATGATTTATTGTACTTATATGAATATTTGTGCCTCTGTTACAGAGTTATAGGTGAAAACTAAAATGTGAAATTCTCCTTTCAATAAGAGAGTTTAAATTAAAATGGATTTTTAGCCATGAAGAGGTACTTGAAAAATCATATTCATTTAAAATTCCTTAGATTTCAATCTTTACTGATTGGTAGCATTCCTATGAACTTAAATTGGATGATATAGTGCACCTTGCTATGTTATATAGAAATGATATTTTTGTTATTCAGAGATTCACATTCTGCCTTCAATTTGTTTTATATATCCCAGTTTTTTGGGTTGAATTTCTAAACACTATGAGGAGAAAATTAATACAAAATCTTCTTTCTCAGAGACAATCAAGATCAAGGTGTTTTTCAAAAGTTTATTCAAATTGCATTTCCACAAAGCAAAATAAAATAAACCCACAACAAACCCCCACAACAACAGAAAAAGAAAAAATCAACAACCCAGTCTCTTTTATTTCTGGTCTATACTACTATGTTTAAAGAATTTTAAGAATCAGTTAAAGAAATTTTAATATCAGTGAAATGGTGTGATTCTAGGGCCTCAGGCTATGTCTATATCATAACTCAAAGAGAACCAGCACAGGCTTGTGCTCTGTCTTGGCATTGTCCATACAGTGTATCTTCTCCTGCCATAGTTTTGTCCCATATCCTCCTGCAGTCTTCTGCACAATGCCCCAAGTGGTCCAGGGAATTTTCCCAACAGGCAGCAAGGATGGAGGCAGCTTGTTTTGGCAAAAGAGAACTCAGAAAAACAGCTTTTTGGGCAAGACCTGTGCCCTGAAACTTGCTTTCTGGGCTAAACAATTGGTGTTGCTCAATTTTATTTATTAATACTCACTAAGACCCTATTGCAACTGTTTCGAAGTCACTGCAAACACTCTGCTGGCTTCAGTAGCTTTAGGTGGGCTTAAGAGTACAGATCTCTACATGTTTTCTCACACACACACTGTTACATTTTTTTTTTAGAATTATCATATAGACTTAGGGCAGATTTTGTAGCCTTAAGGATGGAATGCAAAGCTGGAGTCAGCCAGAGTGATAAATTTGAATTCTTAGACATGAAAGTAAAAACTATTATGAATATTCATTAGAGGTTTTAACAGCAATGTTTACAAGCACAGCCCTGTGTGCATGCTGAAAGTTTTGCCCCAAGCTCTACAATACTGACTAGTATTACCCTTGCCATCACATTGACACAAAATAGCTGCCTAGGCTTCTATCAACTAGAAAATGTATTTGGATATTTGTTGAGCTGGTAAACCTTTTCCTAATTTCTACATCTGCATAGGAAATAATGACTTGAAAGCTGCAGTTGTCCATCCAAGGACTGCTGTAGCAGTCAACATAACAGAACAGCAGTCACAGAAATGCCTCAGCATCGACTGATACTGATGCAGCTGTGAACTGTGTATGGAAGAAAATGATATAATGAGTGTTACATACTTGGGAATAACATGTTGCATTTAAATGTAACAGCAATGCCATTTTAAAAACGTCAATTATTCCAAAGCCAGTATAATTTTATTTTGGAGTTGGCAATGGGGAAAGCAAGTGGCTTTGTAAATGAGTAGGACAGAGATGCCAGAGGAGGTGGAGAGAGGAAGAGATGTAACTTCTGCATTGTAGGAGCTGTGCTAGAAGGATCTCAGACAGGTGGATGAATATGTTTCACTCAAGGACAATTGAGAACTGACTTAGCTAACCAGAGCTGGCATTTAGACATCAACATTAGCTTTTAAAGCTTAGAGTCCACTGGGGCTATTTTTTCCTGACCAACTAAAGAGTCCAGCAATACTGAAATTCTTTTGTGCTCAGTTACAACTGATAAGTTTTCCTCACCATTCTTAATGTTAGAAATTTTTATTAAGCTCCCCAGCTCTGCTTATGTATTGGAGAAATCAATAGATAATCAAGACTTCTGGAGTCAGTTTCATTTAGATTCAGAAGGCTTAATTTCTAAATAGTGTAGTTTTTTAAAAAAATATATATATATATATATACACACAGATTTAATATATACGTATATATTTGTTAAGATTAATGTTTGAAAAATAATTCTGTAGTGAATCAATAAAATTCTGTGGAAAATCTCATTGCTATAGGAGTGTAAGTACAGAGTTCTCTTTCTATTCCCATTAACTAAATGTATATATTTATTATACAGTTAAAACCATTTTAACAAAATACCACGATACAAAACCTTTTTTAAAAATTTTCTATCAGCTGTCTGTGAAATTGATCTTCAAGGATAAGGAAAAGTGTATGAGACTGGTGGTCAGGCAGCAGTTTGCACAGTACTTGTGCACGTGGTTAGGATATATGTCAAGCAAAGCCAGCCCAGAAAAAGGGTTGGTAGCTCTGGGACGCTGGAAGGTCTGCAGTCCGTGGCTAGTGGTTTTGAATTAGATCTGGACAACAAATTTTCACTTTCTGAACATGTGAATCACTTGAAGGTCAGGGAAAAAACACAAATATATAATAAGTAACACTACTTATGAAAAGGCTACTGAGATGTCTTTGCACTGCCAAACTTTATCTTCACTGTTAAATACAAATGACATTCTAAGTTTACTTTCTTCATTGCTCTTCTTTTCCTTTTTGCTCTGTTAGATCAATATGCATTCTGTCGCTATGTGATTGACATGTTTGCGCAAGGGGATTTTTATCCAGGTACTTTCCTATATCATTGAACTCTGTTCTAATATTCTTCTGTTTCCCTGAGAGTTTTTGCTCCTTTATGTATTAAAAGTGTGGGGTTTATTATTGAAAGGTCTCACAAGAGCAACAAAGAGTGTGCAAATAGTTTTAATAAAGCATAAGAGCTAATGGCTGTTTTAATAAAGCTTCTAATTTTCTGTCTACAATGCATGAATTAAAATCAAGGTTATGTTAAAAGAAGAGTCAATGGAAGGCTGTAGAAATTGCTAAAAGTTTCTGTGCTTCTTTTGGCTGAGATGCAAGAGGAAGGAGCTTATTGTCAATAGCTTATTATTTGTTTTATTGGTTTTTTTTTTCCCCACAAATATCAAGGCTTAACTCCAAAATGCTTCAAAAATAGAACTTCCATTGTTGTTAGTATATAAAATACTTTAGCTGATCCATCACTTCTGTGCTTTATCCTCTATCTTCCCACATCTCCATGCTAATCTAACACAGACACTTAATTCCTCATGAAAAAAAGGAAGATAGAGCTACTGATGATGACTGAGCATCATCTCATTAAGTCAGCTTACCCTGACCTTATTTAATAAATATTCTTCCTGCTGAAGTCTAGACATACTGAAGAGAGGACATAATCCTAGGAATGAAAAGCAATAATATTAATGAAAAGAGTCAAGGAGAGAATATTTAAGGACACACTAAGCCTGACAAGCTTTGTTTATTCAGTTATTTGCTCAACAAGCTCTCCACTGGTACACCTCTGAATTGGTTGTGGTTTTTATTATCTCTGCCTTGTGGCTTACATCCTCTCTTGACATGACCAGGTTCAGACAGAGCTGGGAAGTCCTAAGGATCTATCTGAGAAAGAAAGGGGAGATGGAGGACACAGATTTTTGTGGAGGGAAAATGATCAAACTTGGGATTCTTAAGGGAGAGGGTTTGTGTGGCTTGTTCTCAAAGAGTGACATGGAGAGGTAGTGGGTTCCATTAAAAGGGAACAAAATACTGCATCACCTCTAGGGCTTCTAAAGACAGCCATTTAGAAACAGAGGGACTGGTTTAGGCTCAAAGGGGGAAATGATTAGCCAAACCTTCCAGAGACCTTCAGTCATGCTTTGATTTTGAAAATAACACCCTGTACCAATGTGGATGACCTAGTTTCTGGATTTACACAGCTGTACCATCAACAAATCACATGAGAAATACTTTCATGGAGATCTTCAAGATCTTTTTTACAGTTCTCCCAACATTTACAAGCCGCAGTGAGAAAGGCTCCCTGGCCTGTTTGACACTCTCCTGAGGCAAAGCAGACATGCTGCAGGAAGAGAAGGTCTGGTTTTTATCGGTTTTCACCTTTCCAGCTACAAGGAAACTGGGAAAACCATGAAGGGGAGCAGTGAGATAGAGAGGGAAGCCTGTAGCAACTTGAATTTCAGAAGATAAAAGACATGACTTTTCCCTTCCAGTATTTGTCTTGTGTCATATTAGTATGCTATGACAGACTTGTGGTAAGAAATCAGAGGTTAAAGAGCTGAAGGACATTAAATGTACATTGGGTGATCAGATGGCCTTACAGGTGAATGAAAAACTAGGGTGACAGGTTTAGGCCCCCAAAAGAGGATATAAATCATAAAGCATCTTAAATAATCTAAACTGTTGATGAAATGGAGAAGGACTGCCCCTTAACTTCTCCCAAAGTCCACCTGGGGCTCCACCTGTAAAGCAACTGCTTTTTGACCTGGCAAGTCACTTGTTGACACCTGAAGTTAAATGCTGCAGAGGGTTGTTGTGCTGAAGCCGGACACATTTTTGTGGGAGAGAAAAAGAACCCCAAGCTTTAGTCAACCCACTGTCTTTTTAGTCAACCCATTGCCTTTCACTGTCTGTGAAAGGCAATGCTGAAGCATCCAGACTGTGCTTCTGAGAAGCAAGGTAGAGGTCAGGTATGATCAGCCTTGATTTATGGAAATCATTGAGGAGAGTGCAACCAAACAGTGCTCAGTTAGTTTGTTACTGTCTTTTTCAGGCACAGTGAACATTTTACACTGTCCTTTTGTGAACAGAATTATTACTGTAATTCATTTTACTGAATAGATAAAAGTGGGGAAAACACCCCTTAATAACCCTAGTATCCAATTAGCTTTAAAATCTGGTATATTTTATCCTTTTATCTGTCTATATATTTTATGGTAAAGAACTTTGTACAAACAATGAGTTCTGAGTGCAAATCAGCTGAGGAATTTAATTACAGTCACCTTGACACTGCAATTTTTTCAAAAAAGGAATAATTTCTATCAATCTCAATATTCCGTTTGTGAAGGAGAAAAAAACCATTTTTTGTCATAGAAAATTCCTTCACATAGACATATTGGAATTTTCTATGACTGATGGTATCAAACATGAATTTCTGATTCCTTAAAATATATGGATTTATAATGTTAATAATAGTAATATCATTCAGCATTTTTTCTTTCAAAGTATTTTTGCAATGTTTCTATTATAAAAAAAAAATCATCTACATTACTCCTAAGATTAGATTGTTTTATTTTTTTGTAAATTTTAAGCAAGAATTTACAGAAAAGTAGCTCACTTAATATAGCATTTTATAGTGTTCAAAAATTAACATTAAAAGTAAAGCTCAGTTCCTTAGCTTTCATTAAAAATTATGATTTTTAAAATATATCAATTAATGCACTTTTTCAGTCACACCCATCCATTAGAGGTCAGTTGACGCTCTTGTGTTGATTTTAACAAATGAAGTTGAAATGTTTTTCACTTGCTCAAAGTTTCATCATGACACTGCAGTCTTAGCTATAAAAAATGAATGAAATATACACAGGGAATTCAGGGAAGTCATATAAGGAAGAATTTTTGCTAAGCTGTTTCATGCAGCATTAGCTTTTTTTTTTTGTTTCGCTGGTTAGTATTTGTCCTTGATACTGACAAATTTCATGCATGTTCTCCTGTAAGTCACAATAATTGTATCAATATCAAATAACTTCTAAGACTTCCATTTTACTTTTTATGAAAGATAAGTATTTGAGGTTCTCAGCCCTTTACAGTAGATAATACTGGAATTTTAGTCACAAACTCATATTTTCTAATCCAGTAGTCCTTCCCATGAATATCATGACTGCAACAGTGACCATTTGGGTTCTACTGACATATTTATATGTAGAGCACTTGAAGCCTACTGCATACAGTATAAAAAATTGCTTTATGATTTTATCTCTTGAGAAATGGACCTTAAAAATATTTTTTACCTTCTGCGTCACATGCTTGTGATAAGTGACAATTTCTCAGAGGAGCTGCTGAACCTCCTTTCATAGATTTTCTGGTCTTATTTGTCCCTGGACTACAGTTGCTCAGCCAAGGCAGTACTGTCTCAGTATTAACAAATCACTCTGTCCAAATTGCCTTGTACTGCTTTTGTCTGCCTGTAAATGAAGAATTAATATGCATTTCTTTCAGGATTAATTTTCCAAGTTTTCCTTATAAAGATTAAAACTTAAGGTGGAAAGCTTGTTTATTAAGAACATTAGTTCTGACTCCTACCCTTATTTTTCTATTGGCATTTCTGAAGTCCAAGATAGCATTTTTGATGCAGAAAGTCACTGACTTATGTAGTTTCATGGATATAATTTATTCAATGTATTTGATAATTTGTTTGCTATTCCTGTATTTTGTTCTGAGTAGTATTTCTAATGTTCTTATTCATAGTTTTATTTTTTATGAGTAGGAGAAAGGGTTCTATTTTAGTAGAAAGTTTAAATTTGTTTTCATAACTACTTTTTTTATGTTAGAGAGTTTGAAATCCTCACCCATGTGGATGGATTTCAGGGGCACTAATTGGTCACTCTTTTAGCATGGAGCACATGATTCTCTAAGTTAGCTGGATCTACTCTATTTTATTCCCCCTGTGTCATAAGCCTGTTTCCCCACTGTTCCCCTACTTTCCCTGCTATGCTTGCCAGCCACTACTCTGGCAGATCAAGGAGCTGTTCTGATGAAATGCCTTTATTGTTTCGCAGCTACTGAAATTGGATTCTTGCCTGTCTGTCTTTCTTTATGGCACCTCAGCATGGGGTTGTGCATGCTGAATTAAGAGTGATAAACATGTCTTGGGTATTTAGTCATAAAATCCACCTTTCTTTTTCTCACCGGCATGTTGTCTACTCATGATCTGATTTTGTTTTCTTTTTAATCACTGAGAAGTTTATTTTGCATGCATAGATTTACTCTGTTCTGATTTTGGTTAAACCACTTGCATTTCACAGTACACCCGACTTACTACTGGATGATCTTTACCGTTGCCTAATTGGAAACAAAGACAGTGGGAGCACAGATGTGGTATTATTCACAACTTAGACTTTCTAAAACCTTAGCACTGATTCATACAATTGCCCTATGGAGCTTATACCACTTCCAATACAGCTAGATTGCAAAGGAATTTTGCCATATCAGTTCCTTTTATCAATGTACCCTTATATGTTCATTGTGTATTTCCATGTCAGGGTCCCAAATCCAATATGATGTAGACAATTTTGCTTATCTTATACTGTTGAAAAAATATTTGCCTTGGAGAAGTTCACCAGGATTTCTGGCATGTGTACATCTCAAGAGAGTATCTTACAGGGTAAAACAGTCATCCCACCTTCTCATTAAAAAGTCATTGAAGCCTCACCTTTTGCACATATGCTCGTGAAAAAAAAACAAAAAAAAACCCAAAAGAACACCACACTGTGACAAACATGAAGAGTCAAGAAATTAAGGCAAATTGTGATGAGTGTCCATGGGGAATCTTACAGACTGCCTGGTCCTGGAAATTGTAGACTGAAAATCCTTCATGTCTACAATTTTCTTCCAAGGCTTATCTCTTCTCCATTGTCAAGAAATATTCTGTCAAAGAGAAGGGATTACTGTTATTACACAATACGGCAAGAGAATATCAAGTCTGTCAGTATGATACTTGCCATTTAATATCAAACAAATAAGGAGATACTGGTATAAAGGTACATCAATATTGAAAGATCAGGGACTATATTGCTGCAAAAAAAACCCTAGAGCAATAGAATCTAATTTTGAAAGTAAAAATGCCTGTGTTTGCCATGGGTGGGCTGTAGTACTGGAACTAAATACTTGCCCTCGGCTGTTCAGATAGCAAAACGCTTTAGGCTCTTGAACTATTTTTAAGTGTCACTCCTACTTGATTAAAGACTAGGATGTGTTGCGGATATCTCAATGGCAGGGAGCAACTTTTCAGCTTATTACATTACATTTATATGGAGACAATTTTGGTGTAGTTTCACTGGGGATATGTTTGATGAAGCGCAATTAGAAAAAGGAAAAAAAGCAGTCATAATAAATAAGAAAGTAGCATATTATTAGCTTGCTCTTTGGAGAAATTCAGCATGAAAAACTGTCAACTGAGTTATAGGCTTTCACATTTGAGAGAAATTGCTAAAGAATATAATCTTTTTCCTATGGAGAGATGCTTTCTGGTGCTAGCTACTCAGTAGCCCTGTCCCCAGTGGTAGAAAACAAGCAAGCCAGATATTTTTTAAGTGAAATACTAAAGAAAAATAATGGGAGGCATTGAGATTTTTCCAGTTTTACTTTTTAAACTTTTTACTTTTTTACTGCCTGCTGAGGGAAATATTGTAGCCCAAGATTTGAAAAGATTTATCTGGATTCTTCTTCAGAGTTGACAGTTAATTGTCCATCAAAAAGCTGTTCACATGAGGAAACACTTGCCAACCCATTTGTTTCTGTGGATGACATAAATGGAGATGATTGAACAACAGAAATATTTCTCTAGTATTTCTCTAGTAATACCCTGGAACAGTTTTGAATACTTTTCAGAGTCTGAAAGGAAAGAATTGATGAAGAGTAATTTTAAATACATGTATGAGGAACTGAAAATTAAGTTTTAGTTATTGAAATTTTCTAACTAATTTATTACTGTGCAATTCTTACAATAAACATTATCTACATTTGGAGTTAAATATTGCTTCTTTAAACTTCTATTCAGCTATGAGAAACTATGAGAAGATATCTGATCTAATTTTAACAAGATTCTTGTCTATGACCCCCCTCTCTCACCCCAAAAACTGTGTCTTTTTCGTCAAATGCTGAAATGACATTGATCTCTCAAGGGGGATGTTATCGGTATACAATCCTGACACCATCCCACAGAGGCAAAACAACTATCCATTATTCCCAGTTTATATCATCCCACTGTGAATCAGAGCCAGATGCTGGCACATGAAGCTGCATCTGTCAACACTCTTATGGCACTTTATTGTAACTTTGCCAAAAAAATTTCAAATTACTCCCTCTCTTGGAAACAGCTACAAAGGGAATGTGTGTTATTCTGCTTCTGCAGAAGGGAATGTATGTCTTTCTTTGACAGTTCACTGCAAGGCACTCTGAGGATCAAAATTATGTGATACAAGAGAAAGTCACAACTTTTGCTGATGTAAATTAGTCTAAATCTTTGGTTTTAATGGAAACAAACCAATTTAAGCTGTGAAGACAGAGAGATTAGTGAAATTACTCTCATACTTGCATTATGTTTTATTACTATTATTTAGTATAATAAACATTTCACATAGTTCAGTAAACAAGTTTAAAAAAGAAGGGTGATTTCAATGGAGGATCATCAAAAGACTCGAATACTTTAGTTTTGAAAAGTAAGCTATTTAGAAAATAAAGGCAAAAGTTAAATGCCAAAAATCCTCCTTAACAGCTAATAGTAAACAAATTGTTTCCTGTTTAAAAGGTAAAACCAAGTTTAACAAGTGACTTTGTAAAATAGTTATTACATTTAATGACTCATAATTGATTTCCAGAATCATTACAATAGATAGAATTATTACAATAGATATTGATGTTACATCAGGTAGGTTTAAAAATGGAAGCATTCTGCAGGCAGCTTGAAGCAGCCTCAAAGTCACAGGCACAGGTTCTTGTGGGGGAATGTAACTACCCTGATAGCTGGAGAAGTAAAACAGCAAGGCACAAACAGGTAGTGGAGGATCCCACAAGGAATGTTGTGCTGGTTGACCTCATAGTGACAAACAGGGAAGGCCTTGTTAGAGATGTGGAGGTTGGGGGCCATCTTGTCTGCAGTGACCGTGAGATTGTGGAGTGCAGCATTGGGCAAGGAGAAACAGGGCAGTGAGTAAGATTGCAAACATGGACTTCAGGACAGCTAACTTTAGCCTCTTTAGGGATCTTCTTGGAAGAATCCCATAGCAACAGGTCCTGTGGGAAGAGGTGTCTAAGAGAGCTGGTTGATATTCAAGGATCGCTTCCTCTAGGCTCAGGAATGATGCACCCCAATGAACAAGAAATCAGAGAGGGCAAGAGACTAGCATGGATGAACAAGGAACTCTTGTCATTACTCAAGTGTAAGCAGGAAATACACAGGAGGTGGAAGGAGGCCACTTGGAATGAATATAGGGAGGCTGTCAGAGTAAGTTGGAGTCAAGGCTCCATCACAGAGTTGCTTAAGCTAAACAAGATGGCCAGCATCTTAAATGCCAACCATTTTAGTATAGCCGGAGTCTTAAGTGGGTTGCAAGTAAACATTTGTCTTTTATGAGACATGATAACCCACAACCTTCTCCTTCAGTCAGTTTTGTAGTCCCACGTTATATAACTCTAAAATTTTAAGTGAGCTAATGAATCTGTTACCTTTAGAATATAATTCTGAAAATTCTCAGGGAAGTTGATCACCATATATTGAATATCTCTCAACTTTAATGAAAAGGAAAATAGCTGACATCTATACAATGTGCCTTTAAACACCTCCTGATGCTGAATACACTGAAACAACATGAAGAAGGAAAAAACGTTCTGAAGGGCTTCCAGTTTTCTCCTGAATTTTTCATTAAAAAGAAAAACCCTATATCTCTATTGTGTAACTAGGAGAAGTTACCCTTCTCATCCCAATATAGAATTCGATGCTGTCCCTGCTGGAAAATGATGAGGTTCTCTTTTAACAACAGTAATGGTACCAGTTCACCATATCACATAGATAAAAAGAGTATGGAAAGGATCTACAAGTACTTTGACAAGTTACATTCCATCATGAAACATTTCAGCTTAGCAATAATTCCTCACCTCTTCTGCTCTGAGAACATGAAATGCAGCAGACAGAAGAGTGTTCAGCTTTGGCCTAAGCAACACACGCTCTCTTGTTTTTTGCCCACCTACTTAGCATCCTATTTACAGCCACTGGGACTGTAAGCTGTGGCAGATCCACTCCTTTCACCTTTCTCTCTTCAGGTGCATCTTTCTTTTGATGTCAGCTTGCTTTCTGCATGTATCTGCTCTGACAAAAAGATATGTACCTTATATATATATATAACGAGTCAAGATCACTTTATTTTTTTCTCCATCAGGGACCTCTATTCCTCCCTCTGACAATTCACCTGCCTTCCTACTGTTTCACTTTGTCCTTCAATACATCCAGTATTATCTGACAAAGTAAATAACATAGATTTCAAAAGGTATTCAATGCACACACACATAATACCTAAACAGTGGGGGGTTTTTTTTGGTTTTTGGATTTGGTTTTGGGTTTTTTTGGGTTTTTTGGAGTTTTTCAGGAGGTTTTTTTTTGTTGTTGTTGTTTTGTTTTGTTAGTTTTTTTTTTAGTTAGGCTTTAAAACAAAATCCTTTCTCTATGTGAGATTTACTAATATAATTGTTGGGGGTTTGAGGAGCACTCTGTTACCAGACAATATTTACAGGGTGAAAAATCATGCATGGCTTTTTTAGTCCTGGAATGTTTTGATGGCATGAAGCATCATCTTCATGGAGAACCGCAAAACAAAATGTTTGCAATTCATTGCACCTCACTTAGATACCCAAAATTTAATTGCCCAACTTTAACCTTTAGCTGTCTTTATAGCCAATGCTATGAAATGGAGGCCTCCAGAGGACAATTTCATCCTAAGAGAGATGCCTAAAATAGGAAAGATGAATCACCCTTTGAAAGTACCAATTTCTCTCCATTGACTATAAATGGATCCCTCGGGTGACTTATCTAGACATAACTGTCTGAAAGTTAACTTTTAAATGTCTGGTAGTGAGAGAGCCTACAGACATTCAAGAAGTATACTGCAAATGTGCAAGCAAGAATTTTGTTCAAATGAAGACTTGAAATGACAAGTCTTCTATGAGACCTCAAATGACATTATCAGGAGCAGCTGTTGACTCAATCAAGGAAACTGTGGTGGCACCTGGAAAAAAATGAATGCCAATTGCTATAGTATTTTGGGAGTGAGTGAAACGGGAAAAGAAGAAATGGAGAGGGAAATAATTTTCTTGAATAAATGTGGAAGATATTCCCTATCCAAATGATTCAAACAAAAGAAACCCAAACAATTTTAGTATCACAACAAAAGCTCAGCCTTTAGAGCGTCCACTTTCATAGAATTTAGGATTTGGAATTTTTAGTTGCTGTATGCTCACAACTTTCAATTTTTATTTATTTTAAATTTCTGTTAGATCCATTTATAGATTCTATGGAAAGACATGGTAAGTTAAGTCATTTCCCCAAAAATCATGGAGGATGCTTTGAGCACAAGGGTTAGAACTCATGACAGTGAATCCCAGGACCCTTTGTCCTAAAAATAACCTCTTTAAAGGATAGAGGATCTTCCCTGGCAAAACTAAAGGGAAAGAAGAATCAGAAGTTCCCAAAGCATTATTGGTTTAAAAAAACCATTGTCTCCAGTATTACAGGTTTTTTGTTCCAGTGTTTCTCATAATTGCAGCCATGGCACTTAGCTCACAGTGATTTCAGTGGGAGTGAGTAAATAGGAGCTAGGAGCCAACACCTCTGCACCTTTGGGCCTTACTCTGATATTTGATCTAATAAAACCTCTCAGTTCTTTTCCCTCTAGCTTCAGACTGCATTATTGAAATTCTAACTTCTGAAGTATGGCTATGGATTCACTGTCTTAGGTGATTGTCAGGTTGTCCTGGGGTGATGTTATGAAGCCGCTTTATTCCTTAACCATCCCCTCAATGCCCAAGGACGCTGTGCCTTTAGGATGGACCCGGGGGGCAGGGCCGGGGCCACGGGCCCGAGGGGGCGGCTGAGCGGCTCAGCCCAAGGGGGCTCTGGGGGGCTCGGCAGGGCTCGGAGGGAGTGTGCCGGGAGCGCTGTGCTGCTCTTTGGGTTTCCCTTGTGTTCCAGCTAGCTGGGAAAAGGTTCTGTTGGTTTTTTCTTATTCTTTTTTTCCCTTTCCTTGCCCTTGCCTCACTGCCTCCCTTCCCTCCTCGCCCGTCCAGAGAGCCCGTGGGGTGGTCCCGGCTGGTCCGAGCCTGAGTGTCTGTTCCCTGTCTGGGAATTTGCTGTATTTGGAGGGGTTTTTTTTACCCTGTTCTACCCTGTTTTGTTTGTGTTAATAAACAGTTTGGTTTCTTTTTCCCACTCGTGACCCATTTGTCTCATTGATGGAGGAAAAGGGGAGGCCCTTTTCCCTTCAGAGGAGACACTCATTCCGGAGTGTTTCCTCCTGAGATTTTGTCTCCAAAACCGAGACATAAGTATAGACAAGACAGGTAACATAATCATTAATTTCTTGTTTTTCTCATTCTAGCAAAAAGACAGAGATATGAAAAACTTTGAGGCTTGACAGCAGACTTACTTGGATTCAGTTTGAATTCCAGTGATTTCTATACTAAACATATTCATTATCCACAAATATCTGTAATTGTGAGACATTATAGTATCTGTAATTTGTTTTTATCCATTTAGGCTGCTTTTAAATTGCAAAAACTGGCATATGCCCTCTTTCTTGAAGATAATATAAAGTATTAACATCCCTGCAGCAATCACTTTCAGCTTTTCTGACCTGAGCACTGAATGTTTCTTAGATGTAGTTGGACTAAGGATGGTTGAAACAGTGATATGTACAGAAGAACCAAACAAAGAACATAAATTACTGAGCAGTGCTCACGTGGCATAGTCAGTGTCTATTAATTTTCATCATAAAAGCTTATAAGTCCCCTCCATTCTGTTTAACTGTTGGCTGAAAGTATTTAGTTGCAGTGTTTTCTCTTCTGTTTTAATTGGATACTTCATACTGTGAAATAAAAAGCATCTATACCAACTCCTGATATTCATGTTAATTATGCTAGGGGTCACTGTATATGATTCCAGTTTATTAAAAGTTATTTGGAGAGAGAGAGAAAGACTGAATATATCTTTCTATTTTATAATCTGCCTTTACAGTCCTTTTGTACTCCACTATGCAGCAATAACTATAATAACCCCTCATTACCACACAATAACCCATAATTTTCACTGTCCTTGTACTCAATTCTTTGAGATCTAGCTTTCGATATTTCTAAACATAACATGTAGGTTTATTTTTACCTGCTAACTGCCCATGATAAATAATGGGAGGAAGTGGAGGCAGCAAATTCAATTTTCAATTTTTTCAATTCAATTTTATTTGAATGTCAGGAAAGGCTGTGTGACTTCTTACTTAATGTATAATGAAAAAACTGTTAATACTTAACTCTTAACTCCTTAATGACTTCAGTCTCCTGAACACAAAAATATATCTGTTTTCACAGATGTAGATTGAACTGAAGAAGGATTTTGTGGTAAAAATATTTGTAAAGGAGTTCTCAACAGATATATTTTTGTAAATAGATTAAACTGCAAGCTCTGTCATGCCATGCAGCTAAAATACTTTGCATGCATTTCTGGATCCATAGCATCCACTTTAAGTTAAAAAAAAAAAAAAAAACAAACCAAACAAAAAAACCACCTATAGCTCTACCCACGCCTCTTTTGCCTGCGTCATTTGTACACTTGTTATGCACACTTGCATTGTATGAGATACAAACCACAGGAAAAGAAAAAATACATCAAACAAATTCCCAGCTGTGATTTTAATTGGATTTGGTGTCTGAGTGAAAAAACAGCAACTGATTTTCACACAACCTCCAGGAGTCTGTACCAATGGTTCTCACACCTGTTTAATTACCAAATCAAGAATTTTCTGTTCAGAAACATCACTAAACCGTGGCAGCAATTAGAATGATCTTCAAGGTCCCTTCCAACCCTAACCTTTCTATGATTCATTCTAAATAAATATCAATACATATTTGTATGCTCATGCCTGCACATATATATAGCATGTATTATATTATTACGACGTAAAAACATATGCAGGAATCTATCATCAAATACAAAGGGTGAACTCAAACCTCTATTAAAAATAGAAGGCTATCAAGTTGCTGCTACTTTTTGTTTGGTGCCTTGAGATGAGAAATTTAATCCTTCCCCTTACTCCCTTTCAAAAGAGCATTTAGAATACCATTCTGCATCCTTCCTTCCTACACCCTCACTTTTAACCTACTGGTCCTTGTTTTCAGCTTAGTCGATGTACAGCCTCCCAAGGGTGTTAAGTTATTTGTACAGGCCTGGTTTCATTGCCTGTGCGTTGAGGGAATATCTCACAATAGTGTGTTTTACTCATAAATTAGACTCTATATAGAGTTCCAGAATTATTTGTGATATTGTTAATGGATTTTAAATACATGCATATAGTGGAACATAGATTTGGCATTATCCATGTAATCTCTCCTTTTCTTCCTATGCATCGTGAAAGAAACTGGCTGACAGTCAGTGTGACATAATGCTAAAATTTAAAAGATTGCATTGCTACTGGTAATCACTGCATGTATTGTAGCATAGGTTTTTCTTAAGTAATATCATCAACCTTATGCAAAATCAGAGTTTCACTCTATGTTGGGCAATTAACCATTTAATAAAGAGCCACATCCTGAGAGCAATTTAAAAACTTAAATATATGTAGGCTACTAAAATATACTTTCATAAAAACCTCATTTTACTATCCATTAATTCCATCTTCCCCTGTCAAAAATTCAGTTCCAAATAGGTCATTAAAACCCTGTTTAGACTATTTTTCCCATCTGACATAATTTTGTTATCACTGTTAAGACTTGTGGCCACATCTAGATTACTAAATCAAATTCAACTCATCTGTTCTCTCTCTGAAGGTGATTTTTTTTCTCATAGAGACATCCACATCCAGTACACTTCTTTGAGCTCAAAATGGGCTGACTGTATCTCAGCTATCTATTGGGGGTGGTCACTGGCCCCTGCCAATTCCTGAACGGAGCTAATGAATTTTTTGCGACACTGCTGCTTGTCACAGGTCAGAGTTGTCAGAGGCTATCCAAAAATATGTTGCAGAATATGTATGTCTGAATTCCAGAGCCCAGTAATGTTCCCAGGCACCATTTATTTCCCAGTGTGCATGAAATCCTTGTCGTCACAGTGTGTTCCTCAGGAAAGAATGCCTATATGGGGCATCAGTATTTTATTTAAATAATGCATCCCAGGAAAAGAGCATTTGCATTGTACAGTACAGTTACACAATCTCACCCCTTGATCCTCAGCTGTTCTTTCTTAATGAAAAACAGTTTGCTCAAGGTTTTTCATGCACACGTAGCAAGCAAAGAAACCCTTCCCCAGAACGGTCACAGCCTAATGTCTGGAGAGTAATGACTGAAAGCTGGGAAGAAACTCACCTTTAACTTGTAGAAACTTACCATCAAAACTGGAAGCCTGGGCAAAATGGCTGGACTCCATTATGTTTTCAGTCCTCTAAAAGCATATTTGGCAGTCTTGCCTCATTCTGCTGATCCATGTCTTGTTCCAACATTCATTAAACATTTGATTGAAATTTACTTTTCATAACAAATTACTCTGAAAGGACACTTACTTTATTTGAGTTATTTTTACTATCACTAGAGAATGATGTCACATCTGAGCAGAATGAGATTTATCTGAAGACATTTTGCTGCACTGAGAGACTTTAACAAAGTGTTGGTGCTGTTGTACCGTAGGATTCCTGCTGTTCAAGTGACTGGTATATGGATATGAGGAAATGAACAGTCACAGAAATGGTATTTCCACATGTTGCACTCTGTGATGGCATTATTTCTCTCCATACCCAATTGGAATATTCACCAGTCTGAAATGCCTGAATAATAATAATAATAATAATAGTAAAAATAATTTTACAAGTATTTTATCTTTTTGTCTACAAAGATATATTTAGACACTTTATTAAGGCCACTGCAGACAAATTGAATTCAGAAGATCAGGGAATAAAGAAAACTCACATAATTTGATATTCTCATAAGAAATCAATTTATGCACAATATGCAAACATGAACATTTTTGACACATATAGAAAGACATTTCCTAGATTGAGGAAAGTAAGGTAATTAAAGTTTGTCTTGTATTCCTTATCATGCAATAAAAGAATCTAAAATATCAATAAACCATGTCAGAATTAATTTCTTCAAGACATCTCAAGCAATTTAATAAACACTGATGACAGAAGTTTCCCAGAGCTTGAGGACTGTAGCTGATTTTCAATGAAGAATTCATGGTACCTAGTTAGGGTCCTAAACCTTCTACTCATCCTTGCAGCCTATTTCTTTCCTCTCAGGCAGTGGAGGAAGATACTCATGTCTTAATGTGACACTTTTTCTCCTGGTGAGAGCATTCCCATGATCTTAAATCCAAAATATTTCACTCTTTCAGTTTTCATCAGATGTAATTTGTTGTCAGCTGTTTACAATATATATGAAGGAGATACCTATAGCACAACTGCATGGACAGGTTACACATGAAAATGTTGTGGATCAACTCTAGGGACAGATTGGCATAGAAATGCATGCACATTCTTGTGCTTGCAATTACATCTTTTGGAGAAATCCAAACTAATATTTTTTTTAAAAAAAAGCACCTTAAATGAATCTTAGTGGTTTATCTCATAATAGAAAAATGAAGGCTACATTTGAAATGAGAAGCAAATAACATGCAGTGTTTTTTATAGAGCACTTTCAAAGCTGTGAGATAAGTGTATGTCCAGTAATAATAGTGGTAATCAGGATAATAACTTCTCGTGATTCATGGTCTAATCTGATTGTCCACTGGGAGCATTAAAAACATCCTGCCTTCCTCTCATTTACATCATGTATATGTGTCCAACTGGCCACTGCTAGACTCAAGATAGTAGATATCATTAATCCTAATGGTCTGATCTGTTGAAGCCAATTCCTCATTTCTATTTATCAGTTGTCTGTACTACAGAAAACCACTTGTGCTTTATAATTTAAAGAGGAGAGAAAAAGGAAAGGAAATTTAACTTAGGTTATCCCCTTTAACATATTTCATCAAAAGAATGGATAAAATATTTATTCATCTACTGTCCTTTGCATTCCCATCAAAGTGAATAGAGAGACGTTTAATAAGACATGGAAACATTAAAGAAGCCTTTTATCAGAGTGCATGGGAACCTGCTCAGAACAAGCATTTTGGCCTAAGGGAAAGTTTTTGATCTGTGAAGCTTAAGCTTTTCTGGCTTAAAACACTCTCATATCGGATCATGTGGTCAATTTGCATGAAATAAATGATTTGCTTAAAACTTGTAAAGCTATAAAATAGAACTTGACAAGTCATTAGCAATAAGTGGTATCATACTGGCATTATGAGCACACTGGTGCAATCATTAGAAAACTGCTGCCACAGCAAAGAACAGGAAGATAATGGGGGCAGCCTACAATTTGACCTAGAGGAGTTAGATCATTGCCCCATACTGTAGATGCCACACTGTAGCCCAAGTTATTGACTATCCTTCTTCATTATTCATCTACTCAACATTCTGAGCCACTGCCCTTTATCCTCTTTCACACAAAACAATTAATCCAAGTTATAAAAATTATCACTTTTTTTTTCCTTTTGGAAAGAAAAAAAAAGAAAAAAAAAAGAAATGGAAAAATAAATAACTAATCTTTAGTCTAGGACTTTGATCAAATGTAGAAGAATACCTGTTCTTCATCAATTGTTATGTTGATTTTTGCTTCATTCTGAACTAGAAATTCAATCTATGAAGTTTCCATATGTTGACAGAAGTTATGAATTTAACTTTTCTATTCTGGCTGGCAGCAAAGGTAATCAGCAGCTCATTAGTTCAGTTTTCAACTTCAAGATTTTTTTTTTTTTTACACATAAAGTGTTTAGAAAATCATGGCTAAACATCTTGATTCCTGAAGTCTGCCTAACATTCATTTTAAGGCTATAGTTATTCTGTGATGAGATTGGTAAATATGCACTTGGGTTTATTGCCAAGACAGGAAATATGTGGAAAATGTAAAATTATTACTATTTGTTGCAAAGCACTTTCAATACATTGGTTTTATCAACGTGTTAATATTTTATCAGTGGCTCAGGCACACGTCAAGTTTGAGCAGCTGTATGTGTGATATTTTATACAAATTATTGGATGAACTGAACCACATGCTTCCAAATTACGTGCCTGCAATTGTACATATGCTGATGAGATGCAATAACATTAAGACCACGATACTCAAATCCCACTGCTATCTTCAAAATGATGTTTTTCTCATGCATTCCCCATGAGTATACACACCTTTGCAAAATGAGAGGGGTAAGTAAGATGCTGCAGTTTCCAAGGCCCAACAAAATCTTAATTTCTCTTCTGAGCCTATCACCAAGCATGAGGCATGCCTTTGAGTTTCTGATGTGAAGCTGGAACTGAGATTTAACAGTCTGTTTGCATGTGGACTCTGGTGCAGTGAATGTATGCTGGTGCATAGGACTGAATCAATAGTGTACATAACTACTTAATTTTATTTCTCAGGTCACAAAAAATTGCACTTTCCAAATGACAATGACAGGATAATTACTGAGACTAAATGTCAGTGAAATAACTTAAAAGGAAATAAGGAGACTGTAAATATGTCATAAACTAGAAAATAAGCATAAGTAACATAAGAGTACATTAAATATGTTTGTGAATCTTTGGAGAAATGAAATGAAAAATGTTTTTTTACAAAGCATGGTATCTGCACATAGGCTAAAACAGTACAGAAAGTCCCAGTTGAACACACTGAGAGAGCAGAGGTGTTACAGTCAGCAGCTGGAGTCAGAACCTCATCAGTGTTTACAATGCATGACCTGGTTGGTATTGGCTAATTAAGAATAATCCTTAAGGATGAGAAACATCATAATTTTTACTGGTGTTTCCAGGAGTTCATAATAAGTGGACTTGAGGGAGCAACTAAAGATCATTTGTTTGACAGAAGAAAATAAGACTTTGTTGTAGAAGAGGCATCATGAATATGTAACCTTATTATCAGAGTATTATTCTTCTCTTTTGAGTCTAAGGAAGAAAAAGAGAACTGTAGCATTTCAGCATATGTTTGAGTTACTTGGACTTCATTGATTTCAAATGTGACTCTTAAAAATAAATTACTCTATTTGTTGAGAAATATATTTCCTTCTTGTGGTATCTGAAAGATATTTTCTTTTATGCACAGGGTAATATTTTTAACATGAGAAATTTTGAAGGGAGCTCAGGCTCCCAGTGAAACTGCTCAGCCTGTTGGTGAATCCATTTTCTATGCTTCTTAACCTGTATACTTAGGTGCAGGACATAAGGAATTCGTACCACCTCGTCTTCTTCTGGAACACAGTCCAAGAAAGAAACCAGCAGCTATTGAAGGCAAGTTTGAGTTTTATCACCTTTATTGGCTTCTACTCATTAACTTGACTCTCTGTTCTAATGGATTTTTTGGGGTTTTTTTTGGTAAATATAATATATATTACAAAAGTGATCACATTACTAGGCCTGGGACAGGAATGACACACTGACATACGCATGACAGGACCCAAATATTCCTTATAGTAGTCTCACAGATGGCTTGGGGGATTTCCTGAGTGAAACAGATTACAGGATTGAGGCCTAATCTGTAAAATGCTTTGAATGGCATTCAGCCATAACTTGCTATCTAACTATAAACATAATCAACATTATCCTCTTAATATACTTTGGATTAGTCTTTCACCTATTGTTATTCAGTAATGTTTCTGTGCATTATTTGCAATAATTTCTGGCTCTGCATTTATCAACCCTGTTGCTATTGTTAAAACCGCTGAAAGAGAAATACAAAGTCAGATCTTACCTTCAGAAGATTAAAACATAATCCCTGAAATTGAATTATATTGTTTATATTCTAATCATTACAGTAAAGTGGTTGAAGTAAGCATTTTAATTTTAAAATTAACTATGTCCAATGACTTAGAACTACTACTGCAATATACATTCTTGGTCTTTGCATCATACAATTTAATAATACAAAACACCTGAGTCTTTTTGTAAAATTATGTAGTAGTGCTCAAATGATACTTGAGACCTTCAGTTGCACCATGGCACTTGTTAATCTCTCTCATAGAGCTCTTAGTTTTATGTTATCCAGAAAGCAATTGCAGTCTAAGAGAAAAACAGATTGGGTGGCAGCAGAATAAGTAACAAGATTTCCTGCATTTGAAAACAGAAAATGAGACCCAGGTTTTGGCCGGACACATGACTGAAACAAAGTGTTACACTAATTAAATATTTCTGTAATGTGATTATTGTGAATCAGAACATGTGGATAAAAAATAGTTATGTGACTTATTATCTCTCTCCCCAAAATCTCGTTACCTCAAATGAATTTTTCTTTTTAAATGCATTGTTTAAAGGAGTATAAAATTGTGGTTATTGTGACTCAGTATAGTACATAAATAGATTTGCAGTCCTGCTTATTTTAGGAAAATGTTTGAACCCTGCTTATCAGCAGGAAGAAGTCCCTTCAATGTTAAACTCTGTTATCCGTCAATTAACCATAATGGAAAAAAGACATAATAGAACAAGGCTGCCACATTTGCTGAGTGATAAACTTAATCTTTAAATATAACTGTTATACAAGATGAACTAGCATCAAATTAACATTAGTTCTTGATTTTCAAAATCATGAGGAGCATACAATTACTGCAATTGCACATAGAAATGACTATTTATGACCAGTTACACATTTGTGTGTTTCATTAGCTCATTTATGCATGCAATTCAGGTAATTGGGAATGTAAATTAGACACCCATTTGGCAAACAAATTGGGGGGAAATTATCTGCTCAGAACCATATAACTAAATTCCCTTTAAGGCTCAAGGCCAGTCACTAGGATACAATACCTTTCACACAAGAGATCTGGAGGAAATTAAGAAGGCAGAATTGTAAAACATTACTGTGAAAAGCTGTTTTGTTGTGCTATTCTGTGTTTTCCATATATGAGAAAATATGCCACAGTGCCTTGAGGAACCCTAAACCCTGAAGCTTTATTTCAGCCATAGGGGAAAGAAAAAAAGTAATTTATGAGAATATTTGGCACAATGTCAGAAGGGAAAAAGAGGAGTAGGCAGACAAATTTAAGTCTTTGAAATAGCTGAAGAGACATCTGCATGTGACTTCTTAGTGTTTAGGTACCTTTATGACTGGTACATCACTAAATATCACTGATCAGGAGAAGGAACAGATTGAAACAAAAGATTCTTCTAATAAATATAGTTGAAGATAGTATCATAAGTTGTCAGCATAGAGAACAAATAGAAGCATTTTTAAATTGAAAAATATACTTTATATAACATCAAAGACTGGCTCCACCTTTGACAGAAGAAGCCAGCTTTTTTTTTAAATGGTAGAAGTGTAGGAAGTAACAGAACATTTATCACGCAGAAAATGTATGAAACCAATTTACTTACACCCTAGGCTTTGCAACTCAGTGATATTCAGACATTATATACATAATCATGCAGCTGGTGAGGGCTGAAAGGATCTTACTCTTTTTCTAGATTGACATGTTTTCAGTATCATTCTATTTTGCCACTGCTGCCTTAGGTAATCTTGGACCATTCTTGTTTTCTGATAAGGTGGAAAGAGTGGTGTGTATGTTCCACATATCTCTAAAATTTTTAGATTATTTGATACCTTCAAATAGAATGCTTTTCCTGGATGCTATCCAGTGCCCTGTAGAAATTATGCTCTGCTGAATTCTTGAGGCCTTAGAAAACAACCATATTGTTCTTTTGTATTAAATCTCAGACTTTCTTTCATTGTCATTGCCATTTTTCCTTTGTTCAGCTCCAGTGTAAATCTTTTGGAAAAGGGGTGATTATTTAAGACAGCCCCAATTTGTACACTATATTCTAGTAGTACTCAATAAATTGCATTGAAGTGTGTGTATGAGTTGAAATTTTCAGCTATCTCCTTGTCAAAAAGCAAAACGCTTTGTACTCATCTGGTCAGAAAGAAAAAGAACAGATGATTCCTCTCCTATTTCATGGTTGGTTGGCTCTTTTCAAAGATCTTACCTTCAAACTTCAATGAAGAGTTTGAATTTTCAGATCACCAACAGAAGAGAATAATAAAACAAAATATAGGATCCTGTAACAGTGAACAAGAAGAAAAGGACAGTGAACAAGCATAAAGGAATTTTTGAAGACAAAGACATTGATATAAAACATCTACTTGTATTTCAAACTTGGAAACCTTGTTTGGTAAACTAGTAAGTAAAAGAACTAATTTTAAATTCTTTATCTTATCTTTTTCTGGAGCTTTCACAAGTACTTGGAAGCAGTGCTCTCAGATTAGCTGACACTGAAGCAGCCATGTCAGGATACTGTTGTCACCAGTAATTTGAACAGATCAGTTCTCCATGGCTATCTGAACTTTGACTTTAATATCCTTCTTCTTTCTTGGTTGTAGTCTTCACACCTCTTTTAACCCTGAATTTCTTGTATTTTGTTATTCACTGACATCCCAAAACTTCTCTGCAGTGTATACTGATTCTCTGTGATTCTCTCTCTTAGGTCTTGATTTTTTTGCTCAGCTCACACAGCTTTTACCTTCCTCCATTTCCACATTCACAGGAAAAGGTCTTTCCTTTCTAATAGTCCTCCCATGTTGCCTGACATGTCAGGGTAACTCTCAGGAAGACGCTGCAGTTAAACAAGTGTCAAAACTAAGATCAGAGGCTTAGCTAGTTACCAGTTAAGCTTCATGTTAATTGTTCCAGAATAGCATGTCTTTGCCTTCTTACAAGAACACAGCACCTTTGTGAGAAGCCTGTATCAAAATCCTTCTCCTGGTGGAAGGAATCTTAATGCATGTCATATATGATCTCAAAGAGGCATAGGCTTTTTACCACTTTGAAGAGTACTGTTATCACAAAAACATTTGAACAGCTTTGCATCTGAATATGATTTTCCAAGTTATATTGTCCTAGAAATCTGTTCCTGTATCTTTGAGTGGGAGAGCATTTACCATGGAAGAGTCATCACCATAACAATTCTGATCTGTTGATGAATTGTGATAAGCTCTGACATATCCCCCTTCCTTGACTGAAGTATACTGGCTGGTCCTTGCCATCTTGATGGTATCTTTGACATTAAATGACGCGAAAAAAAAAAAGAGGAAAAAAAAAATCTCTGCAACATCTTCAGAGGATCTATGAGGAAAAAAAGTATTTTATCTAGGTCACTGAATCCTCTAATTACAAATTTTGCAGAGTACAATAAAGTGAGTTGCTGTGAAATATGTTTAACTTCCCCCAAAACTCCTGCGGAGGCTAAATTGGCAACTGCATCTATGTTGCTATATAGAATGTACACTATCTGACTGTCTCAAGAAGAATTTCTAGTCTATACCTCTCTTCATGAATATAACATTAGGGGATATAACCAAGAATATCTAAATTACTAAAGTCAATACAAATTTTGACAAAGCTCCCTTGATGTACAGCAGTGTATAAATCTTGTACAAATCAATCTGCTTCTGTACAGTCTGTCAATGTCTGCCTTCCCTTCTGTACACAGATTGTTCTATAAAAAACCTCAGTTTTTCTTCTATACTGTAGAATCAATTATCCTTAAAAAAATCCTTCCAGTGAGAGACTATGATTCAAGATACAACAGAAACCCTTTAAAAAAGGCACAATATTGAAAATTTACTCCCAATTTAGAAACTCCTTAATAATACTGACATGAATTGTGGATGAAAATCCATTTTTCTGATAAATTTTAATCCAAGGGAGAATAAAAGCAGAAAAAAAGAAAAATATTCCTATTAGAAATATCATAATACAGTGGGTTGGGTTTAATCTAGGTTAATAGACAAACAGTTTAGTTAGCTTTAAAGCATTGCTGTATACAACATAACAAGGTTTTTTGAGAAATATGGGCCTTATATCTCCATGAGTCTGTACTGAAGACAGTAAAACCTTTGAAATAATATGAACAGGGTTTCAAAGTGAGCTATTTAATGATTTAAATTAGACATTTAAGCAGTAAATTCTAATGATTTAGCAACGGTGAAAAAACCCTAAATCTTCACTGTTTCAGAAAGACCTTGACATTTTCCTTAATGACATGAGGCTCTTCTGTGCTACTTTTATTCTATCATAAAATACAAAAATGTTAAACAGACATTAACAAAAAGCTTACTAGAGTGTAAGAAAAAGATATGCATAAAGATAAGTATATTTTGATTAGACATATTATTATATTTTCTCATAATTTATAATAATAATACAATTTAGAATATTAGAGTATGCATTTGAATAAATATTCACCAAAGTCTACCCAATAAAACACAAACAAATAGCTCTGAAGATTATTTTAACTTTTCATAGTGCTTTTTAAAAATTACAGAAAAGCAATAACGTTTTGCCTATGTTGCAAGTGCAAAATACTGTTGCTGCAAATGGAAAATACTTACTTGGATTAAGATTCTCTGGGCTTTCAAAGGCAGAGCTTCCATGTTTCTTTGGAAAGAAAGAGGAAACTTTTACAAAGGATATCCTGCATAACCTCATCATCCCATTATTTAAGTTCAGACATTCTTGCTCAAAAGCATGCCCCATAAAAAGCACCAGCCAAACCCTTCCCAGCACTGGTAACACAATTGGTGATGAAGTTGATTCCTGTTGTCTAGTAGGAATGCCTGTAACAAGGAGGGAGAAGGCTAGTCAAGCTGCCTTACCTGTGTTGGTTTGGCTCTCACTAGTAAAGGTTGTACCATAAGAACTCAGTGCTCCCCTGGGAATTTAAGTATTCATCATAATCATATTTGCATCATATTTGCCATTGGCCATTGTCCAGTGGCGTTTCTGTTGCTGGTCTTGTTATGGAAGCTGGTCTGTCTTTTTCTCCTTGGTGTGTGTACTCTGGCTTCATTGCACTTGTATTTTTATTCCTTTGCTCTGCACTGTGCTGTTTAGTGAGAGCAACATATGGCCCATGCTATTAACAAGGAGTTCTGGTGCTTAATGCAATAGAGCCATGAAAAAGGAGCCTACAATCACTACAGGAAGAAATAAGAAACACTTATGTAGGTCACATGAAAGCATTCGGAATTTCAAGCATGATATTTCTATTGCACAGATTCTGCAGACCTCAAAAATATCTCCATAAGCAATCTTCACAGCTTCCAAATAGTGTTTCAAATTGGGATTTGAAAACAGTAAACCAATTTCAAAAAGTCGAGCTGGAGAGATTGCCTAGGACTTCAGGGTGTGCTATATCTCCAATGATCTAGGTGCCCCAATAGTCTTTCACTTGCCCAATATGAAAACAAATTGTATTTCATTATTCTGCAAGGAAAAAGGTGGTGTCACTTAAACAGAGCTTTGCAAAAAAATGCACTTCATTTTGGCCTAAGCACTCACCTGTAAGTTGCAGAGAGCATGTGTGTGCATGTGTGCGTGCATGTATATGTGTTTGTGTGTGAAAAGAAGCAATTCTAAGAACATTTGGAACTTTAGATTAATACTATTTGGGTTTCTTTGATCTTTCTTGGCCTTTCAGTATCTTGGCTGAATCAAGATAGAATTATTTCTCATAGAGAAAATAACCAGACCAACAAGGACTATCTTACCTCAGAAACAGATTTCTTTCAAAGAGACAGCTACGGTCAATCTTCACTCGAAATTTAGATTTAATCTTAAAAGTACGAGTTTCCATGGCATCCTAAACTAAGCAGAAATATCTCCTTGCATTGTTTTTTCATTTCTTCAAAAGCTTTGTAACCCTAAGGGGACCATATTTTGTGAATGGGTGTTAAATTGTTTAGAATCAAAAGTGCAACTGATCAGTCTTTGTCAGGCTTCACTCTAAGCAACGGGCAAAGAAAAAAAATATCATCAAAAACTGAAATGCAAAATATTATTTTAATATTTTAAAGAATATCCAACTCCCACTGAAATCAACAGCAAAATTTTTACTCAGATCAGCAGGGAAAGGCTTTCAGTCACCAAGTAAAACAAAGATGAAATGTATTTCCTTAAAAATTAATAAGTAAATAAAATTTTAAAAATACAGTTTGGGGTTTTTTTTAATGGCCTTTTAAAATTATGCCAGTGACAGCATAAGTTGTACAGAGCTGCTTGGAGAAAAATGAAGATCTATCTGGAATGAAGTCTGTGTTCAGTTTGAATTATGATTTCTCAGGAAAAGCTAGATTAATGTTTGTTTTGTTTTGTTTTGTGTGTCAGTGGGTATACACATATCTCTGCCACTCCTTAGTTCTGCCAGGACAAGAATCTCTAGGCAAGAAAAGCTGTTGCAGTATTTCACTAAGTCAGGCAACATCTGAAGTTTCTCACAGGAGCTTTCTTCCTGAGATTTCCTGACAATAGGGTTTCAGATAAATGCAGATAAGCCTTGTATAAGTATTTGAACTTTAGAAAGCTTATGTGAACCGAAACATCTCCAAACTTCTGGCATTCAGTCCCACTAGTTAGTGTTTGTTACATGCATGCTGCTCTACCAGAAAGAGTCTGTGGCTCTCTTTTGCTTCCCTGCTTACCTCAGTTTCTCAGAGGGGATGGGTTGAGCTGACAATTCCTTCCAGAATCCGACTTTCCCTAATCACATGAACCATCTGGAGCAATATGGTAAAGGAACTCTTAGAGCACCTTCTTCTTCCAGTTCCTGTGCAGCATTCCTGTGACAGTATGCCCCGTAACTCATGTGCATCCCTAAATTTAGATTCCACTCAGCACTGGCAGAGTAGCACACTGGTCTTACCAGGCCTGATTTCAAGTGCTGCATTGTTAGCATGTTTCTGTTATCTCCCCTCCCACCATTGTCCAAGAATTAGCTGCTCTCCAATGAGAATAACATGAAGACATTGTCAAAATGGGTAAAGGAAATTCAGACTGAAACACCCCTTTCTTGGTCTTTGTTGAATCTTACTTGGATTTCCACCATTCTCAGTCCTTCACCCCTTATTAAAAAACAATTCCATCTCAGAGGTTTCTTTGCTTCAAGGGCTGTTCTCTTCAACCCAGCCACCTCCCAAGAAAATTATTCTATGCTGCTGCTTTTTATTTTTCACCCAGGAATAGTTTTTTACCTGAATGTCCCATTCAGTGGTACATCACTGCTTTAATTCACAATTCTCATGCTCACTGGACTCCTTCTCATACTACATAAAGCTCAACTTCTGCATAGAGTCTACAGATAAAAAACTTGACTAAATGAAAAGTCCATTGTTTACCCTGCTGACTGATTCTGTCATGTACTGTTCCAGCTGCATATATCCATATTTCATTCCTGTAAATGTATTTAAGGATTTAAAAGGTGAGGTTTTCTGTACTCGTATGTCTTACACTGTTCATGAAATCTGGCTCAGGACTAGTGTTACTGGTGAAAAAATACTGTTAATTACATTATCAAGAAAGAGTAGCAATAACAATAGCTTGTTCAATAGTTAATTGTGCTTGATTTTCATATTGTGGTCAACACTGAATCATCAAAAGCACTTTGTGTTTCCTTGTGTAACCCACAATTTGTGCATATTATGATGCCTCTTTATGCAGTTGATCCACGGCCCTTTGTAGTTCTGTAACTGTTCCTAACTAAAAAAATAAGTGCTTTCAATTAACAGATGTGGTTCATATTTTACAGTGCAAAAAAACCTGCCTAATCTCCTATTTATTTATTTGCTCTGCCTCTTAGTTTAGCTGTGTATATATCTGCAGAAAGCCCACTACATTTACTGCTTCAGAAATTACAAGTTTTGCTGCAGTTAAACATACATTTAATATGCAACATTCTAAATGTGAGCTGCTCAAATTGAGAGGAAATAAATTTATTCAAGAAATGGGATTACTTCCTTGAGTCAAAAATAGCTCTTTCCATAATACCCCTTTACCAAGCCCATCGTTCTCATTTACACAAATTTCTCTCAGTTGTAGCTGTGAGGGGCAACAATTGGGCCAGATGTAGCTGAGATGTGAATGGAAGCTCAGTGACTGTTTTTCTCAGACTTGACCAAGAGGGTTTATCTTGCACTAGGCAGGGTAATTGGGAAATAGGGGCCACAGTCCTTTAATACGTCTATGTAATCATCCCCCAGAAATTTCATAACAAATGTAGACATCTCAGAGCTGCCTGGAAACTCTGAATAACACAACTTAAGAGCTTGATGGAAGAAAATTATGTCAGTGGGATTAATTGGTGGAATGACTTGGCAATGAAGAGTCTGCAGCCAGGGATGTCATCATCTTTGCATGGGTTATTGGCAGTAAAAGTTCCTGCTACTTCCTGTACATCTTTCATACAAAACTTCACTTCTCAAAGCTCCATGCCTCGGCTTGTGGCTTTCAAGACACATATGGCTCCAAACCTTGCTATGCAACTTAAGGCAGATTTCATGTGTTTTTTCTGAGCCCCAGAGGCATGCAAAATGCTACAAGTTCAAAGGCAGAAATGCTCTTGGATTAAAGAGAATCTTCTTGTAAGGACCTTGGGCTTAAAAATTATTCTTCTGCGTCACCTAGAACCAGAAATGTAAGAAAGCAAAAAAATCAATTTAACCCACCAGAACTGAGGCACTCAGCAAAAAAATGGATATTACAGAAGTACCAGCAGCACTTCAGCTTCTAGTTACTACAAGTAAAGGCTCATGGAAGGAAGAGAGAAGGAAGCTGTTTTCTGTCAGTAACTGACCACTTGGTATGTTTAACAGCCTTAATTCAGGCAGAGTAAGCAAATAATTAAACCACATATTAGAAATTAGTGGAAATCTACTTTACATGTGGAAATAATCCACTGAAAAGTCATAAGTGGCACTGGAAAGTAGAACTGTGGAACACCTGTGTGAAATCTGAAGCTGAAGAGACTTCCATTTTGAGGAGACATCCACAGTCCCTCGAAAAGTGTCTGGAGCAGTGTGTCAGAGAGAGAGAGAGGATAACAAGAATTTTAAAGTATACAAGAATATGAAACTCCAAACAAGTTAGTGGAGGATGAGCACTGCTCTGATGCTCTACACATACCTAAGAAAACTGAGTATCACAAAGCATGCTCACAACACAAAGAAATTTGTAGCTTGGAGTGTAGTGTGCTCAGGGTTTCAGCAAGAAGAATTAAGCACACAAAACTCTGAGAGAAACATTCTGTAGAACGCAAGTGAAGACAATAACAAGGGAAATATATTGAACAAATCTGTTTAAAAAAAGAAAGAAGTGGAGTACATCTATATTATGCTTAATGCTAAAACCAATTATCGGAAAATCAGCAGGAGTATCATTTGAGGAGATGCTGAATATTGATAAATACATTGCCTCCATGATAGGCAAAATAACTTTATTTGTGAAATCAACATGGACAGACGATGGAATTCAGGTACTCTAAAACCCAGCAATTTTTCAATTTTTCAAAAATTAAACATGCTTTTTTTTTTTTTTGGTTTAGGTAAAATGCTGTACAAATTTTAATTTTTTTTCCCTGTTTGAATTTATTTTTTCATGCAGAAGAAAAGTCTATTGTGGTACCTAGAGAAGGGAAAAGTAAGTTTGGGTTTTTTATTTTTCCGTCATCTTCATGTTAGTTTTATGCAAGGGACAGGAGTATATTTGCTTCTTGGATTTGAAAATATTCCTATACCTTAAATATGTTTCAGTTAAAGAAAAGACTCTTGCTTAAGTGCTTATGGTTCTATCTTCTGTAAGATAATAAAACTTGGTTTCTTATCCACATTTCTACCAGTAAAAGATCACAAAAAGAAAACTATAGTTCCACTAACTATATCAATACCCAAAGCCATGCAGCACAAACTGAAGGTAACAAATTTGGCTTTTCCTGGATGAGCGATTAAAAAAGCACTTAGATTAGCTATTCTTGTACTCTTGTATTCTTCCCCATCAAAAGAGGAAAAGTAAAAATTATAACTTTCTCATATCCTCTATTGAACTCTCAATTTTCTCATTCAAAACACTCATTAAATAAGTAATTTAATTATTGTAGCTTGCTTTAAAAAAGAAAAAAATATGCTCATTTCTGCTGTTGCCCAAATAATTGCCAAAATAGAGGCAGATGCTTTTGAAATAATTTCATGTTGTTTTGTAGCTGATGCTTTAACAACAACTCCCCATGAATAACAGAAGTCCTGTAATGACAGCTTCAAAGATTCAATTCATAAAAAGTGTTATAAAGGTATATTGTATCTGCAGGCTTTTCATGGCATTCTACTCTTGTTCCAAGGTACCACATGTAAGTATTGCTGTCATTCAATCAGGTTTCACAAAAGAAGCAGAACGGTGCATGGCTATTGAGTCACCACAATAAACTCTTAGTTACACCAGGTTGATGGGCATAATTTCTCGAATTAGTACTTAAGTAATAATCTGGTGTGCAGGCTTGTTCCAGTTTTATCCTTAGCACCACATTCACTCTCTGAGTACTATGCTGTATTTCTGAGCCGCTGGTAATAAGTGACCATCTTATCAAATCTTGAACATATTGCAGATAGTGGATTCCCCACCCCAAATATATACATACTTACATACTTACATACATGTTTGTTTGTGTGTTTCTATGTAAAAGTAGCCAGCTGAACTTCAGTTTCTATTTTTAGAGAGAAAAGAGGAGAAGAAAAAGAGTGATGAAAAGAAGATTACGACTGAAACTAAGATGAAAGGTATGGTTTGGAAACATTTCTTAGTGGCCTCATTCAGCTTTTACTCACACTCTGGCTCATTTCCCATTGTTTTCTGTTAGGTTAATCCTGTGCTTACAGCTGTATTGTCCTTCTCTTAGTTGCTTAGTCACTATTTGCATGTTTCCACTTATTCAGTATCTAATGTCTAATGTATTGGGTATCCAATATTTTCTAAACTAATTTTCTGACAAATTAAATGTCCTGTTTGGTGGCCTTCTATGGGCTTTTTAAATAATTTAATGGAGTCCATATATAACAGGACATAGTTATACTGCAATACACAGAACTCATGGAAGATATCACTCAATTCATGGTATATCAGTTTCTGAAGGTGGGGTAGATCTATTTATTTTATATAATCACAATTGAAACTTACAGTGACCAAACTGCAAAGTCATTCTATCCATCTAAATAATATTTTGATCATTCATTCCCAGAAAGCATCTAAATTCCACTAAGGTGTTGCTTCATGCAAAATATTTAAGTCATCCATTATTTTTTAATGATCTCATTGCTACTGGAACTTAAGTTAAAAGGTGCCACATTCATGCACTGATGATTCTTGCCCAACTTTTGATGAATTATTAAGGGTACAAATGATCCATAGTTGATGCATACTGATTAATTTTCATTTTCAGCTGATTCCTCTGTGGCTAGTTGGGTGCAAGTGCTATAAGGAATAATCTGAACTCCCAAATAAGTCACATTTTTTTCAGTATGTGCCCACCAGGACTTGGTTGACTGCATATTTGAGTGTATGATTCAGAGTTCCAGCATATCAAATTACTCTCTTTAATTAAATCTTAGAAAAAACAGGAAAAAAGGAGAAAGCTCATGAGAAGACAGCTGTTCCTGAAATTAAAAAAGCAGGTAAGAAATTGAACTCTGACTTTCTTTGCAGTGATATTTCACTATTTAGTGTAAGCACTTTCAAGTTTTAAGTATTCGAGATAAGGGTGCATGTAGTTCATTATTATTTAAGAATCCAAGTGGAGATATCGATAGATAGATAGATACAGATGTATCACAGTATATTTATATCTAGATATATATATCTGAATTTTTTATATTATTATATTATATTATATTATATTATATTCATATCTGTGTATTCATATCTGTGTATATCATACGTGTAATTTTCTGTTCTATGAACTTGGGACTTTTACATTAGAAGCACTGCTTTCACTCATACACTAAATCTTTCAAGAGCATAACTAATTTCAAAGGCTACATGGCAAAGACTGAGTGGAGAGCATATATTTTTCCATTAATTATTTTACAAATACAGATCATTTTAAGTAATAAATAGAAACATCACCTTATCAAATCACTAAACGTGGGAGAAAATAAATGGTTTTCTTCCTGAATTTTTATTCATGCCCAGAAAAGGATTTTTTTAAAAGTTAAAGTTAGGGAATATCCTAGACCTAATTGATAGTTTCATGCATAAAATTATAAATATTTCAATAAGATTAGAAATTAACAATTGGGTTTTATCTACACTAAAAATGTTGAAATTTTACTTCCCCATTATTTCAGTAAATTTGCAAGTATGTTTAATGCAGAAATGCAAAAGTGTCTCCAGTAAGTAACACAGCCTGTCTCAATAAAATCAAGGAGAAACAAAATTCTCAGTCTAGTGGTTGGTCACCCTCTGAATACCTAGAAACACTGATTCCAATTGATGCTTTATCTTTCACTTTCTATATAACCTTCTACAAGCCCTCAGGTACTCAGATTAACCTTTCTGTAGATTAGTGTAATGCCTAAAGCCACAGAGAAAGGTTCAAAACAGGATGTAAATATTCAGGGCTATATTTACTATGTCCTCAAGGCAAACCTTGTGCTCTGTTTTCTAATTATTTAAATCTGTTGAATGTTATCAAAAGCTGAAAGGATCTATATCCCATTGTTTACTAATATTGTGGGTTACAGATGCAAATTTCAGTAAGCAACTGGTTTCTTTGCCACTGAATCATATGTGGTCTGCATAAGCTTTCCTATTCAAGCATTTAAGGATGGGAAGAAAAATGACAATTTATGTTTGCCAAAATATGCAAATACACAGATTACCTCGGACAACTATCCTGGTAGCCCCATATTTAAATATGTCTTTTGTAGCAGGGAGTTGTACACACTGGGGAAGGGATGGGGATGAAAGGAAATATTCTTTTCTAGTTAAGTTGCTTATTTTAATATATAAACACAGATTTAAAAAGAACATAAGCTTACATTTCAAATATCTTTTGTAATTTTATTCTGGTTCTAAGCTTGTATTTCACTTGAGAATACAGAATTGTAAAAGATTACATTTTATGGCAGAGCTGCAGTATAAAGTTATTAATATGTTCATCTTCACAAGCAGTTGCTAAATCCAGTGAGTCATCCCACCAATGCTAGAAAGACACAAATTAGACACACCGAAATATCTGCACATTACTGTCCCTTTTATTAGCTCTGTAAGTTACTGCATTTTTGGAGTTTACTAGCCTTTGTGTGAGAGGATGGTAATCCATAGTATATTCTAGCTACACATATTGCTGTTATTCCTCTTTCAGCTTGCTCTTTGAATGCATGTGCACTTTCTACCTTTGATTGGCAGCACCTATTGTTATCCCTGAAATAATTGCCATATTTGATCAACAGAATAGTAGTGCATAGCCCAGTTTTGAAATGAGGCACCTTGATGTCTGATAGTGTTTACATAATTTGAACAGACACAGAAAATCAACCTCTGAGCATTTGAATCAGCAGACTAGATAAGCATCCAAAAGAAAACAGCTTCTAATTTTCTTACCTTTTCCCTTTAAAAGGCTAGGCAGAGGCCACTGCATTGAAAATAAACTCCTCGCCTGATTTTCAAACTCTTGCATTACCTCTGAATGTCTCTGATTTTGTCTCATTGTGCTTCCCCTGACCTTTGCAATCCACGAAGCTGGGGTGTTTTCAGGGCAAGCTGGCTTTTCATTGCCACCCACAACCATCCCCACACCACTGAGCAGCTCCTTCTGCTCCAAGGTCCTCCTGGCACCCAAGTCCCAGCTCTGGTCCACACCCTTGCATACTCTCTCCCAGTAGACTCACCTCCAGCTGGAGGCCCATTAACCAGGCATTGCCCATAGAGGAATGGTGTTATGTACAGGCTGTCAGGCTTGAGAGAGGAGGAGATGCTCTGTAAGCACTAAGCAGTACAAGCATCTCTAAAATAATGTTCTGAGAGAAGCACATCTCTATATTACTCTCCATCTTTTTTGCTCTAACAAGGAATGCTTGTAATTGCAAATACTGAATATATTTGCAGATTAATATTTCAGATTGGTCCTTTGGTCCAAGAGACAATTTTATCTCTACTGTTACCAGAATGGAGGATTTTTTATTGCTCTTCATTAAGTGCATCCCTGTGATATATCTGTTTATTTGCATGCCAGCTCACTCTTTTTCCAATTCTCTCTCCCTCCATTTTTCTCTCTCTCTCTCTCCCCTCCTCTCTTTCTGCTGCTGCAGAGGATCAAGAGTCATCTAATATGAAATGTTCTTAGTCTTCAGTACAGAGGAAACTGAATGATTCTTAATTAGCTTTTAAAAGTGCATTGTAGATAAAACCACATTAATCCTGTGACCTTCAGCTTGTACAAAAGCATTGTGTCAATTGTCCTGAAAAATAGATAATTCCATTGTTACAAATTCAGAGGTCTAACTTAAACAAACATAATCATCAGACACAAGGGTCTGGTATAGGCAGACTTCAAAACCTTTTACAACAATCTAGGCAGTGCTACTCTGGATAAAGAAGGAGCTGCATCTCCAAATCCCCATTAAGGGGCTTGCTACACCTCAGCAGATATAAGCCTTTGCCAGGCTCTCCCAAAGGTTGTCCTGGTGCTTGGGATGCATCAGCCCAGGGGGCTCCAGTCTGCAATCTGACTGAGAAAAGGGACCTTCTCTGTTAAATCTTTGGTGTCCAACCCTCCATGAAAATTAATACACAGAGATTGGTGCTTTCAGGCACTCATCATTTGCATGCAGATTTTTTTTCCTGATCATCCCTTTCCCAGAGTCTGGAGCTTCTCTGCTCCTTCTTGTATCAGCTTTCCTAGAAATGATATTCACACCAGACTTTGTCCTTGATTGTTGCAAACTCCTTTCTCACTTTGTTTTGGTTCTCAAAACAAATCACACAGGTAAAATGAGTTTATAAAGCAATAAAAATATCAGCCTGGATCATGACACTATTTCCTACCTAAAATTCTGTTTCAACTGTCATTATTGATCTTCCTGTTATTCCTGGATTTTTTTGATAACAAATCTTCTAACTGCTTTAGAAAGGTAGTCAGTGTCTTTTTCTCCACTTTCCATACAGGGAAATTCAGGTAGAGACACGTAATCCAGGTCAGTTGTCCACATATTTATCTTCTGCTTATACATATCTTCTGAAAGCTAAACCAATGCTAGCTGGATTAAAGATCCCAAATCTTTGTACACTTTCACTATTTCCCTAGTGATAAACCAGAGACATCAGACAATGCAGCTGATGTCTAGGAAGAAAATAGTTCTGCTAAAATCATAAAGTCTTATCAGCTGGACCTGTGTTCAAGAATCCCTCAATTCTGACCTCAGTGACAAATGTTTTAATACCACCACACTTAAGTACCTCCCTGAGCAGTTCTGGTGCTCAGATCTACTTGTCCCAGATCAGGAAGCATGATCCCTTCCATTTTGTCATGTTGGTATATGCATGCTCCCAACAGAGCGTACAGGCCCCTACAAAGGAGCATTAGGGCTGCTCTATAAATAAAGGAATTAGCTTGCAGTGCTTGCACATACCACTAAATGATATCCCTGCACATTTTAATATCTTTTAAATACCTTCAGAGCTGGTGACTCAACCATTTCCCTAGGCAGCCAGCTCCAGGGTTTGACCCCCTTTTCAGTGAAGAAATTTTTCACAATATCCAATCGAAACCTCCCCTGGCACAGCTTGAGGCCATTCTCTCCTGTCCTATTACCTGATATCTGGGAGAAGAGACCAACACTTGCCTCACTGCAATTTCCTTATTGGTACTAGCAGAGCGCAATAAGGTCTTCCCTGAGCCTCCTCTTCTCCAAGCTAAACAACCCCAGCTCCCTCAGCCACTCCTTGTTAGGTTTGTGCTCTAGACCCTTCACCAGCTCTGTCTCTCTTCTCTGGACACACTCCAGTACCTCAACGACTTCCTTGAAGTGAGGGGCCCAAAGCTGAACAGAGGTTTCAAGGTATGGCCTCAGCAATGCCGAGTACAGAGGGACAATCGCTTCCCTAGTCCCCTGGCCACACTGCTGGCTCATGTTCAGCTGGCTGTCAACCAATGTCCCCACATGCTTTTCTGCCAGTCAGTTTTCCAGCCACTCTTCCAACAGCCTGTAGCACTGCATGGGGTTTGTTTTGACCCAGGTGCAGGACCTGGCACTCTGTGTTGTTAAACTTCATACACTTGGCCTTCACCCATCAATCCAGCCTACCTAAATCCCTCCGCAGAACTTTCCTGCCCTCCAGCAGATCAACACTCCTGCCCAACTTGGTATTGTCCACAAATTGACTGAGGGGTACTTGATCCTTTCATCCAGATTGTTGATAAACATATTAATATGGCAACGATATATCTCTGATGCATGATACCGTGTCGTATGTTTCAGGCAGTGTTAGCAGGAGAGGAGAGTGGTGATGTCTCTCCTTAGATACCACAGTAAATCTTTGTCTCCTGAATAGGAAAAGTCTCTGGGGGCTTAAAGTTACAGACGCTGAGGTGCATTTTAATTATGTCACTGTAACAACCAAGTGAAGTTGCTCTGCAGTCATGAAAAAAGCAAACTAAAAGTTAATCTTGGATATAAAAGTTTAAAACAGTACCTTAAGACGGCCACAGAACTGGGATAACCAGGTTTTTCTTGCTACTCCGTTACCCAGTGAGATCAAGACAGCAAGAAAATCTGTCTTTAATCATACCTTGAAGGAAGAATGTTAGTAGTAGGTAGAGCAGAGTGGAGGTGATCAGACAAGAGCGAACATGACTGACCAGCTCCCAGCAACTTTTTGCATGGGTTGACCACAGATATATTTTCTTTAAAGGACAGTCCTTGTAATTTGAAAACAAACCCACAATGATTTTACAGGAAATGAAGGGAAAAGACCAATTTATACACCAATAGTATATTTTTTTGTTATTGTCCTCTATACAGGCAGGAAGAGAAATTCCTTCGATCATTTTTAAATTCCTGGTCTGAACAACAATTAAAAAATGCATTTAATTTTGTGACTTGGCGTCAGTGTCTACCTTTTCAGTCTTGATATTAAGCCTTCTATTACAATAAAAGAACCACTACTGACACCTGGTGGCAATTTATCTTTTTCTTTCAATCCATATGCCTGAGGGTTTTTTGTTGTTTGATTTCAAATGTGCCTATTTAAAAAGAGTTTGCTGAAGCAATGATGAACCTACTACTTACCTCCCCATGCTGCTTATCCTATTGCTTTCATGTCTAGAAATATGTTAGAATGTCATCTAAATGTGACACTATTCTCAGAATAATTTTGCAATGTAAATACTTTCAGTACTGCCAGAGAAGTAAAAATTAAAATACACCTTATGACATAAGTTGTAATCAGGAAAAAAACATGCTTGACTAACCCACTGATCTAGAGAAGAAGATGCATACCACACTGCCTGAAAAGCTTTGGGCTGATCTAACTGCAGTGGATTGAATGTTTCATCGAGGATACAAATGTCGATCCTCATTTTTTTCTGATGAGCAAATGTGCTGTACTTGCACACATTTGTAGGAAGACACCTCTGTTGCCTCTCAAGAGCAGGGTTTGAAACTCCTCACTCTGCCCTGCCCACTGCCAGGAGTGTATTTCCAGCTGAGTGTCTGACAGCTTTAAGCAGCCCAGCTTGGACACTGTGGTGCGTCTCATGTTCCCTTATGTGAGAGACACCACATGACAGATGTCAGCAGACGGGAGGATGATGTGTGATGTGTGTTTTTGGAGGAGGCCACAATGTAAGATCTGCAACAGCCAGTGAGATGTAGAGGCTGTCACAATTTAGGCTGCTTACAAGAAAAAATGGAATTGTGAATCCAGAACAAGAGAGCCTAAGGTATTTTGAAAGAGGTAAGTCACATACAGAAAATGAAACACGTTTATTCACAAATTTTCTTGTGGCTTATTAGAAAAAGTGTGAGGAAAAGGTAAAAACTGAATCACTTAGGAACTGGAGTGCACCTATAAGTGTTATGATGCATTTTGGATTGACGAGACCTGTTTTCAGAATGGCCTCTACAATAAGTAGAATGTAGGAGTTTTGAGTGGTAGAACCCCATCTGACTGGTCTTCTACCTTTTTTTTTTTAATGATGAAAAGCCATTATATTGAGTTGGCCCTGGACAGCCGCTAAACACCCACACAGCCACTCATTCATTCCTCCCTATCAACACAGCAGGGAGGAGAACAGCGAGAGCAAAAGTGAGAAAACTCATGGGTTGAGACAAAGCTTAAATAAAATAAAGAGGAGAAAAACGAATTATGTAATCGCTCACCACCCTGCCAAGCAGACAAATGCTCAGCCAGTTGAAGCAGAGGACACCCTTCCCCTGGTCTTCCTCTACTCTCAATTTTTATTGCTAAGCATGGCATTATATGGTAGAGAATACATATCTGGCTGATTTGGTTCAGCTGTCCCAGCTGTGTCCTCTCCCAACCTTTTTCCAGCAGCCAGTAGGGGTAGACAGAGTGGGAAAAAGAGAAAGCTCTAAAGCTGTGCAAGCACTGTTCAGCAATAGCCAAAACTCTGGTTTGTTGACAATGTCTGAGTAACAAATCCAAACCAGAGCATCATACAGGCTGCTATGAAGAAAACTACCTTCTCTGTCCCAGCCGAACCCAGAACAGGAACCTATAGGTCGTGTTTATTTGCAGATAGATCTAGAAAGATTAGGAGAAGAAACAAATGTAAAAATTAAGCAACGGAAATAATAAGCAATGAGTTGCTTTGTGATTCCTCATGCAGACGAATGTATAAGAGCAATAATTAAGGAAACACAGTGTGTTATGAGTTGAGAGCAGTTTTAGGAACAAACCATGTTAAAGCACACACATAAAACAAAGGAGGAGCTTAAGGACCTTAGAACTGTGTGATCCTTCTCTAGGGTGTTTCTTACCAATATTCCTTTGGCAGCTTTCTCTGCTAGACTGTTCATCCACTTATACATTTCTGCAGAGGTTTGGCTTGTTGTGGGTTTGTACAACTCTTAGCAAAGTCCCTGGCTCTGATTTAATTTTAATTATGATTCCAATTGATAATATCATTATATGAATCAATGCCCATACACCAAAGCCTATAAAAACCACCTAGTTTTCCCAGATGGATGACTGCTGCTTCAGGTTTCATCTCCTCTAGTACAGGCCAATACATTCCTAACTAATAATTTGCTCATGACCCTATTATGCATGTCAAGCCCATTTTGATTTTTCCTTTCCTACTGCTCTTCTCCTGGATCCTTTTCATAATTCATTTGCAGTTTCCTGGCATTTTTTCATTAGTAGATGCTTCTGCTTTCGCAAACTATGCATGTAGCCACCAGCACTGGTAGTGTTTACTAACCCACAGAAATGTTGGATTAGGATTTCTGCAGTTACCGGCAAGTGATGTAATTTACTCTTTTTTCTCTTACAAAAAAAAGGTCTAGGAGCATCTCTTGACTTAGATAACAATTTCCTGTTTGTGGGGTTTTGTACAGCAAAATCACAGAAAGTGGAGATGGAAATGACCTACTAGGTCATCTAATCCTTCCTTCTGGCAATGCAGGATAATTCTTTACAGAATATTTTCGAGTGCTTTGACCAGTTTAGTTCTAAATGTCTGAAGTAACTAGGCCTCCATCAATTCCCACAGAAGATTATTCTACAGCCTCATAGATCTCACAGTTAAGAAGTATTTCATTCCAGTCTGCCTAAATTTTCCCTTGCTTAATTTTATCCTATTACTCAGAGTTATGTTCTCTTGTGACACCCAAATATAGTCTTTCTAACCTCAGGGTCCAATTCCCTACTGCCTCATGTTATATTGCCACTTACATTTACATTTGGAAGGTAGCTTTAAAACTGACAAGGTGAATGGAAAATGGAGGTTGATACTTTTTCATACAGACATGAAATTATAAACCTTGTAACAGGAGACACTGACCAGGGCCACACATCATCTGTCTGTAAGGCACTGAAGAGACAGGAAGTTGCATGTCCAAACTGGAAAAAGAACCAAAAAAAGTCACTTGGGTTATTTACAAAGAAAGAATTTTATTTATTTATTTTTTTTTTTTTTTACATAGAAGAATAAAGTATTCTATTCATCTCTTCAGTAAGAGGTGGTTTTGTTATTGTGGATACTAAGTACCTTTACAGAAAAAAAAAAAAAAAATCTACAATAGCTCCCTTTAACATAGTAGGGACAGATAAACAAGAATGAATGACTGGGATCTGAAGCTAACCGAATCCAGACTGAAAATGAGGTGCATGTTCTTAACACTAAGAGTGATAAACTACCACAGCACAGGGTGGATATTGCTTTCCCTGGTGTCTGCAGAAGATGATTGTTTACTTAATGAAAAATACACATCAGCTGAAAAGGTGCCCAGCTGAAATATAGGAGCCTCTGACAACAAAATGTCAAACTAGATAGCCTGGTGGTGCATTCTAGCCTTGAGCATCATGTGATATAGCCTCAGAGAGATACATAATAAGCTAAAAGAGAATGTAGTGAAGAGTCAGTGCAGGAATACAGCTGGGGACAACTGCCTTGCAGGTTCATTGCAAAAAGAGAAATTCCTTTCTGCATTACTTTTATAAGCCTTTTTAAGCTGAACACATGACTGGCAGTCATCCTCTAAGTATTTAGTCTTCCATGGAAAATAGAAAAGCCTGCTTTCCTAATTGACATTTCCAGAAATCCTCAAGACAGATATGGCTATTTAGTAAATATCAAATTGTATCTCCCCAAACAGATAAAACCAGAAGAAATAAAACAGGATCACAGTGAGGGAGAAGGCAAAAAAATCTGGCAGAGTAGAGATGCAAACAGAGCAGAAAGGCAATTCCCATGGTCTCCATATGACTTGTTGTTAAGGGAGTCTGCTCCTGAAAGACAACAAAAGGCAGTTCAGATATGTCCTACACTGAAACTTCAAAGTGCTCAGTGGACTTTGAATCTACGCTCCGTCATCATCAGTGATTGACAACGTGGTTTCAAAGCGTGCCTAAAGATGCAGCATGTCACCTGGTGGATATACAAACACGTCACAGAAGGCCAGGCACACAACTCCCACTGATTTTCTGTGAGAACTGAGCTCCGAAACACCTCCTCTGCTTTTGTTAGAAAGTACTGAGGCTGCAAAGTACCATGGTGTTTCTGTGCCATATTACCTATTGAAAGACATTTTCAGCTTTTCACAAGCAAACACTTGTGCCATTCCAGGACATGGTTAGGTTTCAGTGTTCAAGGGCTAAAAAATAGATGAAATGCAAAGAGAGAAAGAGTTAAAAATAAGTTATTCCTGCTGTCCCCTTTTCTGTTCTTCACCTTAGAATAAGAATTGACTCAGCCTAAGAATGACTCTCCATTGCAATTGATGTGGTGGCTCTGAAGTGGAAGACTCATCTCCTCTTTCCTTTATTATGAATCAGCTTTAGAAGAAACTGCATCTCCTTTCCCATCCTTGTCCACTGTCATGTGAAAAAGGGAGATTTTCTTAAACCCTTAATGTTTGATTAGTCTGTTGGTGCCCCAGGAAAACTGAGATCCTTGTGCCCAATCAGTCTGTCAGTGTCCCATTATGGGGACCCTTTACTGAACATTTTGCCAGATCAGAGGGTGCTTTGACTGACTTTTTCAGGGTCACACGCCAAACAGAGAGATCCCCACCCAGATCTGCACATTATTACCTCTGCCAGTGACACCTAGCACCCATTAAGGACTCACATTAATAGTTCACAGAATAACACTCTTAATAAAATTGTGACAGGTTCAAGGTTCAAGGATTTCTGGTGATAGTGTCTGACTGCAAAAATGTATTCAAAGCAATATACTAAAGAGATAATCATTCAGCATACATTGAATACAGCTCTTACTCAATAGGCATCCCTACGGGGGAGAAGAGAGGTTCAGCCCATCAGCTGATCCCAGAAGTTATGATGGTCTTCCCTAACTTCTTCCAATTCTTAATTTACTTTTGT
The DNA here is from genome assembly GCF_965178545.1 of Coloeus monedula. Classification (NCBI taxonomy): domain Eukaryota; kingdom Metazoa; phylum Chordata; class Aves; order Passeriformes; family Corvidae; genus Coloeus; species Coloeus monedula. The sequence continues at coordinate 67,741,484 of NC_138782.1, forward strand.
CCTATTTATTTACTTTCAGGTGGAGCTCAAGTGAGTTTAGTCATACATCTTACTCAGTGAGGGGTGGCGGTACCTTGGTGGTGGGTATCCCAGTATAGTATCTGAGATAATCTTGGGATTGGGACATGCATCTGTCCGAGGAAAGTGATTTTACCGCAGTTGCTGACACAGCACTCTTGGTTTTCAGCTCTTGTGTGGCTTATCAATCAAGTTCCCTCTGCAAGGGTTTGATAGAATCTGGCTGCAGTGTCACCACTCCACTCCACCATCTGTTTAGTCCCCCTCAGACTGTATTGTGTGGGGGAGGTCGGGTATGTTGACCACATTCCATCCGGGGAGTAGCAATAGTATTTTCCCCTGTCATTTCCATACTGGGAATCTTTTTATTTACTTCCCATGCCTCCCTCCATGTGTTGTAAAAAGAAATCTCTAGCACAGAAGAAGGTGATATTCACTGTCTGCAGCACCTGCCCTGTCCATGAAATGATAGTAGCAGACTAAAGACCATCTTTCAGTGGCCCTTTTGCTGACTATTGGGGCTTGACAGCTTTCAAGTCAATGCTGATTATTGTTCAGTCCAGATCTGGTGTTTTGTGTTTGTTCTTTTCCATCTTTGACTGCACAAAGTAGGGAGAGATATGAGAGAGGCAAATGGTGAATGATGCTGGTAAGATCTGGTTGGTAAAGAATTAGTAATGTCCACCCTTTAACAAATACAGATAAAAGGGAGGAGGCTGGGGTTTGCACTACCACTTACTTTTTGATGAGTTGGCAAGAGAACCTTCCTCGAGTGAAACATAGGAGTAATTTTGTGTCTGACAGACAACATCTTCTGGCACTGTATTGTCAATCTAATAAAGAACTTTTTTGGGGAGATGTGATACTAGAAATAGTCAAGCTTGAAGGTGATAAATAATCTAAAGTCCACACAGGCAACCAAACAAACAGTTTGCCTTTGGACTTTCAGATATGTAGAAAGAGCTACCTGTGCTGTGCAAGCAGCTGGGTGGCATAGTTTTAATTAAAGAATCTAATTTATTTCTTCAACCCTCTTTATGCTGGTCTGGAGATTAATGTAATGTTTATTTTTCCAGTCACACCCAGAAATAACAGGATTAGAATATGCCTATGCCTCAAACAATGCAAAATTAATCTCTTTAATGAAGGAAAACTGTTCTATGCCCTCAAAATAAGATGTGTATCTGAGTCAGCAGGTCTGATATTTGGGATGATTATTCTATATTAAATGTCCATGCACAGATACATCCAGCAGGTTGAAATGACATATCTATGCAGTGCTAATTTCTGCTGTTGCTAAATAGAGAAGTTCTTGGCTTGACTCACAGTTAAAGTCAGGAGGACTCTTCAGAGTCTGAGATCAGGATGATTGTCTTTCTTTTCTTTTGCTTTACACTTAAAAAGTATTTTTTCTCTTGACTTTCAAATGAAGCTTTAAAAGCTTTTACTAAGTTTTGATGAGCATATATTAGATAAAGACATTCATTCACTGAATTGGAAGTATACTTCAGTCTCTTGTGTGTCTTTCCCCTAGAAAGGTTCATAGATCAGAGGTATTTCTGACTTAAAATATAATTCTTTACACTTCACTTTTAGTTATGATTGTTTAACCTTTCAGTAAATGTTTCCAATGGCCTTGTGTGTTCTCCTGATCTGTTTTTCAAGAAGCAGAGATAATTTTGGGGTTTGCTACATGTAACTCTGAGAGACTAAGTCAGATAAAATATTATTGAATGATTAGGAAAATAGAATAGGCAAATGTTCTTTAATGGAAGAGCCATACACAATTGCAGTTATAAAAGCATTGATTTTTATCTTGATTGCAGTATGTTCTGCATGAAGTTGCTTTGTCATAGATTCTGCCTCACTTACAGGAGTGTAATTAGTGTGTCACTTATAAAGATGAATAGATGGACACTCCATTACTTAAGATCTCCCTTCTCACAGAGTGAGAATGTTGACTGCATCTGTGTTCAGAAATATGAAAATATCTTCTTCCTAGTGATAATGTCTATAGATACCATCTGTACATCCATCTATCTATCTATCTATCTATCTATCTATCCAACAGATAGAAAGAAATGCAAATGTGTTGAAAAGTACAAAAAATTATGTCACAAGGATGCATAGCTTACATGCACTTAACAAAGCCTATTCTAACCCAAAATTCTCTTCTGAATAATTCAAGAAGTATCGGTGCTAAGATTTATTAAGAAAAGTTTAGAGTGTATCCCCAAGGTGTTTCAAAGAAAGATAAAAAATGCTGAAGAAAATTTTCATCTCTTATAATATTTACACTAATTCAAATGACAGGAAACTCCAGGAAAATTCTTAATTTCTAAGTTTTAGGGACTAATGTTTTTACCCACATTTGCTACATAAAATACCATTACCTTTTCCCTAAATGGCAGCAGTTTCTGTAATTAGCTGCACTTACAGCTTCCTGTGTGTGGATGACTGTAATCTCATATCAGGCTCCTGAGTTTTGCTTTTTTAAACTATACCTGATGAACACAGAAGGTAATATAGGAGCATAGAACCTTTTAGGCTGTAAAAGACCTTTAAGCTTATTGAGTCCAAGCTTAAACCCATCGCTGCCAAGTCCACCACAAAACCATGTCTCCAAGTGACATACATACACTTTAAATACTTCCAGGGATGATGACTTAACTATTTCCCTGGGCAGCCTCTTCCAATGCTTGAGCACCCTTTCTGCAAAGAAATTTTCCCTTATATCCAATACAAACATCCTCTGGCACAACTTGAGGCCATTTCCTCTTGTCCTACTGCTTGTTACCTGGGGGAAGAGGCCAATCCCCATCTCACTACTACCTCCTTTCAGGTACTTGTAGAGAGAGCCATTAGTTCTCCCCAGAGCCTCCTTTTCTCAAGGTTAAACCACCCCAAGTCACTCAGCTGCTCCTCATAGGGCTTGTAGTTCAGTCCCGTCACCCACTCCATTGCTCTTCTTTGGACTCACTCCAGTCCCTCAATGATTTCTTAGAAGCAAGGGGCCAAAAACTGGTGAGAGGATTTGAGGTGCAGCCTCACCAGTGCCGAGTACAGAGAGATGGTCACTGCCCTAGTCTCTCTGGCCACAGGATTTCTGATACAAACCAGGATACTGTTCATGCGTGAGCATATATTTAACATTAATAAGTTTCTACCTGCTCTGCAGTAGGAGATACTGAATCCATTCCAGCAATTACAAAGTAGAAAGGAGAAATCACCAATTAGTGGAACCATGAACCACTATTACACTTGAAATAGGCCATTCCCCAAGAATAGGCTTTTTCTTACTGTAATTGAATCACTTGTCTGCTCACATCCTTCCTCTACTTGCTTTAGTTTTTGCCCTATTGAGTGAACCTTTTTAATGATCTTGGGAAATCTGTTTGAGGTAACATTTAGTATTTCATCCATGTCCATTGCCAAAACACTTACTGGAAAGCTCTGGGAGCTTTAGGTTGCTATCTGCTTCTGATGCTCTGGTGATCAGGGTTTGCAGGCACTCACTGGCTGCACAGAATAATGGTGCTGCTTTGCAAATGGTGATAGACCTGATGGTTCAAGGAGACGCTTATTGCAGAGGGGAAGCACCTGAAAGGGTTGGTGATCAGAAGGGACTTGGAGACATCAAAGAAATTTATAAACTATCAAAAAGCCTGCTACTGGAAGTGGACAGGAAATAGAGACAATGGTGAGGTGAGAAGGCACCCTTCACAGAGAATGGATGAAAAGGTTTGCATGTTTTACCTGCTTCACTGGAATATGATCTGTCTAAATTTAAGAGGACTATCACCAATTTTCTATTGTAATCAACAAGAGAGAAATGTTAGTTACCTAACTCCTTTTTCATTGCCCTACCTTATACAAACACCTTTACATGCCACATCGGCTATCAGTACATTTTAAAAGTTCTATATTATAGTTCAGTCTCATGGTGCTTGAGGAAATTTGGTTTTAAGATCCAGAAGCTCTGCATCTACCCATTTTACCCAGCTATAATAACATCATCTGCAGTTTCCCTTCACTTTGCATGGGGAAATCTCTACAGGCAAAACATAAATGCAAAACCTGCAGTCTGGGATTCAAGGCTTACTGGCCTCTGCCAATAAATTTCCCTGTTACTCCCATTATTCTCAAAGCAAGGTAGTTAAACTCTGGTCAGGGAGTTTATTGTTGTCATGAAATGGGTCAGGAAGAGCTCTGAAGCAGTAGTGGCACTGCACCTTACTTTCCCTTGTGCACAACTTCAGCCTCGTTGGTGCAGTGAGATGCCTTTCTCATGCTCACCAAGAAGTGTTGCTTTGGAAAGGCAAGAAGAGTTTTTGTCAGTAATTGTCACAAAGCATACGACAATACCATGCTCAGTGATTAAGACAGGGAACAAAATCAAGTGTTGGTCCAAACACAGAACTTTGCATGTGGGAGAAATATTTCTAAACAGCTCTTTTATGCTGTCAAATTTTAGTGGCTTGGGCATGTTAAAAATTTAATTAATTAGTATGAGCAGTGTTGACAGAGGCTTTCTGGATTTTAAGTCCACTAAGAAGAAGAAATATTATTTCTTTATTTCTATATTGTATGAAATTTTTAAAATCTTTATTGTAAAATGGAAACTTTACAACAGAATGGGTAGATATTCTGATAAAACACCCCTATATGTAGGTACCTGCTGTTTCAGAAGTGACCGAAATCAAAATAAAAACATACTCCCAAAAGCTTTTATATGTAGTAAGGTAGAAATTACTTCAATAATGCCATGTAATAAGTGAAAAATTATCAAAAATAATATAAATTAAAAAGCAACTGAGTAAGACATTCTTAAAAACATGTCAGGGTTGAACACTTCTCAGAATTGTTGGAATATTGGTTGAAATTAATACTGTGTTGCAGAAAATAGTTTTAAGATCTCCAAGTAAATGAAAAAAAAGAAATGTTAAACCACAGTATATTTTAATAGGAAGTTTGAAAATCCTTGTTTAATTACTATATGCTCAACAGCAGTTCATTTTGAAAAATCCTCAGCTCTCTGGAGTGTGTTCCTCTTTTACCACTGTAAATCACATTAGCTGCAAATCGTGCCACTTAATAAATTGTTTCTAAGTTCTGGTATGTCTGCTAGCTTGGGAGCAGACTGTAGTGAGACTGGTCTCTAGGCGACTTTAATTATGCTTTCTATTCACATGATGGAAGTTTTCAGCCATCAGATGCCACCTGCTACCATTTTTATTTCCAGTCAGCCCTTGTTCAGGGCAGCAAAGGGAACCTTACCTGTCATACTTGTAAGGTGCAGTGTCATGAAAGCTCTCCTATTGCATTGTACTTGCAAAGCCAGCACCAAGCTCCCAAAGCATGCACTCAATTGATTGTGCTTTGGTCGGTAATAACAGCCAGGAGTTTTTGGTTTTAGTTCTGAAAAACCAACACAGTTCTGACTTCAAAGCACTGGAAAATATTATTTGTATTTTCAACACAGTTCTTTCTGATTCTTGAAGTTTCTGTTCATTTTTCTGCCCTCTTCTCTTTCTATTCTCCCACTTTTAATCACAAGATGAATTGAATAGCTATGCCAAAATAAACAGTGAGAACCAAGAAATGAAGCAAACTTTCTGTGAGTCTCATTAGGAACATTCTGCTTGGAGAATGGTCACGTTGTGTGAGGCATTTTCATCACACAACCTATTTTCTGTGGGTATGTGTAGACCATTAGCCAGTCAGAGGGGTTTGATTGCATCCATTCTAGTATGTGGTCATCAGGTAAAAACAGAGAAAGTAGTGTTAGCTGAGGTTTCGGGTGAGAATTCCTCCTTTAGCAACTGCTTAACATTTTAGTTTTTTCTTTAGTTTTTGATTCAGTGAATCATATCTTCCAGAGGCCTCTAGTAATCCCCCAGGATCCTGGTACTTAGTCCAGATCAGCCATAGAGGAATCTATTGGGTTACACCATGTTTGATTAGGATATTAGGTACCATTCAAGTTGGACACTGTGGTTGCCCACTGATGTTGAAATTAGTTTCTGTTTTCAAATCCGATATTGCCATCATGTTCTTTGGTAAGCTTCCAGATAGAAAGGTTGTTTAAGATATGACATATACAACAATGTTTCTAATACTAAGAGGAGGTTTAGCTAGGTATTTTAACATGCTGCATAATTATCCAAGCTATTAATATACTATTTCTGAAATATTAATTGATCTGAATTATACTTTAAAAAATTTTAATACCTTCATGTATGTTTGAGAGAGAGATTTCTGGGAAAAAAGGCACAGAGAAGCCTTTCAAGAGAGTACAATTTGAAATCCATTTTTTCACAGAACTTCCTTTTAGTTATCAAAATTGTAGGTTGGATGTAGCTGCTGAAGATCTCCTGTTCTGAAATGTACAATGTGCACTGTATTATAAATCCATTGTTACAAAGGTGTAAAAGTTTTGTGAACACCAGATCTGGAATTCACTTCAGAACGTTGTTTGAAATATTCCATTTTGGAAGTTTGTTTAAACTCAAACAACCAAACTCTGTACCAGAGCACTGGGGCATCCTTGTCTAATAGCTTATTACCAACCTCCTAGGGACTCACTGCCATGAAAGGCACTATATAAGCTTAGAGGGATTTTTTTTTCTTGCCCCATGTGTAGTTCAGATGTCATTTGTAGTTACTGTGTACTGGTAGTTTACTTCAAAAGAATGCTGATGGAGGCCTGAGGAAAAGATCAAGGTATGTGCTAAAAAGAGGCAAAAAAATAAAATACTGTTCTACTATATTTCTTTGCTATTCTACTGAGATACATCTGTGCTGGCTGCCAAATACTCATTCCTAGTTTGAATTCAAAATTGATCATTCTAGCCTGTAGAGATAAGAACAAAGTCAGATCATATTTGTTTAAATATTTGGTGGTTTTTACTAAAATAATTTTTTAAGTATTACTGTACTTTAGTCTTTCACAAGAGTCAATAGAAGAAAAACCTGTTCATTCACCTGAGGAGAGCTTGTACAAACATGTTTACTTTTTGAGAATACAGACCAGAATACAATTGTCTTCAAATACCTCTGGAGAATAACTGTTAAAAAGAAAAGGGTGCTTCACAGTGCTCCACAAATGATGAATTATTTCATCAGCTTAGCCTTTTAAAGTGTGTTACAGGTTTTTTCAAGAAAAGGTGATGGATAGGGTTGTCAGAAGTACCCAAATCTTTGAATTGCACAGTATTTGGGTGGTTTACAGGAGCCATTTAAGAAGACCTAAATATCAAACATGTCTTAAAAACTTTCTGAAGAAATTTTTTTAGGAAATTCCTCTTCTTAACTAACATACCCACAAAGAAACAACAGTACATATTGCTGTTGTATTTAAGAAAAAGACATAATGAATATTAAAACCTGACTTCATATAGGCTATGTTCACAAACACACTCCCATAGTTTAAAAGTTAAACCCTAGACCCATGCAAAGCAAAAAAGAATGAGACAAATTTCCCATTGTCTCAAATTGCACTAACATAATTAATTGGTCAATTCATTTTTGGTGTTGTTTTCCTTTGAGTTGATAAGTTATGTGTAAATTGTGCCTTACAGCAGGTAACCATATTTGGGGACTTCAGAAGTCCTGATCAGTTTTGCCTCCTTCTGTAAGATCTACTAGTTGTTAATTTCTTTGCAACTAGGTAATTTATTTCATTGAAGTGTGTAGATGTAAATGCTGTATATTTTCAAAGGTACTTCTATGGTTCAAGGTCCTACACAACCTACTCTGGACAGTTTTCTATAAATCACTCCAGCCCAGCTGGATAAATATGGCTTTAGAAATCAAATGTGAGACACTTTGGCTTTAAAGAATATCCTAAAGCTATTTATTTTCATATTAATATGTGCTATTGGAATAAATTATTAGTATATTTTCTGCACTTTAAAAACAACAAAAAAAATACAGAAAAATCCCCCAAATTATAAGATTTTCTTACTGGAAATATTGTCCAGCTATTTACTATATGTTATATATTTCAGATGATGGGAAAACACATTGATTCTTTCAAAATAAATTATGGGTTTAAAATACATGAAAGTATGTTGCCCTAATAAATGGCAACTTATATAAAAAAGGAAATAAAGAACTTGAGGGCTTTATTTAGAGCCAGTCTTTTATTGTAAATGATGCTGTCAATTTATTTTTTTTTATAACCTCTAGCAATAGGAGATTATTGTGATAAATGATTCATATCGCTGCAATATATACCTTTAAAAATTTCCATATCTGGCAACTAATAGGCACATCTTGAAGGCTTCAATAGGCTCCTTAGCCAGATAACGTGGCTGCAAGCTGGTTCATGATTAATTTCATCTAAATGTGGTAATTATCATACTTTGAAGTAATGCCTGCAGAACATGCTTTCACAGAGAGTTAGTGGAAGCAGAGGATTAACCCAGAAATATTTCAGTTCAGAGCAGCATATCACCCAAGTAGAAATATATTTTCTTCCGAATTTTTCAAGATTTTTTTATTAGACTACTTGGCAGTCATTTGCATTACCTTATATCAGCTTCTCCACGGCAATTTAGAAAGCAACAGAAACAGAAGCAGCTTTGTATTATAAGCAGTAATGGCATAGTCTTGGGTTTGCAAGTAACTTAATTTGACAGCTTCTGCCCTGAAGTATTTCTTGTATTAGCATTTAAGAGCACAATTCATTTATCATTCATATATGTTGTGGACATAAGCCTTATCCTGCCTGTATTACAGGCACATTATAGCTTATTAGGGAGGATGTTAATTTCCTCATAACCATCTGGGGGAGTACCTTCTACCACTACTCTATGCATCCATTTGCTCCTGTCTCACAGGATCCCCATGAATATTTTCTTGGTTGTACAGGTGGGACTAATGAAAAAGCCATATGAGGCACCAAGTATGTTTCTAAAAATGGGTGGTTTTTGTACCCAGTTAAAAGCCCTGAAGTAGAACAGCACCAAGAATTATAACGGAGAGAGGAGCCCTCCCTGAGTATTTCTGCACACTTATATCACCTTAGTAAAGATTCCAGATCTCTCAGCCATCAAAAAAAAAGGTCCCACCAAAAAGTTGCAAAAAATCTCACCTTAAGTGAAGGTGAGAGTGAACAGCCTAGTTAAGCCTTCCTGGTAGATTGCTTGGCCATGCTGCATGTTGATACAGCTAAGTCATTTCAATTTTATTCAAGTCGACCAGGGACAGATTTTGCCTGTATGGACCATATGTAGGACTGAGTTTTTCCAGGTTCAAAAGGTGTTAGGTGGAAAATTGACCAAACTAGGCCTGTGTGATTGTCAACAATTGCAGGAAGAGGGTGGCTTTCATTACGTCCCCGTACTTAGGCTGCTGGCACATCCTCCCTTGTGTTTCTGCAGCCTGACAACGTGCACATGGTGAGCAACCATAGCTCAGCTATTACATATAAGCCATGGTAACTCAATCACATGCCAAACCTCATCTATTACCAGACCAAAATTAAACGAGTGTTCAGGGTCACACAGGCTTTCCTGTGTTTACACTTAGGGTTAAATTAGTTCCACTGTACCATGAAACAAACAGAAGTGAAATGAATCTGTATCATTCCAATGCACTTTACAGCAAATAAGCTGTTTCATCTCTAAAGCACATGCTGAAATTTTCTGTCTACCTTTATCCTTCCTATTTTTTTATACGTGTGTTTGGGTTTTTTTCTCTTACAGATAAAAAAGAAGCTGCCGTGTCCAAAGAACTCAAAAGTAAGAAACTACTATCTCTTTAATATGCCATACAGTTTCAAAAAGTGCATTTCATTAATCCAAAAATAATAGTTATTGAGTTGTTGAAAATACAAAGAAGAGAGTAGCTACACTGTTTATAATTGAAAAATGACATGTTTAGACTTCAGCTGCCTCCTACTTTCTAAATCCATTCTTATCCTACTTCTAATTGCACACTCCTCTTTGTGACTGACAGTTTTTCCTTCTCCTCTTTCCTATCACTGTCTTCAAAAACAAAGGTTTCATAGGGGAGGAAATGTCAAATTGAGGTCTCAGCTGAATGTGATCTCAGTAGCAGTAATTTTCATAAAAAGGTTGGGAAGACTCAGAGTTCAACATGCTGAGAAACCCCAAATTTATCTTCACAAATGCAAAACAAGGGCTCTGCCTGTCTAGGTACCTCTGGTTCCAACAGAGACACTTCTGGGGCTGAAGAGAGTTGGGAGTTTTGCTCTTCCAAAAAAATAGCCAAAAAATGCCCTGAGAACATAGCATGGTTAAAAAGGGACACCTACATCTTCCTTTTCTACGAATTTACAAGTGTCAATGCCTCAACACAGTAAGGACAGTAAGACAGTTTCTTTGATAAGACTTCATCTGCTCAACATTCTGTTCTGAAAGTACAGTATACAGGAAAAATTAAGAAAAGTATGGGGCCTTGAAATCTGATTCAGCTTCACAGTTAAAGAGTGCACTGCCTCCCATCTCCCTGTACGAACTTTCATGACTTGTATGACAGAACAATCTTCTGCCATCCTCAGTTTTGCACCAATTTATTAAAAGATTTATTTTGGCAATGAAAAAAACCTTATGCATTGGGTTCTTATGCAAATTTTGCAGAAATAGCTAACAAAATTTTTCATAGACTTACTCTACAAATAATATCTGCTAGTGACGTAAGTGTCCGTTTTCAAGTATGTCTTAAAGGACCTATTAATTTGGACACCTAATTCCTCAGAGCAGCCTTCCAGTGCCTAAAGTGGTCCTACAGGAGAGCTGGAGAGGTATTTCTCACAAGGGTATGCAATGACAGGACAAGGGATAATGGCTTTAAATTGAAAGTAGGTTTAGATTGGATATTAGGAAGAAATTCTTTACTGTGAGGGTGGTGAGGCACTGGAACAGGTTGCCCAGACAACTGTGGATGTCCCATCCCTGGAAGTGTTCAAAACCAGGCTGGATGGAACTTTAAGCAACTTTAAATCTCATGGAAGTTGTCCCTGCCTGGCAGGGAGGTTGGAAAGAGATGACCTTTAAGGCCCCCTTCGACAAAAATCATTCTATGATTCCTTTCATGGGAGAATTCCCCAGCGGCTGTCACAGTAAAACTTCCCATCTCCACCACATGAGAGTAATCTGCTGAGTGAAATCTGCAGAATGAAAGTAGTTCATGTAAAGGTGCAGAATCATTAGCACTTAAATAATTTGTGTATTACAAACTGAAAACAATATTCTTGCAAAAGGCAGCTTAAACTTTGGGCACTTTTGTTTCAATGCTACTGAAAAGTTATACAAAAATTACAGAAATTACAGAAATTTTTAGTCAAACATATCCTTAATTTTATTTTTTCTCAAAATTATTGTAGTTGCTCAGAAATTAAATATCTAAAATCAAAATCTTTGTAGAACAAAAAGAATTCTAACAGTTCGTTTTCACAGATGTTATGAAAAAAAAGTAAAAAAAAGTTTCACTGTCAAGCGTGCCCTAGCTGAGAGCTCAGAAGGGGATAAATGAGAGTCCTGCAATTTTGTATTAAGTCCATTTGACACTTCTGGAACACGCATGTTGGATCTCTTACTTCTGCAAAAAAAGGCAAAAAAGTAATACTAAGTAAATATTTCTTCAAGGTCTTCTACAAATTTCCATGAAGGAGGGGTGAGCACCACAAATAATTACAATTCTACGATAATAAGTCAGGATATAATTATCTGCTGTGGGCTTTTAAATGGATGGAAATAAAGCAATCCCACACATGCAAACTATATTTTGTTTCCATTCTGTTTCACAAGACAAACTGATGCATCTTTTATGAACTTCTCAAAAGACTGGAGGGGAAGGATTCAAAATTACATTCCTGATTTAGCCATGTTCATTTTCATTGTAATAATACAGTGACAGATGTGAAGGATTAACTAACATTTTTTGGCATTCTGTAATTCAGCTTGTGCTTAAAATGATTAGTTATTTCCTCTCAAGATATGGAATGTGAATTTTAATTTAAAGGGCCTTCTAGTTGATAGAAAAAATTCTTTATGACCATTGGTGGAGTTTAGGTTATGGATATTTGTTAAATTATTGTGATTTAAGTACAGTCTGTTTTGGTAGTTCCTGTGGATAAAAGAGATTAAGTAAATACTAGTAAAGAGTAAATAAATCTAGTAGGCTACTTAGCTTCTTCTATTTGGGTCTGAGATTCCCCGAATTCACTTGGGGATGCACATACCATTCATCATTTGGACCTTCATTCTGCAAGGACAGCTTCTACCAACAAACAGAGTATAATGCAAATGCTTCATGAAAAGACCAAGAACAGACCTACAGTTAATGGCCTAAGAGGGAGTGTTTCTCCTCTAGGAGAGCAATTGCTCTTTTGGTTGCAGGATCAAACATGAAGATGTTCTCCTCATGGTCCTCCATTCTTCAGGATGGAGAGAGATTCCTGGTACAGCCGCATCTGTGGATGCACTTTGCAAAAGCAGCCCAATTTCACCTTTTCTAACCAGGGCCAGTTTTAGATTAGGGGAAAGGATGCCATTCTGAATTGCTGAGGGATCCCCTGAAGTGCCACTAGCAAATTTGCCAGACTGAATCCTCAACACCTAACAGAAGCTGGTTCAGGACTTGCTGCTCCCATAGCTGCAAGATCAAATGCAAAGGCTCCCAGCACACAACAGCTGCCTGAGGGGCAAGGCCATGCTGAAAGCCCTGCATGCCTCCTTTCCTCTGCTTTGCCAACAGATACTGAATTACTAAGCAGAAAAAGCTGAAAGAAGTGATTCAGTGCCAAACAACCAGAGTTTACTAGCCCTTCAGCTGGTTATTCTCTTGTTGCCTTTGAGTTTATTGAAGACAACTCAGCTCTTCTCCCTTTGGGCAGTCTCTTTAACTCTTCAGTTAAAAAAATTGTTACAGGCTTCTTCACTGGAAGCCTTTTCTTAGATTTCTATGGGGTTTTTAAGATATAATGCTTTGTAATGAATGGTTTAATTTTTTTTTTTTTTTAAGGGCCAGCGAAAGCTCCTGCAGCCAATCCAGCCATCAAAAAAGCAGCAGCACCAGGTAAAGGAGAAAAATGTTTGCATGCAGTATATTTCTTGTTCTTTTGAACCAGTTTATTGCATCATAGCACCATCTGCTGGATTGCACAAAAGCCAGCGGTTTATGTTAGTTGTCGGGGTGGTTTTTTTGTGTGTTTTGCTCTAAATCATTGTGATAATTCGTATGTGAAATATTTGCTAAGAAAAAAAGTATTTAGCACTGAATTCTAACGTTATGTTTCCTTCTTGTCCTCTCATGGCGTCTATGAGGTGCCATATTGGGCCATTCTGCGGAGCTTGAGGTCAAAAAAATTAATCTGAATGCAAAGACTGATGTTAAAAGCAATATATACAGAAATTAATTTCCATGTGAAGTTGTATTCGAGCCCTTTGAGAAGGGGATCTGATATTTCAAAGTGCTGCTCTCACAGTATGTTGTCAAAATGAAGCTCTTAGATAATCATAAATATGCACTGAAAAGACAAGCAAACATTTTTTTTTATAAAAAAGTTGTCTCTGCCACAGAAGGACTTGTAGCCTGGAATCACAGTGGATGTGGGCTATTACAGCACACATTGTGTGGCTGTACAATGCACTGTGTGAAACTGGCCTAGGAAGCACCATTTCCCCACCAGTGCTCCCCATCCCTGCCTGCTGTCTTTGTCTGACATCTGCTAACACAACTAGGGGAACAGTGTAAACCACACCATTGCCATGGCTTACAGCTGAAAGCTGTCCTAGGAACGTGTGTGTGTGTGGCAGGGTGTTCAGTCTCCATCATTTCAGTAAGTCTGGCTCCACACACATTTATATTCATGTCACTGATAATTTCTTAAAGCAGCTTTGTTGCCAAAGTGTGTTGTATGGCGAGACCCTTAGAAGTCTCAACAGTACACTGTAGAAATCGTTGTGTTAGAACCATATGCTTATAATTAATTCATTCCACCTGCTTGCATCCAATATTTGTGTTCATGTTTGAAAAATATTCCAATGAGTCTCCTTGTTGGCAAGAATGACGATGACAGTAATCTGCTTAAGATAAAGAAAGGGGGAAAACTGGCATGGCTTCTTATGGAAAAATAAAATAAGTTTGTCTGTTCTGACACTTTTCTAAATATCTAGTTTGCCTTAAAAACTATAAAGAGCAGTAGGCTTTGAGTTCTACATTTTCACTTCCCCTTCAGTTTTCGGAAAATTAATTTACCACCTAAAATAACTCACCATAACAAAATATTAAATATGCTTGTTTGCCAACATCATAAGTAGACTGTTGCCTATTAGCACAGTAAATTAAATACATTACCCAATTTCATATTTAATTTTCGTCCACATATCTTGTTACATCACAACCTGTACCAAGAACGCCTAAAGCTGAAGGTTTACTCCTCTTAACAGACTGAGCAGACTGAGAGCACAGCTGGTCATCTTACAGTGCGTCTACATCACATATGTTCCTGATCTTAATGTCACTGGTTAAGAAATCCCTGCCTAATTCAACATGCACTATTTTTATCTCCATATATGTATGTGTACACAGAGAAAGCAAAGAAAGTGGAGTTTGGAAGTCTGTGAGAACTTCTGGATCTGCAAGCTGACAGCTGCTCTAGGAAACCAGCCTCAAAAAATTTGCATTACTTAATTTTGAAAGTGGATATTTTCAAACATTTCCAGTTTTCTCTAACTGGAAAAAATCACCTCTCTGACAGTCATCAGAAACTGGGCTTGAGACCACAAGAATTTGGCTGTAAAGCAGAATAGTTTCATAGCTATATGCAAGTGATACTGTTCTATAGGGAAAAATCAGAGTTGAAGATATTTTGTTACATGTCTTCCTCAATTACCCTGCTTTATGTTGTCCCCATCCCAAATCCTGCTGCCATGTCCTCTTTTTTCTGCACAGTACATTGTCTCCCCAGCTGTGTCAGCAGGATGGGTCTGAGAGTGACCTACCCTTACAAAATATGTCTGTCCTTTTTCCCTGAGAAGTGGCACAGGTTTCTTTCACAGGAATTCCTCAGGCACCCCATGTGTGCTGGGCCCAGCAGGCTCTCTCTGAAGGGTTTCTAAGAGCCAGGATGTAGGTGGTCAACTGCCTCATCCTGACATCCTTTATCAGGACAGAGAGCTGAGATGGAAAACTCCATCTCATCCCCATCGCTTTGGAGCCTCACACCTCAATCTTTATCATGCCCTTCAGCTGTAGCTAATTCTGCTGGATGAGTATTCCAGCTCTCACTGGTGGGGCAGAGTCATCACACCTCGGTTTAGTAAGTTTGCTGAGTCTGTTTTGTCACTGTGGGAAAAGCAAGCGTGTGGCGGTGCAGGACAGGGAAGGGAGCACAGGCTCAAACCATGCAGAGAGCGTTTCCAGCTAAATTAGCAGGAGGGTCATTGTGTTCCCTGGCAGGCAGCAAGGAGCCTCAGTGCCACTGACCTCATGCACTCTCTTAGCTAGGGAGAGGGATGAGAACAGCTCATCCGTGCGTCCCTCTCAGGAGATGGCCTCAATTCATAGGCAAGACTCCTGCACCTTCTCTAAGTACCAGTGACAGTGCTTTCCTATGATATTTTTTCTGAATTAAAAATCAATCCTAACTCTTTCCAACACTGCAAAAATTAAATCCTAATTGCTACTTAGAATTTCCCTGGAATGGTCTTGAAATTTTTAATTTAATTGTACAGTACTTTTAACGGATTTTGTACTGTCACTTAACTGCCTAATTACTGGGTTTTATTGCTTAATTTTCCCCATCTTCCTCTCCACACACATGCAAAAAACAAAAAAAATCATATTCATTGCTTGCTTTGGGTTCACAACAGAAACTCTTTTTGAGCACAATTTCCCCCTTGAAAATCAAGAAAATTTAGTCTGGATCCAGAAAGAATAAAATAAGTATGACAGACAATAGCTATTTATAAGTGCTCAGATGTCAGCTGCATCCAATCTCCCAAACTGACTGCCAGTGGTGCTAGAATTATTATTACTTTATTATGCCACCAATCTTTCCACTGTTTGTAGGAAGCAGGAAGAAGACATTATGTAGGAAATTATATAAGAAATGGGTTCATGGGGTAAGTACAGAATATTAGAATGCAGGCTATACTGAAGAACTTGGTTAGAGGATGGATTGTATAGGTTCAGATCATTCTGCCTAATGCAGAAGAACTGCAGGTGTTACTGGTAATGGGCAGTACTTATGTAGCAGGGAAGTTATTTTAATTCTTAGTTCAAGATAAACGATTGTAACTAAAATGGCATTAGGAAAGCTATTACCATAAGGTATAACCAGTTTTACTCTACATAAAAAGGAAATAAACCCAAAAGTCTATGGGACAGTAGGTATACTTCGAAAGGTGGAAAAAGTTTATCAAGCAGCTGGCTTGTTGATTGTCTTTTAATTATCCCCTGTAGGACACAAGTACATAGAAAGAAAGCTATAACCATATACCTGCTACAGAAGATTAATAAAATTCAGCATGTCTATTGAATGATTTAGCAACACGTGGAACAGGCAAACTTATCATGGATTGTTTGTCAGGTTTCTCAGACTCAGGTCCCAAGTCACACATCAGGGATGTATTTTACTCGCAGTGATACCTTAGGTTTTAGCTTTTATATTTTTCAGATCCTGTATTGCCTAGTATGAAACTCCATATAGCCTGTTAGCTACTGTTCTCCCATTCTGGTTAGACGCAACAAACCCTCTCTGGGCCTGAACTCAAGGACACCTTTTTGTCCCAGGCCTTGAAATATGTACATTTAGCCTCTGGACAGGGGGATCAAACTTGGGGTAATTACATCACTACTTGAAATTATAATTGGAGAATTAACCCCGATATGCAAATGAACCAAACTTACAAAAGTGTGAAAAACGTGTGACCCAGTGTCCATCTTGGGTGGAGCCCCTTGGAGGCTTTTGACTGCCCAGGATGTACCTTTGAAGGCCCTTCAAATAAATACATGCTTTTATTCTCTTAATCTTGTCTAGCCTCTGTTTTCAGGTAGCCACTTCAAGGCATCAACAGCCCCACACCCTCTGCATCATCTATCAAACTATGTATTCTCATCTTGTGTAGGTATGTGTAGTCATATATCTTCTTGTGTAGTCAGTCCAAGAGGAGAGAATTCAAAACTCAAGGTGAAGTTTATGTTACACACCCCCTGTAAGTACCTTTGGAAACAGGAAAAGGAGCCTCTCTTGCTCACTGTGTATGGACATAGTAAAGTTTGCCATCCTGCAATCTCTTCAGGATCTTATGTCTGAGTGCCTCTATGTGCCCTGAAATTTCTCTTTATAAGCAGCCACTGAACCTGGTGAGAGCATCTCTGCATGTATTTCTGCCATATGTATGTTACCAAGAAAATTGTTCTGGTAGCTGGAGTAGACAGTTCAATTTTCCATTCTCTGAAGTTAACTCCCTCAGACTTTTTCAGAACATAAGCACAGCCATTCTCAGGGCTTATATTCCAAGTTTACAGTCTAACTCTTTGGGGACAAATGTTAGAGGTAACTTACTGAATGCATAAGGACAAGCTATGCAGTTTATTTTTGTACAAAATAAATCTTCACTCAGGTGAAGCAGGTGTTTATGCAGCAGTAAATAAAATAATGAAGCCCTACCTGTGTTAATACTGCTGCTCAGGGTCCTTGTATTTAGATCCAGGATCATTCCGTAGTCCTTCTGATCACCAAGGTTTTCTTTGCAGTCCATCTTAGCATAATTCTTCCTCTGTCCCTCCTTAGCTCTTTGGGAAGTTAAATATCATATCTTCTCTGAGTTAGTAATTTTCTTTCTGGTTTCAATGGGATGGTTCCAGGCTTGCCTGTTTTTGCACAATATCTGGAAATTATCTGACCTCAGTCCCCAGCAAAAATCCAAAGGACAGGAGAAACTGGTTCTTGGTCCTCACCTGTTTGTCCTAGGGTTCTTCCACTAGGCTTTGTTGAAGCCTCAGACCTGACTCTGCTCCTGGTGTGCCAGGAATGCACTGTATCTTCAGCAGCTAAAACCTTGTTGCTGTTGCAGTAGTCCATCACTCAGCCACTTAATATCTGCAGGAATCTGTTATGTGGATGGAGATGTATTCCACAACTCATTTCAACCCGCTGACATTTTCATCCCCGTTGAAGTCTGAGAAAATATTACAGAACAGGATGTCTTAAATTGTCCACAGGATTATGTAAGATGAGTCATTATCTAACTCTGAATGGGAAAGGAAAAATGAATTCTTGACTTATTTCACAATAGATGATGTCCTGAAAGGGGAAGAATTTTGTGATGTTAGAAGATTTTACTTTAAAGACATGAATTCTTTACATATAGGATTTATTTAAATAGAGCATGAAATAGCTTATTTTTACACTAAGTTTTCTAATCTGAAATCCAGTTTTTATTCACCAATTTTTTTAAATGTTTTTGAGTAAATGGCCTAAAATCCATGACATTTTTACTACTTTTGCTAGGATGTTGAAATGTCCAGTCTCATAGCTTGGCACATTATTTTGCCTTTATACTTTCCTTGGAGTATTCTCTGTTTCAGGATAATATCGAGTTAAAATAATTTCCAATACTTCCTTTCCAATCACAGTGTCTGTGAAGACACTTGTGCCATAAATGCAGTCTTGTTTCTTTTTTTATTACCAGATATTTGCTACACATGAAAGTACTTTTGTATTGCTAACACAAAGACAGCACTACTTTAAGAGCAAGGCAGGGGGAGCAAGTTAACTACAAAAGTGTTTTTTTTCACACATGAAAGTAACAATAATGAAAATAAAAGAGGGTCAAGTTAAGGGCTATTAAAAAATCAGAGCTCAAAGGATTATAGAAGTGTCCACTCTTTACAGAAAAGGCATTTTAAGGTGCTTTGTTCTGAGGCTGACAAATTTTCATAGCCCTGAACTTGTTTCGTGATTTAAGTGCATTTTTGGCTAGAATTGGGCCCAATTTCAACAAGGATTTAACATATCGTTAACTCCATCTTGAGTTAGCAAAGCATTCAAGGGCATGCTTAAGCTTTTTTGAATCCAGACTATCACATACACTATGGATATTGTTACATTTCCAGGCATTAATGTTTTGGAAGTGGTACCAAGTTCACTTTGCTATAATGGGAATAAATGGGCCCCATCCTGTTCATTGTGATCATTATGAAAATGTCACTTGATTTTCATGGGAGGAGTGCTGTGGATTAGAGTTGTTTATAACATATGTGATTATATGACAGCTAAAATTTACAATGTACAGTTTTGATCCCACTGCCACTTTTGATGCTTTCTGCCTGTGTAGAAAAGCCATAGACTCAATACATAGAACTGAAAGCATTTGCCTGTCATCCAGGCTATTCTTTCTTTTCATTGCACAAAATTTTTCTCAGGTATTTCCCAACAGGGTAGCAGATTTCAAACAAAGATACTGATACACAGAACTGTAACCTGCTTTCCTTTTCTTCACAAAAATCCATTAGGAAAACTGTTTGTTGCCCTCCTCAAAAGATGGTTATATATAGAGGAGTGCATATGTGTGGCAGGATTTCATGATGTAAGAGGTTTCCTTGGTGTGTTCTTATTCCAGAAAGAAATGTATTTTTACACTTCATTATCTTTATAAATCAAAGTGTAAAATGGCAGTGAGGTTCTCTACAATGATCCAGAAAGTAGGAATAGTGGTGAAATATAGCCAAACACATACTCCTTGGGAGCAGGAGAACAGGAAAAATCTAGTTTGATGCAAGACTTTCTCATGTGGATTATCTCAGGTGTAACAGCGTGACTGAACCCATATTGCAACATTTTCCTTCAGCAGAAGGGACTAGAGGGATCTTCTCTTTATCTAAATGTTTATGTTCGCAATATTCTTAATGAAAGAATATCTTGGAGAGCTTTACCACTCTGTCTCATTTGGTTTTAATTAAGCAACACAATATGAAGTTCTGAGAAGGGAAATGACAGGCATAGAGCTTATAAAACCAAGATTACAAAACTGTAAGACCAAGATAATTTTCTGCTAAGGATTTAAGTATTTAAGACACTGCATAGAATATGAAAACAGTAGGCTTCACTGAAATATTTGTGGTAAAAGATAAACAGCAATACAGAAAACACCATTTTTATGCAGCTACTGAGTGCAAACAAAATGGTGTTGGTTAATTAACATGTGGTGCATCCCACACAACAGCATATCCACTTGAAATGCTGTTTATTTAAACTTTTCCAACCTGTGTCATTCCCAACACAATTTTTATTTTCCTGAACCATGCTTGGACATGAATGCTCTGAATTAGGAGATAACAGGTGCACACACACACTCATACACGTGTGCACATACCTATAAAAATTGTAACAGGAAATTAATTCCTCTCTCTTGTTCGATGGCAGAGGGTCGCACTTTGTGACTGTCTATTCTGGTGGTAAAGATTAAAATACACCACAAATTTGCCAGCCTAGATGCTTTTCAGAACCCTTTGTGCCTTAGGGAAGGACATGGTTTAGGGAAGAACTACAGAGGCAGATTCAGGTTCTCTTCTGTCTCCCACCTACTCTGGATTGCCTAGGAGTATGTCACTATTAATGAAGCAAAAAACACATTTGTATGGTTTTATGGGCATATTATACATAACTTTGCCAGTTTTCATAAAAAAGAAAAGCCATTTGTTTAAAGCATCAGAGCAAATAAACATGATAAAATGTCAAACTAAATCAAATCGCAATTCCTTGCATGGCAGAAAAATAATATACTACCAGCAAAACTTCCCTGAATAAAAGCATACTGTACAGTCTCATACACATGCAAAACTGGTTAAATATAAAAATAATGACAAATGCCGTTGCAAATGTCTAATGTGTTTTACAGCTGGCAATATCCTTTCATGTGTCATACTAACTACTTGAAACTACAGAAAAAAGTACTGAATAAGACATTGAGATCAAGCAGTGATAACTTGTGGCTAACAGGAAAGAGCTAGGTCTGAAGTTTGTGCAATGAAAGTTTTCAGTTTGTTTCATTCAAATATCAGGACTTGAATCACCCGAACTCTCATATCATGTCAGATTTCCCAGAAATGCTTGATGTCAAATTCTATGTTATTAATTTTTATAAATTTTCTCATGGGAAGGATCATGTTTCATATGCTTCTGGAAATAAAACTGTAATGAAAGAAGCTCTATAGGCCTTCCCTAATGTTTGCAGTTTTCAAAAAAATTGTGAATTAAAGCTAAATAAATGGATTATTTTATACTTTGCCAAAACATTTGCTGAGTGTTGTTAGAATCATACTGTTTCCTGATCTCCTGAGAGCTGAGAGATCTTAGAATGAGAGAGAAAAATAATTGTCTCAGAACCACTGAAGACAGAATTGCATTTCCTTTAGTTTCCAGGAAGATGTCCTGAGCAATAGTAAAACACAAACCCCCACAGTACCAATCGAAATCATAATTTCCAGAATGAGTCCTAAAATATCTGCATGAAAGTGGATAGTCTGAAGAGCACTCGGGCTACACAAAACCAAAGCTGCAGCTGCTGCTATGATTAAGAGCATTGAGGCAGCCAATGTTTCCCCCAAACCACTGAGTCCCAAACTTTGTCCTCTCAGTTTTTGCTATATTTTTCCTCCTTGACCTGGACTAGAATTGCAACCCAAGGTAGGATGCCATCAAGAAAATGTTTTTATTCGGGCAATAAATGCCAACTTGCTCTCTATTTCTATCACTTTTTCATATTGCTGGGAAGATCACAACCATGGCTCATTTTTTTTGATGACACAAACCTGCTCCATGAACAATTCCACTAAAATTTCATTTCTCATATACAGTGTGTCTTTAAAGAGTCTACAATGTTTTAAATATATGTTATATAGTCAATACATTAAAATGTGCTTTATATAACTATATTAAAACTAGGTCCATGATTTCAGCCAATTAATCGTGATGCTTTGAAGTGTACATTTTGGCTGAAAGATATTGTTTCTGAAGTTATGATAAAATTCCAAAAATATTTTTGGGAAAAAAGAAAGAAAAATAACTTTTTTTTGAGAACTTGGTGTAAAACTGTATTTTGAAAACTATGTTTTTCTTTGAAATATATATAAGATGGCTCTTCAGAGAGATGTGAAAACTCAGACAAAAAGGAGTATTTTATTTCAGATAGAATGGAAACTGATTGTTTGATATAAGCTTGTTAGAGGTGGGAGTATGGAATAATGACATATTTTGTTTCAAATTTAACAGTTGTGGGGTTTTCATATTTAAGATCAGTTGGGCTTTTGAAAACAAATTATTTTCATAGCTCTGCATGAAGTATATATCTTTTATTTGCCCACTGTGCAGTCAGTATTAGCATTGATTATTAATTAATATTTAATGGACATATTATTCATTTTAATGTTGTTGATAAACATATTTAATTTTATGTTGGCATTTCTTGTTTCCTTTTTCTTATTCAGTTGAATGATAGGCCACATTTGTGAATTAGGTTGCTTTTTGTGAGGGTACCACATTCAGAATCACTTTGAACATGGAACTTTATATCTTGATTCTAGAGTGGAAGCTGTTTAAACATTAATGTTGCTCAACTCTATATCACAGCTTTAATACAAATATAGCCTATAATAAGCCTGGAGAAAATACAGTCATCGGATATTGGTAAGCAATAAGCATGTATTTAAAAATATTCGCCTTGAGTCCTCTGCACAGTTTCGAGCACCACAGTACAAGGATATGAAGTTATTAGGGAGCGTCCAGAGGAGGACTGTGAAGGTAGTGAAGTGTCTAGTGGAGAAGCCATATGAGGAGTGGATGGAATTACTTGGTTTGTTCTGCCTGGAGGAGACTGTGGGTAGACCTCATTGCAAGTTTCAACATCCTCATGAAGGGAAGCAGGGTAGCGGACACTGATGTCTTCTCTCTGGTGACAGTGACAGGACCTGAGGGAATGGCCTGAAGCTGTATCAGGGGAGGTTTAAGTTAGAAAAAAGGAAAAGGTCCTTCACCCAGGGGGGGATTTGGTGCTGGAACAGGCTCCCTTGGGAAGTGGTCACAGCACCAAGCCTGACAAGAGTTCAAGAAGCATGTGGACAATGCTCTCAGGCACATGGTGTGACTCTTGAAGTTATTCTGTGAAGAGCCAGGAGCTGGACTCAATGATCCTTGTGAATCATAGAATCATAGAATATCCTAAGCTAGAACTCAATAACATCCCTTCCAACTCTGGATGTTCTATGATTTGATGATTTTATGATATATCTTGTGATCAGCCAGCTCAGATACTCTTGAATTTAGGAAATGTTCCTGTGTGGATCCAAACTTGCACAGCACAGCCTTTTCACATGCTGTTTAAAAGCATCTGCAGACAGAAAAAGCTTAACTATTTTTTTTTGCTACACTGAATGTCAGCACTGGCTGGTAGAT
Source organism: Coloeus monedula (assembly GCF_965178545.1). NCBI lineage: Eukaryota > Metazoa > Chordata > Aves > Passeriformes > Corvidae > Coloeus > Coloeus monedula. The sequence continues at coordinate 67,764,933 of NC_138782.1, forward strand.
GTTGTTCAGTCTCTATCTGTGGCAGGCTGCCATGCTCCTTCTGTGTGGGGGTGTTAAAGCACATTCTTGCAGCACAGAAAGTGTTACAGAAACTACCATTAATAAATTGTAAATCCCAGCCGTAGATTGCTAGAGGGTGCAGAGTTTGGGTGGATGAAGCTTTTCAGCTTCAGGTTCCAGATCCTGTTCTGCTCCAGTGAGCAGTCCTTTCCTCCACACTCCTGTAAAAGAGGCCAGGATCCTCTTCCTTTCCCCGTGCCTGTAGAGAAGCAGTGGTTGGGCTAGATGCTCTGCTTATTCTCCCATCTCTCCAATGAAGAAAGACAAGGACCACAGGTGTCCTGTGGCACATATAGTTGGGTTGCAGACCTCCACTGAAACCACCCTGAAGCAAAACTGCAGCTATTTTAACCTACACTGTTTCTATGGTTTCCTTTTAGCTCCTCATTATAAAAGACAAATCCTTTGCTTTCCCTTATTAACAGCTACTCTGACCCTGTTTATCTTGTGTGAAAGCCACTGAAGAGACTGATTGCAACTACAAAGGCTTTATTTTGACATGCTGGAAAGCAGAGAACTGAGAGTCCATAGGAATGTATCATATCACATGTGGCTAAGAGTAATATGAAAAATGATTGTCCAAGGAAATCAAACAAAGCATTACAAGAAAATAAATGTATATTTTACTTTTTTTTTAATTTTTCAGAACCACAGATAAAATAAAAAATAATGGAATCTGGCAAATATTCTGCCCTTTTTATCTTACTTTTAAGCTATCTTAATATTTTAAATTAATTCATGTCTGAAGTCAATATTTGATTTTTTTTGTTTGTTTTTTTGTGTTTACAGCCAAAACTATAAAGAAAGAATCAAAAGTACATGGTAAGTCCTGCAAAAAACTGTAAGTTTTAGAGTCTCATTTATCTGATTTGATTCTCAGTTGAGACAGGTTAGGTAGAGGGATAAAAAAAATAAAGCCATGAATATAATTTTGCTGGTTTAATTAAAGTTACTTAAGCACTTGAATAGATGTGGAGCAACCATTCGGTCTTCTGGAACTGAGATCTAATAAAATGTTGAGAAGAACAAGAGGGTGAGAATTCTGTATTTCAGCTTTTAAAAGGTTTGTCTTTTCAAAGAAAGTTATGGTAAATGGATGGAGAAGCAAACACAAAATGCAAGGTTCAGAGTGTGGAGGGTAGGGAAAAAAAGTAGGCTATTTAATTTTTTTTTTATGCCAAGCACCCATGCATTTTATTGTTGTAGCAAGGCGCTCTTATTCTTGAGTGGTATCCACTTCTCCAGTTTATCCAAATTTGGGAAAGTATAAAGATTTTCTCCTTTTACAGCCAAGCTTGATGACTCATTCATCAGATGACTCTGTTTTCTTGGATAGGAATTCAGAGCAAGAAATACCTACAGTAGATAGTCATTTTATAGAAAAATGAATCTGTCCTTTTCTATAGCATAAAAGCCTGTCACAGTGCTTCAGAGTGAATGTGTGAATCATGAAAAAAAGAGAAATGTAGTAGTTCAATTAATTTGCAGTTAGCTAATGCAATTATGAAGAGTAGTAAAGAAATTAAGAAAGATTAATTAAGAGAAAACTTATATTAAGGAAGACTTTTGATACTGGATCCTCCTCTGCATCAATACTAGAAGCTTCAATAAACTCAAAAAAAAAAAAAAAAAAAAAAAAAAAAAAAAAAGAGAAAAAATTCCTAGCTTCTGAAAATCACTGAAATTTTTAAAGGAATATTTCTATAGTACCTTCCACCTATGTTTAATATATGCCCATTCTGGAACCTATTTTACTCCTTTTCTCATCCTCATACTAGAAAATAGCAGGGCTACTGAAGGTCCTTATACAATTTATCTATTGACCTTGCTCTCCACTGCTTTTAATCTGCAAGTTAATTACTTGTCTGCCATGAGACTATCTAAACAAGCAACATATGTGTGTGTCAGTTTTTCTCTACATAAAAAATGAACTGCTCTGCATAGATAGGTAGCATATTTACCAAAGGAGGAGGTGTTAGGATTAATTTTAATTTCTTTAGACATTCATGCGATTTATTTCTGTGAATGTTTTCTTTTCTTTTACAGCATCTGTGGAAACTCCAAAGTCAAAAGGTGAGTAATTTGATTTGTTTTTAAAACTGAAATGGAAGAACGCTGCTGTTAACTTTACTGTAATGAAAAAAAGCTTCTTGTGAAAAAAGCTTTTAACAGGTATGACTTATTTAAAACAAACAGCCTTTTCAATTATAACGGCTTCTTCCTTGCAGCATCTCAAAGCAGGTGTCTTTCCCTCAAATTTTTCATAGACTAACTGTAATTCCCCAACCATATGAAATTCAGTTTCTACCCCTAGCTCAAGCCATAAGGCTTGTGTGACAGTCAGAAAGGAGAAGTAGCCAATCTTCTACAGAGACATGACACAAAGTAATTATCTTTTTGCCAGTCTAACTGCTGCACAAACCCAGTGATTGAACAGGTTTTCTTTAAGGAGTCGAGGGAATTTTGCAGGGAGGTTCAGTGAAACAGATTTTGCCTACCTTTCATCCATGAACTGTCCATGGCAAAAGGCAGGAAGTGTGAGAGCATCAATGTTTGCTCCAAAGTTTTCTCCTTTCCACAAGGCACAGGGAATTTGGACTGGTGAGAAACATCAAGGACATGAATTCAAGCTGAGCAAATAAAGCAAATATTTAATTGTTTCCCATCAGTGTCTGGTTTTTACATAGGCACAATGTAAGATACTAGCTCCAAATTACTTTCAAGAGCATTACAGATTTCAGTTGTAGCCTAAAAAAAATGGAAAACAGAATGTCAAGTTACACACTGCCCTTCACTCTCAGACCATGACTATTCATGTCAATGGCCACCATACTTTTGTAAGCACTCCCTTTCAGGCAAATGGGAAAAAAAATCTGGGAAGTTCAGTTAATTAAGGATAAATAGAAACTGTGGGTTTCCATTATACGGTACAGGAATATTTCTGTTGTCAAAAGAGCAGTTTCACAACTGAAGGTTTTGGCCTCAGCTATTTTAGTTTTACCATAGGATCAACCTAATATTGAACCTGAAATTGCCCCCCCCCCGTATGTAAGTAAATGACATCTTTGTTTTATTCTTCATTAAGTAAAAATGAGCTTATTTTAGCCCTGGGGTAATTGTTGATATCTTAAAAATTTCTTGTTAGCAAAACATCTAAATTTAACTTTATGTTGGTAATTTTGAAACTCAAACATCACCTGTACTCCAGGGGAAAAGTCATATTTATATTAAAATGTTACAGCTGTTCCTTTTGCCACTTAGTAAGAATCACAAAGGAATGCTGTTACTGTCTTCTATATTTTTTTTTGACATAGACAAATTCTAGTAGTGCTTAATAGTAGTAGTTTAGCAGTGTTTAACCTTTCACTAAGTCTGAAGAAAATAATTGCTTTTAAACCCATATTTGTTTGTTCTACATTGTTACTATATATTTGTTTATTTTCTCATTTTTAAAATTTTTGATGCATATTCATGGCAGGCAAACAATTTTGTTCTGAAAAAAAACCAAGGCTTTTGAGGAAAGTCTCTTCTTTGGTAATTAAAAAATATTAATCTGCTGGCATAGAAGGAGGTCTGGGCCATTCCCACTAGCCTGTACTTCTTATGTGCTACCAAACTCACATGGAGCTTTCTTGCATTTTCTCACAAGCCACTACAGCATGAAAATTTTTTTTTCTCCATACAACAGAACGTTCCTAAACCATGACATACACTTCTTAGGTTAATGATTTCTTAATGTTTTTGATGTCACAATGAGGAGCTTCTGACCTCAGGGTTCAATGAGTGAAATGTTTTTTGTTTCCAGTGAGAATGATTTCTTTCATTCTTCCATCACACTGAGCAAATATCTCAAAATAGCTTTAAAATCAGTGACATTTTAGAATGCATATTTCTGATGTGGATGCTAGTTATGCAACCTGACTCTTTTGGGATAAAAATATTCTGACAAATTTGATTGTAGCCTACAACTATTGAGACTGCAGAAATATTTGACTGATGAATTGCTCTCCTGGCCACTTTCAACATAAACCAATATCTGCTGAATTGTCTCTCATTTGATTCCTAAGAGCTTATGATGGAATCAGAGAAACAATTATAAAATAAATTGCACATTTGGTCTACATTATGCCAAGCTGTCAAGAATTTTCCTGAGAAATGACAAAATATATGTGGGAGTATGACTTCATTTATTTAATCTATTTTTTGAAAGTATATTTAACTGAAAATATGAATCAGGAATCCACAGGTTTTTATACATGATTTTACTTCATGTGTATTTATTTTATTTTGTATTGTTTCATGCAGGTGTTTTTGTGGGTTTGGTTTGGGAAAGGGGGCTTGTATTTTCTTTTATTTTTTTTTTTTAATGCCTGCCATTCTGCAGAGGAGAAAATTATAATACATTACAACACTGATGTTACTTAAGTCACTTGGATGACAGATGAGCTTTTCAAATAGGGAATACCTGGAACGGGACCATTTTTCACAAAGAGATCATCTTTCAGGCTGCCATTCAGAAGCGGTAAGACCTTTGAAAATGCCCAATGACATCTTGACCTGCTCAGAAAACTTCTCTCTGTTCTGATAGAAACAGAGACAACCAAACCTTCTGAGCCTTATTCCAAACACTGACTCTAGGTGGATGGGCTTCCTATTCCTACAGACTTTCAAAGTGACAACTATTACCTTGATGATAAAAGACCTTCAGCATCACCAAAGTAACTCATGCCTCACTTCTGAAAAAGCAAAGGGAATAATGGACTGTCCCGTTTGTCCTTGCAGATACTGGTCTGCCATGTCTAGCTGATGTTACTTGGCAGTTTCCAAAAGTTACTGAAGCTCTGTTCTGTCTCAGCAACTTCTCCTTTACAAGCACTCACTCATGGAACTGTTGTATCATTACTGAATGCACTGATAGCCAGAGCACTGTTAGTAGTAATGGCTGTTATAGCAGCCTTGACGTTCCTCGAGGATGGATGATTCCTTCATGATAACCACACTTGTGGTCTACCACCACCACAAAAATTTGATGAATAAACACCTGATTTTCTCAGGAAGCAGTATTGTTCTTCTAGCCTGCAGTTCAGTATCTAGAAAAAATACTTTTATTCCATTAGTATTCTGGTTTTCAGAAGTTTTACAAACCAAAACTGCTTTCATTTTAGCTAAAAAGGAAAAGTATTCTTTGGAGAAAACAATAGTTCTCAATAACTCATTTAACTCTTGTCATAGCTGTTTTTTGCAGCTTTAGATGCTAAAAATGTATTTTGGAATGCATATGGGACCGGTTTCTGGTTCCCCTTTTCATATATTTATTTCCATATTAGAATCAGCTTATTCTTCAAGATATTGCCCACTTCAGTAAGCATTTTAGAAGCACCGTGATACTGATTTGCTCAGTGGCAGGGCTCTGTGCTCAGATTAATCTTGGCTTTCTGTGTCTAGCTCATGGTTAGTATAAGTAGTACAGCTGATCTGGGCCCAGGTAACATGGACGTTAATAGCAGAGGTCTACAATAAATATTAAGGGTCTTTGACCCTCTTTCACTTTCTCTGTGTCCATGAACACTGACAAAAAATTAGGTACTTGGATAGAAATGGAAAATTCACTTTTTTCTTTGAGGATCAAATCAGACATCCTTTCAGCCTAGACTTGACTTTCAGGAAAATTGAAGATTATGTTCAATAAAATAAGTTCCCTGAGGTAACTGAAGTGCAGAAGTGCCATATTTCACTGTTTACATGGAGCTCACTCAAAAACACCTGCTCACATCACAAGGGAGTGATTGATGCCTGTGAGTGGGTTCATCCCACTCAATGTGAAGCAGTTCATCTACCCATGCCTGACATTTCACTGAATCTCAGATTCAGGGAATCTGGGAACAGAAGATCATTCCTTTGGCCCCCAGCCCACCAGCAGACATTGCAGACGGGCCATAGTTTATTAACTGAGCTGATCTGCTTGAGCCATTGTGCCCAGTAGCTTCAGAATGCTCTTGAAGGGATGTCCTGGTGCTGCCCCTGGGGCCAGACTTGCAGTCCAGGCAGCAGGGAAGCACTGAGCACACATGGAGGCAACTTCATAGGTCCTTTGAATTCCCTGACCTTCTCAGCATAAATAATGATAACAGAACATGGCCCTCAGAATTTACTTTGTCTCTAAAAGCCAAACTCTTCATTTTCAACTGTGATTTGTTGTAATAAAATGACATGTTGAAATAACAAGCTGGGAGGTTGTTATATGTGCTAATGACCCTGAAGAGCTGCAAAGGCATTTTCTATAAACATCAGATGTAAATTAATTTTCACTGTCCACTTTACATCCTGCCACTTATGCTGATTGTTCTTTACACTACTTTCAAACTAGACAATGACAGGGAAGCTGATTTTCTTAATGACACATTTTTCGTCTCAAACACTGTAACAGGATAGCCTTTTAAATTAAAGCAAAGCTTCTTATTTAGCCTAATACTTATAAGATGTGGCTACAAAAACTTGGCTTCACAGAAGTGAAGTGTTGGAAGTGTCATTTACAGCTAAACATGTATGTTTATAGATTTAAAAGTTTTAACCTCAAATAATTCAATTAGATAAGAAATATACAGGTTGTCCTAAAGATATAATCTTGTACACCACCAATCCTGCAGAGTAGATTGTCATAAACTATAAAAGATACCCATATTTATGTGAGAAAATCTAATAGTACCTCTTCCTGCACCACCTCTTCCTAGATAATTTAATCCTTAATGTGGAGCCTTGAACAAATGATCTCCATCCCTTGTCTCCCAAGATGTGTAAATGAATTTAGGAGCTGTGGTTGCAAATTTTGTGAATAAGTAATTGGATATGTCCATGCATCCTGACCTGGGCTGTTACAGCTGCCTCCCCTGGTGTCAGTAAAGTTTAAGCGGCCCTGCTGCACAAGTGGTGCAATTCACACTTCTCGCTTGACCGCAGAAATCTCACTATTCAGAAGGACTGAGTTAGATGTCCTAACATACAGTCCATCTGTGGCCTGCTACCCTCACTGAGAATGACCACATGCTTAAAACTGAGAGTATGGGGCAAGGTTTTGCTGTGTAAGGGGGGCAGAGTGGAGGTTTCTGCTGGTGCAAACAGAAAACCATGCTTGCTTGGGTAACCCTCAGATGACTGGGCAAGGTAAAGTCCTGCTTGCTTTGCTCTCTTCCCCCCTACAAAATATGGGAAGCAGTTTAACCCCTCTTTCACCTGACACCTCAGAATCATTGAATGGTTTGGGTTAGAAGGGACCTGAAGATCATCAAGTTCCAAGCCCCCTGCACTGGGCAGCCCCACCTTCTGCTAGACCAGATCTACTATTTATTTTCTGAAAGAAAAAAAACACTCTTTTTTCAGACAAATAAAAAATATCTATTATGTATTCTTATCTTGGTGGGGGGGGAAATCTCATGGTTGCAAATTTGAAATCTTTTGACTCAAAATAATATGTAAGCACTTAAGAAGAGCTTTTTCTGATGTAAAAACACTTCTGACTAGAAGTCTTACTTAAACCTTATCTTTTACTTGCAGCAGGACTTGAAAAAAAAGAAGGAAAAGCAAAGAAGGCAGCAGTGCAAGGTAAAAAGAAAACAAAACATGTTGGTGTTATCTCTCTTAAAAGACAATGGCACAGAAAAAAATAACCTCAGATTCAGAGAGCCAGATGACAGCAATCTTTAAATCCATTCATTCACCAGTATTTTTTCAGAGCTTTGCTGTATTTGTCAGAGCAACAGGGAATTTCCATTTTAAAACTGGCTTTGTCCCACTTCCACAAAACTGCCACCCCGACAAAAAGCTTCAGGTAGACAGCTGCCCACTTCAGCTGAAATGTTCTATGCTGGAACTTTGTGTCCTGCCCCCCTCGCCTGGACAAGAGTCAGCCTTTGCTACTCAGTCTGAGAGTAACCTGCAATCAGGAAAAGGGGCAGAGGCTCCCTGAAGTCAGCTGAGATGCCCTTCTTGTCCCAGATGAAACCTCAGCCCCATGAAGAGTCACAAAGGTCCACTGCAGAGAAACTCAAAACCCTTTGATACCAGGCCTTGTTGAAATTTTTCGCAAAAAGTTTAGGATTGGTATGGATAATGCATGAGTGGGAATGTCTGAGTGGGAATGTCTGAGTGGGAAGACCAGAAGAAAGACTGCAAGAGCCACATGTTGATGGCACATAGTTCAGAGGGACACTAAGTCTACATCCAGTATCCCAAGACAACCAGAGCAGAAATACCAAAGCACAATCTACACCAAGGTAAAAACAAAACTCAAGCCACTGTGGAAACATAAAAAGAGAAGGGTCGATGCCTTAAACCGTCTAAAGATGTGTCTTTTCCTATTAAATACATTTAGATTTCTCCTTCCTCTTCTTGTTCTTGTTCTTCTTCTTCTTGTTATTAACAACTTTAGCATTATATCCTGCATACTTGCTTCTTTTATACTTGTTAAAAGCAATCCATTCTTTTTTAGTTTAGTATGGTAGGAAGCAAAGTAAAAAAAGGGGTTCTAAATACCCAAAGTTTATCAGCTCAGGCTTTCTTTATATGATACACATCCTAGCAGCCTACCAAGGTGATTTTTGTATTTAGTCATGCTCAAATTGTCAGTTAGAGCCCTGATGATGAACTTGCCAGTAACCTTTAGAATAAGGTGTAAGATGTTTACTGAGGTAGCTTTGGTCAGTTGAGTTATTATCCCTTATTTTCTCGAGTTTCTCAGCTTCAGCTTTACTCAGCATTACTCAAGCCAGCACAAACACCCTGCAGCAGCTGTCAGCTGCTTGGTAGTTGTCATGGAAAACGTTATAATTAGGTGGGCCTTGGCCTAGATTTCAGTCATTGTTAGGCTGGGTATCTCCGCATAATTTTCCATTGCCACATAAGTGCTTCTCCAGACATCTGCGCTGCTTCCCCTCTGCTTGGCTGTCTCATACAGCAATGAGGTGTGTGGTTGCTGTAAGATCTGTCCTTTCTACAATGTACCACCATTAGATGGGATTTTATCTGCCAAACATTTTAACTGTGCCATAAAGAGCACAGACTGAGCAGTGCAAACTATGGTTTCACATGGTTGGCATGGAGCAGAGTTTTCTAAACCACAAGTTGTGATACCCAAGGAGCCCAAAAGGGGGGCAAACTGCTTCCCATGACAGCAGTCAGCAGCAGCAGCACTGTCCCCCCATGCCAACACTATCTAGTCTTTCCAAGTCAAAGGAATAAGAGAAACATGTAATGTCTGTCACAACTATTTCTGCAGCAACTTCCCAGCGCTGGCAGCTCAGTTCCTCCGATGCACAGAAGCGAGCACACACACTTTCACATAGCAATTGCCTCAGCTTCTCGTCCCTGCACCCTATATGTATGGAACTGCTGCGAACACATTGATCACTCAAAGACAAACAAGCCAAAAAAACTTTCAATATGCTTATTGAGTATTACCATGTACTTATATTACTCATAAAAGAGTACTTTGCATCAGGATGCATTTCAAAAAGTAGAGGGATTCAGTCCTGGTCAAAACTGGGATTTACAACCTAAGAAAAACAGTATGAGACTTGCAGGAAAATCTGAGGTGTTGGAGGCTGGATTTGCTTAGCAACCAGGACATAACTTCATTGTTTTAAACAAAAGTTTTAGTAATTATTGCAGCTTTGACCTCATATCCCTACATCTGGGCTGAAAGGTTGTAGAAACATCTTTTATTGTTGTAAAGCCAAATTACAGGTAACATTTTTAACTGTTAAAAGGTGAGGAAGAAGGCACATAGCTTTAACTCTTTGACCTCTTTGTTTGAAAAATGTCATGAGCAGATGCTGGATGGTTGCCAGGAAGTTAATGCCTGCTACTGAGAATTAATATTTAAAAGAGATTATAAAAAGGTGAAATTTCTTTCTGGTGGTATCCAAAAGTACTGAGAAAGGAGGCTTGCCATTGGTTAAAGAAGATCATATCAGACTAGGGGATTTCATGCTCTTTTTGCACATATGCAAGGGAATAGGTGGGAACCATGAACTTTATTCACATATCCTCTCCAGAAACAGTGGAGGTTCAAGATATATTTAGCACTTAGAGCCAATATGCATTTAAATAAATTTTCATTTGTTGATTGTATTAAAAATAATTTCCTATGTGAACACATATTCTAACATTTTTTTCTTTTCTCTTTTTACTTTTGTTTCCCTCCCCTTCTCTTTCTTCAGATAAACCAAAGATGAAACAAGGAAGTAAGCTAGAGTTTTACTCATTAAACTAATATCTTCCACAACAGTTTGGGTAACAATATTCTTAATAATGGAGGTGAACAACAGCTATAATTTCTTACAGGCAGGCTTCTGAAAATAAAGGCTTTAGGTCACGCATTATATGACTTATTTTGGCTGAAGCTCTGTCTTCAAGTGTCTTTGTTTTTTTGTAGACACTATTGCACTGAACATGAAATTTCTTGGGAATTTTTCATTATTCATAAGCACAGAAGAAAAAGGTTTTCAGTCTTCCCACTGAGTTTTATTTCTGTTCTCACAGTCTTCTGTGATTAACTTAATATTTAAAAATTGACATTGATTTCTTATTAGGACTACAAATAAGTCTGAATATGTCCACTGAATATGCCTCACAGATATCTGCAGTAAGTTGTGTATTTTCTCACTTTGAAAGTAAGTGACTGAAAAATAAATTGGTGAGTACAAAACATGAAGGTCAAAGCAGGAGAGCAGGAGTAGCTTCTGAACCAGATGTCTGAGGTGTAGTGAGTAATAGAAGAGACAGCTTTATTTGAATAAAATTGCATTTTTGACCTTGTTCAACAGATTTTTTTCCCAAGTCTTCTCCTTTAAAGGTTATATTGTATGGATGTATCTAGTATCACCTTTTTAGAAACATCACGTAGAAGGAGAAAAATAATGAAAGATTTATCTCTTGAGATCAGTCCCAACAGAAGACGACTTTCAATGTCAACCACAAATTAAGTTTTTCCACTTGATGGTTATTTCTACCATAAATAAAAATTATTATTTCTGGATTGTTTCAATTCAGATTCCCTAGGATCTCAATTTGTCTTAGTCAGAGACAAATACTAAACCATGAACAAGAAGCTTTATTGATATCATGATAAATTGGACATGGTCCATGCTTTTATAATGAAAGAGAAGTTGTGAACTGTGGGTCACTAAGGCAGTAAACAATTATCAGTAAAAACTACTCATTGTAGCTTATATAAGTTTCATATCTATCTCCTAAACACAACTTCCATCTCCTAAACACAAACTCTTCATCAAGAGTGTTGACTTCTTATTCTATGTGTAGAAACCAAAAGGGTCTTCTAACAGTTTTAATATCTTCTGGCTCTGAATTGCTGCCAAGTTTTTCAACAGAAAGAATTTTTTCTTCATGTGTGATGGAGAACCTAGTATTTTTAGCATTTCTCAGATGACAGTGTAAAACAGTTTAACCAGCAGTCAAATGGCTAAAATACTTGCTTAAAATGTAAGAAGTCAAAATCCAAGTCTCTGATCTTTTGAATAGACTGTTTTGGGACAGTCTTACCTGCCTTTTTATTTTTTTGGTGGAAAGATTTGGAGACCTTTCATCAGTCCAGAATAATGATTTTGTCTGAAATAGAATTCTGGTATTCTGTCTGGTGCAACTCACTTCTTATGCCTTTCTCAGGGGACTACTCTTCCTTGAGAGCATTCACCAAGGCTGGTGTGGCCCAGACATCTTATCTACATGTCTGCAGGCAGAATAAAAGCAACTCTTTGCCCACCTATTTGTCACTGCTATGTTACTCACTCACTTTGATCAGCATCTGGCCTTTAGAAAAGAATAGATCCAAAAAGAAGACCGTGGCCTTGCTCAGCAAGAATGGGCAATCCCAGATGAAAGAAGTAGGTCACAGTCAGGTCCAACGAGTCAAATTTGGTGAAGCATCAGTTTTGACCTTTCTGGTTAAGAACACTGAAAAACTGTCCTTGTCTCATATTAAGTTGAAGTTTGCAAATTTTATAGGTCTCACAGTTAAATCTATAAAACACATTTTGTGCACTGAATTTTCTGAATGAAAACCAGTGAATTCTATACAAATCTCCCAATAACTCAATTTTTAGCCATTTTTTCCAATATATAGTTTTATTCTCTTGATCTATATGCTTCATTCTCCCCTATGGTTAAATCTCATCCTTTCATTCAGTTGTGGTTTCTGACTGTCATTTTATTGGTGTGACTAATTCTTTTACAGATCCTGGAAAAGAGAAAGAATTGAAACCTCCAGCTGCCACAAAAGATAAAGGTAACATGGCAGGACAAATTTGTATATAACTCTAAGATCTATGTGCATCAAAAAAAAAATCTTGGAATGCATTGCCATTTTGTTTTTTAAAGTATGATTTAGTTAGGAATTTATAACCATAATACTATTTCAGTAAATTTACTATGAAACTTAATTGTCATTACCTGAATTAGGAGTGCAAAGAGAGCCCTGGTAACCCTTGCTATGAAAACTTAGACGAATAAACTCAGAATTCAGGAACACTTGTTAACAGTTATTACAAGCTGCAAAGTGAAATAAGTTTTGAGTGATCTTTGTCCTTTCATCAAATTTAAGAAAATTTATGGTTTCACTCTGTGAGCATACTAAAACTGAAAATGAGTTTTGTGCTACACATTTAATTGCTATCTTGTGTCAGAAACCACCAATTATTCATTCAGTCTTTATCCTAGAGACATTAGATGTTAGCCATTTAACACTCTGGCTTGAAGATTAATAAATTATTTTTTACAGAACACACTAAAGAAAAGGAAGAAAAGAATCCTACATCTTTAAAAGAAAAAGGTAAGAACATAATAAAATATAGAACTTGCTAAAACCACACAAAGTATAATGAAGATGCTAATTTTTCAACAATCATTACTAGTCTTTCTCATTATAAATCTTAACTAATCAAACTTTAATTAGTTAAAATATTCTACAGAATTTATAGTATTAAAAAGGCAGGGAGGTGGGAACATAAATAGATTATATTGAGCCAATTAAAATTCAGAGTTCTCAAAATTAATTAAATCAGTATCATAAACCACTCTGTGTAATAGAGTAAAAGAACCTTTCAAAGAAGGCCTGAAGAATGCCGTCTTTAATAGGGGCCAGTTAAGCAATTCTGAACTGAGTCATTTCATAAATATGTGAACGTAATGGGAAAAAGTAAGGTTTATGAGCACGAGTGGGAAACTTGCTTTCTGTGCTCTGTAAAAGTGATAGCTAAAACCCCAGAGCTTCATCCAGTCAACCATCTGCAACATGAGAGATGGTCTGAATCTTTCTTGTATCTCTCATCTTTTTTTTTTCTTCTTTTTTTTTTTTTTTTTTTTTGTTAATTTGGTCAGCGTGGATGGTTAACTCAGTTGAATTTCCTTTCATCAGTTGTTTTGCCAGGTGCTTTTTACACACCTTATTTCTTCCCTCCTTTCTAGAAATAACTTTATTTGGAAGAAGTTACTTATGGATAAGTCTTATTTAGCATCTTCTTCAGAATAAAAAGATCTACCATATATAGTCAAATTAATATTTATTCTATAACTGTTATAAGCCTATAAATAGATATGGTCTGCAATGTATAGATTTTAGTCTATAACTATTTCAAGTTACAGTTATTTTATGCTATTTCAAAGAAAGAACTGAATAAAGAGCTCAATTCAAGCAGTATTGAAAGATGACAAAAACATCTAAAACAAAGGAGGAGTAATCTTATTGTTAGACATATTTTCAAAATCCTAGAAGCTATGTTCATTCACACACTTCTTTATTCCAAAGATGAAATTAAATTATCACAAACTGCAAATTCCATGGTGCATGTATTGTTCTTCTGTGTATGTTCTACTCCTAATGTACACGTGCCCCATTTACACAAGCTTAGTTATCTGGACCAGAATTGTATAGCCAACCTCTCTGGAGTCCTGTGGCCCTCTCCACAGACTGCCTGTAATCTGTGTCTGCCTGATGGTGTCATGCTGGAAAATTAGAAGAGGCACTTGAGTGACAGCTCTGCCCCCTCTTTCCTTGCATGGAGCACATATGTTCAGCCTGCTGCTCCTTTCAGAGGATTACAAGGAGGTAGGGAGAGGAGAAAAAAAAGAGAGAAGACCCAAAACTTTTTCTCTTTGATAAGAGCTTCTTTAGAGCAAATGAAAAGTGGTTTGCCAGCCCTGAACAAGTTTCCATAGTGTGTCCTTTGCTGAGTGGGGTCCCAGCACGTGTTCTGGGCTCATGTTTAATATATCAACAACTTCAATTACTAAGTTATTAACAGGTCCTTTTAACATGACAAAGGAGGTTAGACACCCTCCACCCAACCTTCAGAAAGGAGCAGGCAGGAATTTCTTTTAAATGCCAATACAGCTGAAAACTTCCTGCTGAATATATCTGTAAAGATATCACGGGCTCCTGAGCCCCTGCAGTCCAGACCTCCTGAGTCTGTCCCTCAGATCCTGAGAGGTCTTGCTGACGCAGCCATCATTGTTTCCCATAATAGGTATCAAACATGCATAGTTCTGTGACTGTGCCTAAAAATGAGAGTGCTGATTACTGAGCAGTATAGCTCAGTTCAAAATATATCAGCATAAATACTATAGGGGGAACTTATAAAGCTGTGGGGAGAAACTTGTAGAAATCTTGGTGCTTTTCTGAGCTGTGTATTTTCTTATTGCATTATGGATTACTCTGCTGCATAACATATATTTAGCACTATTTGTCCCCCATTTCAATCATATTTGCCCAAACTGTGGTTCATAAATGAATCAAAGCCTATTTGCATGCCATTCCTCCCCCTCTCCATCACCTCTTCAAGCCTCATCTGTAGGCATCTGAAAAGGTTATTGACAAGGTCACTGGGGACTTCTTTTTACTTTTTGCAATTTGGTGTTTTGCAATTTGTTTCTTAAAGTGGATCTTTCTGGAAAACACAAATATATCAAAGGACACAGGAAAATAAGGATTTTTAAGACTGCATATACTTCCTAATTATGTGTCTTGGGAGTTTGTTGCTATTCATGTAAACTAAATAAAGGAACACTTCTAGGTGAAGTGTTAAATACTTGTGGTGATTAATGTGTGCCTGGCACCTTATGCAAAAAAAGTAGTATCATCACACCTCATTCCCTTTGAAGGATGGGCTAAGTTTGAATGAACAAGAATGATGTCCAGACAAAAAACCTTATCCTAAAGCAGGCTATTTTTCAAAAACCTTATCCTAAAGCAGGCTATTTTTCATAGTGGTTTTATTTAAAGCAGAAACAGGAAAAATAAATCCCTGAATTTGGAATTGTTGCTGGGATACTCTATAGATCATAACCCTACAAAATTACTTTATTTATTTTATGAGGTGAATAAAATGTCTTCAGTCTTGGAGCCTAATTTTATTGCCAGTAATTAAAGAGAACACTGGAATAATATATTTTCCACTTCCTAGTGATAAAGGACATCTCAAGACTCTGTCTGAATTTATAACTGTCTTTTCAGCTCTTCCCCACAGCAGAGTAAAGAAGCCCATTTTTACTAACAAATATAAATGCTGATTTTCTGTTGACATAAGCATATTCAAATAACTTGAGGTCAATGAAACTCTAAGGTACAATTTGCCACGTGGTTATTGGGTAGGTATCTTACCCAGCTAACCAGAGTAGAAGCTCATTCATCCAGAGGGTGCAACAGTGGCACTACAAGTTCATAATATTTAATATATAACTCTTCACTGATTTTTTTCTAAGAAATTTGGATTATGCTGAGTTATTAAATTGACAGCATTTGTCCTGTATAGATAATGCAAATTCATTCTTACCCTATGTTCCATGATTTATTTTCCAAACAAATGCTCTTTTTCCTTCCTCCTTGCTTTTGTCATGTTTTGGGATATCTTTGAATATTTTCTTATTGAGCTATGCGTGGATAATAAAGCTATTTGTTTTTATGCATGGATTGATAGCAGAAATAAGTCAGCAGTGTGTATTTCTT
Organism: Coloeus monedula; assembly: GCF_965178545.1. Classification (NCBI taxonomy): domain Eukaryota; kingdom Metazoa; phylum Chordata; class Aves; order Passeriformes; family Corvidae; genus Coloeus; species Coloeus monedula. The sequence goes on from NC_138782.1 coordinate 67,781,005, forward strand.
TCTTGCCATATATGTTATAGCATGCGGTCATTAAAGAAACAAGTGAGCTGATTTGCACTTGTTATGCAATACTTGTGTTTCCTTTAAAACAAAAGAAACATGAAATAGTATCTTGCCTGTAGCATTTTTTATCTCAACTTATAAAATACTTTTTTTTCTTTAAAAATTGAAAGTTATACTGTGAGCAGTAGCAGTTCACATTTCCGTCTATTTCCATTTATTTATTTGTCATTGTCATTTGCATGAGAGCTATATCTTTACCCTGAGGATATTACACACTGCTGCTGCTTCATCATTCTGTACCATCTTCTGAACCCAGCCCAGCTTCACCCCTGGAGTAGAATGCAGGAGGAAAGCAGCATGGTGAAAGCTGTCTTTAAGCCAGCTTTATGTTTTTCCCCTTCTGGGACCAACAAGAAAGTGGTTAGTTGAGAGCAGAAGTTTGAAAAGTCCTCAGTGAGTGCCTGTTTAAACCTCTGAAAATTAAAACCTTATCCCTGGGAGAAAAGCAGAACTGGTGATCTCAATATCCTTGGCTCAGAGGGTGGGGAAGTGTGTGCACTGTGTAAAGTGTCCTGCGCTGAGAGCTGCATCCAGAAGTTCTGAGAGTCAAAAGTGCTGAACCTGCTTTAGGAGCTGCACATCATAGGAAATCTGAGGGAGATCTGCTACATGGATGGCAAGACAACCCTCATGGGCATATGGCACCAAACCTGCAAGGCCTCAGGTTTGTGGCTGTGGCTGCAAGAGTGCCTGCTGATCACTGAGATCACCAGTGTGCCCAGAGTAAAGTGGTCAAGTTGGGCAGCTGTCGTCTCAAGGATTTTTATAAAGTCAACACAGAGGCTACTTCAAAGGATTTCAGGCTTCACCCTGGAAGTTTTCTCTCAGGCCCCTGAAGAAGAGTCCACCTGCTGCTGTGAAGATCAGGCTCCTAATTTCATAACATACCCCTGCACAGTGTGGATTCTCCACCAACTTCAGCCACCCTGGAAGTGAACTTTTTCTGTTACAACTCACACTTAAATCCAGATGGATAAGTGGGATTGCTTCCTGGCACCATGGCAGCCAGGAGGATGTTCAGAGTTAAAATTATTTTGTAAAGGATCTTCTTTTAGCTTTTTCTGTTTTTCTGAAGATTTGGTTTACTTTCATTTGGAATAAATGGTATGGTTTCTTCTAGATGCTTAGGTGTTATATCCTGTCAGATGGAATGCAACTGGGTTTATTTAGCATTCTGCAGGCTGTGATATTCTCTCATTCAAACCACATACATTCATAAGCCTATGAAATTATTTCTTTACTTTGGAAAAAACTATTTTCTCCTAATTTCCCTGATAAATGCACAAGATGTCAAGAGACTGTTGCTTGAAAAAAATATATTTAAACATTAGTTGTTTACACAACATGGTGTATTCTTTTCTTCTGCTTGCTGACCCTGAATGCATTTTCGCTGGAGGGCTGAGGCAAAAGATATATTCTTCAGACAAACAGAGAAAGCAGAAACAGTCTTCATGAAGTGTTGGATAAGACCCTAAGAGTTTCTAATCCTGTGTAATTGCTTGCATTTTCCCCATCTCCTTTCAAATTTCTCTCTTCTATGAGGTCTCTAGAGACAGTCATCAGCAGCAATTTCTGGTTTTGCTACTATTATTATTGCACCTTAAAAATATGAGATAGTCACTAGAGAGGATGTAAAGAGAGGTCAAGGTTGAACCCATTTACGTTCACACTTTTAGTCTTAGTTTTTAAATATTTCTTGAGTATTCTTTTAAGTGTAGAAGGGCACTCCTGTCTTCTAAGTCTCAGAAACATAATTATCTCCCTACAGATTCCCCAAAAGGAAAAAATCTCAAGAATCCAGAAAGCTTAAGAGAAAAAGGTAGGTGAAGAAGCTAAGAAACACAGATCTGAACATCGGAACTGTTATTCAGTCTAGAAACAGCTCTTGAGTAGGAATATAGAAGTGCAGAAAACCAAACCCATCCTTGTTCCTGTTTAGATTATTTTAGTCATGATATTGTTTTTAATAATATTTGTGCTGTACAGATCCCAGTAGGATCCCTAGAAATCATTTGGGCTTATTTTAAACGTGGATATTTGAATTTGCATCTTGGGAGAAGTACTAGAATTTATTTTTATACAACTTTTGGATGTTAGTCTATCAAAAATGAGTTGTCTAAATCCCATAGTGAGAACATTACTGAAGGGAACTAGACTAAATCTGGTGCATGTGGCTATATCTCAGGAATGTGGGTGTCTGAGAATGGAACTGGCTGAGGCTACTGACAGATCAAGGTGTTTGATGGTGACTGATATGTCAAGATTTTTTCTTAATTTGTTGGCAACATGGGCACATATATCTCTGCCTCTAATCTTTTCAGATGAAGGTCCACTGCTAGCTGTTCACACAGGGGTCATGGATTGCTTGATAGCATCTATTTGGAGAAAACCCTATTTGTTGCAATGCGATGTGCATTGAACACTCTCTCTGGAGAGTACTGAAACAGCTGAAAAATTTAAAGGAGCCAGCAAAGGCTATCAGAACTGTGCCTGGTTCCTGAGCTGGAACAGCACACCTGAAGTCCAAATTGTTACCAAGTCCCATTTTTTTTGGAAGCTGGAGATATTCAATGCAGTCCAGATTATGGCTGCAGAATAGATACAGAGCAAAGTGACACACTTCTGTGAGGAATGTATTATTTGTGAAAACTCTAGGAAGTGAAGTCAGGACACCATTTGTGGCTGAGAGTTCTCCTCTATGCCACTGCTGCCAGTTCCTGTGTCTCACCCGGGCACCACAAGATGATAGTTTTCCTTTATTTGGGCTTAGCTAACTCCTGGAGCACTGGGGGGCTCTTGGGGGGCTTAGTTGGTTTGTTGGCTTGGTTTTTATGTCCTTGGGTAACTGCCTTGACAGTTACTAGAAAGAGAACTAAAATATCAGGGTTTTTTTTTCTCATCTCTTTTAATACTTTGTCATAGACTGCAGAAAAAAAAATTAAAGGTACAATTAAGTCCTTGGACTATTCATTTTGACATAAAATACATGAATGTACATTTGAAGGATGAGCACTGCTCTTCTTTCATAGCCAGTGCGCCTGTGATTTTAAAAGGTTATATATAAGCAGGAAGTGAAATTCTGTTCACAGGCAATACCCGTATGGTTTCTTTGATATTAAAAGAATGACGGAGTCCTGAATGAGTAGCTGGTCCTTTTGTCACTCCTGACAAAAAAAAACCCTCCCACTTACCTTTATCAGCAGCCTCTGGCTTTCAAGACCAGTATTCCTAATATTTCAATTGTATCAATATAGATTAATTTTTTATTGGGGTTCAGTGAAAGAAAAAGTCATTGATGCCAACTGCTCTATAGAATTTCTTTTGTGTTTGTAAGTAATTCTTCATTGCCTGATTGAGAGAGGGCTCCACAGTTTCCTCAAAATGTGAAGAAACTAATGACATATTGAAGGCTTATTATTTTGCATATCCGAGACTAGAAAGATGAATGGATGACCTTGTTTTTTTGTCCTGTTCTTTATTTCCATGCTGTTAAATGCATTTAATTATCACATCTCTTTTGCTCTTCACATATCAAATTGTTTGACTTGCTTTCTTTTCAAGTGTCATCTTATTTCCCTAACCTGGCTTGTGATAAATGTTTCTTTCTAGAGACTGGTAAAAGAAAAGATGTGAAGCCTCCAGCAGCCTTAAAGGAAAAAGGTAATGTCTTATCACTATGTGGCTGGCAAATAACAAGTCTTCTGCTGGTATCTCAGTGCAGTTTTAATATATTTTGAATTACAGGCAGTTGGTGAAAAGGGACTAAACTTAGATTCTTCTTATTTAATGGATCTGATATATTGAAAGGAGCAGTGTCTGACATGATTCAGAAATAATAAAGTTGTAACCCTTTTTATTGTGGTGTTCTTTAACTGCTGTCTGACCCGCACAGCCAATATTGCAGTGGGAGTTCTGAGTTCTGGCCTGTTCTGAGTGAATTAGAGCTGCTACATGCACATGACAGGCTGAAATGATAGGCTGCACAGGAATGAGTGCATAGTTTGACCTGCAGAAACTTTGACAACTAATTTAGTGGGAATTATATTTGGTTTACTTTCAACCTTTGTTTGTGCCATTTATTGAATTAAATAGAAATTCTAATTCTTAACACATCTCTTTTACATATTTTGTTGATCTGCTGTTATGCACTTTTGTTACAGTACTAATGAGCACAGTGTATGTTTGTGTTGCTAACTTTCTCCTTTCATTTTTGTGTTTAATTTCTTTTTCAGACTCTTCAAAACGAAAAGAAATTAAGGCTTCAACTAATCCTAAGGAAAAAGGTAACAATCCCAAGTTGAACTGAGCCTTAGCATAAAATTCAGTTGAAAAAATAAATCCATTATGTAAGGATTCACAAATTAAATCCTAGTTTCTTTGGTTAGCTATTACTAAATAGCTTTGAATGGCACCCTTCACTGCGTGATATTCTTTTCATCTGGCTGAACAAATGACAGGTGCATATGGAGATATACAAGCAAGTTTTAGCAGTGGTATTTTATAGACTCTAAAGTCAAAAGGACTTATTTCCTTTTTTCTTGATTTTGCCTCATTTTATCTATATAAATTAGTCATTTCAGATCGCATTTTATTTCTTCTACATAGTATTTGATTGCATTTTTCTCTCTCTTCTTATATTGATATATCAGCACCAGCTATCAAATAAAAATCAATTACAATTTATAGCATCTCTCAAATACTAGGCATTTTTAGGCATTTTTAGGTAATTATAATTAGCCAACTATGTTCAGGTTTATTTATTCGTATCAACTACATTCAAACAAAAGTTAGTTTTACTTTTACCCTATTTGCATATGAGTTAAATGCTACTTTTTCATTACAAAACAATCTCTCAGGTTAAATGTGTAAATAATTTAACATGGATAAAAATACGTAGTATCTTGTTAGCCAATAACAGTCATTTGAGTCATGGGAATGTAGTAGTCAATTTTAAAATCTTCCAGTCAGTTTTGAAAACTGTTCCAGATAATTGAATAATACTGCTTCCTGTCTTTAGATTTTCCCTAAGGAATACTAGAAATAATGAAGCAATATTTTCTCTGACAAAGTTATAAAATACAGCATTTTCAAGTTTTTAAGTGCAGCTGTTTCACACACTGTACAGCAGAATAGCAGAAATCAGCTATTACTTTGCACAGTTGTATCACTCTGAACCAAAGTAAAGGCTTAAGTGCTGCCAGAAAAGAGTGCTATTGAGAGCAGCCCTGTGAAGACAGGGTGCTGGTGAATGAGAGGCTGGACATGAGCCTTCAGTATGCTCTTGCAGACAAGAAAGCCAATTGTATCCTGGGCAGCATCCAAAACAGCACGCCAGCAGGTCACAGGGAAGTGATTCTTCCCCTCTGCTCTGCTCTGGTGAGATCACACCTGGAGTGCTGCATCCAGCTCTGGAGTCCCCAGCACAGAAAGAACGTGGACCTGTTGGAGCAAGTCCAGAGGGAGCAACCAAGATAATTAGATGGATGGAGCACCTCTCTTATGAGGAAAGGCTGAGAGAACTGGGAATGTTCAGCCTGGAGAAGAGATGGCTTTGGCCTGACCTAATTGCAGGCCTTATAGTACCTGAAGGGAGCCTACAAGGAAGAACGAGTGAGACTATTTACAAGAACATGCAGTGACATGACAAGGGGGAATGGCCTCAAACTGAAAGAGAGTTAAGTTTAGATTAGAAATTGAAAGAATTTTTTTACTGTGAGGGTGGTGAATAGATTGCCCAGAAGTTGTGGATCCATCCCTGGAAATGTTCAAGGCCAGATTGGTTGGGGCTCTGAGCAATGTGGCCTAGTCGAAGGTGTCCCTGCTGCCATGGGAGGGGTGTTGGAACTAGGTTACCTTTAAGGTTTCTTCCAACAAAAACCATTCTATGATTTTATGAAAAGGAACTAGGGCTTAAATAGTCTGAAACTCCTTGTCGTAGTCAAAGTAGTCAAATGGAATTGTCAGTTCAAGGTCAAGGGCACTAGAAAAATAGGGACACATTATTGTACCATTCCATTTCGTTTGCTTTAGTCAACAGGGAGCAACAACACTTCACAGAAAGAGTTGGCAAGCATTGAAAGAGGCCACCCAGAGAAGTGGTGGAGTCATAATTCCTAGAAGTATTAAAAGAAAAATTATGGATAGGGTATTTGAGGGTATGGTTACCAGTAAAAATAGTGGTGGTGCTAGGCTGACACGTGGACTTGATCTTCAAGGTGTTTTACAACTTTAATTCTATGATTCCAAGTGTGGGCATCTTTTTGCATATTGATTATTGGTTTAATAGAACTTGGGTTTTTATTTTAAGCTTGAGGCAAGCAAGGCCTATGGTCTTCCTGCTAGGTTCTTGCAAACATGTCTATGAAATATAGTTAGGTTAATGAGGAACTGAACATTAATTAGACCCTTAAGTATTTAACTATTGAGCTTACCGTTGAGCTTCTTCTCTAATTCTTCTCATAAGTACTTCTGGATGGAAGATTGATTTAGTTAAATTTAAGTAATAATGAAAATAAAATGCTATTTACTTCAAAAGATCAAGTAATGTAGAGAAGAAATACATGTCTGTGAAAGTGTTTTAATTGCAATGCTAATGAATTAGCTTCAGTGAAGTGTCAAACACCCACCCAACTACACAAACAAGTATTTAAAAAGGACTTCATTAACTCAGTTTGATCAGACAGTGAAACAACTGGTGAATAACAGCTCCTGTCAAGTTCCAAAACTGAATTATTTCAAGAAAGGACATGTTTAATTAAACACTGTAGAATTTCACTGGCTGCACATGAAGTGGTTCATGCTCGGTATATTTGAAAAGGAAAGGTAGTACCCAGAATTTTTAACCCTAGTATCTCACTTTTCTTTACAGTAAATTAAGTCTTCTTCCTGTAGTAGCTGATAGAACATATGCAAGATTTTTCTTATGTTTTAGCCGTAAAAAATACGTGCTATGTTTGGAAATGAACTTTCATGTCATGCAGATTTTTTCTACATGGCCTAACTTTTTTAACCTACAGATTAAAACAGTGTAAGACATGCAAAAGTCTGTGTTGTCATGTTGTCTTACAGTCTTATAGTTTCCTGCTTGTCAAAACACAAGAGTGAAGATTTGAATGTTTAGTGTGAAGTATGCTGAGTTTAACTCCATTGCAGTACAAGGTCACATTAGAGACACCTATGATTGTTCTGTTAAAGAAGCTTGGGTGAAGTCTGAACTAGAATTGATTGGTTTTATAGTAACAGCAGGATATCTGGATGAGCAATGCCATCATCTAGTGGAGTTTAATAGCACTGAGTTTGCACAGCCTTTACCAGCTTCCCAAGTGAGATAAGTACCACCCACTTCAGTTATTCCTAATGGATAGCATATAACCTTTTATGTCATTAGTGAATGTACTTGATGCCTTGAACGGCTCACCGAGGACAAATGATATCTCACACCTGAGACAGCATTTCTCTTTGACTCTAGCTGACTCTATAAGAACTTAAAACATTTGGATTAGATGCTGTCAGACACACAATTAGGCCAACTGTGTATCTTAGTTCTGCCCAGTGAGCAGGACTACAGATCCTGCAAGATCCCTGAAGCAGGACTGCAACAGAAAAGTTGAGTAGCAAAGTTGAGCTTGAGTGGGAAGATCTCAGGTTGCATACTCTTGCATAGTGACACCACTTTTGTGTCAACAATAGGATTCAGTAATTTGCTAGTCATCAAAGTTCATGACACAGCAAATCTTACACAATCTTCCTTTGAAGGCAGTTCAGCTCAGTGGCTGCAGGTTTTTAAAAGTTGTTTCTGTCTTTTCTGTTTCATGTGACAGATATGCTATTTCTTAGCTTCTGGGATTCATGCAAGTGCAACATTTCCAAAAGCAAATACAACTAACTCAGTGACACTGAATATCCACGACAAGACATTGACATTTTGCCAGAAGAGTGTAACCCCAATGTGTAAAGTGGCTTTAAGCATTCATGTGGGATGCTGCGCATCACTAACCCTCTCTTTCTTAACAATGATAAGTGACATGTCGCATACATCAGGCAGACAGTTTGAGAAAAGCCTCTCCGAGGAAAAGTATTCCAGAAATTTTGTGGCCATTGCCCTGTAACCAAGTGTGAGCAGGAGGTCACTTTTATGAGCACTTTTTTTTAGCCAGCTGAGAGTACATGGGGTTCTTCCTCAGAGGACATCTCAGGTTAAACTAGCCAACCAAAAATGCCTTGAGAAATAGCAGTGTTTTGATTAGCACTTGCTACTTTACAGAAATCTGTCAAGTCCAGTGTAAATTGCAGTCGCAGAAGTGGCCTCAGTGTAACCCCTTTGTTATGATAAATACATTTCTGAAATGTGAAAATCAAATTCACACAAGCTCAATGTAGAACTATAATAGAAAATCCTGAATAATAGAGAACTAAAATTAAGGTAGATATATTTGGTATACAAAAATTCCAATATCAGCCTGTTCAAATGGCCCACCCATTACAGAACATCCTTGTTTCACATTGTCAGTAAGAAATACTTCAAGAAAATACCAGAGCTTTAAAAGTCAGGCTAAGATAATGACACATATATAACCAAGACTGAGTCACAACAGCAGGTATTAAATTCCCATTTTAAGTCCACGCTTCTCTGTAAAAATTCTTCAATAGACATTAGAAAATAAGAGAAAAATAACAGAATGTTATGTATGTAACATACATAATGTGAATGAATATAATTTTAGAAAAGAAAGGAGTTAAAATTTTAATGCCAAAAAGTAGGTTACATAAAGATGAGATATGTTTTATGACAAACTACAAACTATGAAGTTGTCCTCATGGCTTGATACTTTATTTTTTTATTACTTTTTCTTAAGGAAAATATTCAAGCTGAATAAGTAACATCTTTCTTGTGGGCTCCCTTCAGCTATTGGGAGGCCACCATAGGGTGTCCCCAAAACATTCTCTTTTCCAGGCCAAACAAAGCCTACTCTCTCAGCTTGTCTACATAGCACATGTGCTCCAACCTTCTGATCATATTCATGGACTCCTTTAGATTCACTGGAACTCTTCATGTCCTTCTCAAGTTGTGGGCCCCAGAACTGCACACAGTACTCTAGGAGGGGTCTGACCACCAGAGCAGAGTAGGACAGAATCTCCTCCCTCGCCCTGCTGGCCCAAGTGCTTTTGATGCAGCCCAGAACACGGTTGGCCTCCTGGGCTGCAAGTGCACATTGCTGGATCCTGTTGAGCTTCTTGTCCACCAACATGCCCAAATCTTTCTCCTTTGGACTGTTCTCAATCCATTCTCTCCCCAGCCTTTATTTGTGCTTGGGATTGCCCCAGACCATGCGCAGGACCTTGAACTTGGCTTTGTTGAACTTCATGAGGTTCACACAAGCTCACCTCTCAAGTGTGTTGCAGTCTCTCTGGATTTATGGCCCCAGTTGCACCGGACCAGGCTCCACACACAGTTAAAGGGAACTTGCTCAGGAACGTTACCGCACACTTGCCACCTCTACCAAGTGACTTTACAGAGAGACGACTGCTGTGGTTTAGGAATGGTATTCCCCAGTTTAGTGTTCCCACTGGAACGCACTGCTCACTCGCTTTCGCCTCACTCCCCCACTGGGGCATGCTGGAGAGGAGAATGAGAGACCCAAAAGGTACAGATGATGGGTTGAAATAAGAACAATTTGCTGGAAACAGCAATGAAATAACACAATGAACAATAACAGCAACGATATTAATGGCAGACTGTACAAGAAGAAAAGCAAGCAATTCACGTATGAATGATCCCTGTGGAAACCCCAGGCAATAATCAACCTTTCCTTCCACCACCTACCCAACCTGGGATCCATCTCTACCTCCATCCCCAGAAAATGACACGAGGTGGTATAGAATTACTTCTGAGTCCTGGCTATGCTCCCTTCTGGCAACTGTAAAAATCAGCCCTGTCACGGCCGGATCCAGGGCATGGGGTTAATAATCCATACAGTGTGAACACTGATAATTCAATGCAGAATTTGCACACTTCCCTTCTAGGCAATGTCTTTGTGTTCTCATTATGGCATTGTTGGCAATAAAGAGAAAAACACTGTAAACTTCTTGGGGGTTATCTAGTGAATAATTTTTCTTGTAGTAGGTCAGCAGCTAAGTCCTACAAATTGAGGCAATAGGGATAGGCAGGTTATAAGGGAGTTCAACTGTAACATTATTCTTGCCCACTAATGATAACATGCATGAATATAATTGAATAAGAGGTTATTTCTCCAAATCTGTTCATTAAAATCTGGACCAGAGGAGGAAAAGGGCAGGAAAGGTTTTTCATGCTACTGAATGAGAATCATTCTAAATAACAGATGCTTCAGCCAATTTAAAGGCTAAATTCTCCTCTCTGATGCTCACTATACTGGTTCTTTTAACTGTGGTTTCTTAACATGATTAAGATTTCACTTGAAATTCTGAATTCAAAAAAACTGAAAGAGAAAGAGAAAATATCTGCTAAGAAGGTCTGAGAGAGAAATCTCACTTTATGTGGTTCTTAAATATTTTAAAACACTACCTTCTTCTCAAGCTATGAACAGATGGACAATTTATGGTGAGATGGGCAAAGACAGTATCAACTCAGTGAATGCCAGATGCTTTGCTGTAGCTGTCTACATGAGGTGGTTTTCACTTCAGCATAACAGCATGCATATGAACAGTTATCACAGAGTACCTGACACATGGGATGAGTTTGCATTTGATCTTGTTTCACCATAGCTTACATGCTTATAAAGAAAATAAATATAAGAACTTAGTCAAAACTTCGGTCACTTTCAGACAAAACAGTTACTGTGTCAGGGTAAATACACTTAAATTACTCCAGGGTTATTCCTAAATTTAAAAATCTGTCAGAAATTTGGTGAATTCATAACTAAATTCAGAACAAAACCAAATATCTGGAAAAGCACAGAGTTCCAGCCTACATCATATCTAGAAATGGAAACTCTATCTTAGTAATAAGGGTTTTCAATATATTAATAATGTAATAAGCACAGCATCTATTTAATGGTTTAAATAGACCTTCAGAAAGTTTCAGTGTAAGAATTACTGCAGAGGCCAAGTAGCTGCTGCCTAAGACCTACAGTATTAAAGAAAATAAATTTGGTTAGGAAGCAGAGAGCAATTGATTAATTTTCATCTTGCAGCTTGTTTACAGAATAATTGCTTATGATTCCATGTCTGGACTCATGTTATGTCCCTTAATTAAGAGAATAAGAGAGGAATAGTAATGTAATGAAAATTTTGGATGACAAAATCAGTTAAATAATTCAGGTAGAGGGGCTGTGATACATTGAATTTATAAGGTGAGCAGACAGAATGATGGCAAAGAAAATTTAGTGTCAATAAATAGAAGGCAATATGTAATGGAGGGAAAATATTAAAGGAGGATTTATCTCTAAATTAACTATGTAAATTCAGGAAAGTACTTAAGTATTGCTGCAGACAAGTCAGTGAAGAACTTTCTTCTGTATGCAAATGCATTAGGAAAAATGCATGCAATGTTCTAAAGCTATTGCATAAATCAAAGCTACATCTTGTCTAGAGCGTTGTATACAAAACCCTTATGTGATAATGTGGCACTGGAGTGGGCCAGGAAAAAGCAACAAAAGTCTCATATAAAGTGAAATAGGAAAGATTCAAGATTCCCTTTGAGATTAATTAGTATGATCATGATAAGACTGAAAATCACAAATCTAAGTCAAGGGCTCTTTAGAAATGGCACAGAGGAACTGGATATCTTTAAGGAAATGTAGTTTTCATAATTAATTATTGCAAATTTAGAAAGAAAGTTAAACTTCATGTTTCAGGATGGAAACCAATTGCTTCTTATAAGAAAAAGGGAGAATCTGTAGAAGAAGTCACTTCTATGAGAGTATTCAGACTAAATATTTGCTTCTGGTTGCTGCTAGGTCATGAATCTACATAGAAAGGACTACAGTTGAGTATGAACCAGTGTTTTCAAGATTTTTGCTGTTTTCAAGACATCTTTACGATTTTGGAAAGATTTGTGTTTGCTCAACAGCTCAGAAAAATGTCCTTTGAAAGCACCACCATGTATGAGATTAAAGGACTGCTGGTGATCCAGGTTCAAGTTTCTGATAAAAGTCCAAAACAATAGAGCAATCCTAAACCTGAATTTACTTTTCTTTTCCTCCTTGAAAATTCTTACTACATTGCCACAATTTTTTGACCTTTCCACGACTGGAAATTTACCTTTATTTCCCCACCCTACATAAAAAAGATTTGAACAAGGTCTTCCATGGTTTGTGATGATTTTTTTAACCTATTCACAAAACCTAAAATATGAAAATGGTCATTTCTCGTTTCTGGAATAGTTGTCAATCTGTATTTTTAATGCGAGAATATGGTATGTATATTCTTGGAAAATGTATATTATCTATATTAAGTGAAAAAGTATGATTGGATTTGCATAGGCCTAGAAAAGACAGACTGTGATTTAAGACTGCTAATATAGTCCTGTTTGAATAGCTTTTTGTATACAAATTTCTAATTCAAGAACCACAAGACAAGTCTCATCAGTACAGAGTAAAACAAACTGACTTAAGAATTTATTCTTTCTGCAAATAACCAAGGTAAAAAAGCACATGGCTAAGATCATCTCCTATATGGGAGCATCACATTTTCTAGTTCATCATTCTACTTTATTTCATGTCCTTGCCTCCCTAGCTACCATGTATTATTCAGCAGGTAATCTGTCTTTTTATCACCAGCAAACCAAATACAGCTTTGATGAACACATTAACTAGAAAACTGAAGTGTTTGCAAAGAGTACTAGATCCTGGAAAACTTGTGCCAGTTTTTCACCAATTCTGGTCATGAAACCTTTTTTTCTTTTTTTGCTGCTGGGCACATTCTTGAGATGCTTGAAATTTATCTAATTCTCCAAGGAGAATTGGTGGTAGAAAACATGAAAAATCTTTGAAATCAGAATATTTTTGCTACAGGCCATTGATAAATAGCATTTTAGTAATTCAGGGTTTAATTGTTTCCTTCTTGGTCTGTTCTATCCAAATGTACAAACAGTTTGAAGTAAAATGATTTCTCATTTTAAGAACACTGAAGAGACAGAGATCAGCACCCAAACTCAAAATGCAAACATCTGAAACTACTAGGGGGTGTCTCTGACCTCATGACCCTTGATTTCTGTCCTGTACCAGGGCACATTACCCAGTGAAGGGCAGAGTTATATTTCTGCTTGTTTAATTTCCAGTTCCAGTGCCACATCAGATCCATTCATACTGGCAGCCTGATGCTGAGCACACTTTTCTGGGTAGTAAGAGCTCTGAATCTTAATTCCTCTCTCTTGTCTGCAACTGCTAGCCTAAGGCAGGGACTTACTGAGACCACTTTTAACAGTCATGTTTCAAAATAAAGTGACATCTCTAACTATATTTTTAGAAGTTTCAGTTCTATAAATGTAGTCTGGGGAATGGGTAGTGCATGGATTTTAAATGGATTTAAGTATAAGCTTGGGTCATCTCCATCAGAGTTGCAGCAGTCATCTGTAAATACAGGTAACTCTCATTTTAGCCACATCCCTTTTAGTCAAATTTTGTTATGATTTCACAATACCCATTGTAGATGTATGCAATGTTTTATTGGATTATGGGCAGAGTTTTAAGGGACTTTTATTCTGTCTCCAGAGTCTGAATATTGGGCACACAGTACAGCTTCCACTGAGAAACTAATTCCAAGGTTTTTAAATTTGGTTTAATTTTAAAGTATCAGTTTTCTTCCAGTCTCTTTCCCATTTTCCTTCACACAAAACCCATGCTATGGGATTTAGAGGTGGGCTGGATAATCAGGTCTTGTAAATACTGATGTTAGGCAGAGGCTTAGAAACATCAGTCAGTTTTTCACTTCTTATTTTATACATATCTTTAAGAATACAATTTCTACTAGCAAAAAAGACATATTTCTCTTAAACTGACTATGTTTCATAACGTTCCGCTGTACTCCTCTTACCCCTTTATGCCTTGCCATTTCAATCTATCCTCCTCCTTCATTGTTAATTTTGAAATATTCACTCTATGACTCCCATTATCAGTGTCTGGGAGGAAGGATGACCACAACTAAAATTATGTGTGAGAATGTAGAAAGCTGGAATTTGCTCTCATCAATAGCAGAGCTGGGTGTCTGTGAGGAAACACTTCAGTTTCTTCATCTGGCAAAGAAATTTATTCCTGTGTGGCATAACATATGTGTGGTTTGAGATATGTTCACAAAAGGCTCATATAGGTGTTTGAATTATTTTTACTGATACTGCTATTAACTTCAATTTTGAAAACACAGTATTTTTGTTTCTATTTCAGCTGCAGTGAAAAAGGAGGGGGAGAAGAAAGGTAAATCAATCTTGTCCCTTGACTTAAAGGTCTTTCAGGCTGTGACTGCTGTGAGAAATGTTTCTTTCGTTCAGTGATACAATTGCAATGATATACAGCATTGTGATGACACACAGCACCTCATGTGCTACCATCAGCCAACTTTATCTGCTCCTACTGTGATAATACTGTTGTAATTTCCACTGTTGGTAGCTCCTTTTTAAAACAGGCCAATATGGACCGGTATCAGACACTTCATCATTCTGGCTGGGAGGAAAATGAAAGGCCTTTGTTACCATGTTAGAATTTGTCAAAGAGAACAAAACTTGCAGTGCACCATGCATGCTGACCTGGCTGCTTGTTCTTTGCAGAAGTTGCTTTTCTAGGCACATTTAATTTTCTCTTTTCAGATGTATATGGAGCTTGCATGTAACCTTTGCTGAAGTCATTCTCTGATATTTTAACAGATTAGTGGAAAAATTTGCCCTAAATCAGAACCTAAAACATTACTTTTATTTAAATATAGTGTATTTATCAGACACTAAATATCTATTTATAGTTTTGTTTTTCAGAATAAGATTTGCTGAGTTAAAACTTTTTTCATAATTTTCTGATTTTATTCAAACAGCAAAAATAATGAAATATTTGCACTGAGGAAGTATTTTTTTTTAACTTATTCAACTTTATTGATTACTGGGTCTATAAATCTTGTCTTTCTCACTAAATTGAGCGATGGGAATATTTTCAGAACATTTCCATATATTTCTTAGGATTATTTATTTTTTATTCAGTGAGAAAAGAAATAGCTCTTTATTATTGATGGGAAATTTGGGGGTGGGGGTGTAGGGTGTGTCTTTTGCTGTTTGGAAATTCTGTGATTCACATAATTGAATCATGGAACCAACCTTTACCGCCTATACATGAAGACTTTTTCAATCCTACTAATTTATTATTTTTTTCTGTTATCCCTGTACAGAGCTCTTAACTGAACGGGAAAAAAAAAAAATTATAGTCTCAACTGTTTTATCAGCTCATGAGTGAAATCTTGGCTGTGTTGATGTTAGTGGCAAAATTCCCATTCACTCCACAGAAGCCAAAATTTCCCTTTGTATCTTTAACAGAATAATAAAATTCATTTCAATTATCAAAACCAACCATGCTTAACAGGTATCAAGCAGGATATTTTGTCCAAAGACTAATTAGCAACAACTGAGGCATGAAAGGTAGCACATGAAGCAGGGAGAATCAGAAAACTGGCAAGCTATACTTAGAGCCATTGGTTTTCAGATATCAAAATGCCTGCTGTGTTCAAAAACATGAAGTGCTACATCCTTAATGGAAAGAAAAGAGTGAGGTAATTGTTAAGAGTGCTACTTCTTTCACCCTTGCCATAGATCATGGGCTCATTCATTTACAGAAGAACATCAAGGGAATTTGTTTTAAATACCTAGTGCTCATTTCTCATCATTTAGGATTTTCTTCCCCCTCTACTATAATCTTCCCCAACAAAACTGATTGAAAAATGCATTTTTCATGACTATTCTTTGAAGTTAGATCAATTTTTCCATTTCATTTTCTCTTCTATATTTTTTCTGCTTAAAAAATTTTCCTTTGATTTCTTAGTTGAAAGGATTTTGCAACAAGTATATGTAGGATACTTTCAAGCACCTGGCTCAGGCTGTATCATCCTGCTGGTTACCACCAACCTATTTCACAGAAACATGGAAGTATGAACTGAAGTTCAGCATTAGTCATTCTTATGATATCAACCCTTTATTTATTTTTTTTTTATTAAACCTCCCTCTGGTTTTCTGAGGTCATTGTCAACCAACATTGTCAGCAAGGAAGGTAGTGATTCTATTGAAAAAAATGCCAGAAAAATGAAATCATCCAGTAACTAAGGAAAACTGTTTCAGTGATGTTCCTGCCTTCAGTAGATATACACTAAACTGAACAACTGGAGAGAAGTACTAAGGCCTCTTCCAAGAATTGAACATGCCATGCTTTAGTCACTGTGCTTTCTCATCTAGCTTCCCCTCTCTCTGCAGGCTCCACATGGAGAATATTGCACAGTACTAGCTAACTCCTAATATGATAAGGTTTTATTTATTTCTGCTTATTCTGTTGTCACAAGAAATTGCTCTGGGCTGCATGTGCATTCCTCTGACTGGCAATAAAAAACAGTAATGTTCACTGGTTTTGCTTAAGGATACAGTATTTTTTGCAATGCTGCAAAAATAATGGAAGTAAGCAGGCAGTGCTCTAAATTGACTGGCTCATTATCCAAAATATATTGTGGTAGTAGCATGCACAGTTCAAACAGCACTTTGCCATTTCTCATGTAAATCACACAGTACACAGACACTGTACTCTACACGAAGCCTTCTCCAATTATTTTGTCATATTCAAATACACATCCCTCATCTAGAAAAACAAGAATAATGAGCCATACAGAGTGACAAGCCATCATAAAGGAGAAGAAGATGGAATGACGAGTTCAGTGGATGGTACATTCTGTGCATAGCATAAATCAGACTTGAAGGAGATGGCAAAAGACAGAAAAGAACAAAATCAAGATATTTGTCATGGGTTAGTAAATAGTAATGAGTATTTTGGACAAAAAACACTACAGTATTGTGCTGATTTCTCCAAATATGAGTAGTACTAATGGGAACCTTCAGGCACAATTATTGCATGAAATTTAGGCATTCACTATTTCTCTTTCAAAGGTTAGCTCACTAGGACTTTGTGACCAAAGTCCTAGAAAATGGCCAGCTTTACCTTCCAGCATCATGTTATGCCTTCTTTCAATGTGTGTGGGATAGAGAAGCTGTCATAGAAATGTGTAATTGTTGTCAATTCCAAAAGGGCAAGAGGCAGCAAACCTTTGCATGAGGAAGGCACTTCCTAAATTTCCCAAGAGCAAATCTGGCTGCCAGTACACAAAAATTTTTAACTCTTGCTAATAATTCAAAGCACTGTGGTCAAGGATTCAAGTGAATTAAAATAGACCCATGTATTGGTGAAGTGATATAAATCCCATCATTTCCAGGGCATCTCCAGAAAACAGTAAACAGAACTCTAACATGCTGTAATATTTCAGCATTTTTCATATTTAATTGCCATTTTAAAATGAAAGAAACAGTAATAATTATGTTGATTTATATAAACCAAAACAGTATTTTCGTATTTCAAAAATGTTTTATAAAGACAGAGGGTTACAAAAATCTTTTGTTTGGAATAGAGCCAGATCAAAGAAAATTTCAAATTTTCCTAGTTCTGCATAAAGTGGAATTTCTCATTTCAATTTATACCTCCCATACCCTTTTTCTGACTATAGAGGACATGGACTGAGCTGGGAATGTCAAGCAAGCAAGCTTAGTGAGTTCTGTCTCCAGATCATTGTCAAGAAATCTCACCTTGTAAAGATTCTTTACATCTGTGTTTCTAGTGAACCCAAACAGGGTTTAACCATGACATGACCCCTGTGGTTGCACATTCTCATGAGTATGTGTAAGAACACTTTCCTTGTTGAAAGCAAAACGTGTACTTGAGCTGCCATGGAGTTGGTTTCTCCAGGTTCCTTGGAGCTAATGAACAAGAGACAGAGAACAAATTCTGTCTTGCTTCTGAGAGCACATCTAATTCAAGGCTTCTGTGAGTCTCATCTGCTCTGTAGACTGCCTTCTACAGTTAGGTATTATGAGGACTTGTAAGTTAGTGAGATGCAGGCACTGGTCGGCTGTCAATAGCCACGCTCCTGATTTTCAACATTATCACCTTGCTCTTAAATTCATTCAATAGTTTTTAGAAAGAAAAATGAAGATCACATTCATATGACAAGCTTCATCAAAATACTTTGACAGGAGAGTCTGCAGGATCACATTTAGACTTTTTCTCAATAAGCACATTGTGGTGTAAAAATATATATATAATCTGAGGGCAGCTAAAATCAAACAAAAGGAGAAAATGGGCAAGACATGTACATTCAAGCTCCAAACTACATATTTTTGTCAATTCAATAAAGAACAATTTCCTTCTAATACTCCTGGTAATGGTAGTATATCCATGGCTTGGATACTGCTGCTCTGCATACAGAGTGTGGAATAAACTGGCCAAGGCACAGCAGGATCCCTTTTCAATATATGTAAAAATCAAGATGCTTTCCAAGCTGGAAAAAAAAAAAAAAACAAAACAAAAACCAAAACCCAAAAGGGGAGGGGATTTGAGAACTGTTTAGTTTTGTAATTGACCAGAAAAATTGGAAGTCAGCCATCTTATTCATATAGCAAATGTTCATGGCAGCATGGGATTCTGCTCAGCTGCAGATGCCACTGCTTCAAGATGAACCACAGCTTCATTATGTCATTTTCTAATGAGTGTCAAAGGATAAGAAAGTAGATTATCTGATTCTATAACTGCAAAGTGTATTACACAACCACTTACTAGAACTTTTAGTCCTAAACAGAAGGGGGAAAAAAACACAAAATCAGTATAAATACTTTAAAAGCAATTTTCTTAAAATAGGGTCCAAAATTCTGTATTATATAAGAGAAAATAGTAAAACCAGCCATGTGCTAATATGCTGTTGAAACTAGTAGTGCTATTCTGACCAGCTGAAGGCAGGCAGCTCTCTCAGAGGTAACAATCACTGAAATAGCCACAAGATGGAGCCCAAAGGATCTGCCAAACTGTAGTTAACATTGTCATCCTGCATCGCATTAAGAATTAAATAAAGTGGTTTTACTGGAGAACACTTTACAGAAATCTTAAGATACAGACAAGATGTTTTTCAATGTAAATCCACTCTAGACTAAAGATGTTTTTAATTTAATAGATGACTATCCATGCACTGGTGAGCTTTGATTTTCCATGCTGGAACAAGTCCTCAGCATTTTCAAGGAATATTGATGAACAGATAATTCATCTTAAATAAGGAAAATTATCTGAAAATACTACATCAGTTAAATGAAATTTTTTTGACCTCTGTTTACCTTGTCTCAACTATCTTAAGGGTATAAATATTTACGTGACTTTTACAGGGTTGAGTGAGACAATGACCTGTACAACCTCTGCTTAGTTAGTGATGGACAGAACTTGAGGGACTAGGCTTGTGTACTTTTCAGATATTTCAGTTGGGATAAGACATTACTAAAAAACACTCTCTGAAGTACCCATTCAATATAAGCAGGTATAGGAATGAATGTCTCGAGCTCATGACTTTTCACTGAATTCATAAATTTTAAGAATTTTTTAGATACTCAGATTAATGTAATCATTAAGAAGATTTAACTCATGCAAACTTAGATGTATATAGTTAGGCATCTACACTGAAACTGTTCACCCTAGTTTAGGGCTAATGGAGAGAAATAAACATATGCAAAGAGTGTTTCATCTGTCTTGTATCTGTGTCAGAATGCGATTTCTTCCCCTTCTGGAGATACTTATATTTCTCACTTAAGTATAACAGGGAACATAGTTTAAGTTTAGTAACGAGATCAGAAAACAAATGTCAGTGAACACCAGGATAGTTTGTTGCTGATTAACAACCTTCCCTCCCTCTTAAGAATCTGACACTGAAAGAGAAGTGAGAAGTGAGAAGGAGGAGCAAGTCATTTGTAGATCTTAATAACTGATTGAATATCCACAGTCACTGTACTTAGATGGAGGGTCTAATGCAAATATTTAATCTAGACATTTTAACAATAAGGTAAGATCTCCATGTTTATCTACCTAACAGCTCAGTGTACTCAAAGCACGAAAAACTAATGATGCTACCTTGCATCCATGTTTTTTTCAAAAAATGCCCACACTTAGTAAGGATTTAGCCAAAACCTTGACACTGGTTACAACTTTGTAATCTATTCAAGGTAAAATTGAGATTACATTCTTTTATGTCTTATGTAACTACAAAGCTGCAAAATAATTCATATTGATAGACCTGGCATAGCTGCGGATGCTGGCAAGGGCCGGCAGAGGAATTTTCCTGTGAAACTTTCCTTTCTCATAACAAAGCAGTTAGAGAAATCCAGCTTCTCACAGCTTCTCTGTGAAAGCCTTTGTTCTCATGAGAACTGGACGGACAACAATTTGTAAGAATGTAAACTATTTCTACACCTGCAAGTTGTTGTGGAAACCATAAAATTATTTTTATGGTTTTCAGTCTTACAAGAATAATATTTGGAACTGGGTGTCTTACTGCTCAGTCTATCACGTTGTGAGGTGGTGGGCCAATAGGCCAATCATGTAATTTCTCTTTTGCAATCCATGCTATAGAGGTTATGGGTGATTAAATGAGGTTGCTTCAGCCATACCTTGCAACCTGGATGAGTGCCATGTTTTCACCATTCTTTGGGAATAACAGAGACAGCATAGCATTTCAATTACAGTTACGATTACAACCTGTGTTAATAATTCTTACTTGCCTTAAAGTACAACAGTAATTTATTCAGCCCCTGCTACCAAAAACTGGAGCCAGTTAAACTACTGTTTTAATGATTATGAAGCAGCTGTGATTTCTGAAGAAAGAGTGTTCTGTGTAATTGGTGGCCTGTGTTGTTAGGTAAAACACATATATATTGGCATCACGTCAGAAACACTCACACCTGTCAATCAGCATAATATGCTTGAACACCTGCATATCCACATAACACATGGTTAATTGGCTAAAAATTTCCCCATGGGATAAACTATTACTTTATTATGCTGCACAAAGGTGTGTGCAAATGAATGCTCAGGGGAATTCTATTCAGATGCAATTCCAGAATGAATAGCTCTTCTAGAGGCAATCTACCTTTCTTTTCTTATCTATGCAGACATCGTTTGCAGAAATGTGCTTTTACAAAGTCATAATTAAAGCAAAAGCAGTGATCAGCAGCATTTCATGAGGAACAAAGATGCTTCAGTTTGTTATACCTCTAGAAGTTAGTCATTAGCCCTCTGTTTTAATCACCGTGTTGAGTAGCACACTGGGAAAAGTCCATTTTTTCAAAAGTTAACTAATTTTTATTGTTCTCCACCCCTTGTATCAACTAATCTCTCCTCCAAAATTCTTCTTTTCTAGATTTCCATAGTTATTGTATTATTTTCTAATTTATTATTTCACATTTATTTAATAACATGTGTAAATATATTTTCAGCCATTATTATACTTTTACAAAGCCATAGATAAGAAGGCCCTCAACTAAGAAGTTTGTATTCCAAGTATTTGCATGGAGTCTGGACCCAGGGTGTTAGTTTGGCAGATTTCACTAATAACAGGCATTATGACTGAAGATCCACTAATAGTGAATATTGACATCAGCAAGAGTTGCTCCTTTTGGCTCCAATTGTTTAAATAGAGTGGTGAACATTTGTTGCATAAACTAACATCTATATTCTGAAAAATCATTCTAACATCCTATAAACTTCAGTCTGCCTGATTTCACTCAGTTGCCCTTTGTGAGTCAATAATTTGTGTTGCAATAAAGATGGCCCTAGCTCTGCTGTGTTTTGCCTTAGCTATATGCAAATGTAAAACTGGTATTTCTAAAAGTGAAAGCTTGTTAGCATACTCTCCCTCATCTTTATGTTCCCATCCCACAATTTCAGGGAACAGCACATGAAAACGCCAGAAGCTGAGGATGATATTGAGAGGAAGGTCTTCAGGTCTTTCACTACACGTGCCTAAAGATGAAATGCATTAATGCAACAGATGTACCTCATCTACATTTGACTGAAATTTTATTCTTTCCAGCTCTGTTGATGGAAGATCTGTCCTCCTGGGATTTTAAGACTTATAGTACTTTAAAGATATTAGTTTTCAGTGCTATCATGCAAGATTGCTGTTTCAACAACTTACATTTCCCAGAGCATTTCTAATGTTTAAGTGACAAATTGGTATACAGATAAAGAATGGGATCATTACTGATGATTCCTAAAGGCATGCATCTCAGATTGAAGTTGAAGCAATTCCTCTCATTAAAAGTCATTTTAAAATGTTGGAAATGTCTGTACTTCTTTGCTACTTTTATTATATTTACACCATGATAAAGTTTCTCCCTTCCCTCCTCTCTCTCTATTATTTTTTGTTTTCCCTGTTATATAAAGTACTCTTGAACTGCCAGTTAAAAATAAGTCTTAAAAAACAAGTTGTTCCAGACAACATCAACAAAATCCTCCAAAACCAAGAGTCAGCTCATTTTTCAATATGCAGCCCTGAGGTATAAAGCAAATCAAACAGCAAGGACACAAACATGATAACTCTAGGAAAGCAGATAGATATCTTGGGTCAGGCTGCTCTGGTAAGGAAAACAAGACAGAAAGAACTGTGAGAGCAGCCTGACAGCTCTTTTTGGTGGAAAGTAGTAATAGGAAGATCATTCTGTT
Organism: Coloeus monedula; assembly: GCF_965178545.1. Taxonomy (NCBI): domain Eukaryota; kingdom Metazoa; phylum Chordata; class Aves; order Passeriformes; family Corvidae; genus Coloeus; species Coloeus monedula. The sequence continues at coordinate 67,803,804 of NC_138782.1, forward strand.
GCAAGTGAATACCCTATAGGCTCTAATATCAGTGGTTAATTACTAATGATAGTGTCAAACTGTGGCATTTTAGGAGGGTTTGTCTTAAGCATTTATCTTATTATCATCCTTCAGCCACTGCTGATACAATGATCCAAGGAAGTCTGTGGAGATGCACAGACTCAGATGAGCATTCCTAGACCAAGCATAGAAGAACACTAGCTGGAAGCTCAAGCTCTCTGCTTCCCTACAAATGTTCCAGACAGCCTTAATCACTTAGCATTTAATACTTGTCATGTTAATGTGGGATAATACTTCCTTAATGTTTAGAAACCTGGACAAATGTCCTGGAAAATGCTAGGTTTAAAGCAAACCAGAAATGTAAAGAAAATATTGTAGGGAATTAAGAGATCCTGTAATGACAAGGCTCATACAGCATTCACTGTAATTTAATCATATACCAACTTCCCCACTTTATGCCACCACCACACACTTCTTGCTTGCTTTACTTTGTCTCAGCCATGGGGTAACTCTTGGTCATACACTGTCAAGGCAATTTTTTAATATAGAGCAGAGGTCAGGATGAGCACAAGCCATTCTCTTTTTAGGAATCCTGCTGCAGCTAATCTAGTTTTTGAGTCACTTTTTTAGACTGGCTTTACCACACAGTCTGCCAGCTACTCATCTAGCCAGGAGAACTTGAGTAAGACACAGGCAGATATGAGAGACCAGGTCTGCTGATCTAGAAAACTTATGCTAACATTTGACTTCTCCTTTGAATGACAAAGAATACAGACAATAACTGCACAAATGTAGGGAACTGCTCCTTAACAGAGTGGTAAGTCCTAATAATCCGTTTTTTTCTGAACTTATTATCTGAGACATGTAAGGAATATATTTTATTCTGTTTGACTTCTTCATAATACAATTGCTTCACAGTTTGAAAAATCTTGCAATAACTAAAACAAAACTGTCTTTTTACTTTAAATTATGCACAATGATGTGGTCTCTTAAGTTCTTGAAACTTTAATTTAGAAGGAGTAATGTCCATTAATTTGTCTAAAGGACAAACTGTTTGTAGTTCATTTTCGGGGAGAATGAACTCACATTAAATAAGGAAATCAAATTTTACCTTTGTCATGATGAATAAACTGGCAGGTATACATTTCAAATTTTGATAATTCAATTAGAAGATTCATGTTGATCTTGATCTCTGTCTTGGCCTGTAATATTGTTACAGATTACATTATGTGTGTGTTGTGTATTCATGCAATGTCCAGTACAAAACATGGTAAAGAATCCCTGTGCTCTCTTTAATGGGAAATAAACCTGGCTCTTACCTTGTCTAATGGAAAGTAAATTTCTTATTTTTAATACACCTGTAACTATCTAATTGGAAATAATTTTTCCCAGATACAGCATGTATTATTATTATGTTTTTCTCTACTAAAACAAGTACTTCTAGCATTGCTTTTATTTCCTGTACAACATATTCTTTTCTTACAGAATGTGCACATTCACAAATGCATTTGCTGTCTGAATGGCAAATAACTGCTATCCAGATGGAAAATAGACATGTTATAATCGAAAAGCATATTCTGCTTTTAGTCTTACCAATTTATGGTTCAGTAAAATGCAGGATTTCATTTCTGAACTCATATCAGAATCTAATTTGCAAAAATATGCCATATATAATTAATACCCTTGCGGCCTTCAGAATAGCAGACAAGTAAAAAAAAATTGAAGTGAAGTGAAAAACAGCAAGATATATATGAAGCCTGGTTCCCAAGTTTAATTTAGACTGGCAGAAAAGAAATTTCAAATTTTTGCTGAGAGTAGAACCAGATAATTTCATTGATCCAGTTCAGTTCTTATGTAGCTTCAAATATTTCATCAGCAATCCAACTGCTTTCATTAGATTCAAATCTGACCTTGTTCCTCCTCTAGTGTAGTTTAAGCGTTAAACAAATGAAGATAAGATACTTACTTAGGACTGAATTTTCTAACATTGTGAACAATGAGTACTTATTTACCCAATAGGTATTCCTGTTAGCTAATGGCTTCAGAACAACTATTTGAAATGAAACCAAGAGTTTATTTAGCCCAACATGCTCTGTCCATCAGTGGCCAAAAAAAAAAGCTTGTTTTCACTTTCAGTGCAAGATTCTACGTGAAATTTGTGAGATTTCCAGAGCTGCAGAACACAGCCTTTAATTTTTCACCCTTTAGGTTAAATAACATATATCGTAAAACATTTTGCAAAGTCTGACTTGGTTGTTGACATTTAGTTTTTATCGTCTTGCCATTTTCACTAAGTAGAATAAAAATCAGAGTACCAACATTACAGATAATTGTAATATTGTAGAAATTAATCTAATGGTCTTAGGATTTCATTTTTTAAATTTCTGCTTACTGTGTAAGTCATTTGAGTTACATTTTTTGATGAGATACTGGCCCACAAGAGGGATAACATTATTATTGAATGGACAGAAATCACAGTTAGCAAAACATAAAGGTTTATTTTTATGGCCCAAATACCAGTTCAAAATTTCACCTTGGTGTTTTGTTTAGGCTTTTTTTAATAAAAAAAATATAGACATGTTTTAAAATACCAACACATCCTCTAGAGACTTTAAACTTTAGAATATCTTCACTATTTCATCAAAATATCTGGTATAAATATCTCTGAGTGTTATGCCAGAAATAAGAAAGCTGGACTTTTAGGCAAAGCACAGATAGCAGTAATCTCAGTGTTCAATCTGTCTTGATGCTGACACTATACCAGTTTGTCTAATTAATGCCTCCACAGAAAAGATGGAAAAGGACAAGAGAGAGATCTTCACAAACTTGAGGGACCAGGCTTTAGCTGAGTTCCTATTGTTTTAAACATTCTATGTGACTCATATTTACCAGCACAAAAAGGGAAATAACTGTACTGGCTTCACTGGAAAGTTAAAGAATAATGATTTTGTTTTGATTATAGGCAGATCTTAGATAAGGATATTATTACAAAACTTTGCTTTTAAAATTCATTAAGCAGTGTCAGTAGAGAGTCTTTAAACTAATACTGTTCATATGTGGCCTAGCTCTGATCATTTTGGGTGATTACTGAAAGTGTTATGTGACATAATATTCTGTAATAGTTATGTAAGTCATTATACCAACCCCTGGTATAATGTTCAGATTTTATTTAAGTATTTGCTGTGGAATTCCTTTTTGCAAGTTGAAATTCATAATTACCTACGTGTATCTCAATATGTTTTTTGACACAATTAAAAATTAATATCCTCTACAAATTTGGACATATTTCATGGAAACTCAATTGCAATAGAATTTGCCTCAGCTTATGATGCTTAGGGAACTACTTTTTGGTTGTTTTGGGAGTTTTAAATGAGCCAAAATTACAAAAAGGTTTTCTTATATACGTAAAAATAACAAACGTGGCTTTGTCACAGGACCTTTATTTTTCTGTTTTTTCTTATTTCTGATTCCTCGGTTAGAAGCAAGCATATACACTTACTTTGTATCTTCAGTCTCTGTTACTCACAAAAATGTTCCAGGGTTTTTTTCACTTTGTTCTGTACACCATCTCCGGTTGCTGTCTCCTTAAATGTGCAACAACTTGGATTAGAGACTGGATATAAAATGGGAGTGGATTTTATACTGCAGGGAAAACAAGTGAAACAGAAACCCACATGCACAGCAGTTTTTTCCCAAGTGGGAGCTGGGGAGCCCAGGGGCTCAGTGAATCACAGCTTGGAAGCTCACAGCAGCATTTTTATTGCTTGTGCTGCTGGGTCTGCGAAGGCAGCTCATCCCCTGCCCTGCTGCATCTCTGTGTGGGATTACTCTCTCTCACACACACAGAGGACATGCAGGTGGTAAAGCCTTTTTTGTCTTGAAAACAACAGCTGTGTAGCAAAAGTCAAGAAGAAAAATCCAGCTGGAGGACTAGGTCTTGACATTTCACTTGCTTCTGTAGAACCAATAATGACATTGGATACAGCTGCCCAGCTTTCTCTTTACCTGAGGAATGTTGTCTTAACATCCATGGAAAGTATTAACTTGGTTCTCAGTTTTACCTCATCTGGGATTTTTTTGTGGAAAAATGCAGAAAATTAATTGGCACAAAGTTTAGAAGTTGCAGCACAAAAATTCTTTTGTTTAGAACTGGCCTAATTAATTTAATGAATATTTTCAATCGTCTTTCTGCTTCTTGGAATATCACTGAATCCATCTGAAATTCATTGGCTTCATAGAGCAGGTGCAATTGTTAGACATTCTCATGTTTAGACTGTCCTAGGTGTTGTTTCCTCACTGGAGCTAAAATTATTTTTCTGTCTTTGTCTAGCAGAGACCTTACGGTCTGAACTTGCCCTGTCTCTTAGTGGGCACTGGACTGAGCACCTTACTTATCCAGGCAGTTTCCCTAGTTTTGTTATATGGTCAGCATTTAGTGAGGGTGACTCAGCCCAGTGAAGAGGTACAGAGCCTTCCAAGGATATTTGTACCAAATTTTGGCTAAATGAGGAATTCAGGGTACCTATGTTCCTCAGCTAAGTGTCCCATTTAAGTGTCTGGGGTGGGCAGTGTAAGTAAGACAATGTAACTGTTGCACACTTCAATATAGATTTCACTGAAATTTTTTGTGCCTAAAATGTCACTAAGAAATGCATTAAATTTTGCACCACAGTTACAAAAATATTAAAATTCGCCTTTTTTGTTTACTTCTAGCTACCTCAGGGAACCCCCATGAACACAGTAAGTACCAAGGCGATATAGAATGTTGTTAGTTTAACTTTCAGAAGGAAGGTATTTCCGTATTTTTATAAAGTTGTAGCAGCTTAAGATGGGATTCATCAACACAAACTCACACATTTTGACTTATGAAACTGGTTTTCAATGACTCTCTCTGTAATGCAGGACCAGGAGTGTCTCACAGGTCCCAGTTTGCATGGAAACCATTTTCCCATTCAGCTGAGACCCACCTATGCCTTTTGTCTCCATGGCAGCTTCGCACTGGGAAACAATTGAGGGCACCGCAGATGAGGAAGGGTCTGTGCAATTCTCTGGCCTGGTCTCTAGTCTGAATTTTAGAGATTTATTTCTTGGCATGCTGCAATGCTCACCTGCTGCACAGCTTAGACATTGGAGCTACAAATCAGAATTAAACATATTTTTAACAATTCTCTGAAATTTTTTCTGTCTCATAATGTTGGGATTTGGGTAGCACACTGTTTTTAAATAGCACAATATTGCATACAGGTTATATTATAATAGAGAATAATATCCATTATTGTTAGTGCTTCACAATATACTCATGGGATCCCCATACTAGCTAACATAAAGAAAACTAGCCCTAGTCCAGCCAAGTCCAGGACACGGAGAAACATGGAAAGCTTTTTTGTTTTTTCTTTAGGCAGGATACTGAACACTTATTTGACACTCTTTACAAGAAAACCCTGCTTCTGTTGTAATAAAAATTGCCATAATATCTATATTAAACATCAAGGAGAAATTTTGTATACAGAAGATCAGTGATAGCAATCACAATTAATAGTAGAAGGAATTAATAATTTTAGAAATTCTATGATATTTCTAAAAAACCACAGAAAATAATTAAACCACATTAAAAAGCCAAAAAAGTATTTTCATGAGTTTAATTTTATAAGGAAAAAATTGTTAAACATCTTTTCTTGAGAAGTATATTTATCAAAAAATTCTTCTCCTGTCTAGTGGGAATATGTAATGCAAAGTTGTCTTCTAAAATTATAATGAGAATCTTTTATTTTTAAAATCTTCTAAAAATTAAAAATCCTTCTAACACAGGGATTCTTATTTGCAGAGCATGAACGTGACAAACGTGAAAAAGCTGTCTCTCAGACTAAGCCAGGTAGGTTTGGTAAAGTAACCTCCAGTTACACCTGGCTCTACTTAATAAGGATATCTGTGGTCTGCAAAACTTGGAGACTTCCTTGAGCTAGGCACAGGTGTTTTGCTTTGTGCCATTGGTTTTTTTCAGTGTTTTGGAGAGGAACAAAAATGAGTCAAGAGTTTTTGACTGTTCTTGTGACTTTTCTCACAGGTGTAGTAAATAGCGTTAGCAAAATCCGTTTTCCAGAGTTTGAGGAAGGAGTTCTCTACTGTTGTCCACTGTTTCAAAGAGGTGTACTGGGAATTAAGCCTCCTCAACCTTTTCAATAAATTGGTTATTACATGAAGTGAGTGTGGTCCCCCAAAAAAGGAGAAGCTACAATCTCATCAAGTAAATGATAGCCTGCACAGAGGCAGCCTCCAGTTCCTGAATCTCAGAAGAACAGGAGCTGAACTGAGAATAGCAATACTAATCCTGAACTGACTGTGCAATCAGGTAAACTGTAAGTAGTAACAACTGGCTGCAGTGAGCAGGAAAAGGGGTCCCCCTTTCAAACCAAGGCTCTGTGCCTCATCAGGTTTTTTGAGGAGGAAGGCACTCAAGGATCCACATTGGGTCTGTTGTGAATTAACAAGACTAAGAGGTAACCTCACAGAAAACTCAGCTATTGATGCTCAGCTTACATCACTCCTGAGTGGTTTTACTAGAAGCAGTGGGGACTGGAAAGCAAGTATCCACATCCCATTGACCTTTGCTGGCAGTGATATTGCTTGAACTTCACGCTGAAATGAAGTGCTTATGAATAAGTGTTTGAATAAAGCATTTGAACCTTATGTGTTCAATGATAAGCAAAAGGCTTTAATTCATTACCTTTTTTTCCCTTAATTTTTCTTTTTAAAGAAATCAGTCTCTCCATGCATTTAGTATTTTTCTAATTCATTTTTATAATGTACAATATTCTACCTTGTAAGTTAAGTATTTTCATAGACATTTTGAGGTTTCCTGGAAGCCTTGAGGAACTGGTTTACTGAAGATGTATTGGTTTTGGGTCAATAGGGAAAAAAAATATTTCTCTCTTCTTCCTACAAAGACATATAGGTCAAGATTTTATTTAACTCATTGATGACTTTTTGTGTATTAACTGCTAGCAGAATTCTTCAACCATTAGGTGAGTTCAGCCAAGGCAGGAAGGTCCTAGCGAGGGAGCCAAGCTTGGTGGCCACAGTGGTGGCCAGAAAGCAGGTTGCCTGGATGGGTGGCATGACCACTCACCTTTCCTGCTAAATGAAATCAGTTCTGCTGCACAGTTAGTCCAGTCTCATCCATATAGCAGCAGGAAAATACATATCCTTGGTAAGGCATTCTCAAACATCAGAGCATAATGTCACAAACCAGTATATTGGACTGATTAGGATTTTACTCTAGTATAGGACAGTATATTCCAGACCACAAGGCCTTGGAATTTAAGTGCTTGAAGCAGAAAAAACAAAAAAAAAAGGATAGAAAAATGCTTGCTAAATTTCCTTTAACATAAAAGCTCTATTCTCAGGTGATCAATGGTTGCTTTGGAGAACAGTGGCTGTTTTGAGTTTCACTTGATGACTGGAAGTATTAATCTGCAGGCACTGGTGGTAATAGTGCTTCTACCTGCTGTGTGCCAATGAGTGCTCTTGAGTTAGCAGCTTGAATTATAAAAGCTTCATTCTGTACAAAACAGCGGCCTCCTTTTTCACCTTGATTCAGTTCAAATTCAAACCATTTTTCCAATGCCTCCTGCCATCAGGTTCAGAAGTATCACATGACTGAAATACTAGAGAATTTCAGAAAATATATTGATCCTGTAGGGAAATATTTACATTAAAGAGTGTTTTGTGTATGTCAGTTTTGTGTATGTCAGAAAGCAAGTAAAGCAAGGGAATACATTCCTGATGTAATTCTGCTGAAACTGCCTGCAACACACAGAGAAATGTTTACAGCCTTATTTCTTTCCATTTAAATTAGGTACATCAGGGGAAAAAATTAATATTAATGTTTGTAGTGCTGCAAAACTGGAGCTCTGCAGAGCAAATAAATTCTCTCCGATGAAAGATTTCAGAACTTTAAACTTTGGGCTGACACAAAATTAGAGCATAATCAGGAACTTTTTTTACTATTCGTAAAATTTATTTTGACTCTTTATAGTTTTATGAAGTCCTCAAGATTTTTTTGGGGTTTTTTTTTTTTTTTTTGCAAGACTCCTCATGATATGGTAAACAAAAATGCATGAAAAATTAGAAATATTACTTCTGTTATTGGCAAAATAATATATATTATCCTCATCATATATTTTTCTCTGCTTTTATTCATACTGAATGTGGTGAGCAGAACAATTTTGTGAAGCTTCCTGATGTCTTGAAGTGTATTCCCTTATAGAGACTGCTCTCCTTCAGTCTGGATATTCTACTCCTTCAGTTTTCCTTCTGGCTACGGCTAAAGGATAGAAACTCAGAGAAAAAGTCAAGCAGCCACCACCTGTAGTTCTGTCAGGGAATGCATCAGGGTGCTCTCCAGTGGAATCAGCAGATCAGTATTTGCTGTGTGGTTAGGTTGCAGAATAGGTAGGTGAATGAATACCAAAGAATTACTGTGTTCATTCCCAGATGAATGCAAATCCACAGGCCTGTCCAAGACACTCTGTTTTCAAGAATAAACTCTTTTTGAGAAGAAACACTACCCCTACTTTCAAATTAATCAGATATGCCATCCACTCACAAACTTATTTTCTTACTTATTTTCTCACAGACTTATTATCCCAGAGTTATAAAGCAAACATTGCTGTACATTCTCAACAGAATTAGGAAAAGGAAAAATATCTTATTTAGTGTTCAAAAGTGTTAGGATAATATCCAAAGAAAGATAAACCTTTTGATTTTTACTTGTCGTTAATCCAGTGCATGTTACAGAGCCTTTGTTTAAAGTCAGCATACTGGGTTTTTTCTGTATCTAGAAAGTTTAATGTCCCAATCTAAATTCGCAAAATGCACTGTTATTTGTTAGAATTCTTCTAACAGCAGAAAAAAAGACATTTTCTCCCAATAAGTTTCATCTTCACATTGCTGGTTGTGCTATAAAACATTTGTAGCTTCACAGGCATTCACAATATGGAGATGAGATTTTTAATTCACTGCTTTCATAAGAAGCTGGCAGTAACAATAGCTGAGTAAGGGTGATAAAAAAGCCCTAAACTTAATACAAATTAAGAGAAATTAAATTGCCACCTACCAGACAACAACTGAAAAGCATAGCAATGCAGAGCTATATTTAATTTCCAAATAGAAAATATCAGTAACCATAGAGCTGAATCCCTCCCTATGTTTGACCCCATCAGTACTGACTTTCTTCCCGAAACAGACAAAACTAGCCAGGTGAGGGGACAAAAACATACCTACCCTACCTGATCTCCACCCAGCCATTGTCATCTTCAATCTGATGCCTTCCAGAGGTCTTAGGGGAAAGGAAGGGGCCAGAGGCAGGTGGCTGCAAACTGCTTTGAACAAGAGGAAGAGCAAATACAGTCTGAATGTGTCTTAAGCATATTTAAGAAAAATTTACTAATGTATGTGAATGTTGAAAGGTAGAGATTAGGAGAGAGGCTTGAATTCAGTTATGGAAAGGGACATAAAATGGAGTAGAGCTATAAAAGGATGAGGTAGGGTTAATTAAAAATCAACCAAATTGGGCAGATCAGAAATCCGAACGTAAACATCCCAGTTTCCACCTGACTGGGACATTGGGAAGGTAAAACAAACCCCACTTGATTAGAAAGTGTAGTCCCACCAACTTACCTGGAGAAGAGGCTGTTCAGGTCTCGTGGCTGATGTCGACATGAGTTCACATCATCTGAGAACTGTGCCGAGCAAATCCACAGGCAGCTCAAGAGTGTGTGGACTTGGGCAGCTTTTCCTATGAGATTAGGAGAAGTTCAAGGCTGCTCCAAGGTCTTGTGAGAGATGTCCAGCTAGGTCTAGGTAGGCTTGTCCGGTAGCAGGTGGTATGGACTGGCATTCAGACTGTTGCATGTGTTCCTCTGTGAGCTATTATGTGCTTGGGTGTCTCCATACCTGTTTCATTTTCAGAGTGCAGACACATATGGATACCACCACCCATGTTTGTGGTTAGGCATTATCTAAACAGAAGTTCTTAGTGTTGTTTAATACCGAACTGTTGGACTTAGACGCTCAGGGCAGTGATGTTGGCAAAGGTGTAATGGATGCCGGAATAGGATGGTTTCCACCTGAGTGCCTGACTGAAAGACACTGAAGGGCATTCAGCTCTTTTCCAGCAGCTGAGACATTAGGCCCAGTAATTTACTTTTTCCATGAGTATGATCTCACCATGCAGTCAGAACTCATAATGCATGCGTGCTGTTTTACAGTGCCACAAGGGGATAGTGATGCTAAAGACATGAATTTATTTTGTCATTGTGAACCATATGCATAATATCACCTGTAGAAATATTTTTCCAATTATACGAACCTATGCTAACACATTGTGATTTTAATGCTGCTTTTATGATACAGAGGAGAAAATTAAACAACAAAAGACAGCTCCCACTGAGAAGTCAGGTAAGAATGAGTGATTCTCTCCTCATTTATGGAGGGGGATGGGGGGTGTTAAACACTATTCAGCACTCATCTAGTGTAGTATATTGGCATTGCAACAATTTTTTACAGTGTTTTGAAATATGTAACTGATAACACTTAGAGGAAAACCAGCAGATACTGTTCTACTAAGAATAGTCTTTCCAATGATGAAGACAGGTTAAGGCCTTTCAGCTACTTAGCTGCTTGTTCCGGGCTCTCATTAGCCAGAGCTGGGCTAATGAAATGGCGTGTAGCTGTAAATCAGATTTCTGAAAGAATCCCAAATATGAAGATAAATCACCAGATGGATTAGGACTTTGGATCAGTCTTATCTCATGGAGAAAATGTTTTTGGGGATAAACTCTAAATCTTTGGGTCTTGTCTGTTATTTAGACATTAGAGTTTTTGTAATGTAATGTTGACAGGAAAAAACAATCAAGTAATAATGAGTGTTCTAGAAGCTGTGAAGAGTCAGCCAAGCAATTAGAACATTCTCATCATCACTGGAAGTCAACACAAAACTGTCTAAACTTCAGGGGTTTGAATGTTGTTCATCCTTGCACAAGTAGGGGAAGATAAGAACAAGTGAGAAGTGAGTCCAATAAAATGTTTGAATGTTAAGAAGAAAAGGGGAAGAAATAGTACATTTTCTCTTCTTTCTGTAACTAACTATTACAATTTAACCTCTTTTGTCTTCTGTAGCCCAGGCAAAGCCAACAAGTATGTGACTCCTACCTTAATCAGAAAAATTGCTGTAAAATTGCTGGATATGTGTCTTTTTTTACTTTTACATAAGGAAACACGCCCTTGGCAATTTCTAGTTTTGCTTAAAATTATAGTGTCTTTATCACCATGTCTTTCATTTCTTTCATTTAATGTACTGTCTTGTCATTGCTATTTAAAAGTCCATTTGACATAACCAATTGCTTCAGTGCAAGAGTGAATTCATTCTACACTTCCCATATCAAAAGTCCCAACAGCAAAAATTCATACAGGAGTGAAAAGTCTTTTAAAAATCACTATTAAAAATTACTTGGGTTGAATAAATTCTCCTGCTAAGTTAAAAAGAGAAAAATAGAAATTATTTTAATATAACTGCATCCTGGACTCAGTCGAAAAGAACTCAAGAAAGAGTTCATACCGTAACTCACCACACAGCCTTCTTGTTGATTTTCTACATCTTTCATACCTGCAGAATGCAAAGTAAACTACAAAAATAATAATTAAAATTTCAATTAATGCCCCAGATAATGTATTGATAAAAAAAAAAAACAGATATGGGAAATGTATCACTCTTCGCTGAATCAAGTTTTCATTCATGCTTCATAAGAATGTTTCCCATTTGAAATTCCCTATGATGTCTTCATCTTGGCATTTCTCAACCTGTCTCTCCACCTGAAACCACAGTTACTAGGAGTTCTATAATTCATCTGAGTAGCAGAAAGGCTGAGGCATATTGTCCTTTTTTCAGAGACCATTCACATTTTCATCACTTTCCACTTTACAGCGTGCTTTTGGGTCCTCATTTCTCTAAAGGAAAGTGATGCACAGTCCTTAAGCTGTGGAAAACCTCACCCGGAAACAGGGCCAGCAAAGCTGTCCATTGATTCCTCAGCCCTGAAATGTGTTTTGGCCCCAGTTTCCATTGCATAGCTGCTACTGTATTATGAGATCTGTGGGGTGTTTTTTTCTGACTTTTGTTTGCTAGACCTATTTAAAAAAAAAAAAGCTTCTTCATATTTTCTATTTCCAGCAACATAACACAAATTACCGTTTTTTCAGTAATAATTATGAAGTAGAAGGATGGTAGGACGGGTAGGAGAAAGGGGCATGTGGAGATGAGATGCATTTTCCACACCTAAATATAATTTATTCATATGTAATAGTATGTGTTCAAGACTTTGGGAACTTAGCTCAAGTACATGAGCTCTGAATCAAGAATGAAGACTGAGTGAATGGTTGCTGAGTTTACTCTATACTCTCGAATAATAAAAATAGAAAATAGATAAAAATTACATTTAAGAAATTAGAGGAGACCCTATTAACTTCTTCCCTAAGATACGTGCATGACTCTTAGTAGCATTAATTGTAGCTATATTTGTGGAGCTATGTGCAGTACTAATTAACTTTGCTATTTTGTGGTAGATCCCTCAGTGGATAATCTGTTAATAACCATTCACCCGTGGGGTTTTTTTCAAAATAACAGCACGAAACAAGAGAAACTGACTGCTTAATCCTGAAAAAACATACATGCAATCCTTATTACTTAAAAAAAACTCCAACTAACCAACCAAACAAAAACCCCCTATAGAGCGAAACAAAACAAAAAAAATCAAAACACCCATACAAAAAGTAACTTAGAAACGTTATGGCAATTTTGTTATGCTGTTGTTTTCTGTCTAGAGCATGAAGTAGTCAAACATGAAAAAGGTGTTCCCCTTACAAAACCAGGTAAGCACTCCTACATTTACTTCTGAAATTGTTATTTAAAGAAATAGTGAAACACAATGCACAATGCACATGACAAATGTCAAAACCATGACCCTGTGACCTATTTTGATGTATGGAGTGGCCCTGACAAGCCATGCCACAAACTAAATAGCACAGTACATATAATGCTGATTGTCATTTTAAGATAAAGATATAGGTTTATATCAAAGGTGAAATTTCTGCTTCTATAACTCCATTGATGTCAAAGGCATACGCCACCAAAGAATTTGAACTGCTTTGTGAAACTTCTTCCTTTAAATGTCTTCATTTTGCTAATTATTTGTGGGGATCTGCCTTTTATTTGGACTTCAAAAAAGAGTTAGCCTCTCAGGATGGGCAATACTTTAATTTTTATCCATTGCAAATGTCATATGATACATCATTCAGATCTTGATCTGGCACTATCCATCATCTGTGGTAAATGTCTCTGGTATCATAGCTCATGCACATTCTCGCTTGTACAAGACAGAGCAAAATTGATGGTGGTATAAGAAAGAGCATTACTCAGTTTCACTGCAGACTATCATCACGTGTTTAAAAAATGTCTGTTCCATGCTTCTTCATAAAAGGAAATAAGTGGAGAATTAAAATTTTTATTGTTAATATTAGTCATCCTTAACTCTAGCAAAACAATTATCATCTGTAAATGAGAACATCCCTACTACTATCATTCATTATTAGATTGTTATTAATTATTGTGAGATTACTAAACATATGTTTTGATATGTGGAAACATATAGAACAAATAAAGCCATTCTCTACCATAACAATATCATGCTAAACCTGACTGTTTTGTCCATTTTTCTTCCCTCTTTTTACTCCCCAGTCAAACCAAAGAACACTGCAAGTACGTGTCATGACCTGTTTCGTATGGAATATAAACCTTCTGTTCAGATGCATGTTCTCTCAATTTGCACTTTTGCAATTTTGTCATGTTAGATAATGCTATTTTCTTGCTTATACTACAGATACTCTTGTATTCCATCTGCTTACTAACAGCCATACACAACGAAACCAAGAACATTTATAATGTAATATTGTGAAGCTGCAATGTTCAAATTCTGTTTGCAATTTTTACTTCCTAGAAAATCAAGTAAATTACACTGGTAGCAAAACTGATATTCTGGTCATTTTAGATGAGTGTAGATGTATAATTTATATTTAGGCAAATATATTGTTTATTGAAAATAAGAAAACAGCATATAGCGTAAATTAATTAGACAACCTTTTTCTTACTTCTTATACCATTTGGAAATTACTTACATCATTAATTCACTAAGCATGTTGTTGGCCTTGTTCCAATAAAAGCTTTTTTTATAAAAAAACCTAAATTTAATTAAAGAAGAGAAACGAATATTTCCAATTTAGATTAGTTTTAAGGAGGATTCAAGGGGAATTTGTCACATTGAAAAACTTCCACTGAAGTCATTGGATAATGTACTTTTTAAGGTCATTTTTAAGAAGACTTCTGAACAGAAAAAGACTGGGATCTAAGCTTATTGTGGCAAGTCGTTACACATTAAGTACTCCAAAGCATGGTCACACAAAAATCAGGACAGTGTTTGCACTACATGCTTTGAATTGTGAAAATGCTGAAGTATGGACCTTCATAGATCAATTAGTTGCTGCCTCTTTAGCACAGGATCCGTGTTTTCTTTTTGGTGCTGTGCCTGGCACATCAAGACCAAACCATGCGTTATTCTAATAAAAAGTAAGCTGACGACAAGGCAAAGCAAACTGATTCCCTTAAACTTCCTAAATCAGTCACCTGTGCTAGCTGCTTAAAGTTAGAGAGGATGTATACCTGCTCTTAATCCCCTGTAGGAAAACAGTGTTACCCTGAACCCCAGGTGCAAAGGGAAAGTGTGAACACGAGGCATCTGAAATGTGCCTACATTGAAGTATCTCCTGCAGCCCTGAACTGCAGTGTCCAGTTTTCGAGTTTTCATTGTAAAATTATTACTTCCTGTGAAGCTATCCATGGCTTTATTTTCATTTTTGCTAGTATTTTAAGAAAATTTTGCTCTATTTGATTCTATTACTCAGTTTTTTTCAGTCTTGTTTTCACTGGATCTGTTCACTGACATTTAATGTCTTCTGCAGTGATTTATCTGAGAGACCCAGTGATGGCACTCAAGAGTTCTGAGGAACCACTACTCTTAGAGGTCAATCACATATTTAAGTGACTAAAACCTTATGCTTTAATCACTTCAACCCAAAGTCACTGTCTACAATGCTTTTTTATCAAGAGCTATATTACCGTGGTATATTGTGAATATAAGGAGTAGCCAAGATATTTTCCCTTGACCTTTGCAGAGGGATATCTGTACCACATTCTTGAGCTTATATTCTGCTGCTTGAAATGATTATAAATGTTAACAATGCCTTTAGAAAAAGGAAAAAAAAATAAAAGGAAAAGAAGGAAAAACAGTAATAAGCAGGCTATAGTCATTTTAAACAGTAATTCTGTATACACTGCCCATTTTGAGCTAACCATCCTTGAATAGATCTAGCTTAAGATTTTAAACACCAAATCTATCTATTTTAAATTTATTTTCTCCACTTAAAGGAGAACACTTAGCTGGATCACCACCTTCTTTATTTATAGAGGTCTATATAGCTTTGCTTCATATATTTCTTAGTCAGGTGTACAGTGTGCTTTCCATAACATGAACATAGCTATTGTGTTATTCAGTATGAGATGTAGTAATAGGCACAAAATACCCACTGATTTTGGAATTCAGGTCCAGTAGGAACATAAAATAAATTAAAATATTTATCCTGGGCTGAATTCATTCACACATTGTATCTTGCTCAGTCTTACTGTAAAAGCTAATGGGGTTTAAGTCAGTAAAGAGACTGGATCATTAGGTAATGCATGTATAAAAAGAAAGACAAGGCTGAGTTTGAAAACTACCCAAATTAACAACACATACAATTTTATAGTAGTAACTCGCTGCCATGATCTAACCTGGCAGGCCACCACACAGCCACTCACTCAATTTTAAAAGCAATTAGCAAATAATCTTATTATTCACTATTTCTGTTTTAGTGTACAAGAACATCTTTGACAGCCTGTACATCAAACTCAAATGTGTAATGATTCAGAATTTACTCCTTGCATACTAACTAAAGACTCACAAATTGTGAGACGTTACCTTGAACAGAAAACAAAGCTGGGGGCATATCTTACACATGCAGAAATACCAAACTGCAGTTTGCAGTCAAGAAAAAGAGCACGTAGGCTGATATTTTAAAAATACCCTAAGAATTGGCAAATTATATTTCCATTTAGTTCTATAATGAAAGCCCCATGTTAGGGGTCATATGCTTCCCAATGTTCTCAGAGTAAGTGGAAGTTTGTTGATGCGCTGAGAGGAGGAAATAGCCCTTATATTTCATACAACAGTGGGTCAAAACAACTGCCCTCCAGGTCAAGAATCTTCCCATACCTGACTGTCTAAGGAAATCAGTTAGGGTACACGTCCATCTGGGCCTGTCCAGATCCCCCAGAGAGACACTCCCTCAATTAAGAAGTGAGAGCATAGCCCCTGTCCTAGATTCAGCACCTTAGAAACAATCTTGGTTTTTTCTTCTGAAAATGAAAAAAACATTAATTATTCCATGAGTCAGAGTGCAGTAATGTATCAGCTTCCAGAAGCTATGAGGAAGATTATATGCAAAAAGGTAAATATTAAAGGACTTTAGCATGTTAGCATTTAATAGCAGCAAAACTGGCCTTTGCTGAATGGCCGGGGTGCCTAAGCATTGAGCACTGACATTTACAGGTCTCCTTATGGGCCAAGACTTGAGGGAAAGTTTCCTGGGATGTGTTAGGGAAAATAATGCTTAATTGCTCAGTCTTCCTGTTGAAAAAGCATTGACTGAAACATTTTCACCTTTGTGTGAGCTCATGTTCACCTGAAGCCAAAACTCAGCAGGAAGAAAGTACGGAGATAACTCAATCAAAGGAATACCCCGAAATGTTTTGTGATCTTATTCTTTTTTTTTGTCCTGCTCTAAGTTCTAGGAAAAGAGGTTTTTCTTGGATAGTGAGGTCATTCTTTTTCTTTCAAATCGTGTTCTTACATAAAACTGGGACTAATGAAGTAACGATGGGTAAAAAATTCTTGGATTCAAAATGACGATTTAATGAATTTCTTTCATTTAAAAAGAGTGATGACCGCTTACACCAAAGAATTTCTATCCAATAGATTGACCAATTTTCATCAATTATTTTGGGTATTATAACAGCCGAGGAATGTACACTTCTTTTGTGCTAGGTGGTGTGCAAAGACTTAGTCAAAATTTCTCAAGAGATTTTACTCTTAAAAGGCAAGGTGAGCTACTAATGTGGGAGAAACTCTTAGACGGGTCAATGCCAGTTATTCAAGGTCAGTGTCAGTCTTTGGTTGGGATGTGTGGATGATAAGAAAAGAGAGGTAAAAATTAAAATGAATACATTTTTTGGAAAATAGCATAGTCAGCTATAACCATGAAGGCACGCTTAAAAATAAGTCTGTTTAAATATTTGCTTGCTGGAAAGCTTTGATTGGCATAGTGTTTGCATTTGCAGGAATCATTGCATGCTGGATTATAGTACTTCAAAGAGTGAGACTCTTAGCTTTCAGTGTGAAATTCTATGTACATGCCCATTGTTAAGGCATATTTTTTTGTAAATTAATATCCTGCAGAAAAGTTGCAAATGAAAGAGAAGATCTATTTAAATGGTTGCTTGCCCTGAAAAAACATGGTACTGAAACTCTTGTTCTTTTCCTTCCCTTCCCCGCCCCCTTCATCTTCATTACTGGTTATTTTCCTGGAGAGCCAACAGCTGAAATCCCAACAGCAGGTAAATATTGCATTTTTCTAGTATGCCTTATGGAAAGAACTAATGAGCAGTGTTGATTAATGCATGTTGCTCATCAGCAAGGAACAGTGGTAATGTAAAGCAGCATGGGTGAACTGACAGCATTGCAGCTATGCAGGTCTCTGCCACAGGCCTTTCTGATCAGCTGATTATGTGATTTTCACTGTTCACCTTCTGCATCGTGTTTTGGTGAGCTAGATACAGGTGATCCTCACTGAGACAGCTGGTATAAATCAGGTAACACACCAGAAGACACTGAAGAAAGCGTTATTACAACTGGTTGGACGATGCAAAGTGCAAATGAACCATTTGAAGGCAGCCAGCTATTTGTCTGCTGTAGTCACCAGGGAATACTGAAATGGGCTCAGATGCCTGAAGCTATACACTTTGCTTAATTTCAATCTGCCTTGCTGAATGGAGTCACAGACCAAATGCATTTACAGCTGGGGAAAAAAGGATGCTGAAAAGAAAACAGCACATGCTCTAAATGAATGTAGATTAGGAAAAAAACCCTAAATAAATCACAGTCTAATGCTGCAGGACTTCTGAATGGTCACATTTGGCAGTTCTAAAGGTCCATCTTGCTCCATATCCTGGGATTTTTTGTTTATTTCTTTCAGATGCTTGAGATCACTCTGGGAAAAAGAGTAAGAAGCAAGCAATGGGCAATGGCCTTCCCTAGTGTACTTTGGCCCCAAATAAATAGTTAAATCTGGAAGTAGTTAGGAAATTACAGAATTTAAGTGCCTAAAGTCTTTATCAGGATTTTCTAAACTGTTCTGCAACCAGCAATATTCAAACAATTTCCAACAACCCTACACAAAGCCCACAACTGCTATTGCCACTAAGGGTAGCAGGCACTGTTGCAGTATTACAGACATTGTAAACATGCCATGAGACACATTTACCACAGTAATTCTTCCAGAGAAATTACAAGGGAGACAATCTTTGTGCCATGTACTTATTGTAAAAGCACTGTATTTCTGATGCCTGCCACTTAATGGTATTTCTTTGCAAATCTTTTTAGCCACAAAAAAGCCAAAGACAACTAAGGAAAAAGAAGGTAGGAATTTACTCCATGTGTTCATATATATGTAGAAGATCACAATAAGAATAGCATGAGATTGCAAATTTTTCATGTATTGTCGTTTGAAGCAACCCCCAAAATATATGTGTTAATTCACAAATAATTTTACTTGAAAATTCTAGGTAAAATCTATTCAGCACACAGCTTACCAAACTTTAACTGTGCTACTTTTTCTTTGCAGAAAAAACAACTGAGAAGAAACATCTGAAAGATGAAAAAGCTAAAGGTAATAAAGGGATGAAAATCTCTACAAACAGCAATAAATATGCAAACATTCGTGTTTGGGGGCTTTTATGGGACTGGAAAGAGGAGCTTTGTTAGTCTTTCTACATCCATGCGAGTAAGCCAAAACGATGAAATTGTACATAAATCCCCAGTAATTGAATGTCTGGTGCCTCCTTTGCATATGAGTATCAAGCATCACATCAGCGCATCCAAGCTGGCTGCAGCGGTGCCCTGCCGGTGACCCTGCCCGGCTGGCACAGCGGCGCAGCAGCGACCTGCCCAGCCCCCAGCGCTGGAGCCGAGGATTAGCAGTCCCCACTCCGTCTGCTCTTGGGCTCCCTACCACAGTAGTGCAAAGTTCACCTCCATAGCTTGTCTGGTGCATTAGGTCAGATATTAGGTAAAATATCTACAGTGATAACAAGAAACTTTTTTTTTCTACACGAGACGGACTTCATGATCACCCATATTCTGACTAACCTCTTGGACACAGCACTGCCTTGATAGTTTCCTCACAGTAACATGCAAAAGGACAAATGATTTCTGCTATATCTTTAAAGATAATTAATAGCAATAAATTACAAGTGTTCGAAGACATAAATATTCTCTCTACATTGGTTAAATACAGTGACTTGCATATAAAATTTGTATATTGAAATCCTGAACCTCAAAGGATAAAAGTGGCACTCGTGCAAGTTCACTAAACTACTATCCAGAAGCAGTTTTCTTATATGGTTTTACTGGACAGAAAATTTATCTGTTTAAATGATTAATTAGGAGAGTCAGGCTTAAAAATACCTGGTTTAAAGAACTTCCTGTCTGAGAGAGGATTCCAAGAAACAAACATACTTCTTATTGACATTTATTTCAGTATTTTCACCTGAAACTGTAGATTAATTTATTATCTATGTTTTTTTTAATCTGTCCCACCAGTAAAAGAAGACCCACGACATCAGAACTTGACATCAGGTACATACATGATTTTCCTTTATTGTAAAGGATTCAGGAAAGTTGTGGTTTGTTGTTTGGTTTGGTTTGGTTTTGGGGGTTTTTCTTGTAAGGGAGATCACACAATATTTCCACATTTCTAATTCAAGTCTATAGGACAAGATGTGAGACAAGCCAGGTAAATCAAATCCATAAATATTGTTCCTAAGAATCAATTGCTGACATGGTATTGCTTTAGCACCTTCCTAAATTTTTAAACATATATTCATCTGATTACTTTATAAAACAAGAGGTCTCTAATTAATTTGGCAGTGCGGTATTTAAAACAAACATATTCTCCTCACAGGAAATCTTTTCTGTAACAGTCACATAGGGAGGAACATGTTCAATTTCTGTTCTCTCACATTAATAAATATTGTCTCCCATCACGGTCTGCCCCAACTCCACTCCAGCAAAAATGGCAAATAAAGATAGGGCATCTCAAAAGAAAAATCTCCCTTCATTGTGTAATCATGTTTTTACTAGTTTACAGAGAAAGGAAATATATGTTCCAGATTCTTGACTAGTATAAATTAATAGCTATGATTTCAGTGGAACTTCACTATTTCATGACAGACAAGGATCAAAGTCTTTATTCTCACCTGAGGTCTAACTGGTTTACACAGAAAATATGAACTACATGTGAATATGGTTCCTTCTAATGAAACTTTGCAGTCTTAACCTACTGAGGAAAGTATATTATATTACTTCTAATCATCCAGACATTGTTGTACATGCTTTTTTCACCTCTTTACTGTTAGTAGAATGATCTAGAGTCCTATATACATAATATAAAATGTGTAATATATGTGCAGTTATTTGTATCTATTTATTTAGAAATATCTATTTATCCATATATAGAAACATTAAATCATAGAATAATAAAAAAGATACCTAAGTATAAACAACTGCAGAACAATCTGTTATCAAGGAAGAGAAAATACAAATGAAGTGTTAAGATCAAACATGAATATTGCCACGTGTATTACATGAAAGTCTTTGCACATATGGATCACTTTGTTTTATAAGGGCAACTACATTTACATAAAAGAATAGCTTGGATTTTTTCATCTTATTTTTCTTAAATCAGGAACACAGAGATATTGAGTCAGATATAGACTTTAATTCCTCTTGATTAAGATGTTGTTAACTGACAGATACAGAAGGCAGAGTCTATGCTGTCAAAAATTTATTGCTATTTTATTAATACAGAACTTTTATAGTTCAGGAAGTGCTAGTCAAAATATATAACCAATACATTAAACCAAAGATTTTTCCGTGAGAGAAAAGAATTTTCTTATGCATCAAAACCCCAAATTTAGTGTAAAACAAGAATGTACTAAAAATTTTCTGTCACTGGATTTTCTCCTGCCCACCACCCTCCTATAAAGTTTACATCTTTCAAACACTGTGTTTCTGTGGCTTTCCTTTAAAGTAATTATTATGATTGTTTAATTTAAATGTATGTTATCACTGAGAAATTATTCCTGACTGGATATTTCTCAGATCATAAGCAGCTCTGTGCAAAACCAGTTCTTCATAACTTTGCAAACTAACTTACTATGTAAGTGTTCTCAAAATATTCTTTGTCCACTGTAAGGAATAGTTAGTTTTCAGACAATGGATGAAAAGTTACCAGAAGAACATCAAAGTTACTCTTTTATGGATGTTGTTTTTAAGTATTTTTTCAAATTGAGAATTTAAACGTTTAGGCAAAGTCCTAGGTCATGTATACTTGAATTGGAACTTGATAACTTTTTCCTGTTCTATTTGCAGATGAAGCCAGTGCTCTTTCCCCCGTGCACTGAATACTATTTTTTTTCTGATAAATGGAAGTAGAAAATGATTTTAACCTTCTTAGCTAATCTAAGACTTTAAATAGTAAATCTTCTTTCAGCCTTCAAAAGCTTAATAGAGTAGATTCCCATGTTCCTAGATTTTGCTCAGACCCCCTCAACATTTCCCTGATATTAAGAAGCAATCAGATAAAGAAGAAAGGCAATTTTAAAAGCTGTATATAGCTGCAATTTTAGAATGCTCCACATTTGAACAGAATTTTAAGCAGTACTGTAACTTTCATAAATAATGGTGCTATGTGCAGCAGACACTAAATTTCACTCTCCTGTAGATTTGCAAGCAATTAATTAGAATGCTTTCCTCTTCTTTTTCTGCTCCTAAATGTCAAAGTTGACACCTGTACTGAGACTGAAATTTACCAACAGCAAAAAAAAAAAAAAAAAAGGGAATACTTGGGAACACCATTTTTATTTCTATCTTATAACAAATGTTTTTGGAAGCACACAGAAGCAGTTTTTTTTGACTCTTGGAATGAAATTTAAAGAGTGCACAAACTGAACTCTCTAGTGAGGATAATCTACCATACTCTTTATATGAACAGCTGTACAGTTATACAAGTTCTAGCTTGTTTCATGGCTAATACCAGAGAAAGAAAATCTAAATGGACCAAAAGTTGATTATATTTATTCTAATTACCTTCCAACTGCCCCCTTGGATGAAAACTCTGGAACCAATGTATATTGCATTTATACTACAGTTAGTTGAAGGGCTTGAGGTTTTTACTGCCCACAAAAGTGCAAATGTGGCAGAAATAAAGAAAGGCTGTGTTGCAAAGAGCATGAAAAGTGAGAATTAATGAAACTGATACTATTCCCATTTGTATTTTTTTTTTAAATTAGAGAAAAGTGTGGATTATTCTCAAGGTCAGGTGAAACCAAGCCAGTCATGACAACTTCCTTGTAAATAAATGTCTCATAAATAGACTTACATAATTCATGCATCTACCCTCATACATTATTAGAGGTCTGAAACTTTCTTTGACATGGGAACTGTTACACTTACTGTTTAGTTAAAGAACTTTTACTTCTGTGAAAACAGAAATTAACATTAAGCAGAGTTGGAACACTGCTTATATGAAAATACTATGAAAACTTTTATGGAAGGAAAAGCACATTTCAACTAGATTTTTCATCTACTTCTGCAATGGTAAAGATTCTCAAATACAATATAGTTCCTCAAACATTTTGTAGCATAAAGAGCAATCATTTCATCATACTATCAATATATATTCAATAGCACATAGTAATCACCACATGAAAACCTCAACAACTGTATGGGGTGAATTCATTACATATCTTATAAGCATATGGGGTTTGTTTTATTAAGTGAGGTTGTTTTAGTGCTTTGCACTTTCTGTCTAGTAATATATTTTCCAAAGCAAAGATGATTTCCACATCTGCAAAAGCAAAAGTTTTATTTGATGTGAGGTTTGATATGACAGCCATTTGAGAGACTGTGAAGGAGGTCTCATCAATGTTAAGGGAACATAAATTTGTCAGCAGTACAATGTGTGAGATTTTTCCCACGTAAAATAATTTTGAAAGAGAGAGACCACTTAATTTTTTCCTTGGTTCTGGAGCATTTGAAGACTTTGGAGTAAAATATGATCTTTTTCATTGTTCTGGAGTATCAAGTTTTTTCAATTTCATTAAGCACAAACATTGGTAGTGTTCTATAATATAAAAGCATTGAATTACTTTAAAAATATTGCACAATAGTCAAAAGAGAAGGCAAGGACTTCATCACTGCAGTGCAGGTAGCTCTCACCTAAAGACAGGTGATGAACTGCAGATACTATATTCTCTACTCTCCTTGCCACCCAGTCTGTGTGTCTCAGATGTAGACGTATGATGGTTCTGGTATTCTCTGAGTAGTTTCTTCCAATAATTCAGCTGCATAAACTTATACTGACTAGAATTTTCTCACCAGAATTCACCAATTAAGCACTAAAATTAATGTTGTTGTTTTCTGGGCATAAGAAAGTCTGCCACTGGCTAGAAAATAATTAGAAGGAACTGACACTCTGAGAAGTTTCAGAATTTCTTTTAAAAGATCTGTTCTCATTCAATTACAAAACTGGTGTCTATGCTGGGTATTCTCATTAAGATTTTCTGGGGCATTCATCACACTCCTGTACAAGAACTCATCATGAGAGCAGGAAGAACTGCGCACTAAGGCTGCTTGCAGGAGAGTCCATGTGGAACAGCCTCCATTCTGTGGATGTACAGGAATGTCTCAACATTTCATGTTGGTCAGACTTGTGAGGACCAAGCCTGTATATGCAGGCCTTCCAGCAACTTGCTGTTAGTCATTCCATTATTCTGAAATTGACTTTTAAATGAATACTTGGAGTCTAAATCACATCAGGCTTGTCTAAATGAAGACATGGAGGAATACTGCCCTTTTAGAAGATGTGTATGTTTAAAGAGCACAGTTAGACCATGCTAAATGCTGGAGTGGTCATTTATTAAGAACTAAGGTGACCTTGATTTAATTTAGTTAAACCTATTGTGAAATTTTCACTGAGGCTGCTTTAATTCGGAATGAGCACCTACACAACATTTTTATATGGACTAATTAATCTCTTTTTAATTTAATTTTAATTACTCTTGCCAATTGTTTCTATATAGAAAAGATATCAAAGGCAGAAATTACCATATTTTGGTAACGAGGTAAAATGAAAGCTTTATGATCTGTCCTGAAACTGGTTAAATGTCACTGGAAAACTTCTAATCGATTGTAATAAATTTGGAAACTCAAAATCTGTAAAGACACACCAAAAAGGAGAACAAAATATAAGTTTTTATGCTAATGATGAGTTTATAACTAACCTCTCAGAATAGTGACAATGTAATTTAAATTATGAATTCCAGAGATTCTATTTAAATGCCCAAAGAGTTAAGTTTTATCTTCTGAAACAAAAAAAACTTCACAGTGAGAATCTAGAAGCACTTTGGGTTCATGTTGGTTCTTCTACAGGAGAGTCTTCCACATCTATTCCCGGCTTTAAATAAATCTTTTTTAACTTTAGCTATATTTGGGAATTTCATTACCTTGAGTTTATTGTCTAGATGTGTTTACAATTGGGAATTACTGAGACTGAATCTCAATCATCTCTACATTATGACAAGGGTTATTTGCGCTCAGTTTAAAGGCCACCTCCCCAGAAAACAGTCATAAGTTTTCACAGCTATCAACACAGTGAAAAAAGAAAGGATGATTCAATTTTGTTTCCATGTAACAATCAAATATTAGCTATATGTTAATAACACTTGAATGTTATTAGCTGTTGAGAACCTTTGATTATTATCCAAACCTGATCTGTGCCACAACCATGAATATGCTTTGCAGATCCCATTGACAGACCCTTATTAAAATCTGTAAGAGATAAATCCTGAAGATCAATAAGCAGAATGAGTTCTTGCCAAACAACCATGAAAATTTCTGTTTAAAATACAAGGTCAGAGCCAAAATATTATTTTAGAAGACTTCAATGTCCAAAACAATCTGTCAAAGAGGTTGCATAAAGCTTAAGGTTTGTACATATATAAGGTGCATTACTGTGCAAGCACAGAATTTTTTATATCCTACATCCCTGGTTTTGAAACCGGCAAAATTGCTGTAGTAGCGCTCTGCTCCTACAAAAACATCCTTAGGATCCAGAAACTTGATTAACAATTCCTGTCTGCCAGACATGTTTTGAGTACAACTAAACCATCTTCATCAGGCCCTTGACAAAATACAGCTGTAGGTACTTTGCTTTTAAAATGTGAGAGACAATGATAGTTCCTTTATACCATAGAAGTCATTGTGTCGTCTCCATGGGGTTAAGATGACACCTTTTTGAAGCCCTCTTCAACTGGAAAGACTCAGCTTTATAACTTCTACTTTCCAGGAGGACACTCAGGGCTACTGAGTTACAAAATAATGTAGATGGAGTGCCAGCTGCTTGTTCCTCTTGATTTTGCACAATTCCAGATCCATCAATACAAGAGTCATTGGTACTGCAGGTTAATAGACAAGACTTACCTATTTGATACAAAGGTCTGTTTCTGTTTCAGAAACCTCTTTACGTAAAATACTTCAAAATGATTACCAGGTAAAATAACTGCAGACTAATTTTTGTGCTCCCAGGCACATCTAGTAATGTATGGAGCTGGTTCATTTGGATCATGCATATACACAGCACTAAGTTTAACATCTGAAGAGCTCTGCTGTTCATAGTGGAGGGATATTTGCTGTTGCCATCAAAATGCTGCTTTGTGAACATGACTTCAAATGTATGTGCTGGGACTCAACCTAAATTTTGTCAAGGTGTCTGAAGTCCATCCTAAGTCTTGGTCCACAAACATTATGAGACCTCTCCCATTACACTTCATAATGTGCCCTACGAGCTTGGAGTGGTTTTCTACATCAAAAGAGGATGAAAAAAATTTTACCAGGGAATACACTAAGGGAAAACTCACAGAGAGCGATTCCAGAAATAAAGAGGACATTTGGGAAAAAAAAAGAATAGGACGATAAGCAAAAGTTAAAAATACATAAAGTAATCAAAAGCTGGGTTTTTTCACAATGAACTCATTCATTGATTCCTTCTTATGTTAATCCCAAAAATGATTTGTTAGCAAATTATTTGTCAGCCTATGGGAAAAAAAAAGATTAGGAAAAAAAAATTATTACTTGGCATGCTGGTTTAGGTCCAGTAAAAAGGATCTCTTTTGCCTAACTTTGCAAAATGAATCCAATTAGTAATCTTATTTATGCCTGTTGAACAATGAATTCATTCTCTTCCCCTTAACTGGGTCAAAACATTTTTCTAGAACTAAATTAAGTGGCTCCAAACACTTGTAAATATACATGAAATTTATTTCAAGACAAATGAAGCAAAAATATATCTGAACAATTTTGCCACAAACAAGATATAAATGTCTAGTATCCTAATGAACATCATTATGTTCATTTTGCCCTTTAGTTTGACTGGCATATCTTAAATCACACTTCAAGAAAAGACAAAAAAGTACATATTGTGCATTCCCATGACATACCTTGTGGAAGTAAAGTTATATACAAAATGTAGTTCTTCAGCAGTTTTCTAAGTCAGAGATTATTTATCTTTGTTTCAGATAAGTGGCCATTTCTTCAAATCCCTCTTCAACTTTAGGAAAGTAATTGCTGTCATATTTTTTCATCAACATTGGTTTTATTTTTTAAAAATTATCAGCTAAGAGCAGGCATCCTGATATTGGAGTTAGTTCATGTTTCCAGGCTATCATCAATATGGTGAAATCCAGTGGAAAAACTGTAATTATGTGACACAATTTTTTAATCAGTGGCAGCAGATATTGTGAAATATTTTAAGACAGCCTATTGAGTTCCTGCAGTTTCTTTCTGTCTTTACTTATTCCCAGAACTGTGCAAATTCAGGGTGAAGAAGACATTCTAATTTAGCTCCATTTTTCATTGTAAGTAGCACACAGGCACAGATCTGATCTTTTCTGATCTCAAGCACTTAGAAAAGAGGGTATATGCTCCATGGTAAATCAGAGAGAACTTCCCCAATGGGTTACTCGTCCCTTCAGAATCTGAATTACTTTTAGCTTTATGCCACATAGCTAGAGCTAAATCCAGAAGGTAGTGCCTCCAGAGCAGGGTGAATTTGGGTCTATCAGGGTGTGCTAGCAGTTCAAGTTTATCAGACAGTTCAACACTGTCTCTTTACTGAACTTTTATTGTCATAAAAGAAGTGCTGCTGTTCCCAGCAGAAAAGTTCTCACTGAGAAACACAAGTGTGTGTACATACTGCTACACAAAATCCAAAAATCCCCCAAGCTTTTATTTAATAAAGATTTTGGTTAGAATGACAACTGAAGTGAAGAAATCACTTGTATCATTCAAACATCAGCTTCACTTTCATTAGCTGCTTAACTGCTTATCATTCACTGTTTCCCTCCTCTCCCCTCCTCTCCTCTTCTCCTCTCCTTTCTCTATCCCATGACTTTACAGCTGAGTAAATATATCGTATTAACTTCCAGTTACTTGGTATCCATTCTTATTAACATAATAAGATCCCTGATTGTTTATTCCTTCTTCTTTGGTTTTATCCTTTTTTGTGTACATAGATGTGTTTGTATGTAAATTTTAAACCAACCTTAAAATGAATGAAAGTTATTTAGAAACTATTTTCTTGCAATATGTTGAAACTACATTAGCTGAACATACTGGACATAGGAATAAGTTGACAGAGACTATGTCATGTCAACATGCCTAAATTTCATGACCAGCACACAGTGTATCCTACCATGATACCATCAGTGTTTATTGAGTAACAGCAAGAAAATCCAGTTTGATTTTGCTGCCACCAAATACCACTGAAGTCTCCCGTAACTATTACTGCACTGTGAAAAAATCCAATAACTTCTGATCCCTCATATGTATAATTTCTTGAATGATTCATCCATTTGCTCCTATGTTTCAGTAATTAAAAAAATCATGCCAGTACCGGACTCCTTTGAAAACTCAATGCTAGCAAAATTGTAAATCCTGTGTGCTCTGATTATTGCTGTGCTTTGTTGGAAGTGCCTGCATTACCACATATGTGTTGCACTGTTACATCTTGCATGCTTTTACTGTCTAACAAAAAGAATTTTTTTAATGACTTTTGGGGGAATGTCACTTTGGGGATATTCACACATTTATGGGAGAATTACGTGGTTTGTGTGCAGTGACCATAACATGGAATGTAACAATATTCCATAAATATACAGCTTATTTATCCATTTAACCTTCTTACTAGACAATGCAAGAGACAGTTAACAAAATAAAGAATTTTTTGATACCTTAAATTGTTGTTAGATGTAATCCATCACACTCAAGCTAAAAGACAGAAATAATAAATTTCACATTCTATTGCAGAACTGGTTTTCTTAGAATAAAAATCTCATTCATTGAGTTTTGTTATGTTTCAAAAAGCCCCTTGACTTTGACAGGTGACAGCTCATAACTGTTTTTAACCAGTTCTGTTCCTTTAAACTTTACATGTATTTTTACTGTGGTGATATTTTCCCTTCTAATGACATTAAATATAATGAGAGTGCCCTTCTAGTGCTATTGATTTGATACATTTTCAACATGTTTTATACTAAGAAGGTGTTATACAAATTAAAGACATACAACTGACTTTGTACTGATACTATTTTTTTTCCACGTTGAAGCACTTATGTGTATTTAGCAAATTTTGGGAGCAAATTGGGACCACAGGCACTCATAAGAAATGAAGCAACCTTCTAGATGTTTGGGGTTTTTTTCTCACACCTGAGCATTATTTGTGAGAAAAGGCATATTTACTCTTATAAAATAAATTTATTTTACTTTTCCCAGACCTTGATGGAGAAGTCTCACAATGCCTGAAAAAGATCTGTGATGGAGAATCTGAATTCTCATGGCTGTAATAACAATGTTATTGCTGGTATTTAATTCTGCTACTCAAACATCTTTAGTCCTTTTTCATTAAATAACTTAATATCTGACATACTCCTTGATAAAACAGATATGAAAGCTTGGATGGTCTTTGCAAAATATGCAATTAATTGCATTGCATCACAGACACTTTGAAAGTAGCTTTAAGAGCTGCTACTTTCCAATCATTCTTAATTTTCTTTTGTTATTCAAGACACAAAATAAGATGCAAAAGAAGTGTCCTCATGGGATAATTGCTTTTTTTTCCCTGTCTATGCTTGTATATACAGTGCTAGAAAAATGGCATTTTTAGAGGGTGTTTTTAGATATATAGAATTGACTTAAAGTGGTAGTGGTATTTCTTGTTTATTTGTAACAGACATATACATGTTTTTCTCCTCTTGTTTTTCCCGTCCTTCTTCCCATTAAGCATTGTAATTTCTGAGAATGGCAGTAGTATGGCTGTAGAGCACGGTCAATAAGAAAGGAGTTGAAAAGAATTTGTCAAAAAATGAATAAATTAATTTAATTTTTGACCCAATCATGTTGTTTTGAATAGCAGGTATCTATGGGCCATGTTGTGAACTTAAGAAAACCATATTTGGTCTCCTGCAGAGGCCCTCAGAATTCAACTTTTCTATTGAAGAAATAAGATGTAATTAAACATCAGTTGCACAGTGCCACTAAGCACAAAGACTTATATTCTTCTTTTTAGAAAGTGTGAAGACAAAAATTTGTGGTGTTTATAAAGGATTCCACATGATTTCCCTTCCCCATCTGCCCTGTGCTTTGTCTGGTCACTTTGTCTTACTGTAATTTTACTGAATATTACATGATGGGGCCAAAATTGACTGGCAGGAAAAGGAGAGCAAGGGGGAGAAGTATTTGCTTCTATTCCTGACTCTTTAGTAAGCAAAAAAATCTTTGGCTGCCATCTCGTTGGAGTGAATTTTTTGCTGTTGTATGGTTCAGTTTTGATCACTGAAATTTGTTTGCACTTCACGTGCATTCCTGAGAAGCAGTCACAAGTAAATGAGTGCAGTTGTTAAAGTTTTTCTTTTATTTGTAATTGCTTACCAAATAGTTTCTAATGCTATGATTACTGTGATTGATGAATTTTTGTGGGTTTTGAATTGTTTAATTCTATTAGGACATCCTCTAAGCGAAGAAATTGGATTCAAACTAGAAAACAATTGTCACACATTCTCTGTAATTTTCCATTAATAACCAAAGTGTTATTGCTAAAAGAGTTTCCTTTTTAATGAATATTTTATTTGGTGACTTGCATTAAAAACAGCTATCTGAGTCTTATAGAAAGGAGACTTTAATCATTGTAACACATAAACAGGAACTTTTGGAGTAATAAATTTTATTTTAGGCTGCTTTTCTCTTTTCTGCTAAAGAATTGAAAACACCAGGAGAGTGCTCTTACAATATTCCACACAGATCTTGAAACTAGCCCTCTATGTGACATCCATGTCACTTAGAGATCAAGAGCACAAATAAGCTCCATGGAATATTTATATACTTTATTGAGTAACCGCAGTACTTAGCATTTCGACTACATAACTCCTAAACAAATCCAGGGGCTTTCTTTTCTTTCTGGAGCTCATCTTAGCTGTTCTTTCTCTGACTGATTTCCATCCTGGCAAAAAACTACTTTAAGGAATTCTCTCTCTCTCTCTCTCTTTTTTTTTTTTTTTTTTTTTTTTTTTTTTTTTTTTTGAGGTGAAAGTTTCCTGTTCCTTTCCCAAAGTGAAAAAGAAAGAAGCAAATATCCCTTCCTCCAGCCTTTTAGACATTAATTCATCTTAGGTACCAGATGCCCTTATATAAGAGCACCAGTTCTAATATGTTAAAAAAACTTTGTGATACTTTTCCAGCACTGACTTTTTTGTTCCCATAACACCCATAAGGGAAATTTAAGTAATTATATGAATTCTAATAAACTACATCCTAAACAAATGTACAGACCAGATAAAGGGGGTTTTTTTCCTGCTTAAGCTGATAGTATCTATTTAATATGTCTACTGTTAAACCACGTTTTTCTCCTACTGTTCCTCCTTTTTTCTTTTTGGTAACATTTGTTGTGAGGATATGAAACAATACTTTCAAAGTGAGAACCCTCTTCAGTTTGAAAGACATTCTGCATTCATATTGAATGTGGGAATTGCAAAGGCAGTGTGGGATGTATTTTTATTCTTATTTGCATGCCAAAATTCAAATTGTTCTCTTGACTATGGTTTGTATCATAACGTTGTTGCAGACACAATACCAAAGATGGTGGTATTTTCCAAATGAATTTCATATCTGCATGTTTTTCAGCTGAGGTTTGCTATATAAAGCAGTCTAAGAAGGGTAACATGGAACAGGGATTGTAAAGAAGCCAAAAGTGTAATACTGAAGCGATTTCATCCTGCATAGACTTACTATATGGGCAGCTGACTTTGTTTTACTTAACAAGTTAGAATATGCTACAGACAGAAAATTCAGTTTATAAAAAGTATGAAATTCATCAGCCATTAAAAAAAAGAGAAATATGAGATACTTACCAGAAAATATGGAAACTTGCAATATGTCTGCTTCTGATTGCTTAATTAGCTAAAATATAAAAGATCCATTCCATCATGGAATGATGATGATGATGATGAAATTTTCTTTTATCAGTAAGTAGTTTTGCACTGGGAGAATTAATAAGACACAATCTACAAAGACAGTATGGGAAAAATACTTCTTTTTAATAGTTTAACTATTTCCAAAACCTGAAAATTACCTCTTTCTCTACCTACATTTGGAATCATAATACCTTGGTTATCAAATCTTGTACTCTAATAACTGTAGCCACTAGATCACGCACACTCTACAACATATCAAAATAGTTCAATCTTTTACCAAGTGAATCTGCTTAAGTTTTAAATCAGGTATAAACATTGCCTTAGTATTAGGATAAATCCTTTAAGCATTGTACCTTAGTTTGTCTAACCCTCAAAAAAAAATTTGAAGAAAATGGGGACTTTTCAGGGTGAAACATTTCAGATTAATTCCAAGGAAAATACAGTTAAAAATTATTAATACAATTTTTTTCCATATTTGTAGATCTTCAAAATATTCACAGAAGTTTTTTTCGAAGCTTGTGGGTTCAGATAAAGACAGTTTAATAGATAAAACAAAAAGCCACATGCTCAGGCAAAACAAAGCAAGGAATTCATTCCGTCCTTTCCACGGACAGGCAGGCATTCAACCATCTGCAAGAAAACAGGCCTCTGCCCTGCGTAACCATTGCTTGGGAAAACAAATGCCATCACTCCAAATGTCCTCCCCTTTCTTCTTCCCCCAGGTGTACATGCTGAGCATCATGCCATATGTTACGGAATATCCCTGTGGTCAGCTGAGGTCAGCTGTCCCTGCTGTTTCCCTCCCCTGCTCCTTGTGCACACCCAGCCCCCTCGCAGGTGGGGTGCGGTGAAAGGCAGAAAGGCCTTGATTGTGTAAATCCTGCTCGGCCGGAGCTAAACCATTCCTGAACTAGCAACATTGTTTCCAGAACAAATCCAAAACATCGTCCCATATTACCCACTATAGAGAAAACAAAATCTATGCAAGCCAAAACCAGCACATCCTGGAAGAAGCATGATTGTTTTTTCCTCCTTACCTTAAAACCTGTTTTACACATCCTGCCTTTTCTAGTCCCATGTTCTTACTCCTGTCCCATTTGCACTGTTTATCCTGTCTTACTTCTACTCTTTAGGCAGAGAAATAACCAAAACATCCTCATTTTGGGTGAGGTTTTGGGGGAGATTTTTTATATATATATATATATACACCTTTTGGGGGTATTTGAGGTATCTATGACAAAAAAAAAAAAAAAAAGAAATATGGCCTGTGCTTAATTTCAACACTGAAAGTTTCACAAATTGGAAACAAATTGTGCTAGTCTTATGAAAACAATTAGCTTGAAAATTTTCCAAAGTCATTACTACCATCCCTATTTCTCCTGAGGTTCTTCTTTAGCCAACATTTTTCTGATGTTTTCTAAAGACAGATGATAAATAATAAGCTATACAAACATTTGGATATCACTTCAACATATTGCAATCAACATGAGTACATATTAGCCAAAAAACAGGGCTCACTTCACAAACATTGCAGATAGAAATAACACAACAAAGCATTAACATTCCAAATAAACAATTAGAAAGTGATATTTAGCATTACACATTCCAAATAAACATAATTCTTATATAATATTTTCAAAATAATTGTTTTCTATGCCTTTTTTTTCCAATTTAGAATTATGGCCCACATAATTATTTTGTAGCTGCTGGCTGAGTTGCAAAAATCTGAAAGTTTGCCATTTCCCTTCCCCTTCATGAATTTAGTGGCTTTTAACAATAGACTATACATCAGGTTTTCAAATTAAATTGTTGTAGCAGCTAGTTCTACTAGTGTTTTTAGAATGATGATCAGGTAACACATCTGGAAAACATTGTAGTGTCAGGGATTCTATAATTGCAACACATAAATAACATAACCATGTTTAAAATACTTGCAAGTATGCAGCTGTGTATGTTAGTCTTTTACAGAACTTTAAAAATGCATCTGAAGAAAAAGAGCTACATTTTTGCATTCTGATAGCATGTAAAATACAGGGGATAATAATTTTTTTACCCATAAGTAAAATATTTATTGGTATTTATTGGAGCTAGAAAGTGCATGGTGCCCTACTTACCTTCTTCATGAAGAAGAGTGTAATTGAGTTTTTTATTTTCGTTTTTGTGTCCATAAAAGAAATATACAGAAATAGTTTCCTTTTAACAGTAAAAATTATTTGTAATTGGCATTTTTCTTCCTTTAAGGAATTTCTCTTTGTCAATCTTGCATCCACTGTGATTAAATGTTAGGGGATTTTGTGTTTGTGGGGTGTTTTTAAGAGATCTGATTGAAAAATTTCTGACTAACTATTTTGGTTAGAGAATACTGGTTTTAATCATAGTAGTTCCTGTGGCAATATATTGCTTTTAGTAATTTTACTCATGAAATTTACCTTAGTTCAAGAATGGAATAAGTCTATTTGTTGAAAATATATTTCAGAAACCTTCTGGTTCTGCCCAAGTCTGTACATAGAAAGGTTAGTGGTGGAGGACATAGCACATTCACCAGTCCATGGCTTGTCAAGCCTCACAGGAGAACCTTGGTCTGACACATTTGGGCTATGAACTCTATTCAGGGGAGTTGCTTTATCTCTGTTTTCTAAAGAGATCTGAGATTCACCTCACAGAGAAACATAGAAACACTGAGAATTTTGGGAAAAAAACCATTCCCATTCTTAGACTTAGTGAAAAAGCAGTAAGTCATTAGATCCAGAAGGATCTCATTTCCAATTTTTTTTTGAAGTGTGCTTTTAGATAAAAAAGACTTAACCTTTGCATGAGTCAGGCAAGAAAACCACAGAGGATAATATAACTGGACTGAATATACCAGCATTTCTGACATGCTGCTCTGTTTTCCACTATGGGACATGGTTTTTAATGGGACCTGGAAGTCAATAAATAAAGCCTGCACCCCAGTTTATAATGCAGGGAGCCCTGGAGTCCATCTCAGTTTAGAATTTTCACAGGGAACATCTAATTTTTTTTTTTTTTTTAATATGGGATGAACATCAGGGGAAAGAAAAAGTTATCAGAATATCAGACATGTGAAAACTAATGTGTTTCAGATGCCAACATTCCTCCAGCCTTTTTCCCAAACACATAACTGGCTAGTAGTTGTCCTTTAAAATCTTGTCAATGTTAATCTCACAGTGCAAAATAGCTTTTGAAGCAAATTAGATCAATTACATCTGTGCTGAAGCGTGTGTTCTCGAAGCTTTTAAAATATAATGGAAAGTACGACTACATACATAGTACTCAAAAATTAAAAGGGAGAAAACATCCATGATTGTGAAAGGTTAGAAAATAGGTACATTTATGATCTCTTTATTCACAATAAAAGATAATTCATTTGAAGTCTAATAAAATAGATATGAGTTAGATATGAACTAGACATGAGTCCTTCTGGAACTCCTCAATGCATCTGAAAGTCATTGCAAAGTATAAAAACCAGAAAATATATATGTGAATTCTGAGGGGCTTACATTCAGCTATCCCAAAATACAAGTATTCTGGGAGAAGTAGAGCTGTAACACTGAGAAGAATGATGTATTTAAATGTGAAATTGCCAATATTTTCTCATCTTGTGCTACAAGATCTCTCATTGAGCTTTTTAGCTAAAATCCTGTTGATATGTGAAACCTGGCTTGTGATCACGCTAGAGATTTGTGCTGTTATAACTCACTTAATGGGAATGAAATCATACACATGTTTTCTGAAAGAACATGGAATAGATTCATGGCCCCAGTTTGGAAACCACAAACATTAATCCTCTCTTCCTTGTTTTCCTAGCTCCTGTCCGCTACTTTCAATGTGTCTTCCTAAATGGACCTAATGGATTTGGGCTGCAATTTCCTATTAATGCCCCTCCAAACAAGGAAGAAAAGACTCACTCAAAGACTTCCAAGAGAAAGACAAGGAAACCGGGGCAGTAGAGAGACTGAGTCCTGTGATCACTGACATTTTGCACTTTATCTTTTCTGCTGAGGTCCACAGTAGCTGCAGTGGTACTTGTCATTGCAAGAACGTGATCCACTTGCACACATATACCTGGAAAAAGTTTCCATGGGGCAGCGGCAGAACAAGCAGTAATGAACTGTGTTTAACAAAGACAGAAATGTAAAAGTTTCTCATGCCCAGTTTCTCATGGAAAGGCTGCAATGTTAACAAAGCATTGATGTGACTGTGTGTGTGAGCATGTGTGTGTGTTTTCATGCCTCTTTCGCTCTTGTTTTTCTTTACCTCCATGCTCAGCATTGAAGTGAGTCTCTTTTCCATTTAATCTTATCTAAGGAGTGAAAGGTTGAATGTAGCTCTTATATCAGCAAGATTGCAAGACTAGCTGCAATCCTAAACCATTTCTTCTTAACATTCAATCAAATTGCTGACAGGAAAAAGCCTCACTAATTCATGAAAATGTGCTCTGTGACTGGTGCTATTTTTATGTCTCATTGACCAGTGTAGCCTGAAGCTCACACTTAATCGGAGCAGCTCAATACACTATCAGTAAGTTGACTCCACAAGTCATGTTAATGATGAATATTTCTATTTAATCTGAAGCTGTAAAAGGATGGACACTTTGCCCTGCCTGCTGGTGAAATACAAGCTCTTCTCTTCCTAAGGCCCAAAGTGAGAAGAGAAAGTGAAACCACACGGCAAAGGTTAGGAAAACCACTGTTTTACCAACATGAAAGTCCAAAGAAAATAACGAAATAATTATAGTGCTTCCACTTTTATTCTGTGGCTAAATCAGATTGTCTTGCAGTAAAAACCTTGTAAATGGACAATATACCAGCCAACAATTTGCTATTAGCATAAGCCAGATGAAAAGCTAGGATGTGAGATGCCATTCACGAAACTAAAGCAACCCAAATTTCCAGTAAGTAATTATGTGAATTTGATGCTATCTCAGATCAGTGAATAACAACAAAAAACCAAAACCAAGCCCAAACAAACAAAGAATCAAAAAAAAAAAAAAAAAAAGAAACATAAACACATGAAATAATCCAGGTATCTCGTTTTACTAGATGAAATGAAAAGACTTCCTCACAGCACACTACTGTAAATAACTTACAGTAGAACTGAAAGTAGATGTGCTTGTCCTCAACCTTCTTTTGTGCATTTATGTAGAAATAAGGGATTTGTTGCCCCAGGAAAGAGACAGGATGGCATTTGATCCATGTAAAGGCACATGACTGAAAATTGGCATCTCACCAGTCTACGTCTGGCAATGTAAATAATCATACATTTTTGCAAGCTGCTATTCGTTTGCATTTCCTTACTATATTTTTGCATTTAATCTGGGAAATATACAGCAGTGACCTTAGTTATGTAGTTTCCTGCTGAAGCAACATGATGCTCTTTGTAGAATGTGACTACTTGTAGAGTCTGAACACACCAAAAACTATATATCACCTTTTTATTTTTAGTTTAGATCAAGATAGCATTGGCCTCCTTCCTCATACACTGTCCTTCCCCATCCATTCTTACTTCTAATCAAATAATTGACTCATGTAAGTTTTGGACAACTGATTCTTTGACAGATTAGTGCAATTCAGAAAGCTCTGCTGTTACACTTCTGGGTCCGGTTGGTACTCTCTGAATACTGGTCATGGCCTTATGTGAACTGGATCCTTGGCCTTAATGTGCTCTGATATTGCACAGGTCCTGTGCTGCAAAAACCGTCATTACAAGCAGTTTAGGCAGTGGTGACCAGAAAGCGGCAGGAACAGGTCCTGCTCTAGAAGTAGCTCTTCCCATGTAGAATTACACTATAGATATGAGTGTTCATGGTGAATGCTCCCACAGACCCCTGTGAAATCTGCTCCAGAGATAGCACTGACAACAGAGAATTTTTAATGGTAAAATGATAATCTTCAAATTTTTTTTCTGTGTCTCTTTTTATATTTCCAGTGACTTTTTCCTTCCCAATTTGTGATTTTGTATATATTATTATGGATGTTATTGCCCTAGGTTTTTATTGTGAAAGCTGTCTTAAAAATGAGATTTTAACTTTCTGCAAAATCAGTTAATTCAAGATTTTATCTAACACCAATAATCAGGACAAAAAAATTATATACTATAAGCCTTTAATTTTTTTCAGCTTCTTTGGGAAAAATAATTTTTTTTCATTATAGTTAGCTTTAATCCTTTCTTCCTATCTGAGATGGGAGATGACAAGAATTTGTTCCAGATCTCATTTTCACAATGTTCCAATTAGATATCTGAAAGCTTTGGAAATATAAACAATTAACAAAATTGCATAAGTGATATAAAATCAATCTTTTAATTTTGTTTCCTAATCTATGTCACTGCCTGGAAAAACAGGAGAAACAGGTCTGCTCTCAGAGATGCAAGTGTTTTTCTCTTTAAATTCACCTGGAAACTAAAAAAATTCCCGGTTTGCATGGTTTTACTCAAGTTAGCCTGAAATATTGCAAAAACATATGCTGATTGTTATACATTTTGGAAAATAAAATAATATGCTGTTCTGTGAATTCAAAAGTGCAGGACAAGGGTTTATGTATTCAAACTTCAGAAATCTTCTGATTACAAAGATACAATTAGGCTGGAAAATTGCCCATTCTGCATTGTATTTACTCCTAATGGGCTTTTAGCAATAGTTAGCCAGCTTTTTTACACACTTCATTGATTACACTCTGATGGAAAGCTAAATGGTGCTGCAGTCATTCGAGGTAGGACTCCATCTACACCAAATCATGTATGTTCATCAAAGGGCTTGTTTATAATACAGCTGCACAACCAGTACAGACAAAGCTGCGATCTCCAATGACAAGTATATCGTTCAGACTCTTAGGAAAATGGCCATCAAGAAAGTGAGACGGCAAAAAAAGGTGAGATTCCCAGCTCCCACACTCCACAGGAACTATGGCTTATATCAGCAATGGTTAAGGTAGATGAGCTGGTGTGGGAAACAGACTAGAGCCTGAAGGTGATACAACTGCAGGTGCTCAGCTCTGCACTGGGGTTCAAGAGTCCTTTGCCCTGCAGAGTTTGGTGGGCCATCCCACGTATGAGGTGTATCACTCGGCAGTTTGGCTGCGCACTTTTCTCTGAGGTGCTAAAATCCTCATGCTGAAGTCAACAGGAGTAGTCAATTTGCAGCAAGCCCAGTGAGATAAGTTTTACAAGAGCTGTCTGCTCTTGCTGGTGCAGCCCTCAGACTCCATCCCCATCCTTCAGTCCCTGTTCAGTTTTACACATCTACCCATGTCACAGTTAGGGTCCAATTCTGTCCGTTTTAAAACCTTCTGGTGAATCAGAGCTTTTCTCAATGGCTCATTCCTATTGCACCAGTTAGTGAGGGGGTGCTGAGAAAGTCTGTGTAAGAAGCTCCTTTAGTGATTAACAGTGTGCAGGTGCCCAGGCACTGGTGGGGGCTGCAGGGTGGCCTCTGTGAAGAGCAGCCCTGGGCTGGACGTGGCTGGTTCCAGATGGCTACAAGGCACCCACCTCAGGGCAGAGCTGAGCCCCACAGCCCTGATGGTGGTGCCTCAAGGAAACATCTGTAAGGAAGGTTTGAAAATGCCACAGAGAGAAAGGAAGACAGAATGAAAAGAGTGAAAAGCAGCAGATGGAGAACCAAGGTCAGAAGATGAGGACGAAGAGGAGCTGCTCTACATCAGGGCAGAGATGTCCCTACAGCCTGTGGAGCACCCATGCCACAGCAGGCTAAAAGTCTGAGAAGGACAGAGCAGTGAAGAGGAACCACCATGGGCCAATCATTACTGATGGAGACTGGTGTGAAGGAGTGACCTTGAACTTGAGAAAGGGGGAGGAAAAATGTTGATTTAATGTTTGCCTTTCTGTTTCCCACTATCCAAATCCTGAAATCATACATTTTTGTGAGCTTATTTTCCCTGAGTCTTCTTTGTTCACAATGGTAATTAGTAACCAATCTGCCAGTCTTTAGCTCAGCCTGTGAGCTTTCTCATTCTTGTTCTTCCTATTTTCCCTCCCTGAGCGGAGGAGTGAGCAGCTGTTAACCAAGGCTGACCCACCACAGCTGGTTATTACACAGATCTTACACATCTCCTACTAAAAACCAGCAAAATGCTATTTGTCCCACACTTGGGGTCACCACTTAGAACACAAGACAGAACATATGTAAAATGTACATTACCACAAAGATTTATTCCACTAATCCTCAGCTCTAGAACTGCACTGCTATGTTTTTTTATACACAGCCACTTACTGCTTAATGTACTCTTGTCTATATGCCAAATTCTGTATGACAAAAACTCTAAGACAACATAAGAGAAGTTCAGTAAACAGAGTTGTAGAGAGATGTCTTTATCTGCTAGGACATAGGCACTCAGGAGAGCAGCTGAAACACTTTTCCCTTTCCTATCTTACTTAATACTTTTCTTCCACCACTCAGTATAGTATGAAATCAGAGACTTATCCCCTTAGGGAGAACACTGGCCCTCTAAGCTGCTTTGAACTTAAAACAGTCAGCATCTGACTGCCCTCAGTTACACACCTTTGGCAGCACTT
The DNA here is from genome assembly GCF_965178545.1 of Coloeus monedula. Classification (NCBI taxonomy): domain Eukaryota; kingdom Metazoa; phylum Chordata; class Aves; order Passeriformes; family Corvidae; genus Coloeus; species Coloeus monedula. Next base: position 67,844,416 of record NC_138782.1, read on the forward strand.
CTTTCCAGGGATTGAAGATTTTGGAAGCCAAGAAAAAAATTAAAAGTATTACAAGAGTAGCAATGATGAAAGTTAAGGTGTGAAGGGCTTGTAATTGACAAAATAAGAGTAAATATAAAATGTCTTATGAGGGTTCCTAGGAAGGAACCATACATAAAAGAAGAATTTGTTAAAGATTCATCTTAAAGAGGTGATATTTCTGCCACCTTTTAGTTCTCCAGAAGGAAGAAATACAAAGGCAATTGAAAATATGAAGCATGTATTATTTATACACCTGAAAATGTCACTAGATCTATAGCTTGCATACCAGAAGTTCTCCATAAATTCTCAATTAACCAAAAACTTAAGAAGTCATATTATTCACCTGTGGGCAAAACAGAAGGTACCTCTCAATGCCGAAGTCTTAGCCATTCAATTAAACAATGAAATAACATGACACTTTTTGGGTTTTCTCTTGGTTTATAGATTTCTGAGCATGCACATTTTTTGTGATACATACACCACACAACCATTTGTTCTGAAGTCCTCAAGTCTCAAGGACTGGGTTAGTCAATGTAGTAAATACTTCTCAGGACTTTCCTTCAGTTTCCAGTGTTGTCTTTTATTATGATGGAAATGAGTAAAATTTTTAGAATACATTTTATTTTGCCTGATCCAAAAGCTTAGCAATTCAACTTATTCAGAAATGCTTCCTTTGGAAAAGTTTTGCAAAAAATGCACTTTCTAAATATCACTTTTATTACATAACTCTTTTACCAATACTCATTAGATAAAATTTGTTTACAATTTTGAGCCTTTTTCTCTGGATGAGTTGATTATTCTCAAGGGGAAAAATATATTCTTGCTCAAATTGTGACCCCTGTGTTCCCTTTGACTTGATTCTTGCTCTGTGTTAAGAAAAACCTAAGTCTTCCCATTTTTCTTCTCCACCCAATGCAGGAAAAGACCAAGTTCAAAACCATTTAAGGAACCTGAAGGTGCACAAGTCTATGGGACCTGACAAGATACAACCATGGGTCCTGAAAGAACTGGCTGAGAAAGTGGCTATGCCACTATCCAACGTATTTGAAAAGTCATGGCAATCTGGTGGAGTTCCCACTGACTGGAAAAGGGGAAACATAATACCCATTTTTAAAAAGGGAGATAAGGAAGATCCAGGGAATGACAGGTCAGTCAGTGTCACCTCAGTGTCTGGCAAGATCATGAAGCAGCTTCTCCTGGAAAATATGCTGAGGCACGTGGAACATAATGAGGTGATTGGTAACAGCCAATATGGCATCACTAAAGTCAAATCATGCCTGACAAATTTCTTGGCCTCCTACCATAGGGTTACAGCAGTGGTGGATGAGGGAAGGGCAACAGGCATCGTCTCCCTGGACTTGTACAAAGACACTGTCCCGTATGACATCTATATCTCTAAAATGGAGAGACGTGAATCTGACAAATGGGCCACCGGGTGGATAAAGAATTGGCTGGATGATCATGCTCAAAGTGCTGAAGTCAGTGGTGCAATGTCCAAATGGAAAGCAGTGCCAAGTGGTGTTCCTCAGGGGTCAGTATTGGGACTGGTGCTTTTTAACATCTTTGTTGGTGACATGGACAGTGGGTTTCAGTGCACCCTCAGTGAGTTTACTGATGACACCCAAGTATGTGATGCAGTCAACATGCTGGAGGGAAGGAATAACACCCAGAAGGACCTTGTCAGGCTTGAGAGGTGGGCCCAGGTCATCCTCATGAAGTTCAACAATGCCAAGTGCGAGGTCCTGCACCTGGTTTGGGGCAACCCCAAAAACAAGTTAAGGCTGGGCAGAGAATGGAAAGAGACTAGCCCTGGGGAGAAGGACTTGGGGTTGCTGTTAGACGAAAAGCTCGACATGACTCAGCAGTGTGTGCTAGCAGTGAAGAAAGCCATCTGTATCCTGGGCTGCATCAAAACCAGTGTAGCCAGCACATCAAGGGAGGTGATTCTGTCCCTCTACTCTGCTCTGGTGAGACCCCACCTGGACTATTGTGTTCAGGACTGGCAACCCCAGCTCAAGAAAGATGTTGACATGTTAGAGCAAGTCCAGAGGGGAGACATTAAGTTGACCACAGGGCTGGAGCACATCTCCTACGAAAATAGGTTGAGAGAGATGGGGCAGTTCAGCCTGGAGAAGAGAAGGCTTCGGGGATACTTAATAACAGTCTTCCAGTACCTAAAAGAGGCCTGCAAGAGAGCTAAAGAGGGACTTTTCACAATGGCATGTAGTGACAGGACAAGGGGGAATGGCTTTAAGCTGAAGGAGGTTGGGTTTAGTTTAGATATTAGAGAGAAAGTTTTTACTGTGAGGGTGGTGAGGCTCTGGAACAGGTTGCCCAGAGAAGTTGTGGACTCCCCATCCCCAGAAGTGTTCAAGGCCAGGTTGGACAGGGTTTTGAGATACCTGCTCTAGTGGAAGGTGTCCCTGCCCAAGGCAGGAGGGTGGGAACGAGATTATCTTTAAGGTCCCTTCCAATCCTAACCATTCTATCATTCTATGATTCTAATGGATACTCTGCCAACAGGCAAACTCCTTCCCAGATCTGATTTTACCTGAAATGTTCTATTAATTTTCTCTCAGAATATCTAATGGTAATAAGCATGTCCATATCCTAAGCCTCTGGGTTTTGTCTCAGTCACCAATAAAATTCTATTAAAGAGTATGGCTGGTGGCTGAAACGGCAAACCGATGAATTTGGGTAGCAGCAGAGGTAATAAGAAGTTTCTTCCTGTTAAGTATGAGATTTGCTTTCATAATTCTAAAGTTTTCGCATTCTTTCTGCTAAATTTTGCTCAGAAATTAATTTGTTCTCCCATGTATCCCATATTAAGCTCCTCCTGATAGAAAAAGCAAACTTTTTTGAAACTCAATCACCAAACTGAAAAATTTTGATTCTGGTAAAGAGTAACAGAAACATTTAATTCATCTACTTTTTTATTCTAAAGAGGGGTATTTACAAAGTGAAGGTCTTCTTGCTTTCGAACCTGCTAAAGAAATGGGAAAATAAAGCTGCTAACATTAATAGTCTAGACATACTTTCCAGCTGAATGACAAAGATATAAATGCACATTTATTGTGCAACCCACCTCCTGTGGGGTTTTTTTCCTTTGGAAAAGAAACAATGCAAAGGAGAAGTCTTAAGTACCATGCTGTTAAATTAAGGCTTAGAAGTAGTGTTTCAGTGCAGAAAAGGCAACATGAAGATAACTTGATGAGAACCTTCCCTGCGCCTCTCTAAATATTGCACCTTCCTGCCAAAGTGATATGACCAGCCTTTCCCAAAACAACTGAGCCTATCTTGTCTCCTTTGCCTTGATGTGAGTGTGTCTAAGTCTACCTTAAGAAAACCTGAATAAAGCACTGCTTCACTGCTGCTCGATGACTTGAATTTTTGAGTGTGAAAGTCAATACAGTGTTCTGCTCTCTTACACATGTAAGTGTGTACATAGGTATACTGGTATATCTACATTTCAACTGGAATGACAACACGTTCTTTGATAGATCAAATTAGTTCTTTTAAATTCACAAAAAATGATAATAAAAAAAAATGAAAAAAAATAGAAGATAAAAACCAACTAAAAAACCTGTTTTTCTAAGATTTTATGACCCTTATTTTTTAAATCATACAAATCATCCTCCCTTTTAGTTTCTTGCCAGGTGGGTTTTTCCCATTAATGCCTTGCCAACTGATTTATCATCTCTGGGCAGATGTACTAGAAGTTAATGGAATCCTATAGACTATAGGGACATTTGGATACAACCCCAAATTCACTTCTTTTTAACTGCTTGATCATTTAGCTGATCATTTTGGTATCTTCCCCAAACAGTAGAAGAGAAAATTGAAGTACTAAAGCCTTTTGTCATGTATCTATTTACAAAACAAAAGCAGAAAAAGCATTTAGAAAATTAGTACCAGTAACACTGAGGTTATTAAATGCTAAATGCCATGAAAATGAAACATCTGGGTGCTTCAGCTTCCAGAAAATAAAGCCAGCAGCATGCCTCTAATTTGCCCAAAAGTTAATGATTTAAGGAAAAAATCGTTTAGCATTTTCAGCTGATAGCAATGTTATTGATGTCCTACAGTTTCAGTGGATTACAATTAGTGAAAATGACAAGTCCATGTAATCAAGGGCAAGAATACTTCAAAATAAATCCAGGTATGAGACACCAATTCACATATTCATAGGGATATTTTACAGATTTATCTGTTTGTGGGCAGCTGTGTCATGGATGGGAGTGATTGGCAGTCTACAAAGTAAAGGATTTCTGCAATTTAGTTGACAAATTCTCTCAAAAAATTGCAGAAATAGAGCAGTTAACGAGTTTGGGTATGATCCCATTTGACAGCTATCACCCTTCATATTGAGACCTCTGCTATGAAGGGGTCTTTTATCACATGCAATCATTGTCATTCTTTTGCTTCCAAAAATGCATAATTCTCTGCTTTTATTTAGATAAATGCATATGTTAGAGTGTTAAAATCATTCTCTAACACTTTTTCTCTAATACTGATATTCTGTATAAATAATACCATCAGCTAAGATGCAAAGAACTTAGTTGTACGATGGAGCTGCTTGTAATGGAACTATCAATCTAAGAAAATTCTGGTTCCCATTTTTAGATCAGAACTTTCTTTTATTTTGGTCATATAAATGTCTTAACCAAAACTTTTAAGTGAAAGAAAAGTATTCAAATTAAATTGTTTGATACTTTTAATAAGATCAAAGGAGACCTTTTCCAATAATTTCACACGCTTTAAAGGTTGTTTTTAAAAAATAGCAAACAATAATTAAATCCAGAAGTACGTGACAGAGGTGCTATTTTCTGAGATGCCAGCAATGAATTCTTTTCACACTGTGTATGGCTTCTTCCCTGTTGATGGCTCAAACAAGAATCACTTGAAAAATACATCTAATGGAGCCACACCCTAGCTAGATATCATCACTTCCACAATCAGTGGAAAGAAAGCATACAGAGACTGATGAGAAGAAATGTCTGTGTGTGTGTGTGGATGCAGCAAGGCACCTGTACTCCTACGGATGTGCAGTGACCTAAGCACACTCCCTCAGCATATATTTGTAAATTCATGGAATTTAAAGGTGAAATAGACCCTTATATTTTAACCTGTGGACTTTTATATGGAGTCAAATAACTCAAGCTGGAATATTGTGCAACTCTTTAAAAACTGTTTCAGACAAACTAAAAAACGTTTTGTAGATTAAGCACTCTCTTTTCCCCATGCTGTCTGTAATTATATGAGGTTTCAGTCTCCAATGCCACCCTGTCTCTTTCCACAAACACAACTACAGCCATTTTCGTAAGGTTTATGTTACTGTTCTCCTATTAACATTGATGAAGCTATGTTAACCATAAGGCCATAAATGACTTCACTGTAGTCCACTGATGAACCTATGCCAATTATTATTGTATTTGATTTTGAAAATCAGATTTTTCCTATCATGAAAACCTTCAGGAGACACAGATTCAGACAAATCCCATCAATGTTGTTCTCCAGGAGATGAAAAATTGGAAAAGCTGTAAATCTTTTCATTCTGGAGCACTGAAATGTTTAGCTAGGACAACAACTTAGATTATATTAAATGTGCATGGATTTATACATTAAAATTAAGGTTTCTATATTAAAATTAACCAACTTAAATGACTTAAAAGTTTGAAAGCAGACTTTGGTTTAATAGAAAGCTTTCCAAAATATCCAAACTAGTCACTGGTTTATGATACCAATTTTAAACTTATGTAAAAAATGCACAGAGAAAAACTATTGAGTGGAAAATCATGCGCGTAATAGTGAGAGATAAAGAACACAAACATGAGTGTAAATGCGCTAGTGGAATCTCTCCTTCCTGAGGAAGACCTTCTTCCACTCCTTCCCTCTCCCTCTTTCTGAGAGGAGAGACCAGATCTGCAAGCAGATGTTCACCCCAGGAAGAAATGAGAAGCAAGAGAACGGTGAAAGCAGATGAGAGCAAAGTCAAGGCACAATGAGGTTCTGGGTGATTTGGAGGTAATGGAAACCAGGAAACCATAAGGTCACTGCTACACAGATTTTACTGCTGTCAAGAAATTTCTGTTCTTCCCTGGGACGGTAACATTCACTTTGGCAAGTATTTCTGAGGAGCTATCTTTGGATGTACAGTGCTAATGTTCAGAGTAGGCAATTCAATCAATTTCCCTTGCAAACCACAAGCAAGATTTGTCTGCTTTTGTTTAACTATTTTTTTGGTAATAGCTTTGATGGGTATCAATCCCTGATCAAATCAATTGGCCTAGCCAGCATAAATCTGCAAGCTCTGCAGCTGAAGCTGCTGACCTGTTGGAATTGTAAAGGGACAAGAGCCCGGGAATCCCGGCGGGGGGAGAAGAATGCAGTCCAAGCCAATATGGTTGATAAGCGCAAAACTCCATTAGCAATCCAGAGGCACTTATATAGTATACCAGCTTGTTAACTCCTAAGTGGCTTAAAGCTTATCAAAGCACATTTCTACTTCTACATAATTGGACTTACATTCGCAAGCTTCCACAGTCATATTATGATTAAAAGAATTCAGCGTTCACCCCCCTTTTCCCTGGTTAGCACATCTTATCAGGACAGCTGCATCATTTCAAAACTCCCTCTTTATTCCCAGCCCTGCTTGTTTTCTTCACACAGGGACTTTCCCATGGAGAGTTTTTTCTCACACACAGGCCTTTTGCTTCTAGGCCTATTGCTTGTACAGTTCTTCTATTGATCCCATAATTCTATCAATGATCCATGCCCCTGATCCTTTAATAATTGCAACACTGACCCTCTAAAAAATTAACATTCTCTTCCTTCTCTGTTTTCTGGCAAGCACCCAAATACACAGAGCGGTCTGTACCACCCTCTACTGATGGACAAACATCACCCTGAATTTTGACTGCATGTTACTCTGGGAAATAAAAGTTGCCTCTGTGCAGTGTAATCCCAGTGCTCTTTGGAAAACTGATGATCACACACTGGATACTAGACAATGGAGTCTTGCATCTATGACGTGTCAGAAAGCTTGGGGACGTCCTGGGGGATGGAACTGCTGTCGCCTCACAGGCAAGTAATTACCTCATCCACCAGATATGGTCTCAAAAGTATTTATGGAGAGGATCTTCATCATGTGTGTGAGGACTGGGTATTATTTGCTTCATGAATCTGTCAAATCCCAGCTCATGCCAAACAAGGCACCCAAGCAGGGTGCTCCTGAACTCCTCTAGTCTGGTTCCTCTGTTAATTGTTGTTGTTGGTAACCATCATTTGCTACGTATTAGCATGGGGCTTGGCACATATCTCAATAAAATATAATAATAATAATAATAATAATAATTATATATACATATATATATTTGTAATTATATACTATGACAATGACAGTTTAGCTAAAAAGTCGTCTAGTCTTTAACTATCAGGAGTCTGATGTATATCATAGTGTTAACACTTGTCTTAATCTGAAAACCGACAAAACCAAAACAGTAACTGCTAAACTCATCCAATTTAAAAGCTGAGAAATATGTGAGATTACACAAAAAATGTAACGAGTTCCATCCCTTTATGCAATTTCAATTGGAAATAATTTCTATTACACTCTCACTGGTGTAAGAAAGGAAAGCAGAAGGGCCCAGATCTCATCCTTGTGCCTGACAGAAAACCAACTCCTTACCAAAATTAATTAATTTTGTTCTTTTCTGCTCTTTTAACGTGTCCAAAGGACTCTTCATATGTTTAATTTCTTTTCTATTGGAACAAATATTAGATAATGATTCTGTTCTTTATTTGTCAAAGAAAAAAAAATAATCACTGCTATCTCATGAGACAAGTATCTACTATCTAAACTCAGGAAGAGAAGTACAGAGCCTGATATCACACCACCAAAACTTTTTCCCTTCCCACGGTTCCTGTCTCAGCCTTCCACAAGATTCTATGAAACATTTGTTCCATTGCATGCATCTCTCAGTCACTCATGACAGAATAGAAAACAACTCAGTCTTTTTAACCACTATGTTTTCCTTGCAAACCACAGCCTTGAGTTTAATAATTCTGCCTTTGTGTTACAAAAAACTATAACTTCATATAACAATATTAGGAACTCTCTATGTGGAACAAATATTCATACCTAATAATACTTTTTTCCTTCAGAGTAGGCTCCATCTCTTTTGATCTGCATGGTGTATTACTTCCAGAAATGTGATTCTGGTTGCTGACTAAAATTCTGATGTGTGAGGACAAAAAGAAGAAAATGAGCACACTCCTCTCACTGCAGAAATGAAAATAGGCTTAGATTCACTGCCTATGCTCCAACTATCAAAGAAAAAAAAAATATATAAATACTTCAGGGTTTTGGTTAAATGTTAGATACCACTGTCTGGTTACAAAAATAGTTAATAAGTGGGAAATTCGTAGACCCCACAGAATTTTCAGAACTTTCAAAGGAAAGGTTTGCAAAGGTGTCAAAAGATGCACTGTAGCAGCTGATCCTGGCTAGAGGCAAGGATGATCACCTCACCATCCCCATTCTAACCCTAAATTCTGTGATTGAGTTAGTATATATCCTTACTATTTTTCTTGCTGTAGCAATGAGTTCTGAAGTGCCAAGAAATTATATGCGCGTTTAAATTTAACCAGCTTCTAAAACAGCATTTGAGGTGTTTCACTGTAACTATTGCATTCTGACAATCAACTCTATGGCATATTTTCAGATATTTTTGAAAACAGTGGGTTGCATTAAACTTCTTTCTGGTAAGTCAGACCTCACTTCAGTAGTAAAACCTTTGTGAATCCCACTGGCACAACTGCTCTTTCAGGAATGTCGAATAGCACCAACATAAAGAAATTAAATCCTGTCATTTAAGATTCCTGCAACTGGACTAACTTCTGCATCTGGAGCTGCCTTAATTTGTAGAGAAATGAAAACAAAATCCATCTGCACTATATATTTCTGTTACTTTAGACTTCCTGAGAATAAATTTATAAAACAAACCGTAAGCAAGCTCTGAGGCTATATTTCTAATTTCCCAATAGGTCACAGTGAAGACGTGACTATATAGAAGAAAAGCTAAAGCTCAGAGTGAACATGGAACTGTATCACTCAAAAGACACTGAATGTGATTTTTCTCACTTTATCTCTGGCTTGTCAGGTGTCCAGTCTAAGGCAGTCAATGATAAGTCTGTAGTAAATGAAAGAAACTGGTAACTGCTGATGAGTTCACCTAATCTAAAATAAAAATCTGAGGGATGGGATGAATCACCCATGAGACGAACAAGTCTTTCTTCACTCGCTGCTAAGAGCAGATCTTAGTAGCTTTCATAAGACTAAAGTTATGTGAGACTCACCTATGATGCTGTGATGATATGCGACTAGAAGTAAAGCTAGAAATGGACTTGGTTTTAGTATATGGCAGTAATCTTGATGTACAAATAAAGTGCAATGCAGAATGTTCTGTATTTAGGTCAGGTTTTAGATGCCAAAAGCAAATGTATTAATATCAGATTTGATATATTAATGCAATTTCTCTTCTCACTCCCTCTCCCCTTTTAATCCCATGTTACCTACATGACACAAGACTGAGATTCCACAAGACTAACTGTTTTTTTATTCTTACCAAGAGAAGAGTCTTTGATGTTTTATCACACCTTCTAAGACATTACAGATGCCTCTTACATCAGCATGGTTGAGTCAATTATGGCCCATCAAAAAGGACAAATACCTTCAGGTTGTCCTGGAATTGACACAGGATGTCCTGGTACTTCCCCAGATGGGAGTTTTCCCCAGAGGGAGTTTTCACAGCTTAGCCACTTGTGTAAGGACTTTGGGCACAATAAAAAAGACTACCCCACCTTGCAGGATTTTCTGGTTCTCAGCCTCTTTCTTAATCTTGTTCAACACCCAGCTTGTACACTCTGGTGATGGGTGTTCACCCTGCTGCTTTTGCAAATGGTCAATAGTTTGAGCCATTAACTGTTAACATTCCAGTCTTTCACACATCCCCAATACCAGAGCTGGCTCCTAAGTCCCTGATCCTATGAAAAGTAGGTTGCTTTCATTTTCCTCCTGTTTCTCTTTGAGAACAAAAGGAAGAAATATAAGAAACAATCTAAAATGAAAAATATACACAGGTGGGATTCAAAAAACAAGAACATAAATCAGTTCAAACTCTAAACAATATTTTTACAATATTCCCTGACATTCCCCATTCCCACAAAACTATGTAGAACATAAGGATTGTTGGAATTTTGTTGGATATTATAAAAACATAGGAAAATTTCTTTCCTTACTGTATTTGTGTAGGAGTTTTATTTTTCCTTTGATTTATTACTATTGCCCAAATTCACAGAGGTGTAAACCATTCGTTTCATAATCAGTAATCCACTCTTCTGCAGGGACACCAATGAAACCATAGTAGCCAATAATGTTTCAGTTCAGGCATAAAACTTTCGCAGAGTCTTTCCTTTCATCTTGAAAGCCTGAATTTGCACTGCTAGAGTTAACTGAAACATTTCCACTCCTCAAACCAATGGCAGGTCGCATCCTTAAGGTACGTCTGCCTGTCAGGGGCAATACTAGAGTCAGGTGTGCCTTCCACAACATGAGTACAGAATATTTGTCTCTGAACCTCTCCTACCTTGGAGGTGAGCTCCTCAACAGTGGTGCTTGGGACAACAAGCCCATACGGGACTATATTTGCTCATCAGTTGTCCAGAGTGCAAGATATTTCTTCTGACTCAACTCTGTTGTGCATGACAAATTTAGAGCCCCGAGTACATTGTTGTCTTGTGCATCCTACATCTTTAATGAAAGTAAACATACTTTATCCCACCTATCATAATATGTAGAGTGCCAACATTGTATTTTTAATTTTTATGTAAATGTTTTAAACCTTCAGCATGCCCACTGTAGAACAGATCTCCACTTCTTCTCTTTAACTTCTCTTTAAAAAAAAACAAACAAACCTACTTTTTCAGATATATCATATTGAAGTAGGAAAAGAGTGATCAAGAGCATGGACAAGTTACAAGGAAGGGAAGCCTGGAATCTGGACCTCAGAAGACTCATCACCTTATTTTGTTATAGAGACTATTTTTGACTGTCTTTCAATATCCTGATGAAACAGAAGTATTTCAATTGATACTGAATGTATAGAGAACAAAGAAATAATATATTTCTCTATATTCAACATGCTATGAAGATAATTATTCTAGTTGTTGAACCATAAAGAAGGACCTAGATATATGAAAAATGGTTTAAGAAAAACTTAGGGCTATAAATGGAATACTCATTAGATACCTTCATTTTGATCTGATACCTTCACGTACCTACAAGTTCATTTCTGACAAAACAAAAAGTAGTCAAAACCTGCTGAGGTGCTTCTTGCTCACCATGGAAAAGCCAAGCTCCAGGAGACTGAAAGCATTGAAGATCCTCCCAGGACCCAAGCTCTCATACATACTGCCACAGTTTTACCACACCAGCAACCAAGTCCCACGCAGCCACTCACTCACTCTCCCTGCCAGTCGGATCAGGGAGAGAACCAGAAGGGTAGAAGCTGGAAAACTTTTGGGTTGAGATGAAGACAGTTTAATAGGGAAAGCAGAAGCTGCCAATACAAGAAAAGCAAAACGAGGACTTAATTCACTGCTTTGCCCCACTTTATATACTGAGCATGATGTCATACAGTCTGAAATATTCCTTTGATCAGTTGGAGCCATCTGTCCCAGATGTGTCTCCTCCTAACCCCCTGTGCACCCCTAACTTCCCTCTCCAGTGCGTCAGTACAAAAAGCAGTAAAGGCCTTGGCCCTGTGTAAGCCCTGGTCAGCTAAACCAGAAACATTTCTAGGTTATCAACCCTGTGTCCAGCACAAATCCAAAACACAGCCCCACACCAGCCACCGTGAAAAAAATTAATTCTACCCCAGCCAAAACCAGCACACATACTCAAAGCATGCTTAACTTGTAATAAATAACACAAACTGCTCCCCCACTCCGGATTTTCTATTGTTGCGCTGACTAAGCCATTATATGTCTCAATTTCTCTATACTGTTGACATTGTTGTCAAAGTTTCTTAAGCATGTTTGAAGGATGTCTGAAGGAATCAGCTTCCTCAAAGAAACAGATTTAGATGTCCAGTCACATAACATTTATAAATGAACTCTAAATGGGCCTGTGGAGTTGAATAACCATCCCACCCCAAGATATTGCAACGTGTCAGCATGAATTCATGGACACCATATCCACAGTTTTGCCTGTAACTAAAAATGTTCTTGAATTATTTTTTAACAAGTTATTCAAATATGCTATTTTATCACATGAAATGACCTTTCCATTATAAAATATTTTGCTATCAGCAATATTGTGTATGACCAATAGTTTTTTAAGCATTTCAGAAGAAAAAGCTGAAAAAAAGGTTATAAACCCATTGATGAAGAGAAAATAGGAAAATATAATTGAAAAGTTTTATCTTTGTCTTAATTTATGGGTGTTTCCTCATCCTTTTCAACATTTTTTTCTTCATGCTTTTTAGATAAACTTGGATCTAAGATCCCATGTGTTGGCAATTTTTGTCTTACAAAAAAATCATAATGAAAATGCAGAGTCAATGTAAGTTATTCATCATAACAGTTATTCAGTTATTATTAAAAATCAAAACAGTTATTCATCATAAATGCATTTATGGTTTTAATGGTTTTTTGCAGGTACCTCTTTCGAGTGATTAAGGTATAATGAAGATATACTGTAATATTATTAAAGGATTTCTATTAATAATTATTTTTACCACCTGAATTTGTTAATAAAAGCAATGAAAAGTTCACTTAAATGAAAAATTATAGCTAAAATCAAATTAGTAAGACTTCTTTAATAAATCAAAATAACCTTTATTTGGCATTTCTGTGCTGTAGATAAGGAGCAGTTCCAATGAAGCAGTGATTATTAACAAAAAGCAGGCAAGTGACATAATTTCTGAATGCCCTGTGTGCTTCATTTAGCATATGATAAAAGACTTGTCCAAATTCATAATTGCTCTGAGTACAATAGAGAAAGAAGAGGCAATTTAAATAATTAAATTGAAAGTCATTTTTTCCTTTTTCTGTGATGGGAAAATGAAAAACCTACCTAGCCAACAAAATCATTTTAACCACCACATATTCTCCTTCCAGCATGGCATCTATGACGTGATGGTTTATTTCTATATTATTAAGTATGTGGGTTCTCCATCCAACACCAACGGGACTAATGTCTACATTCTAACTTCTTCAGTCTCTTAGCTATTCAACAGATTGAGGCAAACTTCATTCACTTTCCATGCCGCCATGATCACACTGAATTCCTCTTCAGATGTCTGTAGTGAATTCTCTGCACAAAATATGTCATATTTTGGCGCCATGTCTTTTTTCAAACTCTGAATAATTTATTTCCTGTAGGTAATCCTGTTATGCCTTTCTTTTTTTGTACTAACATGTGAATAAGGAGTATTAGTTTAAAAAGTTGTTCTCAGGAGTTAATTAACATCTATTGTGCAATTTCTGTTCAGCCTTCTGATAGTACTGAAAGCCACATACATGCAAATAGTATAAATAGTAAATTACTCTCAGATTAGAGCACTTACCCATTACAATTATCAGTGTTTGCATACAATTAGAATCAAGTATTGGAATGATGTAAGAGTGGCCCAATCAGTCAAGAGAGATAAGAGGTGAAACCTGTTAGTTTCCCTGGCATTTGCAAGTGTTCTCCAGATATGAAGCTAGGATGAACCTACATGAAACATGAAAAAGGGAAAAGGAGCATCACCTAATGTCATGAAACTATTGAAAGAAAAAGAGGTGCTTGGCATTCTTAGGTTATTTTGCATTCTTGTTAGGTTATAACTGTATCAAAGTCTATGACCAAGCTAGGTGAGTGAGTGGATTAGGATCCTGGAAGTATATTTAGAAATAGCTTGGGTAAGTCTGTAGTGCACTGCATTGCATTAGCTACACCAGAAGTGTCCTGTTCATCTGGATTGAGAGATACAATTTGGAATGGGAAGTCAGAAGGATTTAAATTCTTCTGTCTACTCCATAAACAGCTAACAACCTAATTTAAATAAGCCACACAGTAAACACCAAAGATAGGGTAAAGAAAGCACGGTCTCTTCTATGGCAACAGAATGGCACACCACTTAACCAGACTAGAAAATTTTTCCACTTGAACAGAAAAATAGACATATTTTTCCTCTGTTTAGACCAATGTCTGTTGCTGGCAGAAGATGCCTAGGAAACAGTAAGAATAGAGCAAATGTATAATGGTATTTTCCTTGGAAAATCAAAAACATCAGAAATAAGTTTCCTGAATTGAGGCTGACTTTCTAATTAGTAATCTTAAACAAATTATTCTTTCCTGAGTTTAACCAGTTTTTAAACTCTGTAAAATACTAGCATCCAAAATATTTAGGAGCGAATGGGTTCCACTGCTTAATAGCATGTTGTGTGAGGAATCATAGCCTTTATTTTATTTTCACCTACCATTTGCTAGGTTCATTTGCTTGACCTCCATTTGTGTACTAGAAGGGAATATACAGCCACTTCCTATTTTTGTCCTTTATGATACTACTGATTTCATGGCATTCTCTTTTATCCCCAATCATACAATTTTTTTCAACTTGAAGAGCCCAAGTCTACACCGTCATTCATCAGAGAAGAAATATTGAAACGGGGATGTCTTTATTTGTGCTGTTTTATAGAGGCATGAAATAAAGCAAAAGTGCTACTAAACATTTACATCTTTTGCTGGTATAATTTCTTTTATCTTCAAAAATTTGTCAATAAATGCATGTGTTAATTTCCACTAGTACTTGCACAAGCTATCTAAAACAGATGTCCCATGAGGCTGCTCTTGTTTAGGTGTTTATTTGGGAACAGCTGTCTGAGCTCTGTAGATACGCAGTTCTGAAGAAAAAGGAAGATGTCTTTGGTAGTGGCTTTTCAATAAACCTCTGGGGCACTTTACTTTAGGGGTTTAGAATGCTAGGTTAATGTGCTGCAGACTGTTGACTCCAGCATAGCGAACGTGTGCAATGCTGCTTGACTCTTAAAAGGCATGTACTTTGTTATGTTGTTTATTCATAAACACTAATAAGCTCTGTGCTGAAATAATTCAGAATTAAACATCTGGTTCCCTTTTAGAAGTTCTTTCCGTAGAGACAGCTTCTTTGCAAAAATCTGGCTGTGCCCAAGTGGGTTAATTTTAATATGGCCATTAAACAGAAATACAGCAGCCTTGTTGCATGTGTCAGACCTGGAAACCTCAGCGAGTGCCTGAGTACTTCCAACACACATGTTGCCAACATACAGATTGCCAACAGCCAACTACTCTGCAGTGGAGAGAGAACCATGGGCAATCTGGATAGATACTTGTATCTATCTAGCGGATAAGGTAAAATCAGGCACAAAAATTATTCATGTGTAAAATGACAGACTGCAGTTGACACCTGTATTTAAACTAACCAAATTTATGGCTGTGAAAATAAACAGTATAGGATGAAGTGATGAGATATGAGGCCTAAGAGCACAGCAGAACATCAGAACCCAATAAAACAATTCATCTCCTGACAAAAATAATCCATCAACAGACATCTGTTGAAAACCTAACTATTCATTTTCCACACCAGGGTGTTCAGAGGACATGTTATTGGCACATGACTAAATTTTATAATCAAACAGCTGTAGAGGTTAAGGGAATAGCAGTGGGATAGCAGGACTCAGTACTAAAAGCTGATTTCAAGCCAGACCTGTCTGCTACTGGTTGAGCATTATTTCCACATGGCAGTGCAGCCAGCTGAGACAGCAATCACTTTCTCAATTCACTTCCTGAAGAAAAGAAGCCCAAATTACTTAAGCCAATATCACTGCTGGCCATTCCTGATTTGACCATCAGCATTTTTAGTTTTAAACCTTTTGTGCATAAAGTCCATCTCTATTCTTTTAGTGAATGGAGTAAGGATTGTCTTGTCATACTTGCCTTGCTGAGTATGACAATGACAGATATTCAGGTCTCCACATGTCCTACACAGACATACACACACCATCTCCCTTTGCATCATCTCTGATGGGCAATGTGGTCTGTCATAAGAACACCAGGTGAGGATTGCAGGAAGACTGTCTGAACGCTCAAATAATTTATGCATTCCAGAGACGGCAGAGCTGAGTAAGACCTTCACATGTACTTCTGTGATTAACAGATTTTTTATGCATAGCCAAATTCCCAACTGCTAATGGAAAGCCTACAAGTATTTATACCTGCTCCACTGTTGAACACATGGGGTTTACAGTTCAGTACCTACCATGGTTTATGGGGCAGGAACTATGTCAGACCTCTCAGTTTCGCACTGGAACGTATACTGTCATATTAGAGGCTGATTTAAATCAGAAGCCACGTATTTGAACTAGAAGTCATCTGCTAATATTAGGTGATTAATTTATGGTGTACTATTAAGAAAAGGTTCTTCTGTGCATGCTGACTCTGTATACAGGTTCACCTCTCCCTAATGTTTAAAGTCAGTTGGGTCTTTGAGCTTGGCAAGGACAATTTCTGACTCACCAGTGTGTATCCTAATTTCTCCCGGGGTTATTTTTCAGCAAAATACTTAGCTAGGGGGGACATTTGGATGAATATAGTTGTACTTCCCATTGGCCATTCCGTGCACTGACCTTTGCTGAAGTTTTGTTGTCTGTCCTCCATTACGTTGCAAGCAATCATGAATAAAGCAAATGTGGTGGTGATCCTTGGCACTGTTTATTTGTCTTAATTAGGTGCTTGCAAGTCACACATCCAATGACTACATAAATACCAAAGCAAAGCTAACACTAACATATTAATTCCTGGTACTGCAACATGTCAGAAAGAAACAAAACCAAAATCCAGTATCATCTGTAAGACAGATAACATTGACATGCTACTAGGAAAAGAACGTTCATTTGTATGAGAAAAGTGCCTCTTTAGCTGGCTCCAAGGTGAAGTGACTTTGGATTCTGGTTCATCTTGATGCTCCCAGATAGAGTGAAGTGTTTTCAGACTTAGCCCATGAAGGTAGAGCTAAGTCCATCTGTATTTGACCCTTCTGTTGGGAAATCCTGGTACAAAGATCCTAAATGTTTAACAGCCTGTCAATGCTCAGCTGTGCTCATTCGTGTCACATGGTTTTGTTGACTCTCCCTTAGAGTCTGGTGCATAATTAATGTTAGACTCAGGGGAAGCTGCCTAATGAAAAATGTATCATAGAACAACAGATTTCATGAAGAAGAAACAGACTGATCAACTGAATATATACTGTGTAGATAATGTGTTGAACAACTTTCAACAAGATCTATATATCTCAACAAATTTTGTTCATGAGATGGTAGAAAAGCCCTGACAGAATCTGAAGCACAAGTGAGATCCTGAGTGATTATTTCTTCTCATATGGCTCTGGCACAGGAACACTTTGGTTCCTTTTTATCAACACAACATCTTCATGCTCTCTCCGTGAGAAAAGAGATATATTAAGAAGTGGTCTGACAACTGTAGCACTTTTCCTCTCATTATATTCTAGTGCATCAACAAATAAGTTACCACACTACAGTGACTGCTTCCCACCAGATATATCCTGTCTGGGGTATATCTATTCCATTCATGTATAAACATTTAATGTAGCCAGTGAAGATAGAAGCTGATTCTGATTGCTCTGAATCACCTTCTGAAAGTGCTTATCACTCCCCATGGACTAGAGAAGTAGTCTAGGCTAATTTATCTACCTATATTAAGTTCCTGACTTATTCCCAAAGAATAATCAACACAAAGTCTGCAAATAATTGTCTGAAGCACATGACTCCTGTGATTTGCAAAACAGAAGTAGATGAATGAAGAATCACTGTCAAAACACCCAAAAGTTTAAGCCAGTCCTTTCAAAAAGTAATACCAGTGATTCATCAGTGTGACTATTTACATGCTTTTTGGAACATTCTAGGTTTCACATCAACATTTGTTGTCTGATACATACCATGCAATTAATTCACTCATTCCAGTACCAATCATACTCTTCTCCATTTTTAAACTCTCATACTGTACATTTTTTCTCTCTTAAAAAGGCTTACCATTCTCCACCATTGCCAAGATCCTTTCCAAATCCCTTTTGTCATCAGACTTTCTTTTTCACTAGAACAGCAACACATTAAAGGAATTAATTCTCTCTGTATAAAATTTTCATGACACATCCTTGCCAAAATTAGCTTTTCATACTGCCCTATTATTTTAATTAGGCTCACCTGGAGTCATGATCTTTGGAAGATTAATAACAAAAGTATTTTTTTAAAAACTGTGTGCTTCTCCAAAATATGGAAAGTTAGTATCATTACACATAAGAGAAAACAAGGAATAGAAAGGTAAATATATTTGTTTGAGATCATAATGGAGACAAGCATTAGTAATGCAGAATGAACAAATAAACATAAGAGACAAAAATTTGTGTTGCTTGGCAGAAGCTGAATTAATGTATCTCCCATTTCCTTCCATGACAGTAGTTCCCTTTCATACTCTTGTAATTTTCCTTATCTCAGATGTCTGCCAAATCCTTATGACCTATTCCCATAATGTCATAAGCTCTTGCCTTTGACCTAACTCCATGGCACCCTCTTGCTTTTTCCAGCAAATTAAGAGGAGCTCAAGACACTGCATGTTGAAGGCGTTCTGAAGTGCACCACCACTTGGATGGCTTACGGATGTTCCCATCTCCACATGTTTTTCCACCAAGAGAAGCACCAATAAGACCTCTTCTCTTCCACCTAGGGACAACTCCATGCTACATTTGCAGAAAGAAAGTCAATTTAAGAATAAAGTCCTCCAAAAAACTTTGTTGAAATTGGCCTAACTGTACACAACTGCATAAAGAAAACAGACACGAGCAGTCATAAAGCCTGATCAGCTCCCTTCCTTAAGAAACTGACCTCAAAAAAGTCAGAAGGCTTTCTGGTAGCTAACCTCTGTCTATAGAAATTGCAGATTTGTGGTTTAGCAATATTTCTGTACAAAAATGGAAAATTTTGACAACATAATATATTGTTATTACCTCATTGTTTTCACATTGCTATCTACTGTGTATAGCTCTCTTTGGATGATAACATTTTGTCAAAAAAGGTAATGCAATCCGAGGCAAAACTCAGAAATCACTTGGCTTGAGCTATGACATGGCAAGTTTCCCATCGGAAGTGTTTAAATTTTTAAAATCCTTTAAGGAGGGTGACCTCTGCTTTCCTGTACATTATTGAAGTGGAAATGCCTTAACCATTGATATGCTGCCATTTATTTTAGTAATTTGGTAATTTTCCAATTTCCAAATGCATAAATTCATTCCACCTTCCCTTTCTTTTTATTTGGTCAACTAATGACAAAAAAATTACAGCCCTCTAATTTATGAGAACCAAGCAAAGTCTGCTATTTGCCAAAGAAGCCTTTCACCTCAGATATTTTCTTGTGACAATTCCTGTTGATGGGTGCTTTTTAACAATATTTCATTTACCTTATTTCCTCTCCTGATTCTCCTGCATCTTATTTAGCAAAGAGTGGCAAACTAACAGCTTCTATGGAGGAGACTATTTATTTCACTTTCTCTTCAAGAAACTTTGATTTTGAAAATGCTCCAAGGTTGAATTTAAATCCAACTGAAGAAAAATATTTATGGAATCTGCAACAAAATAAATGGTTAAACTGAAAAAAATAAAGGGAACTTTCAAGTTAAATTTAAGAAAATTATTCTGGAATAACAAAAAATACTTGTTGTAATAATACAAATTTTAGGTATGACTGCTACAGGCTAGTTAAATGGACTTTTGCTGTCATGGAAGTGGAATAACCTCACTGAAATAACTGGAGAAACAAGGTTTCTATATCTCATAATTTACAGACCAATGCTTTCCAAATATAAATATTTACAGTCATTTTAGAAAAACTCCACTGACTTTAGTCCAATTACTAATTACTATTACAACCCCATATAAAGGTGAAATCAGATAAAACATCTACAGATGTTGAATTATGTTGGTACTATGCAATCAGTATCAGAGGCATGGTATTTGCCTGAATAAGCAATTCTTTTCTACCTGTGGAATGGTCAGAAATAATGCCAATGGGAGTGGTATTATTGCCTATCGAAGTACAATTTTCTATCACTGGAGCAGAAGTTTCTAAAGAATGAAGAAACTGATTTCAGAAGAAGTAATTTGTCATCATGCTTTGTGGGAGCTAGTTAGTGAAAATCAGAAAAGCTGTTGATTAGACATCATTTGGTGTTTAAATTGTTATTACTTGGTGGGGAACGAGAATATTTGAACATGTTAATGAAACAGATTTATGGCACAATAATTTTTCTTAGGTTGAAAATAGCAGCTTTTGGGACTGTAATAGTTCTCTTTGATTCCTCTTCCCTTTTTCTTAAACCTCTAGAGCCAGTAAGATAGCCATCTTGGCTTAAAAAAAACAAACTCAAATCCAATACCTGCCATGAAATATAGGAACAAAATGACTCATTTAAAGGACAACTACTGTAACTAACAATAAAATAATAAAAAATTTCTCTGGATAGATTCTTGTAACATATTAGGAAAGTACAATTCCCCTTTCTCATGTCTTTATTGGGTTGTCCCTACCAGTCAAATTCAGGTAAATATTCACAAATTCTTCTTTGATTAATTTTCCAGCTATTTCACTTGGGATGGAAAGAAGTCCCCTCTATCTATAATTTCTGGAACTGAACAATTTTTTCTTTGCAATCCAAAAGCATTGTGCAGCTGTCCCCAGGATAAATCTCAAAATGCAGGGCTAAGGCACAAAATCTGTGCACTCAAAAGGCTACTTTTCTTAAATTTTTATCCAGTGGAACGACTCCCAGCTGTGAGATATAATTGCTACGTTTTACAAAAATCCTGTATAGTATATAATATTTTATATAGAATAGAAAAGTGTTTATTCAGCATGACGCCTTCTAAAATTTCTCAAATATTATGCCACTTGTAACTGTACCAGATTGATTTCTCATTTCCTCTCTGATATCCCTGCTTATTATATGTTAGAATAAATCACTCAGTGAATTTAAATTTTAAGTCCTAGCTATGAGTGACTGAATGATAATGTTTTTCCTAGGATCATGCAATTGTTTCAACATGTGGTGTATTAAAATATTAGACAATTTATGCAAACAGGAAAGATATTTACTTGATTTTATGTCCGATCTCTTCAGTGATAGGGGGGCTTGAATTTCTTCCTTACAAATTTTCTAGTAGAAAGAACTTTGATGAAACATAAAATGAAACGATAATTTCTTCTCATGTGTGAAAAAGATCCCTTTGTAATACATTGGAAATCAATATGTCAAGCTGTGGAACACATTCAGAGAAATGATAGTTCAGAAAAAAGTTCTTCAGCAAAATTGATTTAATTGCCAAAGAACATTGCTGAGGACAAAATAACTAGGACTGTAATAATGCAACTTTTATAAGGCCTAATAAAGAATAACATTATCAATTCAGGGATGATAGGAAAGAACTAGCTTATCCTCAAAACTGGAGTAACAGACAGGAATGATACCGACGACTACAGAGTAGAAGGTTGCTCACAGAGGGACTATGAGCTGATAGCTAATAATTCTGAAATGAAAAAGCATGAGAATGAGGACTGATGTTTGAGGGACTGGTTATCCATATGATGCAGCTATGCAAACATACACAAAAGAATGTACCTAGGCAAAAAATACTGATGTAGTTCCCCACAGATGAAAAAGCAAATTATAAAGCAAGTATTACACTTTTAGTTTCTCATTTTGACAACATTGTTTCTCCTAACAACAACATCTGCTCTTCATCTGAAATATTAACTAATCTAACAGAAATATAACTTCTTCAGATTTAAAATTATGACAGTAAAAAACAATTGTCCCAGAATCCATTGCCTGCTCTACTAAAACCTGTATATTGTTTGCCGAAAAGTCACACAAAATTTTTCATGTGATTTAGAATTCAGTTCCTGGGGGCAGAGCAATTTGATCATTGAAATAAATCACAAGAAAACCAGTTTTATTCACCCTGGCCACATATTTCATGTCAATTTCCCCCTTGTGGGTTTTCACATCTTTCCTAACATGTATTATTCAGTTATTAGCTATAATTAAATCCAAGCCCAATCTGAGTTCTTCAAGATATGAACCTGTCCTTTTCGACCTTCGGAAACTAGAAAAAAACATTTTCAAAATGAGGGAAAACAGCACTTTATTCAGAACAAAACAAGACTCTACATTTGTAACAGTCTCCCTTAAAAGTGCACATTAAATTTGCTAAGATTGCTGAGAAAAGAGGATGAAAGTTAAATAATTAAACATACCTAGGGCATCTCACCTATGTGTTGCGCTGACTTTCAAAGTAGTTATTTGTGAAGAGCCTATCACAAAAGAAAACTGGGGTCACTGTGACTTCATGTCCTCTGTTGAAAAATAAATAATTCAACAGGTAATTTCTTGTCTACATTGTGAAAAATATCCATCGAAATTGTGGAGAAATGGGGAGACATCCAGTGGTGAACAGAGATTTTTTGCTTTTCTGATGAGGGAGATAAAAAAACCAAATTTACTCCAGTGAGACAGTCTCAGGGTTTTAGTAAGGACCTTGCTCTGTTTTATTCTCTCCCAAAATGTGTTATACATATGACATTACCAGAAAAAATACTCTTTCCACTTTCCTCATGGAAACTCATATATTCCCTATAAATCATTCAACAGGCGAACAATTCAGTGCCGCTTCCTGGCATCAAACTATCAACTCTTAACCTCCAGTTCCTTTGTTTCTTGTGGAGACTTGTTTTGCAATGCTATTCATAGCAAAGGCAGAAACAGGTGAAATGACCCATTGCCTCTAGTGTCGAGGCCGAGGACAGCAGATTATTCTGTACCTTCTACATATTTCATATTCAGATGGGAATGAGATATCTTTAGCTCGAGGGAAGCATAGGTGTATGTCAGCAGCAGCATTCTGGAAGGAAAATGAAGGCACAGGGCAGGCAAGAGTGAAAAAGAGAATGATGTTTCATTCCTGCCAAGTGACCAGTTCACTCTCTTCATGCATCAGTAATTCATATTCCAGATTAAAACATGAAAGAGGATGGATAGCAAAATGGTAAAATTGGCATCCAGGCAGTAGGTGATGCACAAGGCTCTAAATAAGAACAACCAGTTCTTGGTTCTGCTGGGTAAAAATTGTATGGTGAGAGTATTTCTAAGATCTTTTGGGGCAAAGGGTCTGTTAAAATCCCCAAACTTATAAAATCCTGTTTGTTGATATTTATCTAAAACTCCATGTTTTCACTCCCTAATGCATCAGGCCCACGGCAAGAAGCCACTGGAGAGACAGAGACCTCTCTGTTTTTGGTCCTATATCAAAGCACTTCCATGCAGAGCACATGAACAGTAGAAGCAAGGTTCTTTAATAGAGCCTTTATGTGGTTTTCAGACTGGTAGTTACATAAACACATAGATAAGAATGTTTCCTGCAATTTAAGGTCAGATCTTGCTCCACATTTCTAACAAAAGGAAGAGCTCACATAGGTCCATACAATTTCCTTCAGGCTTATCAGTAATTTTGAGATAGGAAATCCTTTTGTCTGAAACTGCACTATTGTAAGATTTATGGCATTTTAATTACATTTTTACTGTCTTGTTTCTTCTGAGCTGAAATTCTGCACAATAATTGAGGGAAAAGAGTTGTAAATCTTGAATTTAGCTTCTAACAATGCTTTTTGTCTGGTTTGCATTCTGTGTTCCTTGAAGACCCTGTAATTAGTCCAGCATCGGATCTTCAGTGTAAAATAAGAGTGTGACAGTTTCTGGTGATGAAATATTACCAAAAAAGCTGCAGAATGGAAAAATATCATATATCAGTGACTTTGCTCACTGTTATGCCTAAACCTGTGAGAGCACAAAGGAAGCATGAGCCTCTAGATATTTTATAACCTTTTAGATCCAGAAATACACCTTCTCATGGAAATTCTATCCCAGGCAACTCAAGCAGAAAGCTTTTAGCTGAGAAAAATACACCAGTTCCATTCAAAGAATTTTGTGTGATGAAATGAACATTTTCTCAATGAAGAGGATGGGACTGTAAAAGATATAAATAAACAGTCATGTACAAACTTTCTTACACTATTAAACACTCAAGCTTCTGAAGAAAACCTTCAAGAAATCTTGAGGACAACTACTTAGAAAACTATCAACACATAATGGAAAACAAAGGAAGGATATCACTAACCTTAGCATTAGAATAAGAATTCTGAACCAGCCCTTCCAAAAGTTATATTGTGAGAGGAAAAAATAAAAAAACCCAACAAAACAACTAGCTGCTTTTAAGATGAAATTTAATAGGTTTATGAAAAGGATCTTATGCTGAAGTCATGACCATATCAAGACAGTAATTACCATTATACTATCTGTCACAATTTCATGTAAATTTTGACTCTCAGTGCTTGGACAAAACATTTGGGCAAACTCCTGACACTATTTCAGAGATCCTGAGACTACAATTATCCTCCAGGAGTTTGTAGAAACATGTAAAAGTGCATCAGGTGGCTATCCAACACGGAAGAGAGGTTGTGCTTCATTTAACATGTCCATCACCACACTGACCTCTGTAAGTCAGGACCCTGTCAGGCAGCTCCTGACTGCAGTGCCCTCTGTGGGCAAGGGGACTGTTCAGAGGCAAGGGGTGGAACACGTCTCCTTCTGACAACAGCAATAACAGATTGGCCTGAGGAAACAGAAGATGCTTTAGAAAAGCTGGTCTGATGCCAACAAATTAAACAAAATCCTCTTTAGGTCCTACTGTGTGGAGAGTACAAATACAGAAACATTAATGTGTGCACTCCAGGAAGATATGCTCTGAATAAGCACAGACTTGAGTTCTGCTATAGTTTCAGTGTCCAGGCAGTTGCAAAGTAAAAATCATTGCAAAGTCTGAGCTAAAACTAACAGATATTAAGTGCATGACTAAAGAAATAAGCCCAACTACACAACTAAATGAGAGTGAAGGACAAGAAGAAACTAGATCCCATCCTCTATAGTGGCTCTCTGATTTTCTAATATTAACAGTGAACTAGCTTCATTCCTACTTGCCTCTTTGAGTCAAAAGTCCCAATATTCTCTTTGCTGTCTGTTCCTTCTGTTTCCTATAGGCAGCACTTTGATCCCTTTCAAATCAAGCATCAGCCAGCTACCCCTTGGCCCCAAACCCATCCTTATCTCACTAATAGATGCAGTTGCTGTGGCTGGGTTGGGTGTTCTGCATGAATACAGCTGAAGGTCACAGGCTGGACCACTATCACCGCAGACCTATGTTCATATAAGACAAAGCAAATGCTGATAACACCTCATCCACAGAAATGGAAAATGCACTGTGTCCTTGCTGAAATTCTCCTCAAGCAAAATATGCAGAAACTAGATAAATTTGGATGGAGGCTCTGAGAAAAGCAAGCAGTTCCTACTACAGCTGCTATAAAATGTATATATTTGTTAGAGAATTTTTCAATTACATATCTGTAGAGAAAGCTAAGATATTAGAAGGAAGTATTTGGGGTTTAACTTTCAAAATTTTCCAAATTAACTGTTATGATATTTTCTAACAAAACTCTCATGTTTTTCTGCTTTGAAATAACTTTGTTTTTAAATTAGACAATATAGTTGATCTAGGCACAATCAATTCTTTTGGTGAAATTTTTTTATAGATTAATGTAAAATATAATTTATTTGAATCA
Organism: Coloeus monedula; assembly: GCF_965178545.1. Taxonomy (NCBI): domain Eukaryota; kingdom Metazoa; phylum Chordata; class Aves; order Passeriformes; family Corvidae; genus Coloeus; species Coloeus monedula. The sequence goes on from NC_138782.1 coordinate 67,870,256, forward strand.
AAGACACTTTGGACTTCCAGTTTGCAAAGTCTTAGATTTTGATGCTTTATTCTAATTTTAAATAGATTATTTTTATTCTTAAATCAATTTTCAAGTAAAATGAGAGAAGCTCTCATTTCCTCCTTAAGTTGTCCTTGAAGCTGCAATTTAGAAAGACATTGTATGCAAAAAAATATCTCCATCTGTGTATTATTCAGGTTATGGCTACTGGAACAATCGTGTTCCAGATTTTAAGTTACTGAAAGATGCATTATTTTATTACCCAGACAGGGACTTTTACTGAGACGCATGCTTCAATTTCTTTTTCAGTCTTTGAGAATGGCTGCTACATTGTGTATAAACCTGGAAGAAAAAAGCCAGCATGTTATCCAAATAAATCTCACTCAGCTGAAAAGGGCCAAATAGAGGTTAATCCAATTACTTAATGGTTGTCTCCTTTGGCCTCTTCCTTCAGGCATCTGTGCTTTTATATATTCTGCTTCTCTCTGATAACACGATTCTTTGAAGTTCTTCCCTTCATAAGGGAAAAAGTACTTCATTGCTCTCTCCAAACAAAATCTTTTTATGGAGGAATAGAAATATGGTCAAAAATTGTGCATGTAGTGTTGAAATTATTCCTTTAAATCAAGTACATAATTTTCATTTAGAGTGAACAGACCACTGCTCTTAAATTTGTTTGACTTATTCTTGAGGTCAGAACTCTTACTGAATTAAATATATAATAGGAATAATACTGAAAATTTGATCAATAACATTAACTGATTTGATTGATAACATTAACGTTGGACTCCAGTAAATACTCCAGAGAAAGTAGGATAAATAGCAATAGGAGTCAAATAAATATGTTTAATAGAATTTTAATTTAATGAGAACAAAATTTAATGAACTGCATGTAAAAGTTTTCAGCATTCCTGCTTCAGGGAAATTAAATGTGCTGACTCCTGCTAGGATTATCCCTCTGGAAGTTTAATGTCCAATCAGTAACCCGCACAAAATGATAACTGTCCTAGAGGGAGGGAGGGAAGCAAATGAACAGTGAATGAGATGGCTGGGACATATAATCTTTGGCACCCACTTGTAACTTGTGAAATAATCATTCTGCTGCCTTTAGGACATGCCAGGATGTTCATAGCTGGAGTACTCAGAACCAGACCTCCTGTGCAGATGCACAGCACTCCTTTCTCATCTTCTCAAACATCCTTGCTAGTGATTTCTGGCACCAGCTGAGGTGGGCACTATTATTACCCAGTCAGCATGACTCAGTATTTCTCTCTCCCTGCAATAACACTACAGTATTTTTGCTATAGACATTGTCTAGAACAGCTTCTTCTTGATAGTATATTCAAACACAAAAATAACTCCTCTTCATTTTTAAATGAAAATGGAAAACTTCCTTCCCCTGTGTGTTTTTCCTGTCATTCATTCAGACAGCAAAATTTTAAGTTATAGCAATGGAACTAGGAATACAGAAAACTAATTAAAAATAATCACTGTAAAATCTGGGGATATGGACTGGATGACTAGACTACAAGATGGATGAATCACTTGCTGGACTAAAAACTTGCTCAAAGTTGGGATCAAAGATCCAAATTTCAACAAAGATAATTTTTAATGCCTTGGGACAGAAAAAGGAAGTGCAATAGTACAGGCTAACGACTGGCTGGCTTCAGAAAATACATGTTAGAAAACAAGTTAAATATGAGGCAGCAGTGCATCCTTGCAGTGAGGAAGGCTAACAGCATGCTGTGCTGCATTAACAGGTGTACAGTAAGGGAACTGGGGAAAATGGTTATTCCCCTCTTCTTGATGCTTTTGTGGAGGTATGTGCTGTCCTGGCCCCAGTTTTGCCACCCCAGGACAAGAGGTGTGACTGGCAGACAGGCCAGAGGAGGGTCAGTCGCATGGTTGAGGGCTTGCATGGGGAAAGGCTGAGGGAAGAGGTTTTTTTCAGCCTGGAGAAGAGTAAAGACTGACTGTAATCTTCCACAACCTAAAGTGCAGCTATTTTGCCTTTTCTAAGGCAAAACCAGGGTCTCCTCATAGGTCCAATGGTCACAATTTCCAGTGAGGGAAAAAAAGAAAACCACCATCAGAGTGGTAAGCATCGGAACAGGTGCCCAGAGACACTGTGTAAGATCCATCCTCAGAGATTTTCAAAATTTCACTGGCTAGTTCCTGAGTAAAATGACATAATTTTGACAACAGTTCAGATCTGTGCAGGAGGTGGTACCAGACCACCTGCAGAGCTTCCTCCTAATCGTAACTGCCCTGTGAGGCCCCCAGACTAAATTCCAGCCCTGGTCCTGCTCTGTATTGAATTAAGTTCCTACCAGAGTAAATCATCAGCAAGGTCATAGCTGATCTATATGGCTTCTTACTCATTGCACAGGAGTTGTGAAACACATAAACCAGAGGATGTTCCTTCAAGGGCTTAGCAAGGGTGATTTACCTAAGGTCGTGCAAGTCTATGGGAGATCTGGAAACAGAACTAAACACAGCTTTCCAGCCAGCTCCCTGATTAATCTGCTATCCACTCGCAGTATGGTAGCTGCAGCTTCTACAGAAACAGGCCTGTTGAAGGGATGCCTTCCATCTGCACACCAACATTTTTTACTAGGTCCAATAGTAATTAAAAATTTTAATCTTCAGTTAACTGGAAACTTTACAAAAGAAACCCTGATGCTACGCCCAGTTCTTCTTTGCCTTTGAGTATGCATTTTTGTTCTTGGCAAAAGGTCAGAAGCATAACAGTAATGCATTCATATCCCCTTTGGCAGAGGTGTTATTTTGATTCAGCAAACTGTTATGATCTTAGATGTAAACAAAAGACCCTGACCAAGTATCAGCAAAAGAGATAAAAATTATGGGATGGTAAAATTTTTCAATTCTGCTTTTTTTAAAAGACTATGCAATTACTAAGAATACATAATTTTAAATACAACCATAAAATGACAGAATTATATAAAGAACAGTTGGAAGCAACCCTGAGAATATCAGTTAGCTCAATTCTAGTAGGATCAATTATCCCTGTGTCATTCATGAAAGACATATGGCTAAATTGTTTTTAATATCTCCAGCAATTAGGATTTTACAACTACTGCAGATGCCTGCTCATACAGTGCAAAGCTATGACTAGCAATGTCACTTTCTCTCATAAGGAGGAAGTGTTTCCTAATGTCCAACTTGATCATTTCTTAATGAAAACAAAGCCTATCACTGTTCCTTTATCTGCCAAAAGCTTGGAAAACAGTCTATCCTCTCCTTTTTTGTAGCAGACTTCCATATGCCTAAATTCTATGACATTGTCCCAAATATCTTCTATTCTGTCTTATCCAGACCCAGTTTTTTCAATATTACCCAAAGGCCACCTTTTCCAGAGATTCTCTGGACTTTCTCATGCCTTTCTTGAAGTGTAACGATCACAGCAATGTAGCTCCTCAAGATAGGTCTGAGAGGAACAGAAATCCTGTGGGCTGCATTGCTGACAATACGTCCCAGACACAATGTTCACAGCTGCACAACCCTATTAATTTATGTTCAGTTTGTGGCCCACCATGTACCACATTCTGTCTCAAAGACCTAGTATTTCTTCCTGTTTCTGTTTTGACTATTTTTCATACCTGCCATTAAGCTTCATCTTTGTTTTTCAGACCAAATTGTGAAGATCTGTCTACATACCTGCTGTGTTTCTTCCCTATTACTTTCTTCTCTATTAGCGTTTATTCTCTCTTTAGCTATTAACCAGAGACTTTTGGGATATACTTTGTACTTTCAGTTACCAAGCATGTTATCTCGTACATGCAAGAAAATACTTTTTCGTTTCTCCCTGCTTTGTCCTCCCTGCATACTATACCAATTTTTGTTGATATTATAGTCATGAGTTATCCCATCTCTGTTATGCTGGTTATTTCACAGCAGTGATGAGATTAAGTTTTTTGCATTAATATATAGATGCCTATACAGTATCTATGGTATGTAGTCTAGAAAGCTTTGACAGGTTGACCAACTATTCCCATTTTTATTCTTTCTAGAAGAAACCTTTAGGGACTTAGTGGCTTCTAAGAATAATCCTTTTGTATCTAGAACCTTGTTGTTTGTATTTAGCTTGGATCTTGTCAGGTGTCACTGCTGATGCAGTCTGATACCCCTCCTTCCTAAATCAGAAAGAGAACAATTTAGGATAATCTAGGTTGGTGAGGTAATTCCCCACTTTTCTGAGGTGGATTCAATTTGTCAGTGGATCACTGAACTTCATTTCCTGCTGAAAGGACCAGAGCTCATGCTCTTGATGAATATTAAGATAGTCAAAATTTGAGTTTCAGTTACAAAGAAAATAATTACACATGCAAATATGTCAATTACTTATGGAAATTACAGGTTATATGAGTACCTGTTCATTTGCATGCACAATTACCCAAACTGAAAAGAAAACCATGACAAATTTAATGTGTCAGTTGGGTGTGCAGTCAGGCATTAAGCTAACTCATGCCTAATTGGGCACACTACATTTTGAAAATTATTTTCCCAGTTTTCTGTTTGCCTTTCACATTTTGGGTGAAGGCTCTATAGTAATTCTTTCACAGCTATAAAACTGAACAAAGGGTAATCACAGCTGTCCACAAAGAACACACAGAAGCACTGCCTGTAAGCTTTTGTTCTTCTTTTTTTTCCAAGTCAGTCTTTTCTGAAAATTATACAAGGTCCAGGCCATGATGTTGGTGTTGTCATTAATCAGTTTACAGACTCCATTCCACAGAAATCTATTAAATTCCTGAAAACAAGTCGACATCAACAGCACCAACATGCAGAGATTTTAACTGACTTTTCTCTCAATTTTGGAGCTTATGGATTGAATTACATACACCTAATGATTGCTCAGCAGGAAGTTACATTTCTAACTAGGAGGACATTTAATTCATTGGGGACCAGAATTTCAGTGAAAGGCAAATATAGACACTTTTGGATGCCTGATTTATGTGCATAAGTGTCAGCTGGGTAATCACAAATCAGGTATCTGCACACATACCTGCTTATATTGTGAGTTGCTCTGCACATAGAAAAACAACTGATATAGGTATACAGATCCACCTCTAAATCAGACATTGGCTAATACTTGGGGTGCAGTACAAGCACTCACATTCGTGTTAGTCACAGATAAACTGGCTGAAAATTGCTGAAGGAGATTCTCATAATAAAGCATGAAAAGATTTCAGGAGGAAACAATAAATGTAAAATAAGTCTCATGAAGATAAGTAATTGTAATTCTATATGTATAGCAGCAGCTTGCAATAAGATTTTATTACTCAGAAATGAGACTGTGGAGATCCTTTTTAAAATTCTTTTAAAATGTAAGCCCCGTACTCAATAACAGTTATAAAAACAATTAGTACATGTGGAACTATAAAGAAAGGAAAAGGGGAGAAAACTGTCATTGAAAAAAAACCTTGTGCATTTAGGTCTCACATGGTGTGTGTAGTTCTGGTCACCACATAGAAATCACACAGCAGATATCAGAAAATGATAAAGTAGAATTAGAAGACACACTGAGAAATGTGACAAGAATTGACAAGAATTTTCAGAAGTACATTATGGTCTCTGAAGACCAACTGCATGGAGTAGGACGCCTCTTAAAATTTATAAAGACATAATCAACATTTATAAAATTATTTTTTAAATTAATAAAAAAACATCATGGAAAACATGAATAGGAACTATGCTATACTATTTTTCATAAAATGTAAGATAAAGGGCACACAAATAGGCAGGAGGTTTAACAAAAGGAAGGAAGTTTTATGAGGTATACAATTAAACTGTGAAACCTTTTGCCATAGGATGATTTGGATAGCACAAATAGGTCCAGAGATTTTTGAATAAACTTGGAAGTTACACTTAGGTATTCTAAAATATGATGTTGAAGATGTCACTCTACTTCACTAAGCTTCTAACCCCAAGTGCCAGAAGTAGAAAGAGAATCAGGAGAGGTGGCATTCTGCCCTTCCTGTTTCTTGTAGTCTTTTCCTAAGCATGAAATATTGCTTACCATCAGAAACAGATACAGTTGGACTGTTGACCTTGGTTCATGTGGTTGTATTCATAATACATGCCTTGATCCTTTCCTTGGGAACTTCTATCTATCTGCATTTTTCCTGTTTTGTGTTGTTCTTTTTTTCATGTGAATACAGTGATTGTTCTCGGGTTTGTTGAACTGCAACCTACTTTTTTCTGACCATTTCTCCAATTTGTCAAGATCATGATATTTAAATCTATTTCCTCTCATCTTCTCTAGTAACAATGATTACCTGAAGGAATGGCTGATGACAGTAACACAAAACCTTTGAACACCTGCACAATTAAATTACTTTATAGATCATAAAACCAACTGATGCCATATACAAGGGAATTATAGCATTTTAAAATTGTGATATATGTGTCAGGATAGATCTGGAAAGAGAGAATGTTATGGTTCCCAAAAGTCTATATGATTTTCCTTGTAAGTGGTTATTTTGCATAATATCACTATTAGTATGGAATATCCTAAGAGTTGTTTCTGGCTTATTAAAATGTATAAGATTGCTGCAGCTACTGTTCTCAGTTTGTAGGCACACATTAAATTAAGACAAGTTTTAAAAAAAAGATGTTTAATGTGATATTATTTTGAAGTATTTCATATTACACTTTCAAGGCAGATTTTCCTTCTACTACCAAAAGGTGATACTTAGAGGCACAAAAACCTTAGTACACTGAAAGCCTGTCCTTAGGCTGAATACTCCAGAGTTCATTATTTTCACTTCTGGCAGTAGGGTTGGGAAGGCAAAGAGCTGATAAGTGCAATATAATGTTGCTCCCTCTGAAGACTTAAAGTATATTGATGCTATCAAAGTCCCCTGCTAAATGACAGCTTGACCAGTGGAAATCTACATTTGCCAGGCTTAGATTGGGGTCTGCACATGCACAGTGATAGACTAGAGCCTGTGCAGATATCCTTTCAGGTATCCAAAGATGGATTGCACAAAGGAAGACTTGGGAGACATCTAAATCATTCAGAAACAGAGATGGAAGGAAGGAGAGGAAGGACAAATTTGGCACTTTATCCTGGTTTGCACCTCTTTCTTGTCCTGCTCTGCCATCTTTCTTTCAGAAGATAAGGAAGAGACAGTGGGTTTTTTTTAAAAGTATGTCTGGAACAGAGGGTCTGCACAGCCACTCAAGCTCCCACTCCCTTTTTTCAATTGTGCAGTGTACTAAGACACCTCTCTTACCTATGATAAATTATTTGAGGAGCAATGTATTCAGGGAGGAAACTGCCAGAAGGAGAGGAGCAAGAAGTATCTTCATTCCTTTCCCCTGGAAAGGCTACACCTTGTTCTAATTCACTTTTCATGAACTTACCTGAAAGAAGACTCTGCCTGGGTTAGAGGTCACACTCACGGTTCTAAATTCCCTCAGTGAAATTAGCCCTGAAGAAATATTTAACTACTTTCCTATTTAAAAGATATCTTGACTCAGATTCTGTGACTCAGTCCCCAAGACTGCTGTAGCTATGGTTTTCTTTTCTTAGATTTCTAAGTTGTTTGACAAAAGTAATTGGTAAAGTCTGCCTGTCATGAGGTGTTTGATTTAGTGCCACATGTAAGTCTTATTACAAAATTAGTCTCTTATATACCAGTAGAGAACACATTAAATGGATTAAGAATGCACTAATTGGCAGATGCCCAAATGTAGCTGTCAATGGAGAGATATTGAAGTGAGGAATATTCTAACAGGATGATCCCTGTACAGGGATTAATTCAATAATGTTTTATTAATGTTCTCTAATAATACACAATATCACTGTTGGTAAAATCTGTGGATGACACATAGATTGTCAGAATAGCAGATAATAATGATGAAGACATCTAACTTATCAGTCTGGGCCCTCTCAAATAAATGTTCTTTATAAATGCCAAATATCTCTAGACAAAAGTGTCTGGACCGTGCCTGTGAAATTAAATATTGCATATGAAACAGGGACTTAGTGAGAACCACACAGAATTAGCAACTGAGCGTGAGCTTCTAGTGTGATGATGAGATGAAAGGGTTCTAATGAAGTCACTGTCAGTATGCAAACAGTGGAGCAGAGGTTGGGGACAAGAGGGTACTTTGTTATGTGACACTGGTGAGGTCAGCACGAATACTGGTCGAGAAATTTCCAACAATTCCTACTATCTTCACACACAAGCAGCAACTTTGCTCACAGTCTGTTGCTCATCACATCCAGTTTTCCTGTGTCACATCCTTTGGATAAAGCCTATGAGTTGTTTCAGGAGCGGGAGAGAGCTGTGAGTGCTGGGCAGCAAAGAATTGCTGTGCTTGCAGTCCCTTTCCCTCTGCCTCTGCTCCTTCATACTTGGCATCAGCTCTGCCCAGTGCCCCACCCCAGCAGAATGAAGTAGCAGACTCAACCCCATATCTATGCTTCCCCACAGCCTTATAACTTTCTTCATTCCTATCAAAAAACATGCAAGTATTTATCTCGCCAATGAGGCTTGATGTACAGCTGCATGTTTTTGGACATTTGGACAGGCATAAATCAGTGTACTAGTCTGAAAACAAACCAGTGGGAGGCACCAAGTCAATAACAATTTAATAGGGAAATTAAAAAAAAAAAAAAAAAAAGGGCAGAAAACACTGGTTTAAACTGACAGAGTCAGGATACAACCCGACTCCCTGTTAGTCAGGGTGGTGGTGGCAGTCTGATAAGATGGTGGCTGCAGTCCTCCTGAAGTGGTGGATGTGGTTCTGTCAAAGCAGAAGTCCTGTAGGAGGATCTGCTCTTCATCAGAAGGTCCAGTGGTGGCTGTGTAGCTCCTGTCCTCTGGAAATCCAGTGGGAAGGGTTGTCTCTAATGTTCAGAGTCCCAGATTATATCCACGCTGGGATGCTTGGTTCCTCCCTCTGGGTGGAGCATCTCACAATGGGGTAATGAGTCATGAGGCCAAGTGTTGATTAGGCTCATTAACAGAAGATTGTCCGTAGGGAGTTATCTCTGAGTCATGAGGCAGGACAATGATGGGCCATTAACAGCAAGATAGTCTGGGGGGAGGAGGCAAGGAAACACTGCCCCACCTGATTTCAACAGCTCCTGAGGATGGTAATAGAATACACTGCAACCCAGGACAATCAGATATGCATTTTTTTCAGCAAGATCAATCTTTGCACACCCATCACATTCTCAATATTTAAAAAAATATTTATGTTTATATAGTAAAACGATAAGGTAAATTTTATAAATCTTCAAATAAGCCTTCTAACAATGACAAATCTAGACCCACAAGATTTCTCGGCTTACTACAAGCAATATAAAAAACACATTACAGATTTATGCTATAAAGACAACTTTCCCCTACCTCAACATGTTCTATTCATCAGATTACACAGCTTAAATACGCATATATAAACTACTATTGTTGACTAAGAATATAACAAGTTATTAAATATACATCTGCCATCCTTGGAGTCATAGCGCTACTGAAGATAAAGATTCAAGCTGCTTGGACAATACAGAAATGTCTAATAAGGTTTCTGATGTTAAAACTTCCCAATAAACTAGTTTAGACTACTCATACTAACATTTCAGACTCATCCATAAATACATCATTAGATAAATTAGTCTTGTTACTCTACTAACTGGAACCTTTTTTTCCACTAAATGAACTTATGCCCAATGTCCAAATACTGTTTTGAAAATTTTTAGGTACCCATCCAAAAGTATACCTGCTTTCTGCTTGAATATGTAATGTTTAAAACACTCAGTAAATACCTTCTTAAATATCAAAATATCAAATTTTGAAAAATACAGTAACATAGTCAGTCCTTATACTTTCTCTCATGCACTCAAATTTGACAAGAAGGTTCCTTCACATTGTCCCTATATCAGAAAAGGAAACTGACCCCTGACCAGCCCATATGTGAGAGCAGGCAGACACATGCCTTCAGACTAAGCACACACTCTTGTTCTCTTCCTAAAGCAGACAGAAGAGAACGACCCTTTCTACCCAGCTGAAAGGGGGCCTTGCCTTCACATCCAAAGACTGAGAGGAGTGCTTGTAAGTTATGATCACAGTGAAAACTAAAGACATGTCTGGAAATAAAATGTCTATCACTCCTTAAAACAGATGGTTTGAGTTGTCCTTTATAGCCTCCAGTTCTTCAAGGAGCTCCATGCCATCCAAGCTGGAGACTGAAGTTCTAGCCTTCTCTTCTCACTAATCCCTTTTGGAGACACAATACGAGAGACCATGAGCTGAAGCAGAGGGTTGTAATGTCATAAGGGATGGGGAACATAATGCAGACCTTCTCAAAGGAGGCCCTGAAGCTGCAGTCTGAAGTGCCAAAATCACCTAAATCTGATCTGTCTCATAAATTCTTCTTCCCCTTACATTTACAGTTGCTTTTTTTTTTAATGAATAATGCACCAATCCTCTAGCATGAAACCAAGCTAGCTCCAAATCACACCAAGTTGATTCCCCAGAATCCCAGAGGAAAACCATGATCAATATACGATGTCTTTTTGCAAGAATTTAAACACAGTAGGACTACAACCAATTAATGTACTTTAGAGACGCCAGCCATCCTAAATCATTGGTAAACACAAGTCCAGAAGATTAGACTGCGGCAAAACCTAACAGCGAGGTGCAATAGATTGCTATTATTAAAGTTTCTAGTGGGTTCCCATGGAAGGAGTGATTGATTTGCAGTAAAAAGCATTGGATTCACAATAGGAAAGCTACCACCTGCTTCTGTGTAAGAAAAAGTATAAAGTAGTTTGTGTACAGCTTTCCCTTCTCCTGCTGTTAATTCTTTAAATTACCTTTTAACTGCTACTGATACCACTTCTTTTTCATTCATTAGTCTTAGGTGGCCTTATCACAGAATCCTCATAACAAGAAAATATCCTTCAAAGCTTTATAGTAAACATTGTCACCATTCAACACTTCATAGAAATGTAACTGGATAATGACACAACATGTACAGCAGATGTATAGACAATTTCATGGCTGGAGCCAGAAGAACGTAGTATCATGATGTGCAAGAGGGTGAGAGCTATTCCATGCATTACAAGCTCAGACAGTTCATGGAATGACAGAGAGAAGGGTTTTTTAAAATTACTAAGAGGAGCAAGTTGCCATTCTGAAATAAACTCAGGCCACAGAGAGTTCTGATTTCTACTGAGATGGATACTGTCAGGCCATACTTGGTTTTCAGGCTCCCAGATTTTCTGATGCTGCACTCAGTCATTCAGAAAAGAATCGCCAAAGTCAGACACACCAGCAATACACAGACTTTGGCTCTAGTAATGTAGCCTGTGTTTTTTGAAGGAGAGCCATACACATGTTGGTTCATCTCCAGCTTCCTGTGTCTGCACAGCCTGCAGTGCCTCTGGCTGCTTTCAATACCCCATGGCAAAGGGTGGGTGGCTGCTTAGAAACCTATTAAATTTGAGAGCAGGTTCCAACACTGGAGAGAGTAAACCTCCAACAGACACATCGAGATAGACATCCTAATACATTAAATACTTTGCTGTCATCCCTTCTCTCACTTCCCTTTTACTCTTTTGCCTCCTTTAAATCCTGCACATACGAGCTTAGTTGTCTTTTTAAATTACAGAACAAGTGAGTGCCAAAATAATTTTCTCCTGACTGCTGCAAGCAGCAAATAACAATCCTTCCTTTGCTGACTGGTAGGTCAAGAGAACCAGAGCTGCGTCTCCACTCCCTGTTCCCATATGAGTCAATGTTCAGCCAGTGCCCAAACTCACAAATTCATTGCTCAGAGTAAAGGTCTGAGTTATCGACAACTCCCAACCAAATTACAGTAAAAGCAATCCCAAGTGAGTTGCACTGCTAATTCTGAAGGTTTCCTTCACTCTGTGAAAAATAGAGTAATTTGTAATTCAAACATGTGGTAAGTTACAACTGCTCCACTTAAAACAGCTGTGGATGTCTGAGTTATGATACCCCCTCAGCAAAAGGACAGTGAGACCTCAGAGCAAAACCTCCGAGAGAAGCTTTTGGGTCTCCATTGCTGTTTGAATAGAGGCTGAATTTTTCAGGTAAGAGATTTAGCTGACCACAAAAGAAGTATTCTCCAGATTCATAGGCAATGAGTCCTTGGATCCAGCACAGGACCCTATGATTTTTGAGATTTTTTTTTTTTTTAAGGAAAGCAGAAGAACGTCAAACTGTAATACACACCCATCGGATAAGCTAATTTAATGTTCAGTATGAGTTGAACGTAAGGAGGCACTATTTGTTAAGAGACACTGCAGTGTCTCTTATTGATCCATCACCATGCAGATTAGTTGTTCTTGAAGCCTGAACTTATATGACTCACACTTCTGAGGATTTGAATATTCACCATAATAAAGATCAACGTGGGAAGGTTTCATGCCATATCAGAGTCCATTGCTTTTGCCTTGTCTCTCAGAAGTGTAGCTGGAGCACATTTCAGTACTTTTAACATGAGCTGGCACATCTTCTGAAGGAAGTGAAGGAGAGGTCAGATGTGTGTGCAGCAGTGCCTCTTTGATGATGCAGGCCTTGATTAACTGCATTTTATTAAGCAAGTATTGTCCTTTAGAGACCTACTTCTTAATTACAAATAAAAGGTGTAAAAAGGGCTTCTTCCATTGTTTAATAACTTGTAAAGAAATAATTCTCTTCTTCTATGGACTGCCTCTGTACAGTGCATGTGCTGTTTCAGGTTCCCATTATGCCTCCCCTGCCAGTCATACCAAGTTTCCCCTAGCTAAGATCTCTGCTTTAAGATGAATAGTGCCTTAGAAATGATTCTTCCTCTTTATTGACAAGGGTGTATAGAGCTAGGTCACATGTAAATGAAGGCTGGTCATGCCTTCATTTCGACTCAAGCAGTATTTGTCAGCTGCTCTTAGTGTATGTTCTCCTTCATGTAAGTATCCAGCAGCTGTATTTTTGCATCAAAACACCATAAGAGCAAGAAGTTCCCTACAGACTGACAATGCAAAACATAGCATTTGGAGCATGGATTGTATGAAGAACCACAATCTTCAAAGCATTGTGGTACATTTAATTTGTCTGAAGAAGGAGTGGTGGGCAATTTAAGTGTCATCATGAAGAATCAATGACCTATTACAGATGCAGATCAAAAGGAATTGAAGAGAACAATTTTCTGCTTTGAAAATAATAGATAGATAGTTGAAGGTGTAGGTGTAATTGCAAGTATAGACACAGATAGAATTTGGGAAACAGTTTTTCACTGGTGATAGGAAAAACATTGAGGTAACAAACTTGTTTCCATATGGCAGAAAGCCAGATGATTTTATCCTGAATGCAGAAACAATACTCAAAATAATATGTCATACACCTGTTACAATTCTATTGTGAAGGAATTCAACCACCAGGAGCTAGACAGTCCAGTTCCTTTGAACCTAAGCAATAGCAGCCCACTGTTCCTCGTGCTGCCCTTCAGATGCTCTGCTATGTGTACAGCACCTGTCTAACATCATTTTTAGGCAGTGTCACTCCCATTATAAAGCTTTTAAGAACCAGGAGTGATTTAAATGCATTTTTCTTATTCCTAGCTAGCCCTCTGAATTGTAGAACTGGGATTTTGGAAAACCTACAAAATAATAGTACAATTAACGTATTTTTTCTAGTCAAATTTATCTTTTGCAGTCATGCTACACTCACAAAGAAAGAATAGGATCTTTCTGGATAACAAAAGGTGTCTTTAACGTCTTTGTGGACACCAAACCTGGTTGAAGTCTGTATGCCAGAGAGATTTTCCAGCTGATGTTCCCTTGCACTCTTGTTTTAGAAAATACACCACTCTCTCCTTGAAATAAGTTTTGAAAGCCACATTTCCTGCTTTTTTTTTTTTTTTTTTTTGCAATGTATTCCATGAGGGAGGAAGCAGAACCAGAATACAGCTCTCTACTTACTTCCCTTTCTTACCAGTTCTCCCCTCACATTTTCTCCATTGTGGACACCAGTCAAGGGCAGTGAGAATTAATCACTTGGCTCCCCTTACAGAGAGTTCTGTGTTTCACAGTGTACAGCTTATCTCCTAGGGGAGGTGACAACAACCACAAATTCTCTTCTCCACTGATCAGAGCAGGGATTCAGGTGACTACCTCATATATAGATGTCTAAAGTCAGGTGAGGTGAATTTCCCACATCTGTCTTAATGATAGCAAGCCCGTGTAGCATAACTGTCTTTGAAGAATCCCAAAAGAGGACAGCTTTTACAGCAACCAAATCTCAAATCCATCACAGTGTTGGACACTAAATAAACCTGCAGCATACAAGCTATTTTTAGTGAATGTAGGAAAAGCCATAGTGGGGAAGACTGAAAGTCTGCCTAGTCCAGTTTCTCACAGTGGGCAGCAGCTGATGCCCAGGAAGGTTACGAGAATGCTGCAAGCAGGAATAGATGCTCCCCTGGTGAACTGCCAGAATACTTCCAGCCCTGTGTCTCAAGATCTCCCTGAGACAGTGGACATATTCCTTTTGTATTTAATGACCCTAAATAAATAAACCTTTTATGAATATATATTTTGGAAGTCATCTTCAGCATCTACAGTGCTCTGTGGTAATGGTGAAAATATTTTAATTAGAGGGTGAATGAAGACTCATTTCCTCTTATGCATCCTGAATGTGCAGCCTGATAATTTTGTGTGGTGACTCTTTGCTCACGTAAGAAAAAAAAACCCCAGAAGGCTATTCAGTTTCTCCAAACCACTCGTGAGTTTTTGGGCTTTCATCATACCTTAAACCCCACTGGCTATTTTCAGGGCCGAACTGCCTTAACACATTTACTCTCCATGTACATATATCATTACATTGTATTTGTTATAAATCTATTAAAAATTTTTAGTTTTATGGTATTCTCTCTGTGCAAGCAAGCTCAGAACTGTACGTTCTAGATTGACTGTTGATGGCAGTCAACAATGCTGCAAAGAGAATACAATTTTTTTAACAAATAACACAATAACGTGCTGTGCTCTCTGTTAAAGCAAATTTATTTTCAGTTGAGAGATGATCAGAAAGGAAAGGAAACCATTACCTCCCCCTCCCCAGTGTGGTTATTTTTGCTTGCATTTTAAGATGGACTCGAGTTAATGACATGATTATTTTTCTAGTTCAGTAAATCAGGAAGTAAGTGAGTTTTAGTGGCCTCTTACACTCTTTAATATTATTTGAGTTAATCTCTTAAAGGAACCAATATATATTTGTGATTTATGACTTTGTATGACAGAAGCCAAGCAACAGAGCACATTCCATTTAAGGGTTTCTCTTCCGTGAGAAATTGTGGCAGTTTGGCAAATGGGACACAGAACCAAACAGGACCTGAGAACAAAACTTCCTTTAAAAAATGCAATGCTAATCATTCAGACTCACGATATCACTTTAATAATTGGAATAGCAGGCTTGATTAAAAAAACCAAAACAAAACCCCACAACTGTTTTAGTTGTATGTTATAAACAGACAGAAAAAAAATCAAAGCCATTTTGAGAAGGAAAATCAAAGACAGGTCAGTTTAATCAAAATGCTCTTGCAAATAATGACTGCAAATTTGAACATTAAAATCAATACCCGTACTGCCACTAGCCTCTGGTAGTTTTCCCCACAAAATAAAAAGGCCCTTGGGAAACTCAGCTTGGAAAAGATGACAGTTTTATTCTCTGCCTTCCCAAAATTAGTTCTCTGATGGCACTGATACTTTTCTCCCTAGGGTGCAGCAGTTTTGTTCAGTGAAGCTACATGACAAAAATCCCATGGAAACTAAAACCCATGTAAAGTACCATTTATAAAGAAGTGGTTTCCATATCTGAAGTGCAAACCAAGGAGCTGTGCAGTAACTGGCCTCTATTACCCCTCATTATTTAATGACTTCAGCCAAACACAAACTTACTTCTGCCATCTAAAACCCACAAATATCACTCTGCAAACAAGCAGGGGTGAAAGGCAGCAGGCAAGCACCTCTTCCTTATGTGGCACCCAACCAATAACACAACTTTCCCTGACAGCCTTTTGTAGTAGATAAGTTCTTATCTGAGATTTAAAATGTAAATAAATAAATAAACAGTGGTCATCTTATTAGAGCTTTTTTTTCCACGTGTGAAAATAAAGACAGCGTAAAACGAATTCTTTCCTGTGGAAAATACTCAAGATAAACCACATTATTTGCATTTTATTGTCTCTGCAGAGGTGTAAATTGCTGTCATCTTGGGCTTTATATTGCACTGTTAAGGTGCTTCTAGGAAAGGGAAACCAAGCAGAAAATTGGCATCATTATGCATTTCTAAGATGACTATATTTAATCATTAAAACCAGCAAATCTTTGAATAATAAACTGGGGGGAATAGACAGTCAAAAAAAAAAAAATTTTGCAGCTGCAGGGTTATGAAAGCATAATTTGATGAGTTACCTTGAAACAGAAAAAAGGACTCATCTCCTCACCTTCCAAAAAAAAAAAAACCCCACACCAAAAACTATCCCACAAAAATCGCCTCATCATCAATAAAATTAGAAGACAGGAAAAGGGCAAGAAATGAAGATTAAAGAAATTCTTCTCTAATAGATCCACCTTCTTTCTTTCATAATGCAGGATATTAGCAAAGAAATTTAAAGGCAAAGAACTTGAGAGAACTTAAAGAAGAGAAGAAGAAATGATCACAGGTCACATTCCCAGCTTCCCTAGAAACTTCTGCAAGAACCTCAACAAAACAACAAGTGACAGGGGATGTTACTCACAGGAATTGTGACTTCAGGTCAGTCTTAGTTAATGACTGAATTTTAATTAATCCACACTGCACTGCAGTTACCTCTGTATTTTACTAAATTCTTATAATGAGGGAGTTTTATCTCAGTGAGAAATTGACAGTCGGCTGCATCTTAGAATCACAAAATGGTTTGGGTTGGAAGGAACCTTAAAAATCATTTAGTTCCAGTCTTCCTGCAATGGGCAGGGACACCTTCCACTAGACCAGGCTGCTCAGAGTCCCATTCAGCCTGGTCTTGAACACTTCCAGGGATGGGGCACCCTCACCACCCTCTGAGTAAAGAATATCTTCCCTACATCTAACCTATATCTCTCCTCTTTTAAACTGTTCCCTCTTGCCCTATCACTATCTGCCCATGTAAAAAGTCGTGTTACTAGAAGATATATTCCTTTTCCCCTGTCTTTAGTTCTGGAGCTTGAAGACCATCACTCCCCAAAGCAACTGCAAAGCGCTCCTCTTTAAGAGACCATGTACCTGACAGGTAGGTCTGCAAGCATTTTTCAAACACTCTCGAGTGCAGCATCTTTATTCACAGTTAACTTTAGTCTACATTTTTTTTCAAAATACACTATATGTCAAAGGGTTTTAATGACTCTAAAATAACTTAAGAGGCTATTGTGGTTTAGTTGGCTTGTACAGGGGTGCATCAGCTTGATGCACCACATGAGCTGAGATCCATGGCTACAGTTTTTTTAAAGAGGAAAAGGAAGTCACATGTAAATGAAACTAAATCAAGAAAGATAAATTGTGATATTCCAGGTCCATGTTTCCTTTCTTTTTTTTTTCTGCAAACAAGACACTTTGTTTCATCTTCAGGTCTTTGCATATGAGCATTAAAAGGATCTAATAATGATAAGGTAAAGCCTTAATAGAAAATATCCAGCTGATAGTATAATGCACATTTGTACCTCACACTTTATTCTGAGCACTTTCATATTTCAGGGTATATTCTTGGTTTGTGGTAGCTTGATTTGAACTGTAAAAAGGTATATGTATTAAAGGAAAAGAAAAAATTGTAAAATTCTTGAATATGTTGCCATTTTCCATTACTGTGTTTATTTAGAATCAAATTTTATAAATTTGTGGTTTATACACCAAAAAAAAAAAAAAAAAAAAAAAAAATCCTACTAAGATCAGCACCCCACATGGTGGTTAGACTTTATTTGGTGATTCTGGGAATGGGATATGGTTAAGACCAATCTGATTTTTACTTCATTGCTCCATGAGGAAGAAATTACTTGTCTGTTAAAAAAATGTTTTTATTTATAGAAATTGAAATGAAAATTAATTCTATCAAACCATACGATTATCTGTTTTCTGCAGCGTTACCACTCCTGGAGATAAAATTTAAACAGCTATGTTTAAATAATACTTTTTCATTAATATTTTTTCTGTAAATTTCGTTAGTCTTTTCACAAAAGACAGAAGTTGCAAAGTTGTATATCTGAATAGAAGAGAATGACAGTGTAAAAAAAAAAATATTATCTCCATTTGACCAGTGTGACACATTTTTGCTACATAGGCACTTTCTCAGCTGCTAATCTCCAGGGATTTCAGCAGTTAAGCTGATGGATGATGGGAAGAGGATTTCTTGACAGCCTGGTAATCTATCCAGAGGGGAGAGGATGCTGTTGGTCAGAGTTCAGGTACTGGAAGGGCTTTTGACTAGCCCACCATCTGTACATGTCTGGAAGGCCAAGGGCTGTTTTTCCCCACTACTCAGCTCATGGGAATGAAAACATCACTGCAGAGAATCATGCAGGCAATGAGACAAAATGCTTTATTTGCTACTCATACAGAGAATTTTTGGCTTTGTGAACGCTTACTACGTTTTTATTGTGCTCAACAGACACTTAGAGATTTGTGTAAACACTGCCAGTACTATTCAAATTATCAGCACAGCTCCCAGTTATCCACTCCAGTACCCTCCACCATTGCAGCGCTACTGTGGGCTGCGCCAGAGCTGTGGTAGCATGATAGGTAATTAATTCCACAGACAAGACTCTCCTACTCCTGCACACCCTCCTGACCATGCCACCACACCAATGGTGTGACATCGACATTCTCCTTTTGACTGGAAGTTGTGTATGAGCTCCTGCCCATACAGAAACACTGGTGTCTGGCAGCACAGGGAGCAAAAACGATTCCTCTGCCACCTACATACTTTTATGGTACTACATGTCTAAAAGACCTGTGCAGCCCTACTGTAGGTCCTCATTGCTACCCAGTTCCCTCAGAACAAAAGCGGGTCTGGTACTCTTTCCCCCATCCTCCAGCCCACAGGCTGGTCCCTTCTGGTAGGAAACAAAGGCACTGGAGTTGCATGTGAGCTATGGGATGCTCCAGCCAGCTCCACATCAGGGCCAGGTGTGCTGAGCATGTCACAACATGCTGTCACATGTCAACACAAGATGCCAGCTTTGAGGCCTCTTTTTTTCCGCAGATAAATGACATTAGGGAAGGGGGTCCAGCATGGGAGGTGGCGTGAGACAAGCAGATACATGCACACACACACACACACACACACACACAGGTGCACACACTGGGATCACATTGTTTGCAGGGAAAAGCTGCCTGGCAACATACAAATGGGTAGTGGTTACAACTCAAAACACTCTAGCGAGGCATTGAAAACCACATCATTACAGGGGATTCAACTCTGGTCAGCCAGAGGGATGCAGTGAGGGATTTCCAAGGGAGCAGAGAGCTGTATTGCCATGCAGCTCGCACAGCCATGTAATGATGAAATGCACCCTTGTGCAGCCATGGCTTATGTACTGTGTACAGCCACGCAGTGCCTGGGAGCTGAGGGACTATTTTCCCATGTAGATGAGAAACCATCAATATTTTTTCAACATGTTGTAGTGCTGGCATAAGAAATGCGTCTGCATACACCACTGAGATTACATGTGAAACAGGAAGCTACTGCAGCCTATTTTTTTTTTTTTTTTAATCTATGTAAACCAAAGATAAGATATGGAAAGTGTACAGAAGAGGTGAATAAGGTCCTTGTGTCTAAAGCAACTACAAAAATGACAGTAAAAAGCACATAAACACATTACTGTTATTCACTGGGTCTCTCCCTCCCATGGAAAAAAATCAACATATAGAATGAAATACAGTCATTCATCAGGCAGTGCTCCAATGTCACACAGCCTGCTCTATCCTACCCTGGTTAATCTCTCCTGAGAACAAAAACATTTTCCCAAAAAAAGGGACATCTCTGTGCAGAGCTAATACCATTTCTCCCTGATGTGGCATCAAAAGAAAAGTCAATGAACACAAGACAATGCTAGGGAACACACTACAGACAAGTGTTAGAGGCAGGAGAGTAGGAGTTATCTTTGAGGGGGAAATGAGCTTTCCTTGCGTTGCATCGCTACATGATCTTCACCTGTGAGACAAGAGAGACTTCCAAGTAACAGTTCAAAATAATATTGTAAATGTGAAATATGTTAACTCTCTAAAACTTACTGCTGGGTGGAAAGAGACATTCAGTGTCACCAGACTTCCATGCTGACATACCACTCAGTTTTCTTTCAATACCTTGGTAAAAAAAAGTGCAGTTCATCCAATTGAAATACGTCTTCCATACATGTTTTAGCACAAGGAAGCCAGACAAACACTCCCATGTACAAACACAAAAATATATATGTATTTTAATTTTCATTTGGTCATATTTTATTTAACAGAATGTCATTCTTCCTCAATAACCAATGATGATTTAAAGTAGTAGCACTCTCCAAAACAGCCCATTGATCACACAGAATTGATGATATTTAAATATACAATATAAAGAGTGATGTTTCACAAAATTGTTTTACCTTCAGACTTTAAGTTAGAACACAACAGAACAAAATTAACCATTTCACTAGATCCAAGAATAAAATTCAAACTAACAAGAAGTTGTGAAAAGAGAACAGTTATTGAAACTTTACAGAGAAAGAACATGATTAATAAACTTGTCCTGGCTTTACAAATCTCAGACCCCCTGAGTCCTAACAGTACTGAGCTGAGAAAGAAACAAATTTTATCCTGAGGATACAAGCACTGTTTGTAAATTATTCCTTATTTTATTTTTGAATTTTGATATGATGCTGTAATATTTTCCATAAGGCTCCAAAGTAGATTGCTGCATGCAAAAATCCATTATTCAGAAGTTACTGCTACGCCAGTACTACAGATTACAAGAGCCTTAAGGCACAGATTGCCAATCTGCAATTTTAGATGTTGCCATGACTAGCTGTTAATCATTATTCTCATAACAGAGTTGTATTAATAGATTATGTGAGTGCTTTTGTATTTGAATGAGTGCAGAATCAACAGAGTTAACATGATTTGTGAACAGCCTTCACTGGGACATGAGTACTTCTGTAATCTGTTGTTGATTAAATGTTGGGGCAGTAGTTCCTACGTGAAGAATGACAACTAACAGTCAGGGGAAGGTAACATCTTAAATCACAAGAGCTGTCTCATCTATACTCCTAGACAGACTCTTCTGTTTTGTATTCCGCTATCATGTGGTTGGCCTTGGTCTCATTTTCCATTTCTCCCTGTTAACCAGAGATTTATACAAGGGAAATATTTAAAATACTTGTCCTCAAGATCTAGTCTGCAGATTATCAGTGTGGTTTTTTTACAGTTTTCTTCTGTTATTCATAGAATAAAGTACACACAGAAGACAGGATGGTGTTGAATGCAAGAGGGTAGGAGAAGGGCTGAAGAGCTGGGAATGTTTTGCAGAACACATTTCACAATAGGGTGAAAGAGCTAGAAAAGCAAATGATTTATAAGAGGCATTATTCTCAAGTTGAACACAAGCAAACTGCAAAGCCGTTTTTTTAATAGTGTCAGGTAACCTATTCATAATTTTAGAATGACATTTTTTACTATTTAATTCTTTCTACCATTGCTGCATCAAAGATGCAGGTGAACCTCAGGGACAACCATACTCAAAGGAAAGTGATTATACACTAAGTCCCATCAAGGATACAATGCAACCAAGCCCTGGAAGTCTTTAAGTTATCATAATCTTAGGCATTACTTGTAACAATCACCAATTTGATATTCTTAGGCACTGAGTGCAATGCTTAAAGCCATCAGTTTCCTTTAAATCCTCTGTGCTCTGAGTGACTAATGGCTACAATTAACATCACCAGCAGCACTGTTCAAAGACACGGGACACAGATCGCCAGCTACAGCTCGAAGGCTGCACAATTAGCACAAGACACCCAGGTTTGTAGGGGAGATTCCCACAACACTTCCAGTCACAGCTTTCCATAGAGCAGGCCCTGATGTCAGGGCAAGGCAGGCTGTAACTCAAGCAAGCGCTGAATTCTCCCACACAATTTTCTCTGCAACAGGGTCTTGCAGAATACATCCCTCCCTTCTCTTCCTATGGACAGGTTGGGGGGTTCTACCCTTCCAGCTCCTGCATGCTACATGATACCCACATCCTGGGAGCTACTGTGGAAACAGCAGCAGCAGAGGCACTTCAGCATATGCATCAGGTTTAAATATATTGAAACCGGGTTTGTGTGGTAAAGTGAGAAATATGTTATTTCTCCTTCCTGATGACAGACGTGTCATGGGGTTTGTAAGCCCTCTCATATTACTGAGCAGGTGAAAGCCTCCCTCACTACAAAAATGGCCAACAAGTTCATTCCAACTCACTAAGGTTGTTTTCTCCATAGGCCTTCCACCTTTCCTTACAGCCACAGGGGTCCTTTCATTCTCTCCCTCCATGACTTCTTCAGCCAGGCAGGACACAGCACTTCACATATTCCTGGGACCCATTTCCAGGTGAGGCTCTGCTGTCATGTTCTGATCCCTTAAACCATGTTCACAAGCTCAGCTACAGTACCTACCATTTCATATGGTAACTCAAACATTTTATAAAGATTCAGGAAACTCCATCGTCGCCATACATGGTAGATGGTGTGAAAAATGGAAAATCTGCTCACAGTCTAGGGGTGGGGGACTCAGGCTACTGATTAATTTCTTGGAAGTGTCAGTGCAAATTCTATCACATCATTTTTGTCATTCATACAGCTTTCCACTGCAAGCTTGCTTCTGTTTTGATTTTTTTTTTTAATTACTGTATTTTATCATCTTCTATTATCTCTTCCTTTGATTTTTTTCTACCCTTAAATTTTTATTAACCAAGGGACCTGATTTGAGATGCCAGCCTTCAGGCACTGCTGTGTGTTGCTGATGATGCGACAGCCTCTTTAAGGAATCACAGCACCATTTCCATATCAAATAAAAATCCTAACTAATTCCCACCATTTGTCTACTGCAAATTGACAGATATGTCAATTCTCTGGAAGTGAATTCTCCACAAAAGGAAGCTTTGTCATACCTTTATTAGAGAGGACTTGTTGTAAGCCACTAGTTCAGAAAGATCTGGCTGACCATTGTCCCCACAGAGAAAATACTTTGGCCACGTTTTAACAAAATGTGTACCATAAGGAATTATCAGCATCTTTCATTTGAAGTCTATTTCACCTGTGTGCAGTGCTCCACCTCCCTTTGGATTCCACAGCAATGGCATCAATTCTGATTTTGAACTCACTGCAAAAACCTCTTTTTTCTCTATTTTTAAATTGATATCATGCAAGTGTTAACACGTCTTTTATCAATCAAAGCAGTTTACACACACAAAACACTGGAGGAGAAGTGACAAAATAGTGGGAACTCGTGCCCCATGTTTCAACTTTATCACTGCCCAGCCCTGCACAAGTTGTTATTTTTTAACAACAAAACCACTTTGCAACTTGTGCAATCCAACAGGGGTCAATGTCATTCTAAGATCCCAAAAGCTGATAGGAAAAAAATTCCCACACAACTGAAAGCTGCAATGCAGACTGAAGGGAACGTCCACGTCAATCTGCTAAATATAGACTTTTGACCCAGGATCATTCAAAGTTACAAGGCAATACAGAATGTAAGGTTCTATCTCCCTGGCTTGCACTTTCATTTGGGGTCACTTGAGCATGCCTCTAAACGAAACACTGATGTTCCTTGTAAAGTTAATGGGAAATAAGTATCTTGTTTCATCCCTGACCAAGTTTAGAATTCTTTACGGGGCAAATTTCCTTTTGGAGGGTCTTTGAATTAAACTACCTTTTTTTCCCAACAATCAGACAGGGAAAAAAAGGCATTTCATTTGGGGGACATACTCCCCTTTTGCTATTTCCTCAGCAGAAACGGTTAAATTTTGATTTAACTCCACAGGAAAGCATATCACCCCTGGTTTGCAAAGGTCTCATGGTAAAGCGTTCTAAAGAAGCTAAGCATGAGTGAATTGGAAATAGGACCTTCTTACACAAAATAGGGACACATTATTTTCTCTCTGGCAGTTAAAATCAGACTGGGTGATCAAAGTGTCATCTTTGCCATATAGAAAAATGTATTTCATTGACATATGTCTCTAACTTGCTGTGTTTCTGTTTTGCTACCTGAGAAACAGGATAACTATTATTTTCTCAATTTCATAGAGTGTTTTGAAGTTTGTGGACAAAAGAACTATTCTCAGCACCAGAAGTACACACTTACAAGCTGCTTGCAAAACACCTTTCTTAGGGGAGACCTGATCCAGCTAGCCATGTGATTAAGTGTTTATTCAGTACAGTCCTTTGAGACATTTGCTTTTGTCTTTCATATTGATATTTATCTTCCAAATTTGTCTTGGAACCCAACACTGACAATAGCTCAGCACGACATTCCCCAGAGGCAATTAAAGATTATAAAATCCAAACTCAGCATCCCCCTAAAATCCCATTTTAATATTCTAAACAAAATCCTGAAGCCTGATTGATTTTGGATTTTTCTCTCTTGCATGCTCTTTCAAACATGATTTTATCAAAAGACTTGACAAATACATATACATCGATAATAATAACAGAAACAAAATAATAACAGGGATATGACCAAAGCTTATTGCAGTGTTTTCCAAGTAATGCTAAATGGTAGTTCTTAGGATGCTTGACAAACTTTAATTTCCCAAACAGAACAGGAAAATAATAAAAGGCATGAACAAAACACTGCCAGGTTACAATTTTGTCAGGTAATGTGCTTAGGCTTGGCTGTGACTATGATTAAATAATACAAAGAGCATTCCATGCAAGGTACTGAGCTAAAACATTTGAGAGCGACATTAAAGTGAATCTGCTCCTTCACATACGAGTGACCTGTTGAGGCCCCTTTTACTCCTCTTTTCTTTAATTCTGTGTTCAGTTTGTGGCTAGGCATAGCATGTTTGTAGAGTGCAAAACATCTTTTTAAATATGCTATACAGTAAATTTACATTTCTGTAAAGACATCTCAAACTATTTTACAACTAATAACTATTGGGAGTCTGTGTATTTGTTGGAGCTTAGTGGGTCTGATTACCTGTCTCTATAAATCAGAGTCTACTGATATCTCTGATTACAAGGAGGTTTTGGTCATGAAAGTTTCCACAACTTTTACATATATTTTTAAACATCTGTGTCTTGGAAAAGTCATCATGTAACAGGATATTTTTACATCTTAGCAAAGGCTCAAAACTATCAATTTTTACATTCTTTTTCTAAAACCTCCTTTTTTTTTTTATGTAGTTGGACAGGTATATCCAGTTTCTCCACTAAGTTCCTCATATTGCAGGATATTTTTAATATGCATATCGGCATGCATAATTACAACAAGGTTTTATTCTACCCAATACACAAGAAAGGTAAGAAATTAAGAGGAGTTCCTCCCAAACATCTGCATTCTGGTTTTAGCACTTCAATTCTGCTATAAAAATTAGACAGCAATTCCTATGGTAATAAAGATTGGAAAAAGTTTTCAGTCCAAATTCATCTAATAAAAATTGAACTACCTATAAAGATTTTCTACAAGAAAGATGGAACCCTTTATGTACCCTGATATGTAAAAGAGAAATGCCTTGAAAGAATACTGAGAGCAGGTAAAGTATATTTATTTCTCTTACCCATTTCCATATTCTTTTTCAATGTCACAACTGCAATTACCACTGTCAGAATTTGCTTCAGTGAAATAAAAGCTGCAGCCAAGAAGACCTGTAGCCCGACTCTTTAACAGGGAGAATCTTATTGAAAAAGCAGTTTTGTTCTTCCTGAAAGATGAGGTCCTAGTTACACAAAATTATAATATATCCTACTTTCACTTTCTGGAAAGAATGTATTAATACTTATTACCTTAAAATTGAAATCAGGCATCTGAAAATATTACATAAATTACAGTTAAGTGCACAAATAAAGGATTTTCAAACAAATATTTATAAGCTTCAAAACAAATTTTAAGCTTCATACAGTGGAATGGATTTGCATTTTTTGATTGGACAGGTGGGGTACTCTGAAATCAGCATTCTGCTGTCTTACAGCAAAGTCAGGCCCATGTATCTAAATGGATCCATGAAGATGTTGATCACCACTGTGTCACAGTTTGTATGCATGTGGAGTACTGACTAAATCCTGAAGCCCTTACAAGGAGAAAATTTCTACTGATGTTTAAGTTTTATCTGATAAGGATTTAAAAATCATATCAATGACGATATACTATTTTACTAACCAGAAGTGTGGAAATATATAACATACATTCAAATATGGCACTTATGCGAATACTGGAGACACATCTCACTTATACAACATGATGTTACAAGGAATGTGAAAAATAGAACTGAATAAAATAGTATATAAGAACAGATCGTTTTTTCAAGTCTCTCAAACTACAGAAGTAGTATTAGAACAGTTTCTACTACTGAAAAACTTGTAGGACAGACTGATAAGAAGTTCAGGCTCTGTATCTCTCCTCTCTGCATTTCCTAACATGTATCATGAAAACAGAATTAGGAAAGCAGAAAGGTGATGAGTTGTTCAGAGAAGTTCCTGCAAGGTGATGGCATATTAGGGAATACACTATTTATCAGTGCTGCTAACGACCTGTGAAGTAGGAGAGCTTTATCTGTGTGTTGCCTGGGCTAATCAAGGGTTATGCTGGAAGAGTCAGGGTCCTCTCAGCCCTGAGAAACGCTGAAGCTGCCACCACAGGAGTTACAGCTAAACTCTAGATGACAGACTTTCAAGATTTCACTCTCTGCTCTTAACTCATCTCAGCCTACCAAATCTTACAGCTGTAATCATCCTGGATGAGGAGAGGTGGCCTACAACCAGTAACTTTAAAACTTCACTGATCACTGAAGTGATGGAAGAAATGTTTCAAACTCTAGCACTTGGGAGGCAGGGTTGTCGTGAGCCAGCACATCCACTGTGGTCAGTGTTTTCCTAACTAATCCCTGCATTGCCTGGACATGCTCTTACAATACCTCTAATTATTCAGATGTCTTGCTGGGCACCCTGTGTGTCTTCCCACTCTGACTGTTGATGTAAATCCTAATAAGAAATTACATTCTCACCTCAGCATACCACAGGCTGCACACACATCAGCCAGCACACAGAGATGACACAGTACCTATGTTTCAGCTGATTTACCCAATCCCTAGTGAAACCTGTTGCCCTTTTGAGGTAAAATGTATTTCTCTATTATGGCACATGTTCAATATATACAGTTACACTACAACCAAAACAAAGGTATCCTAAACATATAGGCTGAGATGTTTGACTACAACTTATTAATATTAATCCTTGCTTGGAGTGGAATGCTGTTATCTATGGAAAGTTTTACTATATTAATAATGACAGTGTCTCAATATACAATCTATAATATATCTAAGTACATTGAATAGGTATGATTTCTTGTATAAATCTCCAATGAAATATACTTATCTAACAATGCCACCTTGTATGCTTGTCAGAGATTGGTAAAAATATATATATATGTATCCAGTCTCCCAGTGCACAGGATTCAGTGATTAACTTCTAACCTCTGCTGCCAGGCTTTACTTTCAGATACTGGTTATTACCCTGCATTTAGAGGACTAATGTCTTGCTCCAAGGGAGAACAAGAGTTCTGGAAAAATTCTTGATGTGCACCCAAAATGCAAGAGAAGTAACTCCAACGTGTCCCACATTACAACACCCAGATTACGGTACCAAGCCAGGTTACTTGTGTAAATGAAAAGTTAGGGAAGAAACCTCAGAGATCCATATAGCTAAACAACAAGGCTATCCAAGAGTTGGTTCCAGTTCACCTGTGATCTTTCTCACAATGCACATGGTTTACACTAAATTACAATCCTAAGCCCCAGGGTTATTTGTTAAACCAATTCCTACAGTTAGGAAACATTCCATTGATTACAGCATCTCCCAAGTTCTTATATTCCCTCTTTATCTTAGCAAACACTACGTGAACATTGCAGAAAAAACCCAGTAGTCAATGTACTAGCTGGCTTCCCATGGGAAGGACAATATTTAATTGACTTTGATGTTTCTCTTTGTTCAGTACATGTTTCTGTGTATGTGTGTGTATGTGTGCATGTGAGAGCACACACGTTTTCTTCTCTTTTTTATGGTGCACTTCACTTCACTGACATGTTTAATAGTCACTCATTTCCATAGCACTTGTTTACCATAACTTACAAAGTAAAATTGGAGGATTATATTGTATTTACAAACAAGTTGGCACTTACAGAATAAATTATTGATTCCTTTTCTTTTTTTTTATTTCATTTTCTTTTTTTCTCCATTTCTTTTTCACCAAAGGGCATCCAGAATTCAGGCAGAATAGTAAAACCTGCTGCCATTATGCTACATTAACACGAGTAAATAGGATTCCAGCTGTTACACTCTTTCCCAACGATTTGCTTGTTGCTGAGAGGCAGTGCCTTCCACCTCAGTTCATGTCCAATGCTCAAAAACTGTTAGTCAAGTGAAAGCAAAGGCTGCATGTTTTCTTCCTCATTCTTATCCATGCGTTTCAGCACCCCAGGATCCACGACTGACTGAGACCTGCAGAGGGACAACATGTTTATCTGACATTTCTAGATCAAGACAAATGAGGGTAAACCTCAGCTTTCTTTTGTTTATTTTAATTTCTGTCAGGGCTTAAAAATAATGGTACAGCATTACCCAAGCATCTGATCATTGCAAATCATCAGGAAATACCCTCATGGAGGGATAACAGGGCTTTAAAGGGCTCAGTGCTGATTTGTAAATATAGGAGCAAAAGGTAGAATAATGTGGATCCTCTCTTCAGTGAAATCATGAAGCAGGGAGTATCCTCCGGACACAAGAGCAAACTAAGCTGTTCTCTGTAGTGACTTAAGCACTGACCGTCTCTCCAGAAGGTTATACAGCACTGGACAGGCAAAGAAGGTGCAATTCAGCCACCCAGCTGGCTAATCACACACTGCAATTAGCGGGATGTGTCAGCTGGAAGCACAAGTTGCTCCTTTTCTGAATAGCATCTTAATTCAACAGTGCGAGATCCTAAGCCAAACCAAGGGAACAGTGCCATGGTTAGCAGGATTTCTGGAGCAGCGAACAAATGTGTCAAACTCACTTTTCAGCTCAACTGAACAGGGCAAGGAAGGATGATGAGGGCAAATTCAGTGGTGATTGTAAAATTCCTCTGGATTCTCTGATTCAGCCCAGAAGCATAACATGGTACCAGTACCCTGCAACAGCCATATGTGACGGACAAAGAGGAAAACCCAGTCCTCAGCAAAATCAAAATACTCCGTAGAAAACAAAGCCTGAAGTGTTAATATGGGGTTCCCTATCAGCTATGGCTCAGCTGATCAAAAAGCAGCCAGTTCTGGGGTACAGCAAATGCAACCCCTGTTAGATGTTTCCTTTATTGAGATGAACCTCACGCAGGAAATGCCTATTTCTTTCTGTAAAGAAGATTTAAGATGACTAAAGAGCATGTATACATCTCTACAATGCAGGCATCTATTTTTGATCAGTGGAAGCACACTGTGCCTGCAGCATTGTTACAGATTTGCCCATTTAGAGGGCTACAGTGCAGAGAAAAACCTTTACAAATTCTAACCTTTCCTAAAATAAGCATATGGAGTCAATCCACCACTCTCATAAACTGGCATCATCCAGTGAAAACAATGAATGAGATTGATGGAAACTTTCTCAAAAAAATCTAAAGAAAACTTACAAAAACACAAGAAAAAACATCTGACTTAAAGCGTAGATGAAAACTTTAGATACAAGGATATTTTCTAATCATATTTATCACATTCTCATACTAATACTAAAATCAAGAAAATTAGCTTTAAAAATATGACCATCTCTCTTGTGATAAGCATAATTTAAACTTTTTTAATTAAGAGTGTACAATAATACTCATCCTGAACACTAGTCAGTTCCTCAGGCAGAAAACTAAACCGCTGAATTAAAAACGCTTTTTTAAAATCTTCACAAGGTACCATGCCAATGCAAAGCTGTTTGAAAATTTGCTGGTGGGAAGCTGCACTCATGGAAAATCCGGCTCATCATGATAAAAATTGCTGTGGAAGCAAATTAACTTCAAAGGTTTGCCAACTGGATGTAGTGCTAAAACTGAGCCTTTTCCCTCGGCTGCCAATGGCTGAGCAGACAGGGTTTCCAGTTCTCATCTGGGAAAAACTGAAGGGGAGCTGGAATGGCTGCAAACCTGGTCTCAAATTCCCAGGGCTTCCAAAATCCCCAATGCCCAGGCAGGTGTAAAAATTGAACTGCACAAATCCTGATCTATGGTTTGTAAGCTCAGATGCCAAAATGCCTTAAAGAAGAAGGAGAAATAGTTTGCACTCAGTTTTAAACAGAAATTTACTGTCATGCTTCATCCCCTTCAGCAGCAATTCACAAATGAAGGTATGTGAAAGGAAAAGCATTTGCTTAAATCTAAGCTCCTTCTCTTCTACCTACATCTCCCAAATAACTTTACAAACATTCTCAGAAAACACAGTGGGACAGAGTTATACTACAAAGACCCATTGCAGAGGTGAGGAACCAAACCACAGCTCCTCTGCAAAGCTTATCAACACAGACATCTGCCCTGCTGGGTTAGGTGAGAAGAGGATGCAGGTCTCCAGCTGGGTGCCTCAGGATGACAGCCACGGGTGAGCACAGCCACAGGCTAAACCTGACTGCTGAGACAGCTGCAATGATGCCAGATGACATAAACAAGCTCTCCTCAGAGGACTGTGCTACAGGTGGCATTAATTCCTCCTTATCTCCACCATCCTCTCTGCAATCAACCTTCCTTTCAAGGTGAGGTCATCCAATTAACCAAATTCAAGGAGATCTGGAGGAAT
Source organism: Coloeus monedula (assembly GCF_965178545.1). Taxonomy (NCBI): domain Eukaryota; kingdom Metazoa; phylum Chordata; class Aves; order Passeriformes; family Corvidae; genus Coloeus; species Coloeus monedula. The sequence goes on from NC_138782.1 coordinate 67,901,273, forward strand.
GTCAGTGGTTCACATTGGGGGCAAAAAATGAGTAAGAAAGAAATGAAGTCTCAGTAGGATTGTGGTATTAAAAAGACATTCTTTCAGGACAGTAAACTAATTTTTAAATGGTAAGCCAAATAAAACAAGATAATTGTTGGAGGTCTGCTATCTGCTTGTGAAATTTGTTCTAAGCTAAGCACTTTTCATTGACTTAGTCATGGCTTTCTATGTATTAAAAATCTTCTGCACTAACGTATGATACTGACTGTGGGTTTAAACTGAGAGAAGCAACCCATCAATTTCTGAATCCAAGTTAAATTTAATTTTTAATGAAATAGAGTTTATTTGTTTTATCTTAACTTTTCTATTTGTGTTTTAACAGAGTCTGTGCACTGAACATGCTGGAGGTCTTGGGACTTTCTGCCAATCTTAGTACCAGCATATTAAGTCTACTTAGTACTCTTCATGTCCAGCAGATGCTCGGGGCATGCTAACTGAGAAAGAATGCATAGAAGGCAAAGAAATTTTAGTTTAATATTATACAGATATAAATTTCAACACGTTTCTTTTCTGCACCAGGTCTCCTACTGTGTCAGTTCACCCAGACTGAAAGAATGTCAATTTGAAGCTTACACTGAAGTGTAGTACTGTATGAAAGTTTTTAAGAAAAGTTAAATGAGAATAAAAATTATTTGACAAAGAATAAAGAACATGGTCAACTCATTGCTTTTCTACTTAGTAATATGCTTGCCCAGGACAATCTGGAAAAGTCTGCTCCGAAAGGACTTATCACAGGCCTTCTCATATTTTTTTTTGTTGCACCCTTGGATGAAGTTATTTATTCTCACGTCATCATTTTGCAGCAGAAAGATTTCTGCATTTCAGTTCCTTAATTCCATCCTTCTGTCTAAGACAGCTTCTCTATTGTCTCATAATTCTTGTATTACATGCAAATCATATATAAGTGTATTGCTCACCTTTCCCCTCCCCTGGCTCTTTTTCTCTGTCCCATTTTCTCCATTAATTGTATTAATTACATAATTCTGGTTTCATATATCTGGGCATTGGGGATTTTGGAGGCTCTGGGAACCTATGGCCAAAGCTCCCTCACTGGGAATTTGAGACCAGGTTTGCAGCCATTCCAGTACCATTCTATCATATAGTTTCAGAACCTTTTTTTAACTTTTTGTCCTAGAACATTCCTATACAGTTTCTTGCTATTTTCCACTTCCAATGCAGTGTAGGTTTTTTCAACACAAAATCCTTAAACTTTATTGCTTTTTTCTTTTTTTATTTCCTATAGCAATCTTGTGTTATCTCCTCTGTTTCCACAAAAATATCTCCCTATTACATGCCACTGTCCTTTCCAGTCTAGGCAATATTTTCCAGCCAAAATCATCTTCCTGGCTGAGAAATCTGAAATTATTTTATCCTGTTTGATCTGTTTCCAGAGTCTCTTTCCCTTTTGCATCACATTCTATCTCCTGAAACTGGGTTCCCAGCCTAGCACATCCTAACTTAATTTTAATGATTTTATATATTGGTTTCTGCCTTGTTTGTTCTTTTCTGATCCATTTCTAGGCCTCCCCCTTATGAGCTGCACTCTGACTTTTGCTGCCCTTTCTGCTGCCCTTTCTGCTACCTTTTATATCACAGTTGTAATCCTTACCATTTTCTCAGTTTAGACTACTGCCCTGTCAAGGTTGGATCAGATTCACCCCTCCCAAGTTAATGACTTCACTGCTTCCATAGTTACTGGAGAGGTAACTAAGCTCTTCCTATACTTTACTCTGAAAGGTAAAATGCAGCAAGCAATTACACTGTACCTTTTCAAAGAGAAGAGTATCAAATGCCAGGATGTTTACCAGGCTCGAGTATAGCAATTGGCACTGATTTTGGTCCTGGTTCTCCTCCTATTTTCTCAGGCATGCAGTCACTGTGACTGATGGTTCAAACACTGTAAATGCCCTGGCCCTTACAGGCTGGTGGATACCAGGCAGTGGGCTACGAGATGGAGGAAGAAAAGAGCTATCATCACCACCCAGAAAGAAAATTGGCCCCAATTTACCCTCTGCACGGAGGCTCATTCCAGCTAGCACTGTTTCTCTAATAAGTACTGTAGGCTGAGGTGGGATAGCAGCTTATTCCAAACACATTACTGTGTACACAACCTATATGGCACCACAGAAATAATCAGCTGCACTGCGTTCACAACTCACATGAGTAATGATCAAGGCCATGATCTCTCATCAACACTGATCTTTTTAAGAAAGGAAAAAAAAATAATGGTCCTCATATATAATAGACTGATAGAATTTATCTGACTACCTACAGCTTCATAAAAGAGGAGGAAGGCAAATGTTAACCTTGTGGCAATAGTAGAAGACAACAGTAACTTTAACTCACCTTTTCATGGATTTGGGAGAGAGGTCCTTTTCTATATCCTTTGCAGGAGTATTGTAGGAGTCCGCATTGCATTCACTGTCATCATCGTATTCATGGTCAAGCAGTGTTCTTGCCCATGTCCCCATGTCATAGGGGGGCAGCATTCCTCCAAACTCTGAAGGCAGGATCTCGGGGTGGATGAGCTGATGCAGGCTGTTGAGGTTGTTACCATGCAGGAATATCTATATGTATGCATGCAGGTAAAAACACAGGTGTATCACCAAAAATCATCAAAGCCCAAATGAGACCATCATCAGGAAAATTTTGTACAATTTAAATATTTTGGTTGTTTTGGGCTAACAGAGGTGCAGAGGAAGGCACACGTCACCTCTGCCTTAAGCATGGTCATACTACGTTCATAAATCTCCGAAGTGATTAAAGTATAAATAACTTAAAATGTTTGCAGGTAAAGGGACTTAAGGAGGGCAAGAACTGATTTCTGGTAGCTAGATGGACAGAATATTAGATAGACAGACAGCCTTGTTAATCTCTTGTTATTTGACCTCCCTAATTCTGTGAATTAAAGTAAGTGAATTAAATTAAGATTATAATTAATAAATAAAAAAAATATTCACCATATGCAACAAGGAATATATATTGACTGTCAGCATCCAGCCATGAGTTCTATAAATAAGATAAATTGTGCAGTGTAATGATAACAGTGCTGGAAATATTTTCTTCCTTAATCTAGTGATAGCAGTAACTGCCATTTATACTTGACAATACCTGAAGTAAGTAATAACAGTAAAATAATCCCTGTGACAACACTGAATAGTTGATGGGAATAGTTGATGGACTATTTGATATTTACCATCAATGTTTTGGTAGACTGACATTCATACACATTTACATATCTGTACATTAGTATGACGTATAGATGAATACTTGTATTTATGTTTATGTTTAACTTTATTGTTTCCCCTCAGAGATCCTTAACATTCCACTTCACCTTGCAGGGACCCCTCTGGGCAGCTATACCCTTAGCATGATTTATCAAGAGTTAAATTCAAAAGGCAGAAAGACAAAGACCAAATATATGCTTGTCTTTTATTGCTTTTATTAGACCATTTTCCCAGTCAGCTGTGGAGACAGAAAAGTTAATGTGACCATGAAAAACCAGTGATTTTCTTTCATCTCAGAAAGGAACTTGTCCTTTTGTGAAAGAACATTTATTAATGGTGAAAGTAATTTGCTTTATGGTGCCTTTATAGCTGAGTGTTTTACTTCTTAGCAGTTGTTTTTATATATGCCTAGTACTACATTTATCTGAATATAACTATCAGTTGCAAATCTACCTGACAAATTTAAAAAATACATAATAATTCAGGATAAAAAAACCCCAGATAAATAATAAGCCTAATGAAAAAAATCTAAAGAGAATTCTGTGGGGTTTAGGTTTTTTTTCCCCCAATTGTTTGTTCTGCAACCAATACTTTAAATCTGATTTAAATTTTATGTGCTGGCCATAACTTTCACATTTTGACACTAAGTTTAGAATTGTAAATCAGTATTTAACTACCTGACTACTTTTTATAGGTATTTGGTATTGACAAAAAACAGTTGTAAAAAGTCAGCATTTCTGAAAATTAATGCCATTGATTCAGGTGTCGAAATAAAAATTTAGATGGTTACTGATAAGCCTCCATGTTCAACTACCTTGTCACTCATTTTTAATGCTGTAACACTCCTATGAGCTGCACTTTACTCCCTCATTATGCATACCCAGCACTTGGGTTGAAAAGGCCTCAGACATATCTGGCACTACAATGTTCTTTGCAGAAGCTGCAGTCAACAGAGTGCAACTGAATCCTGCAAAATGGGGCTTCATTTGCATATTCATAACAGATATTGCATAAAAAGCTTTGTGATCTATAGTTCAAAATCTGTAAATACCAGAGGCCTCTCAAGCATAATCTGTCAGTGAAAAACAGCTACATGCCAAGGATCATTGTGGCCTTGCAGACTGTGCTAGAGGAGAGAAAATACAGAGCTGCTTAGAGAGCTGGTTCCACAAAAAAATGTAATCATGTTCTTTGTAGTGCCTTTGTACATGATGTTGATTGTGTTTTCCTGGATGACAAAGTTCCTGTTACAGAAATAATCATTCTATAAGCTATCACCACCAAGCTCTAATTTAATTGCACTGATGCAAGTGGTACAAATTCAGCAACATCTTGGAGGCTGCTCATGCTTATGCACAGATGCATGCACACAAATTCCCTTTTATTGGCTTTCATTCAAATTAGTATTTGCAAACTAATACTACTAGATGCCAGCTGGGTATTTTAGTTTGTGCTAATCTCAAGGAAATCACACTAGGAAAGGACTTTGTACTCACTAACTCTGTTTTTAAAATAAAGACATAAATCATTTTAACAGAAATTAAATAGAATGGAATTGAATACAACCTTAATAGAAACTGTAATGTGGCAATATTTTTTATATAACCCCCAGAAGCAAACATATGCTTACATTTTAAAATACATTTAAGCACACTGCTTGACTGTGTCCTTAAAGGATAATGTTGTATAAGTTTCTAAAACAGCTGAAGGTACCTTTTACCACACAGATATATTTAAACATTTTCCACCAATAGCAAGCTGATATCTCATGTTGATCTACTTTATTAGACTATGATGCATCTGCTGACGGCAACTGGCAGGAAATGGACAATTAAAAAGAAGAATACCCTTTTTCGTGTCTTCTCCTTTAGAAAGGGCCGGATGACTGTGTAGAGGGCATGGATATACCACGGCTGATTGACAAAATGTATTCCTCCAAACCGAGCTGGAAAGCTGTCCTGTGTGTCACAAAACAAATACATACAATTTGAGCTGACTCTTAACATATGCAGGACATGCACCAAATACCTTATTTTTTTCTCTGAACGCCTTTATCTTAATAATAAACCTTTAACAAGAAAAAAGATTATTCCAAACTGTGTTCTCTCAATTGGGTTCCAACCTTCCACACCAAGGAGTAACACAGCTTGGACAGAGTAAGTGTGGAGGAAGTGTGCTGAGATAGCTACGTTATTCAAATAAAGGCACGGCATTTCTAATCTCCAGAAATGCTTTAAACATTTATGATTTGCCCATAATCCATTTATGCAATGTATTTTTCTCTTTTCCACTTCTATGGATTTTATTCATTTTTAATAGTAAGGATCTCAACTCTTCCAGTGACATTGAAGAGCACTAAAAATGTCCCTTGTCTCCACCTTAAAAAGGAAGTGTAAATCTAAACTACTATTCAAAAATGTCTCCAATATTATCCATATTTCATAAAACTGAGACTGCATTTAACATTATGCATAAACTGTTATGCAATATCCATGACAGTAATTCTTGTCACATAGTCAGAGACCTTCTGGGAACTTAAATGTAAGGACAGCATATCTGTATTGAAGCAGTGGATTTTCTTTTTTACTTGCTGAAAATCACAAGGGGCAGATAACTCACTAGGAGAAGATTCTGATATGCATTTTCAATTTCTAAGTCGAGAGAATATGCCAGAGGGTTTGGCAGTTTGAGGAGGGCAGCCACTCTGTCCTGGAATACAATTGCCAAATTCCTTGTGTGTCCTCATTTTGTCTTTGCCTGGTTGATCATATGCACAAACAATGCAATAAGCCGTCTCCTACATTGCCCAGAGTTACACCACTGAGGAAGGAGGAAAGAAGTGTAAACAGGTACAGTATATGCATGCTCCCTTTTTTTAATGGCTTATGTCAGAACCTTCTCAGTGAATTTTCTCTTAATTATACACACTTATTAAATTATTGGCTTTCATTTGAAGCTTAATTCAACAGGTGACACAGCATAGGCAGCCACTCATATCAAAACCAGGTTCCTCACAGCAGCAGCAGCTCCCGTCTGACCATACAGGTAACAAACAAGGACATCCTTTCCAGCTATACCTCCTTCTCTTCCTCCTCTCTTTCTCCTCCTGTGTGGATGCAATAAAGGCAGCTTCAGGTCTGTGCCAGTGGGATCACAGGCTCAAAAGGAGGCAATCAAATGGTCTGACAGGGTGCATTGTGCAAATAGACCTATTTTGCCTCCTCTGGAGACAAGAGAGGAGGCCATAGAGAAACATACAGCAGCCTAGATGTAATCTGCAAAGCACCAATTGAAGCATAGGGTCATACAGCACACACCAACAAAATGCCCAAGAAAAAAATGATAAACTATTCAAGCCAAACAAGAACTGTCACAAAAGGAAGGCAGAAACTGCAGGAAGGAAATCTTTCATTAAATGTTTCCACATAGAGATATACTTTGCAAAAGTGAAACTGCATGCATATTCACAGAACCTCTTTAGTTCTGCAAATGTGTTCAGACCTGTGGGAATAATGAAGTACAAATCGCTTACTCCTCTCCAAGGATCCATTCACATCCTGTCAAGTATGCCTAACCCACAGGCTCTTTACAGCAAGGTACCTCTGACCTTCAAATTGTAACAACTTGCTGGATTTTCCATCAAGGAGGCAGTACCTTGACAATAGTTTACAGGAAGGATGACTACAACACACACTGCTCACATCTGGCTGGCCAGAGCACAACAGTCAATGCAATCAATGGTCTGTTTTGCAGCTTTTCTCCAGAAACTTTTGATTAACAGCAGCTTTGCAATAAAACAATCCTATTGAAAGATTGCTGCAGAAGCCTCATTTTGCTAAAGGCCCAACTCCTGTAAGCATTAACTAAATATTGAACAGGATGGTTGATAATTCGACGCATAATACACCCTGTTCAGTACTGTAAATCCCCAAACACCATTTCGAGGACACAACTATGAGTAAATTATGTTTGTATCACAGTGAACCAAAAAATCCATTAGGAAGGATAAATCACTGGATGACACCCTAACCTTTAGTTACAGAAGATACAATTTGTCTACAGAAGGTTGTGTTTATTTGGATTATTGTGGCTAGCTCTCCAGCAAAGGAATCCAGGGCTCCATGCTGCATACCATGCACAAAAGAGCACGCACTTAGAGCTCCAGAAATCTCAGCGGAGCTGAGAGTCACACAGGAACTGAGTACAATTTGTGAATAAGAATATCTCAATAGGCATGAATAGAATATCTCAAACTGACGTACAAACACAGATTCAGAGCAGAGTGCCATAGGCATTTGTATTCTAATGTGGCCTCAGAATGCTCTGTGTCTTTTTAAAGATATAAAATTTCCAGCAGACAAAAGGATTATCCTTAAAAAGTACCATTCTGACAAGTATACTCTCTTCTCCTGCATCTTGGAAACCATTTACATGGAGGATCATGAATATATTGGGAACAATCCTCAAATGGAAGATGCCACTTGATCTTAAAAGCCAGTTTGCCTCAGTGTTTTTCAGAAATTCTGAATACATTTTCTGGAACTAAAGAAGTTGGGTATTTCTCAGTTTCTGGAACTGAACTGCAGTGCCCAGATTCAGAAGCACTTCCTAAGGTGTAATTAGGACTCCTCAAAATTTGTGCCAAAAAAAAAAAAAAAGGTGATTTGGTCAGAATGATCCTGCATTCTACACAGTACTTAGACTAGTATTCAAAAGCTGCTGAAAGTAGATCCAAAAGCAAATCCCTAAAGCACCTGCTGAAGAAAATAAAAAAGCAGAATAAGCAACTACATCTGCTGGAGAGACAGGTGTCAGAAGGTTGTCTTGCTCTTCTCAGATGTATCTGACTTCCACGTGGGGATTTGCCAGACAGATGGTCATCCTACACAAACAGCAGGTAGGAATTTCTTTCAAATCACTGATTCTTCTGGGGTTTTATGCAGATTAGGTTACAAGCACAGTGGCAGTCACAACTGCCTCTGCAGATGTACTGTACTTCAACAGACGAGCCTGTAACCCATGAATCACATGAATTCTAAGTAAATGGAATCTCTTGCCAGAAAACAGTAAGAGATGGAGATCAGCTGTAAAGTGAGCTGTGCTTCTGACTGGAAAAGTAATAAATCTGATGGGGTATTACCAAACCACAAAAAAGAACTAATTATGTATACAGTGGGTGGATTTTTCATCCCATTCACTGTAACCTCTGTTTCAGCAGTGGAACACAACTTTTGCATGTTTCTGATGAGCACAGTTTGGGACACGGCCATGTCATAGACAAAGGGAAGCAGGTAGTTACTATCAGAGCCCACAGTTCCTGTGACATGAGGCTTGCAAGTGACAACAGTAGGCTGCCAAGGAAGAGGCATGCCCCCATGCTGCTGTCTGGAGGACTGGGGGACTACCAGTGCATGGCCAGCACCGCAGAACGATCCCAAGCAAACTCCCTCACTTAGTTTCCATCTCCTGTGATATATGGTTCTGTGGACTCACAGCACAGCAATTTTACCTCTCTGCCAAACATAATTTATACAAAAAACATAATTTATACAAACTATCTTTACAAGCTTTCTCTCCAAGGACCCAGCTGCTGTTGCCTGCTACCACCCTTGGCACATACTACGAAGCCAGGTTTCTACTTGCCAGACATAAAATTCCACCCAGTGCTGGGCTCAGCCATCACCTAAGCCAGCTCTCAGGGTTTCACAGAGGGTGCCCTGCTCCACTTTGGCCAGCAGGAGCTCTTACAGCACAGGTAGTAACAAGAAAAACTGTATATGACATTTTCAACAGTACCTAAGAAAGAAAAGTGCCAAATTCCTACTGAAAACCACTGTGAGTCTTCTTAGAGGTGTCAGGACTGTCATCATAGAAATAATAAAAATGACCCACCTTTTCATCTTTACCAAATGAAAAAATCAAAGAACTTCTTAAAGCCCATAGCATTTTCTTCTTCTTGAGTACCGTGTCTACATTTAAACCTCTGAAGATTACTTTTAATGAAGTAGCCCTCCTAGCTGAGCTCAGTACTGTCATCAAATTTGTTTGCACAGCTTTTAGAAGTGTAGTCTTAGAAACTGCTAAGACCACTGTGTGCCCAAAGGTGCCTTGGCAGCCCATTCTCATCAGAGCCTTACAAGTATGCTGCTCATCTCCTGCAAACAGACTGTCTGGACACACCTTGCCACACACTAACACCAAGAGAGTTCTTGGGCACATGTTGCTCTGGGGTTATTTTTGAGGGTTTGCTGTCCTTATGTGCAGTGAAACTGTTTTTGCAGACAGTCTAGAGCTTCAAAGGACAGTCTGGACAAACATAATGAATACACTCACACACTTCACTTAAGGCTGCCCTTGAGTGCTCTGATGAATTCAGGCTGTAGCATCTGCAGACAACAAGAGGTTACAAAGTCAAAACTGCAACAGCTGTATCTTCCTAACAAAAACTGCAAGTTCAAAGAAAGCATACAAAACTATTAATTTCTTAAATGTGACTTAAGACTTGTTCCTGAAGATAATACATTATTTCTCCTTTAGCTTTTCCAAAAAAGTCAAGCACTTTAGGGAGAAAAAAAAAAATATTATGATGAACAAAAATAGTATCTTTATAATGGAAAGCTCCACTAGAAAGAAACTGAAACATTCTGTCTGCTACAAAATGCAGCATGACTAAACAACTAAGCTTAATTTTTATCATTTTTAAGACAGTCTTCTTTAAAGAGAAGACTATAGAAAATCATGGAAAGAGAAGGCTCTGACTAGAAGGAATAGTTCACTTCCTTAGTACTCCAAGAGCTGAACTACCAGAGGAACCAAGAATCACTGCCATCCACATCAGGAAAGGACAGCCATCTTGCTACCAAACTGTTAACTTTCACTGAAGGTAGGAAAGAACAAGGCATTCCTAATACCAAACTTCCTGCCAGCATCCATCCGTGACACGAGTAATTGCAACGCCTCAAAACAAACTTGTGTGTCAAAACTGATCACCCATGCTCAAGACATGACTGGAACCAGTGGTGAGGATTGGATGATTAAAAGACTGGAAAGTGAATCTGTAGCATCTAAAAGAATTTGGGTTGTTTTTTTTACGAAAACAGATGCTAAACACACTAGGGAGAATAAATAACAGGTGAGGAAAGAACCTTTCAAAACAAAGGACAATGTCGACACCCAAACAAAGAAGAGAAACCAGACCAGGAGCACAACTAGATTGGAAGCTGGTAGACAGCTTTGAATCACCAAACATGCAGCAAGACTGGCAGGGAATAAGCACCCTAACTCATTATGAGAAAATTAGTAAATTCTGAAGAAACTAAGCTTCAGGTTGTCCAACAACAGGAGACTTTAAGGTTCAGATCCAAAAAAAGAAATCTCAGGTGGTGAAATTTTGCTTGATCCCTGGAACAGCTGCACAAGTGATTTCCGTCTGTAAGACTAAAGAAGAGAACTGTTGTTGTCTCCTAGTCTCAGCTTTTCATTTTTATTAGACAATGTTGAACCATTTCTAAGACAAACAAAAAGTGCCCAAATAAATTTTTGTTACTGTGTTCAACCAAAAGCACAGTACCTAAAGGCAAATTAACATCATTCAGTGACATTCCCACAAAATAAGATTTAATTATCTAGAACTGGATGTTGTCATTTTGCTAAGAAGCTTCCAGTGAAGCAATTTGACTTTTGGCAGTCCTTTTCATTTCTATTGGTCATTTTATCTTACAGCTCATATAGAAATATGTTAAGTTGAATGAAATGAGAAGAGAGATGGTATCCATCCAGTGACAATATTGCTTTTTTAATTGAAGTATCTGTTTTAATTTCAAATAGTCTTCCATCTTTCATTTCAATATGCTACTCATAAAAATTCTATATTGTTTAAATTAATTAGGTGGGATTTAAAAGTCATTTGACCATATGTGTCTGCATGTTTATATATAAATATAATAAAATTTAAAACCTACATAGATTTTGTGCTTTCACTATTTGGATAAAAGGATTATATCACTCTCAATTTTTAATTAGGTGGGCTTGATAAAGAAAGTATTTTGTCTAAAACCTCAATTTTAATTTGAAATTACTTTATGTCTTTGAAAATTAATTTCAATAGGTTTTGACCAGATTTTTTTTTTTTTTTAAGTTTTAATTAGAAATTGTGGAATTCTTTTAGCAATTCTTCATTTTGACAGGGACTTGGGGTTTTGGACATTGGTTCTTGGCCCATTGGTTTAGTTTAAACCTTGAAAATAAAGGCTTTAATTTTAAAGAAGAAATAAAAAACACTGTTTTCCAAGGACAATACTGTTTTCAACTATCAACACTGATTCTTTTCTAACTCTTAATTTGGAATGTAAGATATTAAAAAGGGGGAAAAGAACCCAAAACTTTTTGCAGCCTGATGCTATTTTCCAAATCAGCAAAGCCAGAAAAACAGTAAGAACAATGGTAGAAGTAGATTCTTCTATTCTGTTTTCTACCCTGTGATGAAAATCATTCTTTACAATATGCAATTATCAGATGGTGATTTCTTCTATGGAAATTCCCATAGGGAAAAAAAAAAAGTCTGTTTTCCAGGCAGCTTGTGAATGTCTTATTAGATTAAGATTACAGACAAAAAGAAAAAAACACTATACTGCTAACTGCTGTGCATAAATACAGTAACAATGCTTTCATAATACTGGTGGAATAAAAATAATGTGGAAAATTACTGTTCAAAAATGATTCCATACTCCAATTCCTGAAGGTAGATGTCTTTGGCCAGGGACTGCCTAGCAAGAGCTGAAATGCCACACCAGCACCTCAGCTGGTACCACCCTCATCCTGAAGTCATCCTCTTTTAGTCAGTGAGACTGTCCAAACAGCCCTTGGTCTCTGCCAAACTGTTGACCACAGGATTACTGTCAGGATGCTTTTCGTCACGCAGAAAGCTTCCCATGGGCCTGAGGTAGTTTCAAGGAGCATCAGTAGCTATCAGATACCACCCCCTTCCTTGTACCTGACGACTTCCAAATGTGAGTAGGCTAAACAGCACGTGGGAAGGAAGGGGAATTTTCAGATAATGTTAAGACAAGGATTGAAAGAAACGAGGCAAGGCAGAAACCATAGAAAGAAGGTAAAAGTGAGGAGCAGAAGAGATTAAATTAAAAAGTAATTCAGGGAGAGGCATCAAGAAATTACTATGTTGCACAAGAGAAAAACATACTCATCTTGTTCCCTCTCTAGCCCCTTTTCAAAATTTTCACAGGAAGGTAGAGAAAGAGAAATACAAAGTATTCCTGTGTGGAAGACCCCTGTTTTACAGTCACATGCCAAGACTCATTTTGCAGACCTAAACTCAAATAAAGTAAATAAATACCAAATCTTATGCCTTCCATACAATTTCGTATATCATCCCAGCTGACAATCTCCTAGAACCAGACCCAGCCTAAGGATTTTCAGTTCAGGATTGGCTTCTGCCAAAATCTGCAAGAAACTACTCTGAGCCTGTCCAGGCAATAGGGTGCACAGGTCTGCAGATGGATAAGGTGAACAAAGACCCTGCACAGAGGCAAAAATGCATGTTTTCAAATAGCATTGCATAGCTATGCAGTGCCAGTAAGTTACTGAGCTGAAAGATACCATTTCTCCTACCATAATATTCACTTTTTCTCCCCTGAAATTGGAGAACTTCTAAACTGGTGCCTACAATTTTATTATCCAAAGCTCCTCCAAAAACGCAACTCTCAGTTTCAGACAAGATGAATTAAAATTGGATTAGCCCTTTGTAAGTTTCAATTTACAACAATACAATAAACTGAAAGCCATAGTGTTTCAAGAGTTATTTCATGAGCCATATGTTTCCTCATACTATGAGGAATCAATCTCCATCACTGCAGTAAGCACTAAGAGTCGTAATCATTTGAGCTGTCCAATTTTAATCTGTCACTCCATGCAAATGACAGTCCTGAGAATTGAACTGAACTGTAAAATTGGAGGGATAGTGATTTAAGAAAAATCAGCTGAGGGCAGACACTGAGATCTAGAGTGCAGCACAATTAAGCTTTAAATTACTGTGGAAATTGAATAACTGACTTGAGATCCATTAATAAGTATTATATTTTATTAAGAGTAGAGGTATCATGAACTATGCAGTATACATAGTTTCAAGAAGTCAGTTCCCCACAGGACAAATCTATTTCCAGTTCCAAATAGTGTTCAAATGTCTTTCTCATAGTACAGAATGAAGATTTATTTCAGACTTTCAGCTTTAAAGAAAGCCTCAGTCTGAACTGCTCGGCTACACTTTATCTTTACAAAGGTACTTGAAAAGATATGATTGCCTACATGCTAACTCCACTTCAACTTCCCTCTTCTTCTGCACTCCTGAACGACTGCTGGTGGTACACACATGCAAAATGTGCCTGGAAGTCCAGGGAACTTGAATATTGTTTGAGGGAGAACTGTCATTCAAGTTATTACACTAGAGGACCACAAATCACTGTAGTTGAATTCTAACTTCAGACATCAGCCCCCTGTCTTTGTGAAGCCACATAAGCATGGGTGTCTCTGTGCTGGCTTCTATGGAGGAAAACTTCCAGTAAAAACAGAGATTAGCAACAGCTGGGAAAATAAATAGTTACATGTTTTATCATACATATCTAGGACAAGGCTAATGTGCTTGCTGTGCTATCAGGATATGCCAGTAATGAAAAAATGTGATGGTAGGATCTCTCCTAAAATCACACCTTGGAAACTCTTGAAAATTCATATGCAAGGAGTTGGGAGATCAAAATCAGAAATGCAGATGTCTTCTTGCTAAGATAAAAGTGGAACCCATGTGAATGTCTTCTCAGCAAAAGAAAACTACAGTAGCCTCAGTTCACATCACATGGATACCCACAGAGAAAAGAACTCAACTCTGAAACTGTCTGGAATGTGGGCTTCCCAGTACAAAGCAGACAAAGACACACTGGACACAGTCCAGCAAAGGGCCAGGAAGATGACTCAGGGATTGGAGCATCTCTCATAAGGACAGAGACTGAGAGAGCTGGGAATATCCAGCATGGAGGAGAGAAAACTCAGAGGAATATCAGCAATGTACATGAAGACCTGAAGGGAGGGTGTAAGACGCTGGAGCCATGCTCTTTTCAGTGACAGGACCAGAGGCCATGGGAACGAACTGAAACACAGAAGGGTCCACCTGAACATAAGGAAACAATGTAAGAGCACACAGTTCTAAACAAGTCAGACACTGATGAAAAATATAAAATCACTGAGGTTAAATAGTCTTTTTACCTAGTGTTTTTCAAATCACTTACCAAAGTTGTGCTATATTTGAAATTCATCACCAGCAAAAGTAACCAGTGTGATGATAGACTTCTCAAAGTCAATTAAAAACTGAATTGCAGATAAATGCTAATATTTACCCTATGTAAAGTACTCAAGCTTCTTGGCTTGCCTGAGGTCACTCATCTTCACAAGTGACTGTCGAAAATGTGCTCGGCTTACTCCACCTAAATGAAGGCTTACCTTACCTGCAAACCCTGACATTTCATGCATCACTCTCTCTGAACCAGGACTGCAAAACACAGCCACTGCCAAGCAGTCTGCACAACATTGAACAAGTTCAGTTTCCAAAGGCTGGGAATGAGCTGTCTCCCCAGTTCTGGCACCCACCAGTGAGTCCAGCTTTTCAGAAATGTCACAGGGCAACACAGAGAGCTCACAGACCAGGGAAAGCAACAGTCAAATTAACTCCATTCATTAATGAAACCTCTGGGAAAGAAGTTCAATTTCCATTTTGAAACTGACAATTTGCTGTTCTGCTCTTAGCTCTACCAACATAATAAAGGATGGTTGCATCTGAATGTTTGTCTTTTTGTAAATATAGCATTATTTACAAAGATATTGTTTTTGCATATGTAACATCTTCAGATGTTTGTAACTAGAGATTGCAAAATGTTTATTGCTCTGCTGCTAAAACCTTATTCAAATTGTAGCATCTTAACTCCAATGCAATATACTACAACAGTGTGGCCTATTTTTTACAGGAAGCATAAGAATATGTGCAAAAAGACCCTCCTTTCCTCTCCTTCCATTCTACTTTTCTGATTTGGCCACATTCCGATTTGCAATCCTCCTCTACAGCGTGGCTTAAATTTTCTGCTTTCCTCTACTACTGTCACTCTGGTGCTAGTGCTTCATGCTAATCAGGGAATTAAATCCCCAGAACAGGGATGATGGCTTATGGTAAGCATGAGTGGACTTAATGGAAAGCAGAGACACCCTGCTGGCTGACTCTTACTTCCCATCCATTAGTACCACACGAGCCATGCTATCCAGCACACCCATGCTACTAGTCCCACAACCACGGAGCCCTCACCCACTTGTCATTCATGCCACAGCTGTAAAGGCCCCTGCTGTGACCACCATGTGTACCTCAGAAGGAGGCTGGAAATACAAAACTCCTCATTTCAGTGAGAGTATCAATGAACATTAAACCTTAAACAAGCTTCTACCTCCTCTTAACTGAACAATCAAAGAGTCATTCCTTGACAACACAGGACAAGCTGAAATAAAATCACAGCCAATGCTAATATGAGCAGACATGGCCTCTTCCAACCTATCCATTCACAAACGGATGCTGTTGTTGAGACCATGTCACAAAGCTCTTGCACCTGTACAAAAAAATAGTTTATGCAAGCAAAATCTTCTGTTAGGTATTAACAGGTGTGGGGTCACATCAAGAGGCAGATACAGACTCAGAATGTACCACATTTTCTAGACGTAAGATATTTTCAATTGCCAACAAACAGAACTGCATTGAAATCTAAAAGGTACATGGCAAACAGAGTGCATGTGTGTCTGTGTCTGTGTATAAAAATCCTTATGCCTCAAACATCAAAATAATCTCTTAAAAATTATTAAAATGGATAATTTGTCCATTTCCAGTAGTCTATTCACTTTAAATTAACGTAGATTTAAGAGCTCAGGCTAACAGCATAGGACAAAAAAGGCATTTCCTATCTAGGAACCAGAATCAGTTCTTTGTGCCCTACTGGTAGATCAATTATGTATTAGAGCTGCAGCTGCTTGACTTTTAATCCACATTAGTGCACAGACCTTGAGCAAATTTGGTGTTACCATATTATAAAGGAAAAGCACTAGAATAAGTTATACATAAACAAAAAGGAAAACAGATCAAGCAAGAGACCAATTAATCAGTCAGATGCTGGCAATAAGGGGATGGGCTGCCTACTGCCAGCACATAGGGAAATAAGAAACACACAGATAAATCATCTAAATTTCCTTAAATGTAATTAAATCCAACCTGGAATAACCATAAGATCATTTTTAACATGTTTCTTTGTTAACCTAATTTTTGGCAATTCAGACAAAGAAATTTGCAGATGTGTATATATGTGTACAGTACAGTACTACAGACCTACAATACCTGTTCTCATCCTGAATAAACAACACTTCCAGCCACATTCTAGATATCAGACACCAGCAGTATGCTTAGCCATTTAAAGATCCTGGCTGTGTATTTACTGAAATAGATCATTTAAAGCAGTACTCCAGTCAGCTCTGCTCATTTTGGAGCCTGGCTGATAAATCTTCACACGTAGCCGAAGCATTAAAAGTCTTCCATTTTCTGAGCCCAAATTCCTGCATCATCGTATCCACTACAGTCTTTCAGCACTAAAATTAAAAGCAGAATGAATATTTAAGTGTTCTGTGACAAGAATGCAGCAGCTAAGTCTGTCAGCATACGAAAAAGCAAAGGCTACCTTAGAATTTGAGTTCAATGGATGGAGGGAGGGAAGGAAGGTAGATGTAAAAAAAAAAAAGCAGGGGGGTAATTATCACAGAATGCTTGCTAGCTATTGCTACTGCCCTAGGAGCTGTACTTTGAGTGCTCTAAGCTTCCATTTCCTTACAAAGACAATGTTATTTGGTTGAAATATTTTTTTCCTACAGTGCACAACAGTCTCTCCTGGAGACAGGAACAGATACAGCCTGGAGGTAAACGGGGATGTGAGGTGTCTGAATGCTCCACTCAACACTGGCAGCTTTCCCAAAATTAAATACTTCTGTTTTGACCCATTTGATACTTTTCAAATAAAAAAATCTCTAGAAGGGAGACATTTCACATAAACATTTTCTTTTTGTCTTTATGGAAAATTTGTGATTCTTCTTAGCAGGGATGTAGAGTCATAGGTTATAATGTTTCTGTTTAATTTTGTAAAAGAACTATATAGTTCCTTTGTTTTTGTGGATAAGAATGCAGCCTCTTGGAGCTATTCTAACAGATTTCATTCTGTTACTTGCTACGATCATACACAACACAAGCTCATATCAGGATAAGAAACTGAATTTCATGCAGATCTGATATGGAGAGTTATGTGGTGATATAAATCACAGACAAGCACAATCCTGTGTGTCCCAAGACACCCTCAGTATTGAAACAGATTGCTTTGTTATTTTAAGCTGTTACACTGCTGCAAATTTCATCACCCAGTCCTGTGACTGTGACAGATCTCACCTGCAAAGTGAGACCATGCAGAGTAACCTCCAGGTGGAACCCAAAGTGATGTCCAGTGGTTGTTGGCACTTCAGTAATTGGTTCCTCTCCTCTGGCTCAACTCTGCCCCAAAGTTCCAGCACAACTGAACAGTTGGTGTGCTCACAGAAGCTGCCAAGTTTCAGCAGGAAAAAAGCAACAAAGGGTCTTGACCACTTCTGGTCGTATAAAGTCCCATGGTGCCATTATGGATGGAGAAGCATTAACCTCAATGACTTGGTGAAATAACAACTTGAGGAATCTCATTCTGCCTATCTAAACCCTCTCTATACTTTCAGCTGACTCCAGCATTTTTACAGCAACATTCAACTGCCTCAAAGTGTCGTCAGGAACTGGAAAACACCAGACGTGACAACTTATCCGATGCAAGATGTGACCGTGTCATCACTACAAATATTGTAAGAGTTAATAGCAAGTGGGTCTGAGGAGCTCAACTAACTCTGTGACATTCCAGTCCTGCTACACCAGCCTGCAGGGGTGAGTGCAAAGCTCTCCAAAGCAATGCTCTTCACATACAGCTCACCCACTTGAACTCACTGTGGGCCTGCACTAATCTGATTCTATCGGGTGTACTCCATTTCTGACTGCAGAGACAGGCCTTTCCCTAACAAAATGTGCCATAAGAAATACCAAGATACACAAAATAACATTCTGCAAAATCCCAAGCAGCATCTACACTGCACAATTAACAGCATCCAGAAACATTCATGGAGGAGAAACTCAATTATCTATACGGTGAAAGGGTAAGTCATAGCCACCGTCCCTCTCCCAAACAATTTGGAAGGTAAACAGAAATCAAGCACCACTTCCAAAATGACCTTTGAATGCAGCAATCTGCTTAGGCTAACAAAAATAATAATAGTCAGGACATAGCCACTGCAGCAGAAGGGAGCAGCCCTGGGCACGTCTGTTTTATTAGTACACAGTTACACTCTCTTAGAGATGTTCTCCACTGACAGCTGCCCAGTATAAACCAGCAAGAAACTCAGGAAAACATGAAGCAATTTTAAATTATTGCACCTCATACAAAACAAATATATTCACTTTCAAATGTCAGCCATGGATTTTTAAAATTCTATTCATTACACAGATTAAACCTTTTAAATACCATTAATTAAACAGAGTGGCTACTCAAGCACTATGAGGGCTATTGTGTAAATACATGTTCAGGAGTCCTGAGAGATGTTTGTGCCCACTACAGTGACCTCTACTGAAAAGTTTTTTTTAAAAAAATTAGTATCACACAAATGGTTCTGTTCATACCACCTCCATTGAAATTTTTATTGTCCTTATTCTGTATAGTCTGAAATGGTGACTAGAAATGGCTGCTAGATATAAGTAATTCTCCATGCAAAATATGCATCATTCCTTCTTTCTTAGCCATCAGGTCATCAGCATCCCAGTTCCTTTTCAACAGCACTGAGCAATGTACTGCCATTTCTATTTAAGGTAAGTTATAATTAATTAATTAATTAAGTTCAGTCCGTATTCGCATTAACTCAGCAGGCAACTCAAAGGTTTCAACCAAGAACCATGGGATCAGTAACAACATTCAGTACATGGGGTAAGTGAGGGAAGAGAGCACAGATCTGAGTATCAGTCACAAGTGAAGGACACACCAGAGCTCACTGATCAGCAGATCTGGGGAGAGCATGCACGGGTTTTGGAGAACCAAAGCTACAGTAACATAACTGCCTCTGAGGAGCTGCACTCTGCATCAGGTGAGAATCAAGTCCAGTCTGAGTAAACAACTAATAAAGCCAAAGTAAATAAAATCCACATGCAGGGTTGTAAATGTTGATGATAACAACTATTTCTGATAGTCTTAAAGAGTAACTCATCTGGGCTATGTCATTCTCCTTTTTCAAAACAACGTACCTGTCTGAAAACAGTTCTCCACTAATGAGTATCTACTGAACGCTTTTTCTGTGTAAGAGGCTTCATAAGCATATAATAAAAACAACTTAGTCCTTATTATCAGCAGGGTGAACAGCACGACCCCAGTGGGAACAGGAGCTGGGCTAACAGACAAGCTGAATTCATAGTAAATAAAAAAATGTCATCAAGACTTTTGCATGGTTTCGCATTTCACAGAGAAAAAAAATTTATTTACAAGCATTTTATGCTTTTGAAATAAAACTCTCCTTCATTGTGTTGGTTTTCTCTGACACTAACATAAATACAGATGTAGATGTGTTTGCAAAAAAATTAATTATCTTTTCTACAACACTATTGTTAAACAAGTGCTGACAGATTAATATAACTCAGCATCAGTGCAAAGACCTTACTATGTGTATTCCAATAGAGCACAAAGTTTCTAAAACAGAAGTACTGTTGCATGATCAGCAGGTTGTATATAGTTTTGTATAGTCCACACAAGCTATGATTCTTCCCTGATCCATACCGATCAAACTGGCATGTGCTTTTCAGCACTACACAAAGCAATAACAAGTACAGATGCTATTTTCTATCAAAGCATGTGCACAAGTATGTGCATCACCTACAATTGCTGCAGATGAAAAGCATTCCCAGCAACGATCATACTGCATTGCCCTGGACATGGCTCCCAGCCAGGTAGGGAAGATATTTTCCCTTCAAATGAGAGATCTGAAATAATGCCTGAAGCAAGAATCAAACCAGAAGTCAAAATTTTGAAATTCAAGCAAGTAACTCTCTGTCCAACCTGGCAGGCCTAGCTTTGTTTAAATCCACATCAAATTGACACCAACTCTGATGATCTCCATGGACAGGCGACCGCTGCCAACTCTCCAAAGCTGCAGGGTTTTGGAAGCGTAGGAGGCTGCACCAGAGCTTGCAGGAGCATGAAGATGGGCACAGAGAAAAAAGAGAAAACATAAAGACACAGAAAGACACCAGCATCATGGATGGGAAAGTTTGGACCTCCTGCACTGAACATCTTGTCTAGCTCAAGAGGAAATAGGGTTTGGTGAAAGTCACCTGTACACTCACTGCAGGTAACCACCGAGCCTTTTCTGCAAGCATGGAGAGCAGCATTCATTACATTAAATGTGTTAACTGGAAATCTGATTGTTAAAACTAATTAAAGATATTTAAAAGCTGGGTTTGACTCACTGTTATGTAACACTAAGGGAAATTAGATCTATTTTAGGACTCCAAAAATGAGGGCAAAGGGAATGGCACACGCAAACATGAGCCTCTATCCCCAAGCCCCACTTCCCAGCCTGGACATCTCTCAGCCTCAACAAACTCACCTGTTACCTGGGAAACAGCGTGGAAATTTGACTTCCTATTTTCACCCCTCCTGCTCCTTCTCGTTAACATATAAATGCATTATAGTATATTTCATTCTAAAATAACTTGCTGTTCATCCCATTTCTATTTTACAGCCAATGCTCAAGAAACAGGATGCCCCCACTTGCAGCATTATCCGTCCTCTCTGCCTTCTCCCCAGTCTCCCTAGTCTATGCCAACTGTTCTCCCCAGGTTTCAATGCTGTGGGTCACCTTTCACTATCCCACAGACTTCAGTGCTTATTCCTTGCTCACTTCACACTGAACATCATCCCTAGAGAACTCTGTTTTCATAGGAGCATTTCAGTGTCATTCCTGTGCCAATATGCACATAACCTCAACTTGTGTCTTCCACTGCCAAGCCTCACCTGTCATTACTACTTGTCTGAAAGTTGACTAACAGCACTAAGCTCAAATTCATTCAGTTTTTATTTTCTGTAGTGGTGCAGCGATCCTCACGAAGCACTCAGCCAGCAAACTCACAGCCCTGGGTTTATCTGTAAAAGCCTGTTCTCCTCCAACACCACAGCTTCTTCTGCAAGACCAACACTTAACCACATCTTTCCACATACAATGCTGTGGGAAACCTGACCCAGTTATCTTTAATACCCTACTGCCACATTTTGTGCTGCCTGAAAGTTATTCTAAGGGCTGGGGTTTTTTTTTAATCAATATGGGTTTGATGAGCCCAGGGCTGTGAATTTCAGTCCATGTTGAAAGGATCAAACCCAAGACAGAAAAGACAGGAACACATCACCCACCTAATAAAAGCAAAAGGGAAACCAGGCTGACACTATTTCGCTGACCAGAATTGTGATCTATGTGAACCTGACTGAATTCCCTTCTACGTTTTTATCGTGTGTTGAAAAGAAAATCAAGGTTCTGAACACGGCAGGGTGAGAGAAGCTAGCAACACCTGGCCCAATATGATGCACTAATAGCAAAAACATTCATTTTGAAACCATCTGCTTTGAAGCAAAACATGTCTCCTGCAATACAGTATGTGAGTCAAAGCAGATTATGCCCGGGGTTCACTGCAGAACATGGAACAAAACAAGTTATCCCAAACCAACCCTGCCATCAGACCACAACTGATGCAAGGTCGGGAATGGCAAACAAAAAGCAGAACAGCATGCCAGGGCTCCACTCGCTCCATCCGGCCTTACCTCAGGAGAGGGACAGATGGTGCCAGTGACTCAGAAGAACGCCAAAAGGCTCTCATCTCACAGCAGTAACCTACATCCCCGCCCTGTGACAGTCTGTCATCCAAGCAAATGGCATTTTTCAAGGACATAAGTGTGAACTTGGTGCTGGTAGGAAAACATGACAGAGTGCTCTCGCAGACAACCTCTCTTTTTGTGACCTGGGCAAAGATAATTCTGTTCTGCAGTTTCATCTGTGTGGTCCTCTCTGTGAGAAGGCAGGGCCTTGGTTAATAATGCCTGGCAACGTAAATTACAGCTTAGTGTACTTCTTCTGACTAGTTTTAAATTGTCAAAACCTTTCCAGGAATAAAAAGCATCAGGGAAAGTATAAAAGATTTGTGAGCAAGACTTCATAACCTTAAAGGAAATCAATCCCAATTTTAAAATCTGTAAAAAAAACCACAAAAAACCAGATCCTCCAGATTCTGCTTTTCTATTTTCTGGTTTATTTTCAATTACTGTATTTGCAAAATAGAACAAAACAGTTGTAGGACTGTTCCCTGCCTCTCTAATTTTTTTTTTCTGTTTTCAAAGTGCAAAATTATGGCTTCCCATTTCTACTTTAGGAAAAAAATTGCTATTGGACTCCTTTACCCCAAAAGCAGGCAACTGAGAGAACAAACGCAGGGAAGCACTGACACAACATCTGGGCCCATACAGGAGGCAGGACTGATTTAGGACAAACAGAGAGGGGACAGATAGACCAAGACCTTGGCAGACAAAGACCTGGGCAGAAACAAACTCCTGTGCCAGTAACAGCTCCTGTGATGGCATTCTTAGAGACACAATGTTGTAATGACATAAGCACATTAAGCTTCATGGGGAAGAATAATTTTCTCCTATTAGACAAAATAACACAGAATGAGACAGTTATATATTGGCCCAAACTGCCACTCTGGGGAGCCGTTCCACAGCAAAAGCTTTATACTGCACCTTTATGTCCCTTACAACACAGGTACTTCTACTCTTCCCATCTCAGCTCAGTACACGTAACACTTGGGGGCTTGTCAGTAACAACTCAGTTTCTATTTGCCCTCCCAACTCAGAGGTGTTTCTCAAAAGACCCATCCTGATTTACATGGGCCCCAAAGTACTCTGCCCTCTGTCCCATTCCTTTTTCCCCATGAGTCAGTCTGAGTGTGAGTTCACACATCACCTCTGTGCTGCTAGCTCACACGGAGATCTCTCCAGTGCCCCTCTGTACAGCAACTTAAACTTGCAGATTGTTGCTCTAAGAAATGTCCAGCTAAAGCCCAGTGTAGCAAGAAAGAGATTCTAAACTTGCCAGCCTTACCTCCATTCTCAAACCTTGCACATGACAGAGCTGAGTCATTCATCATATTCAGGCCCTGTCATATTCCATTTCAGCTGCTCGCAAGCCCCACACATCTCACCCGTGTTTACATTCTGCAAATTCTCCTTGCATGGTGTTGCTTAGACAATAGAGGTGGCTGAGAGTGTGCTCACCAATGCAGCAAATTCTCTTTTTTTCCCAAAAACACAGAAGCGTGCCTTTCCTGTTTTTCAGGGAAGACATCAGTGCTGCAGATGCATGTTTTTTCATCTCAGTCCTCATGTCTGCTTTCCTAGCCTGTGATTTAATGAAAGATTAAAGACTAGCTTATGAACGTTCACCACGGCAACTGCTGATGTCATTGGGAACTGGATTCCCAGTCGGGGCTTAAAGAAAGATGAAGACCATATTGATAATTGACAATATTTCTGACATTATTCATCTAGCTAATTAAGCCACAACTCCACGCCACTACATAAGCTCAAAACTGAATGAACAGAAGATGTAGTACCATTAATATACTTAGCTATTGGTGTTAAAAAAATTTAGCCCACAGATATTAACTGTTCATGGAAGGTGTAGATTATTTACTCCTTTCTTATGAAGCAGCAGAAAAACAGAATTATTCATGCATCTACTTCATGATGCCATGCCTTTAATTATCCTACTGAAAAAAAAGTATGTGCATTTTTCCTCAGAAAGTGAATCTAAGTGTTGCATCCCACATGCTGCAAAATGAAACAAGATTTTTATTCATTTAATTGCAAGCACATTCAAGCATTGAAGCAAAGGAGACACATTGACAGCCTGGACAGCTTTGCCTGTAATCATTGCCATGTTTGCCATCAATCAGAGAAGAACTAAAACTTTTGTCTATGTAAAAACACAAGAGCAAAAAGCACATTCAAAGTAACCAAAGAGTACATCTGTTTCCCCTCTGACTCCTTCTGAAACAAGTCACTGCTGAAATGCCTTCATGGTAGTTTGTTGCTTGCTTCATCCTCCTACAGCAGCCCAAAAGCAATGTACTGATGGTCAGTCAGCCCATAGCATGGAAATACACCCAGTAAAGGAGAATATCTGCCACAAAACCATAATTTTCAGAGATGGCAAGTAGGGGGATGCTCAGGATTTAGCAGATTTCATGAGGAAAACATGAAATTAGAGGAGGAAGCTAAGGTCCATTACACAGATTTAAGAAACACTAGCAATGAGTACAAACAGTTATGCTTTACATATCTGCTGTGGTCACAAGTATTTTGATGACAGGAAGGAGAATGGAGGTAGACAGACCATCTTCTCCCTGCATTTAAGTGAAAGCCATGAGACCTGGAACTGTGCCCGAGTGCTGGACACACAGCCAAGAGGCTCTGCAGTTCTGCTACACAGTGTGGCTGCCATCCTCATTACAAAAAAAAGGGTAAGGTTGTCAAGGGGGAGATCTTAAAAGAAGACATTTACAGTCCACATATGAAACTAAATTCACCAAGAAGATTTAATGGGACAAGAGGATGAAGAAAAAAATACATAGTAAGGCTCACCTTCCATGAAAGATGCTGCTTTGACTTAATTCCTACATTTTAAAGCAAGAACACACATGGTCCAAGATGTTCCCCTGGATCTTCAAATAAATTCATTCTTAACTGGCTTTCACGCAGCTGCCTTTAAAGGCTTGTGTGCTACTTTCATTTGATACTGCATTGATTTTCTCTGAAGTTTCCTCCTACCATGGCTACCCTGATCAATTAGTGTGCTATAAATAGAGCAGTCAGATTCCTTTCACTGGTCTCATTAAATTGCACTCCTGCTGAATTTCTGTGGAGAGCAGAATTGGATCATACTGATAGCAATACTATGAAGATGTCCTAGGGTTTTTCAGAGAAAATCAATTGCTCAATATTCCTAACAAAATGCCTTGAAAAGCGTGACCCAATGGATCCCAGCTAATGCCCAAAACATATGTCAAACCTTGCTTGCAATTCTGCATCTCTAAACCCCTGAAAGATAAAGGATGAGAAAATAAGTGGTTAAGAGGCTCAGACAGCTTCTCACTGATACATAATCCCTCATCAATCACAACTATTTAACTGCATCCCCTCATAATGGAAACATGTTGCTGGAGGTATGCAGTTAACCCCTATAATTCTTCTGGAAAGTGAATTAAGAATTTGAGGAAGAACACAGTCTCAAGGCACACTTGGTGCCTGTCAAAGTCACCATGTAATGTGACTCACTGACTAAAACTGGAGGGGAATGATAATATCTGGTGTTATTATATAGGTTAGTTATTGCAGATGTGTGACAGCTATGATTTCAAAAATGTTAATCGTTATTTTCTAATGGTACATCAGTATAGCTTTAAAAATTTTTATTTTAGAGATGACATTTTACTCAATGAGATTGATAACAGCCATAAAATAGGAAATGGAATTGTTTACTTTGAAACATTTCAAAATCTACACTGAAGGGCAGCTTATATGTCTGTCTTCACCCTGCCCTTTCATAACTTATGCTTTCATAACTATCCCATCTTCTCCTAAAATCCTTAGTGTTCTCTTTTCTCCTCTGTTAAGCACTATCCTTCAAAATCTTTTTCATCTTCCTCTCAAAATGAATCTACATTTTCACCATATACTCTTCCACAGGTTGAAAATTGCTACTGCAAAGCCCGGGTTTATAACTGCACTTGAACTACTGAATGTATCCAGTGTTTCTACATGGACTCACTATGTCTGGAGCATAATCCATGGGGTTTCTGCATAAAGACCGGAAAGATCCATTGCAGATTTCAGAGGACTGACTGTACCTTGCAAAGACTTTCTGAGGAAAATGCTGGAGGACTACCAGTACTTGATGATTTGCACTGGCTTCTTTATACTTTGCACGGTGGCCGTCAGCCAGAAGACGCAGCGCTCTAAATTATACTTGCAGTCAAATAGTTTAGCAAGAGATGAAGGCACATCCCAACAAACTCAGAAGCTTTTCTAGGTAGTAAGGCACGTTCAGTGCAGTGTCAGGTAAGAATTAATGAAAACCACAGTTGAAACACACCTTTAGGGAGGCCCTCCCCTGAATCACAGTAGAATCACTTTCTCCTTCCAGAAAATGTTTTCAGTGGTGGAAGTCGCCAAGGGTTGACGACCAGTTCTTATCAGAAAGGAAGCCCTACCCCAAAAGATTCTAACAGTTATAACGATTCTTGAGAACCAACTAAAAAGATCAGGAAAATAACATACACATTTGAAAACACAACCTTTAATCACCAATTAAATATTGCATTTTCCAATGACACTGTGTGATTTTAGGGTCAGTCCTACAAAATAAGGGAGAGGAATACATATTTCATAGTCCAAACCTAAACTGTGAGGGGCAACATAAAATGCAACCCAAAAGAACAAGCAAGCACCTCGGCATAGCCGAGCTGGGGGAGATGCAGACACGAGGCTGGAGTGAAATTCTTTTTTTTTTTGATTGAATGTAAATTTATTTTCCTCAGAAAGGGTGGTATGTTCAGCCACCTCAGATTTCAGTTCATATCCATGTTTGGATACTCATTATGTGTAAACAAAATGTTACTACTCAATCCTTTTCATTACAGAAAACTCTGGAAAAGATTGCAAGCACTCTTGTCATATTCCACATAATAAGAGATGTTTTTCAAGAACTTATTCTGAGCTTTGCAAAATATGCAGCAAAAGACTGCAGAAATGCTTTTTGGGAGAGGGAGCTTTTTTTTAAAGTATATTATCCACACTGGAGTATGAGAGTTTAGAAACAATTAATACTTAAGTTTTTTCTTCAGAAATATAATTTTCTTCATTTGTTATATATCTAAACTTTCAGCTCCTGACCTACTTTAAATCACCAGCAAAGTATCACTTATTTAAACAGTTATGCCTATTAAAATGTACAAAAATTGAATTGTCTTAATTGTTTCATGATTAGGAAACCTGAGATGAAAGAAACCATCACCAGCCATATAATTTCACATTTTTATGGTGCTTCCCCCAGAGAAGTTTCCCACAGTTGTTTTTAAACATTAGCAAATTATGACAGCAGTGTTCTTCCTGCACAGCAATCACTCACAACCAAAGTTAAAATTTTGCTTATAACCAAAGGCAAATTGGATTCACAAAAATAATTGTCATAGGAGGTGAACACTTGCTAAGGAATATAAACCAAAATCACAAAAAAACCTACACTGTATTGTTTTGTGGATGGAGCCCTGTAAGACTTTGCTGGCAGAGGCACTACATGCAGGGGCAGTAGGTGCAGAAGAAAGTAGCATAAAGAAAAATGTGCACAGCCTAATGATATCACAGATGATTTATTAGCATCATGGAAAATAAAGGTTAGACTGGTTTCAGAAAATAATTACAAACAATCCAGTGTATACTTTTGAGGTAAACCTGAAAGATGCATATATAAAATAACACAAGGAAATTGAACACTATAAAAAATACCCACCTAGATTTAGGCTCTCCAAATAAAGAGGATCACACTGATTTTCACATCTCACCATCTCCAGTGCTAAACAAGGCCGGAGGAACATCTCCAGGTCCTGATTCCAAATCACTGCTGCTGCAGATAGATACTGCATCAAAGCAATTCCTTTCTATGAGTTACTGAGTGTCACATACTAATTCCTGCTCTTGGACCCAACAGCACACAGTGAAACAGCAAAGGGTTTTATAAGAGTTGACATTTTGAAATAGAAAAATTAGGACTAATGCCGAGAGGAAATCTGAAAAGCAAGAAGTCGTAGGGAGGTTTCCAAAGAATGTGCCAGACCTGCTTTTAAATTAAACTGTGAGAAGCACTAGAAAATATAATGCAAGGGATAATCTTGCCTTAGCAGGAAGGTGAACTATGATCTTAAAACATGTCTTCTGTCTCTAACATTACAATTTACAACAAATTAGTTTTATTTCTGAGTGACCTTACAAGGAAGGCTACTATTTATTCCCCTTATGGCCATAAGATCCTGAAAAAAAGAGAAATATTTAGACCTTGACTGAGAAAAATCACTTCCAAAAATAAATAGATATTTTGAAGCTGAGGAATGGTTATAACTATATAGTTGTTGAACTGTGGTCTGCCAGAGACAATAGAAAGTCATTCACAGTGGCAAGAATTAATTACCTATAATAAAAAATAAATTGCCTATACTGAGTTTGTGCTACAAACCCCTTCATGTTTGTGTCACCTTAGCATTGTATTAGTTTTTCAGCCTCATCAGAACAATTTAGTCACTACCTTTCGTTAATGCAGATAGATTCAGTTTTCTGATAAAGAAAAGCAGAAAAGTGGCTAGCATTTAGCAAAAGCTCAAGAAAGAAGCAGGCCGCCTGTACAAAGAGTCTCTTCTATTTTCTTTCTCTCAAGATCCAATAATTTTATTTGGGTGTTTTTCTCTGTTGACAGAATTGATGGAAAAATGTCAACTATGAGCATTTTCATTGGTTTCTATACTAACCACATCTACTTTGTTGAGTAGAAGAAAACACCAGATTCGAAAAAGAAAATTCTTCTTTTTCTAGATCATGCCATGTCATTCCACCAACATCCTAAGAAGCTCCCAATGTCTCCTGCCTGGCCCTGTGAGCACCTGGTCATGTGTACCAAGTAGACCAGCTCCAGTGTGAGGAACTAAAAGGAGAGTTTCCTTAACAGCCTGGTGTCTAGAGGACTCACTTGGTATGTGAACAGATCAGGACACACGCTCCAGTGCTGTTTTCATGACTGGTGTGAAGAGCAAGGGGAGCACTGGTTAAAAGGAGATTTGGAGATGGGAAGCTAAGATGATTAGAAGCCAGATGTGGAGAGCATCTGGCCAGAGAGACCACAAAAGGCTGAGATCTCCTAAGGGAGTCTAAGATTAACTTAATGTGCCATGCAGTCATCTATGGTGACTGAGGTTTTGGAGGATGCCATCAGAACACAGCAACAAAAAAACCCACATCAGTGAAGACTAGTACAAAGTAAGACAATGTCAGCAGGAGTGGGCTGAGGAGCTGGGGAAGCAGTAGGACTGTGGCAAAGCCTGGTCAAAGCAAAAAGGGCAGAAGGAACAAGTAAAAGAGTCTGTGCCAGTTAGATCAAAGTGTCTGAACAAAAGCCAACTCCCCACAACTAATCACGCCTTGCTTACAGCAAATATCTGCAAACCACTGGCAAAGTGCCCTCTGTCTTTCTTGTTCAGGTTCACATGGGAGGATGACAACCTACTGCAGGCAGATACTCTGCTAGTTCCAGTAGCAGTTGTTTGCAGGGTGGATATTTAACTCCATTAAGCTTCCTTGCAGTTTTCAGTAAGATGCCACAGAGCAGAGTTTCTGGGGGGGAAAGGGGAGTTTAGCTAGCTGCTTCTTCTCATTTGTTTCAGAGGTGGCAGCCCATGTGGCATTATGTGCATTCAAAGAGAATCTAATGAGAAGCTCTTAATTTAGCCATGCTAGAATTCAGACTCCTGGCTTGGGGGCTCAAGGCTGAAGTCTTGAATCCTCCTGATGAAAAATAAATGGCAGCTGGACTCCAAATACATAAAAAGTGACTGAAAATCAAGACCATAGCCTGTCACAGTAGGCACCCCAAATTAGAAAACACTTAACAGTAATCTTTCAGTGGAATTACTCTCAGCTGGGGATAGAAAAATAAAAAGAAAAAAGATCATGGTATCCCCTTGTCTTAAAAGTGTGTTTGCGAGAATACATAAATCAACATTCCGAAGGCATTCAGTAATTTTTTTTATGAGCATCACAGAAGAATCTAGCAAGAAAATTAATTACTCTGTCTTCAGATAACAGGGTAACAGCTGGGACCACACTGAATAATGGCTGTGTCTATACAGACATGCCTGTTTGTAGCTGAACTCGAGCTGTGGTCATAAAGTCTCTTCTCACCCAGCAGGTTCAGCCCATCCAGACAGCAGGTGAGGAGCTAGAAATAACAATCACTTCCAGTCCACCCTATTTACACAGTAAATTGCTAGTAAGACTTTTTATGGCCTTTTTTACAAGTAAGGAAGACCAAGTGTATGCGAACTCTTGAAAATAACAAGCTCTTAGGAAAAATATCCCATTTAACTGCTTTTGCTACAGAACATGAGTTGAACTGGTATGAAATTAAGCTGTTTACAAGCACATCCCTCTGTTCTCTGAGAAGTCATGGGCTCAGGGGACTCTAGCATTTACAAACAACTTAATTCTTTGATTAAAAAAAACCAAAACCTGAATGAAATTATTTACTAAATTTCCTGAAAACAGAAGATACTCCCATTAAAAGCTTGAGTCTGCTAATTTTTAATATTCTCTCAAGCAATACGCAAAGTGTCAGGACCCTGTTCTCAAAAACTGGTGGAAAATTTAAGCGCTGAATGAGAGGGGTTTATGCTTTTAAGTCCGGATGCAAAAACATTTAAAGCTCTATTTTGTGGTTTGCAGCTCACTGATGCTCACTGCCAGTGCTAACTGTTCCTTCAGCTCATTATTAACAATCTTATGCACTGCACAGAGCCTGTGACCACGTAATTATATGAAGTCAAAATACTGTTTTTAGAGGCATCCTTAGCTCTGGAAGTTGCTGTCTCAGGAATTCTTGGCACCGCAACATGCTGTTTGCATAGATGTAGTCCAGAACCAGGCAGCAAAATTTAAGCACTCTCTGTGCTTGTTGAACCAACTGTGATGTTCAGCAAGACTCCCTGCAAGATACCGATAGAGTTCACACTTAGAGAAAATGCAAGTAGGAAGTCCTGTCACTTCCATCACCAGACTGTACATGGTCTGTGTCTGGTACTTCCACCTTGCAGTGCTGCAGCACATCTGGTTGGGGATATTGTTCTTACAACTCACAAGAGCAGCTGTGTGAAAGACGTTTTTGAAAGTAATAGTAGCTGCAAGGATGCTGCCTTCATTTACTTTCTGGTTTGCTTTCATTTTTACAGGAGTGAGTGTGTTTTAGTGTATGAAGCCTTCCTCTGTTACAAAAAAAAAAAAGGACACGGTTAAAAGCCCTGCCTTGTCCCCCACAACACTATCACTGTTTCTTCCAGTAAACACCCTCATCCCAGAAGCAAGAGTCTTCTGTCTTCTGCAACAATGCTGACTGTCCACATATGTTCAGCTCCCCATTTAAATGTGTATCATCTCTTTTTCAGCAGATTTTTAACTAGAGGAGAAGCATTCACATTCAGCCACCAATAACAACACATTTTTGCAAAGCATTTGAATGTACAGCCTGCTTGAGTAAAAACACAAAAAAAAATCTGTCACACATGCAACTACTATTATGCACTAAATAGAAATCAATATTTAAGAAGGAATTAGTGGTCCAGGTTTTAGAATACTAAATATCCGCTGATCAGTTAAAGTGTCTCATGCATACCTACAGTGTTCCATTTTGCAAAACTCAGTTATAATTACCCCCAAAAATTATTAACTGTCAGAGTTTCAATATAATTTTTCAAATTGGATTTTCAGTCTTTGAAACTGTTTTCACCTGCGTTATGAAAACAACGCTGTCTCGATAATTAAAAAAAGTCCGTATAGGGGCTAGTGTAAAAAAGGACTATCACAAAGAAAATAATTATAACCAGAACCTCCTCCCCCTTTCTGTGTTCTCAGCTAGGTGTTTTGGTAGAAGGAGTCAGGGGAGTGCCAGGAGCAGTAAAATGAAAGGAAGGTTTTTAAAAGCAGGAAGAAGGGGTGGAATATACACTTAATTATGCCATACCTAAAGTCCATATTCATATCCTGTCCTTAACAGAGGCCAAAAGTGAGAGCCTAGAGCAGCCACAATTTAGACAGCATATGTGATTATTCCACTCAGCATCCACCTCATCTCCAACTTTGTACAGCCTAAGGAAGGTTTTTATGTACTTACTAATACTCAGTTCATCTCTCCATTTTCCCTAAACACAACTAAACTTTAAGCATCCAGAATTTCCCATAGCACAGAGTTCCACAAGTTACCCAGACATTGTACAACGGTTAAAAAGAGCCAGGTCTCCTCCTACTATCACCTGATGATGCCCATTTCTTAAAATGGAAATAACAAATAACATCTGCAGCTTGTCCACTCTCTCCAGCCACCCATGATCTTGTTTCTATCCTGGTCTAACCTCACCAGGGACCCTGCTTTAAGAAGGGGGTTGGATTTGCCAAGCTCCTGAGGTCCTTTCCAAACTGAATTATCCAATGATTCTATGGTTTTATAGATTCCTGTACCTTCCCTCTACAGTTTTTCTTCCTCCATCCAGATGAATTCCAGCCAACTTAATTGTTCCTTATATTGAAACCATCTGATAAATTTTGGGTTTTTTGCTCAGAGTTTATCACTGTCTATGGAAAGTTAGGACTGGTTTTCTTCAGAGCTCTCAAAAGTTCTCTCTTCTATGAGAAAAACAGCTGAAGCACACAGATTGCAACCCATTACTGGTGAAAGAAACAAAATTCTGTAAAGTTTTTGGAACAGACTTAATCGGGGCACTCAGGTATTGAAGCACACAACACTGTAACACTCCCTGCTCTCAGGAACACAGCTGCTGAGTAACATTAGCTTCTTCACGAGCCAAAAAGCAGTGTCTGGCTACAGAAATCAATGAACGGGGAAAAGTGGGCACCTAAAGACTGGAATTCACAAACATCCACTCATTGAATACACTAGGGAGAGTCAACACAAAGTGCTAAAGTCAAGGCATGTGTTTCAGCTCTCAAAAAGTTTTCCTTCTGACCTTGTTCTATATTAGGGAAGGTGTAGGAGCTCAAAGTGCAAATCCTCCTCACTGATGAGGAGCAACATTGAGTGCTGTAGCCATAAGCATCTGCAAGGAAGACTGTTGCTCCTTTTTTCAAAAAGCACACAGCCAGTGTATGAGCTAGGACTGGAGCACCAAGGGTCCCAGCCAAGTGCCGACACCTCCACATGAAGTTTTTCCCTCTTGTCTAGCAAAACCATTT
The DNA here is from genome assembly GCF_965178545.1 of Coloeus monedula. Taxonomy (NCBI): domain Eukaryota; kingdom Metazoa; phylum Chordata; class Aves; order Passeriformes; family Corvidae; genus Coloeus; species Coloeus monedula. The sequence goes on from NC_138782.1 coordinate 67,934,832, forward strand.
GATCTAAAATTCAGCACTGACCTACACTGCATCAGTCGTTTGGTAGAGCACTGCTGCGATGGGTATGCTAGAATTTCACATCAGATTACAGATAATCAGTCCTCTAACATTAAAAATGCCATGACCAAAAGTCTCTTTTCCTGGAAACAACTACCTAGGAACTTTTTCAAATTTATCCAAGTAAGTTTGGGGTATGATTCTTTTCACACTCCCATTTAACACATATGCAGACAAAGTATATACCAGAACTCATCTTCTTCTATACAGTAGAAAACTATGTATTTACTTGCCTTGATTTCAAAAGCAATTTCCTAAACAGCAAGCCATTGTAAAAAGCCAAAAATGCAATAGCTTGTAAAGTCTTTGGTACGTACCATATTGAGTATTCTGCTCACCATGGAAACTAAGCAAATATAATGCAAAATCAGTAGATTTCATTCAGGAGGCAAAGGGATTTGGCTAACATCAAATTCAGTGGTCACTAATCCCACTGACACTGTCCCCTTCCACCTAAGCAACACAAATATTTAAATTCTCCAAATGGTAAAGTTCAGAATCTTGAGCCCTGTTAAATCTTATAAGCCAAAGTAAATTTCATTTCTCTGATTAAACAGAATGTGCTTACAAAGATCATAAATAAATAGTGTGTGTGAGTTGTTCTTGTTCTTTTTCATACTACCTGATTAAGCACTTTTTACTTTGACATCATTCAGAATGATGGTTTTGCTATACATTTTCCTCCAAAATAAAGGGCAGAAATGCCTCTTCCTTCTCTCTTTTGCAGCATTTCATGCCCACTTTTGCATCTCTGCAGTAAACAGCACTGAAGGCAGCGAGCACAAAACGATGCCATAGGTGTTGGCCACCATCAGACTCTGAATATTTGAAACTACAAAGCTGGCGGCATGGGTAAGTTAAGTAAGCCAAAGGATTTCTCCTCAATTCAGTCATGAACTAATCAATGGCAGGAGAATACAGAATTTCAGAGCCCACCTGAAGTTTGGTAGGCCACCCTTCACATTTTCAGATGCAACTATCCACTGCAGCTCTCCTCAAAATAACCATCTCTGAACAATGCCCAAGAAGAAACACCACCATTTGAAAACAAAGACTACTAAAGCATTTATTCATCTTCTAAAACAGAAAACAATGGCTAACTTTGAAAAAAGCACAAAAAAAAACCCCCAACTTTGAAAGCAATAAAAGGAAATGCAGCACTACTAGAGCACAGGTTTCACTGCTGCCTTCTAATGCAGCTCGAAAGAAAATAGAATCATACTGTTGCATAAGGAAACACAACAAAATGAGATTTGAGATCTTTATCTCACGTCACTACCCTTCTGTGTGCTACAGCAGGCTGAATATTAGTTGAGCCATTTCATCAATTCAATCAAAACTCCATACTGCTGCTATATAAGTTTTTTCAAAAATCACACAATCACAGTGAAGAAAGTTCAAAGGTAAGGCTGTTATTTTGCTTTATGAGTAATAAAAATGTATAAATGATAGAAACCTCACAGAATAGGAATACATGTCCTTCTAAAAGCAAAGCACACTGCCACAGTAGTGAATTACAGATATTCTTAACATGACAACTCAGACTTGTGCAGAAAACAACTACCTTAATAATTTGAGTTTTTCATTTTAACAAGAATAAAATACCATAGGAAACAGATGCAAATTATGCAGTATCCTTTCCACGAATGTGCCTATGCCATATAAAGTGAATTTACAATGAGCTGAAAGAAATTTAAATCACTGTATACTCAGTCCCAGAAGCTGCTGCTCAGATTAATCTTGACCCAGAAAAAGAGCCAAGCATATGCTGAACTTTGAGTAAATAAATAGTCCCAGCTAACTGTCTAATCACAGGGCCCCACACTTTATTACAAATGATGTAGAGACCGTCTCCAAAGGAATCAACGAAGAAAAACAAGCTGGCATGGCAGCAGCAACCCCTATTTCATTAGCCCTGTGCATAATTACAACATAAACTGATTACTTCTAACTTTCTGTTGCAGAAGCCACCATCTGAATTTACAGAAAGCCAGTCACTTTGGAATAAAGACAAAAAAGTTACCTCATATTTATAGCAAGGAAGGAGCCTACACATCAGGAGTTACTGCAGTTAGCTGACTGAGTTCACACTTTTGTCACAGTAGCTTGCCTGTACACCCACACCTTAAAGTGTTAATAGCCTTGCTATTCAGAAGTTGTTGGAATTTTGTTTTGTTTAGGTCTTTTTTATCGACCTAGATTTGTAATGAACTGCAAAACGAAAAAGGAAAAGAAAGAAAACAATAATGTTACCTGAAGGCCCTCTATGGCTAATCTAAGCATGCTTGGTGTGAGCTTGGAGGCCTGCTTGAAGGTGAAGTTGCTCCAGTCTATAATCAAAACAAATCCATTCACTTGCAGCTCGGGGTCTTCTATCATGGCTTCTAAAGAAAGAAGTATGGCACGCAAAATATCCACCAGTGTGTACCTGAGAATGGGAAGAGGAGATTTGGTTAGGGAAGGAGCAACAGCCACAGAGGTGGAGAAGTTCTGAGCATTCTCTCTTTGTCAGAAGTTTAAATCAAAGAGTGCGAGTGTGTCCTCAGAAGTCATGGGTACATAAAGCTGGGAAATCCTCAAAAGCTCAATTAGTTGAACTCATCTTCTGGAGCAGGATTATGTACCTATAGACCATCAGCCAGGCAGAAAAAACTACAAGAATGTAACACATCAAAAGCAAATTTGAACTTTTGTATAGTATCCTAAGCTGCTTTAGTATCTTTACATGTAATTACACGTCTATGTAAGAGCTTCTACACAAATTATATTTTTCTAAAATCATAATGATACCAAAAACCAAGACTAATACCAGAAGCGTAGATCCAAAGTTCCCTTCTATATTTTCCTAAGGGAATGAAACAATAGGACCTACAAAATTATCAACTAAAAAGGAGAATTTCCACATGCTCTCCTTATCCCCCCCCCCCATGTAATTTTTTCTCTTAAATCCACAATTATAGAAGGCTGATTAGTCAAGGATCTTAAAAGCAGAAAGTGACACACACTAGGGCTTTGAGGTGTTTCTGTCTAGTGAAGGTGCCCCTGCTCATGGCAGGGGGTTAGATCCAGATGATCTTTGAGGTCCCTTCCAACCCAAACCATTCTACAATTTTAGGATTTTATTAAGTTACCAAAACAGACATAAATTTGCCAGTCCACATCATGGTATCAAATGAGGCACTAGAAAGTTAAACCTGAAAAATATCAGATATACAAATATTCCAGAAATGGAAGAGTTAAATATTTGATGTACAGATATTTTTAAGCAAGACCCTTTAAATATCTCCCATGATGGCATCAAACAGAAGTTTTCAAAATTGTGAGTCCCTAGAGAATTCTTCACCATTCTGCATATGTAGCACAGAGCATGTGTGCCTACTTAGAAATTACATTAAATTATACTGAATTTTACTTGCTTTAATACAATGAGTAGACTGTTCTGTTGTGGACATAACTGTATTTTGAAAATATCTGCAAAAGGAAATAACATAAATGAAATTAATCTGTTGTGGCTGACTCCTTGAATCTTTCCATCTTTGTTTTTTTAGCCAACTAAAATTCAGTGAACTTCCCAGTTATGCATTCACAGAAAAGGGATTAAAAAAGGACTCTCCTAATGTCAGAACAAGAGAAAGTGTGTTTCCCCCAGAAAACACTAGGGGAAGCATTATTTTACAAAATTCTTCTCTTCATTTTGGAGATCCTTTTTTTTTAAATTTTTTTTTTATTGACTGGGATAATTTTTTTCATATTCACGCCTCTCCTTTGAACTTTTCTGAGATTTAACTCTTTTCTAATGCTTTACTTTTCTGAGATCTAAGGTTTACAGGAAGTTTGGAATGCCTTGGTCCAAGGACAATTTTAACCACAGTTCATACAAGGAACAGACATTAAAAATGTTCAGATTCTAAAATTAGCCTCAACCCTATTTGACATTTAGCTTGCCCCATTCAAAAGATCTCATTCTCCAGAAGGGCTCCACAAAGCAGAACCCTATATTCCGTCCCGGAAGAAGGGTCCCAGGTCCCTGATGTACATCTCTAATATCCTCCCTAAGGAGTTTAAGGAGACGTCACATGCCTTGGATTAACCGCTTCCTAGTGGCACAAGGCTGCTGGAAATCTGATGCATCAGACATCAAGATTCTTGGTTATGAGGCCAGTCTCTAAGACCAACCATAAAATGCTTTTTTAATGTATACCTAAGTGTTAAATACAAGATGTATACATGTAAACACAAATAAACCTAATTATGTGTTGAATTCATTTAAGTCAACGGGAAAACTGTCAGGCATCAATGGGAACAGGGTTTCAGCCACCACAGAGAGTAAATAACAGTCACAGGGCTGGGTCTCCATAAATCCATAGCACATTCACCATCACCAGAACTCCTATTGCAGTTTGCTTAGTGTAAGAAATACGGTCCACAACAACAATGGCAATATTTATGTTTACTCACTAAAAAAAAGAGAGAAGTCCTGCACAAAACAGGTCTGGCTAAAAGCGAGCAAGAACTCTTTCTGCCAGAGGGAGGTATCTGAAGTACTCTTAAAGTCTAAAAAGCCACATCAGAAGTATAAAAGGACATGTCACTACCAATCAAGCCTCCCACCTCAAATACCCTTCAGGGCAATTAGTTGAAGATAGGAGCTATTCTTCATTCTGTACTGGATCTCTTCTCTTGGTTTCGATACCTTACTTAACTACAGTACTGAGCATCAGACAGACAGACAAATCCATTAGTGAGTATTTAAAGCAGCTTTTGCTCTGAACACGGGCTGAGACAAGCCAGAAATGTAAACCTGTGGTGTGGTAAATGAAATCTTAGGTGGTGCAAAAAGCCGAGTATTGAAAGTATCAGCTGAACAGCCCAAGCAAACAAAACATGATTGAAGAAACTGCATGGAAGCTTTCACACAGCACAGAGTTATTTGCGTAAAGACTCATCTTTAATCCACTCCAGCCCTGTGTTGTCCGACATTTCACCTCACTGCTACTACTGTTTGTGTCACCAGGATGCACAGGCTCTGCCATAAAATACACTCCACCCTTGGCTGGACTTTAGGGAAATCAAAATCCTATGTAAAACGAGGTTGTGAAAAATTACTCAGGATTTTGTTGCTGAAACTTTTATTCCACACTGAAATTACTTTCCATATAGATACAGAAATATGACGAGTCAAACGTGAGAAAAACAGGATAAGCTAGTGAATGTGAAATAAATTGGGTCCACAACAGGTTTGACTGCCTTTCTACTTTGAAGGAAAAGAAAAAAAGAAAATATTAGCCTTTAATTTGAAGAAACTATGGTGTAAAGTCTGAGGGGAAGATGGCATTGTTCTATTCTTACCAATCTGTGCTAAGCAAAAACGTGTACTTAGGGAACAGCAAGCCACTCATTTTGCCCTGGCACCAGTTTTTTAATGACTGCCCCAGTGCTGTCAGGTATGTAGGGTGTGCTGGGCCCAATTGGCTGCAGTGCATGCTCTGTAGCAGCCTGAAGTCAGGCTGTGAATAAATAAATCCTAATTTATTTATGGCTAAATCCAGTTGCGTTCACTTGCTTAAACAGACTCTTATGGGACATATTGTAGCTAGCAATGTATTACTAATTGCTAGGATAATCAAGAACTTACAGTTAATTTAAATGTATTTAATGCCTTCTATTTTTGGAACCATGCTTAATTCAATGGAAAACTTGGACAAGTTTTTTAGTCCAGTTATTAATCTGAGTAACAAATGCTGGAAATACATTATCACATATATAATGCACTCTTAATGTTCCTTTTTTATGTGAGCCCTAGCTTGAGACTGACTGAAACGGACTGGTATGCAAGACACACTCTGCTACCTCTTGAAAATTTTCATTCAGGCTGACTTTAAAGCAATACAGCCTGGGAAGGTGTGACAAGTTAGTAGCCACACTGACAGTGATTCTTTCAAATGCTTTTTCAATCCCATTTTTCAAATGTGATGGCTACCATTTCTAACCCAACAGTGCCAGAGCTTTCCATGGAAATACCTCACTGGGACATTTATTTGTCAAGAACAGAAGACCACAAACAATTTACTGAGCATCCCACCCTCTCTTAATTTAACAGTGGCAGCAACTTCCCCTTTACAGAAAAGTTATTTGAGATTTTTCCTGTGGCACATGAACAGATTCAACGTATTTCCAAGGATTTCTGGGGAAAACGGTCTGGCAAACATTGCTATCAACTCTTGGTGATACTTCACTAGGATCTTTCACCTTTACCTCACAGTTAAGTGGTCTATGCATCCTCTTGTATGCATCCACTGTGATCTCCACCAGGCCAACATAAAGAGAAGAGACAGGGAGAATGCAGGGTACAGATGTCTCATGTCAAATTCAGCTGTGTCAGCGGTTTTCAATACTTTATGTTCTTGATGATGAGTGGCATCAACCATATCATCTGTTTAACCAGATTCTGGTTCCAGTCAATTCACTTTTGGACTGAATAACAGATAATCTGATTTAGCACAGTTGCCCTACTATCTCTATGGCTATTTGTCATCTCCTCCCTACAAGAAAGAAATTTTGAGTTATTTTAAGAATTAAAACTGAATGGCATGAATCTGCCTCCCAGGATGTGAACTAGAAAAATGCTAAGTCCCCTTTGCTTGGATTTGAGCCATATGTCTCTTGAAGGTCCTAAAGATACAAAGAATACACAGTCTGTATTTTAAACTCACCACCATTTGGACAAGAAGAGGCTTCTGTCAAATGAGCTCTTGTGCCACTGTGGTTTAAAAGAGAAAGCTGGTCAAGTCTCTGAGCCATCATCCCATTTCTAAACTACTGTTCTGGCTCACTGTTTTTAGAATTTCAGTGAAACAAGAGCCCTCAAGATACACAAAGGAGCACTTAGAAATGATGCCTCATATCTCCTTGGTTTGTCAGTCTGGGTACAGATTTGAATGCTGAAAAGATGGGGGATTGAAAGTTCTCTTATGGCTATTCTGCTTAAGCAGCAGCAGCATGCCCTGGGGATACCTTATTCTAAAACCAAAAAGTACCACCAGTGTTACAAAAAATGCACAGAAAAAGTTGAAACAGTTTCAAATATTTTGCCAGATTTACTTTTCGATTCAGATTTAATACCATTCATTATGCCATATATTAGCCCAGAGTCTAACAGTCACAGCCACAGATGAAGATTCAGCTGATCTAAATTTTATATTAGCATTGATGAAAAAGCTCCCTGGCCAAAACACCTACAGTCTAAATACAGGTGACGATAGTCAGATAGGGATAGCTGGGGGAAAACTAGGAAACAATAAGACAGCATCGGTCAGCAGGTGCAGTTGTAGAAATAATGACAGTGCTTACACAGTTAACAGTGTTAACTGTTAATAGTTATCGCTTGGAAGATATAATTTCTAAACAAAAATTGACTCTGCTAAACAGGGATTTTTAATGTTAATACGTTATTATTGTTAGCATTGCTATTTATTTTGTCATACTGCCTCCATCAGAGCTTCAAAAATACCTTGCCATCTTGCCTGTTGTTTATTGTGAGTTGAGGAGCAGACCAGCCTCCTCATAGTAACAGAAGTTAAATTTTCATTTAACAGGAGGAAAAGCAAAGTTTCTAGCACTTGTGCACATGAAAGCATAGTTTTGAAAGCAAACCCGTGCACTCTGTCTTTGCCCCACTGTAAACCATCTGATGCAACAGCAGAGCCAGCAGTAAATGAGTGCAGAGGATTTCCACATTCACTGAGGATGGTGTGAGCTGACTGGGTCACTGTGACACCGCCAGGAACTAGGTATCATTGCACTCTTCTAATGCACTTTCTAAGGAAAAACCTGAGATAACTAATATCGGAAAGGTTTCAAACACACAGCAACAAAAAGGACTGATATTCCTGGGGAATGTGTGTCCAGGTGCCAGGAACCATACAGAAGACCATGCCTTACAACAGATCCCTTGCAGCTGAGAGCTGAAGTTAATTACACGAGTCATTGAATAAAACTTCACCAGCTGGACACATTAAGGAAAAGGGAGTCTTCAAACACACGTAGACACCTACAAGCCAATAGGGAAGGCTGATCACTCCCTGAGTGCTATCCAGCTTCCTGGCAGGAATGCCACTGATCTTCATTTTCCCAATAGTACAGACAGGTGGAGAGTTAGGCTGGGTCACACTGAAAAGTTGCTGGGCGACTTAGTACATTACCTTTCACCTTTCCTTTTTTTGTTTGTTTGTTTTCTGATACATGTCTAATTGGGTTGTTCAAATGGCAGGACATCTGGTACAGTTTTTAGGCCCTGCTTTAATTTAATGATTTTACATCTAGTACACAGGCTTGTTTTATCATAGGGATTTTTTGCCTCCCACACCTTTCTTTCTAATTGGAACTATGTAAATCATAGGCTGGCAGTGCTATATAAATCATCTATAGTATGTCTGCTATTCATTTAAATAACAAATTGGAACTTTTTATTTCTAATTTTTACATCCTAGCCATAGTAAGTTGCACATACATGATAAATGTGGAGGCTTGCTGTGCTCTATCAACTTAGTTTATGAAGCATACAAAGAGGGCATAACAAGACAGGCTTCAATAAGTAATCCTCCCACTGTTGCTGCAAGAGGAACACTGGTTACGTACTGCAAGATCTCAAGTCATTTAAGGCATAAGCTTGAGACATATTGCACAGCAGCCCTGGCATAAGTTCCACAATGCTCCCCAGGATAAGCCACCGAGCATCAGATAATGGAAGGCACTAAATTAATTAGAAAACAAAGTGACCTAGCTCCATTCCCAGATGTGTCACTTGTCATGTGCCTTGGAGCAAGCCACTCCCCACAGCTGGGCTTCAGCTCCCTCTGCTTTGTCTGAGGGGTCTATGTGAAAACAAATCCAGTGGGCATGCAGTGCTCAAAAACAGTAGGCACCCAATTGCAAACATGTCCAGTAAGTACTACCGTGTGCCCCAGCCACTTTGCTGTCATAGCATAAGTACTATTAATCATACCAACAGGAGTTCATGAAAAAAATCACAGTAAATTTATTGCTGTGTCAGCTGAGCTCATGTACTTTAAATATCAGCACATCCGACATCAAGAAGAAAATAAACCTATTCTTTCCACATGACAATTATTGTTTTAAATGCTACTTTATCTCTGCACTTGAATTCTTGGTATTCTTTTGACTAGGATCAAGTCAAGTGATGATATGACAAGTGTCACACGAAGCTTTAGGATTTTTTCATTAATAAGAAACAGCAGTATACGGTAGGTCACATTACCTTTAGCAAGGGGACTTCATCATAGACATACAATTTAATAAAAGTCCTAAACATCTGTTTCTTTGCTAATTCTTCCTTCAGGGATTTTAAGAGTTTGTGGAGTTGTTTTTAAAATTAAAAGTTGACTTGATCCTTATGTAGGAAACACGGACGGTCCTTATGTAGGAAAGGAAACCCACTCAGCGAGTCCTTAGCCTCATCACCACTGCTCCTCGCTCAGCTTTTTTACTCCATCTGCTAGAAAACCAAAGCAGAAAAAGGACGCTGGCCCCAGCTCTGCATATATTCATCCACCCTTTCTAGTTGTTTTCCTGGCTGTGGGCAGTTTTGATTTGTGCCAGACAACTTTCCCCTAGTCCCTAGACTTGATTCATGGGCTAGCAAGGGACAGGAAACTTCTCCCACAGACAGTGCGAGTGGCTGCCATGTCGGGAGGAGAGGAAAGCCAAGGTGGGCCAGCATCCCTCTGGGCAGAGACCTGTCCGTAGCTGTAACACCAACCAGTGCAGGGAGCTGTGGGAATGCTCCCTGTGATGGCAATCCACACAGCCTGCAAGAGGACAGCTAAACAAACACCTAAAGGGCAAACTTAAACATGCCTTTCCCCCAAATTTTGTCCCTTCTGTCCACTCTGTTTGAGTCCTCCCCAAAGTTTCAAAGTAGCTGAGCTGAGGATATCTGCACTGAGCACTCAGCACTGTGTTAACTGCAAAAAAGATGGCAACTGGCAAGATTCTAAGTGTTCTCATTAAAAAGTGCTTCAGACCCTAAACCTGTACTCAGGTTAGGAGCCAAAGAAAATAATACAGTGTTCACAGAAGCAGTTTTTAGAGAGTTTAAATGTACTGAAATCATGCCATTTTTGTGGATATAATTTTAGACTGCAGGAGAAAATTAGCGTGACACCTCACAAGGTATTTAGAATAAACAAATAGTGTCACATAATATCAAGCCAATTGCTAAAAACGGCCTTGATGGGAGACAGATCTTGGGTCACCCTACTAAGTCATCTTCAGACTACAGTAGTCCCAAAAAAAGATCAGAAACTCTTCTAGGGACTAGGCTTCAATTTGCTATCAAAGGTTTGTGTGCTTGGATCTTATTATGCAGAGAGTTGACATTTGGAGCAGCATGAATGAGAAAAGAAGTGGTTACAGCAACTGCCATCCTGGCATTTCCAGGTGGCTCAGGAAGAGCTTTCTTTATCTGAGGACAAGGATTCAGAGTCTCAGCTTCCTGCACAGGCAAACTTTTCATCTCAAAAACCATGATGGGTACTCCTGTTCTACACACAGCATCTCCCACTTTCTCCCATGGCACTTGAGCAGCTCTGTGTGTGCTGAAGCAGAAAGACCAGCCGGGAGTGCAACCAGCCTTTGTCTGGAGGATAAGCACATCATCTACGTGCCAGCCCACTTCGGCTGAGGGGAGGCAGAAGGGTGTCAACCTCCTAGCAGACAGCTGAGAAGAGCTCCAGCAGTGTCTACTTGCCTCCCAAAATTCACACCCCAAAGGATGAGCTGGCTGAAAGCGCTCTAAGCTACAAAATACATTTCTTCTTTCTTCTCTCCCTCTGCCTTCCAGGCTGCTGCCCAGCCCCCTGTGGGCAGCGCCGGGTGTGTCCCTGCTGCCCACCCTCTCTCCCTCTGCTCTGGCACGGCTTTCCCACGCATTGCCCGGGGGGAGAGCGGGTTGAGGTGGCCTGCTTTTACCTGCTCTGGTCCCAGTTGGCAGCAAAAAGGACGAGGATCTTCCTGCCGTAGTGGTCCAGGTTGGCCAGCCCGCCAGGGAAACCATCCTTCAGCGCTTGCTTGATGCCCGGGTCTGTGGCCTTGAAGCTCTTAAACATGTCCAGGTTCTGCTGGCGATATTCAAAGTATTGGGCCAGGAGGCGAAACGCCTCGAAGTGCTGAAACTTCCTGGCCCGCAGAAACCGCAGGATGAAGGCATCGTCGGTGCGGAGGAAGCCGATGTCCGGCCGGGTGATGACCATATCCCGCACCTCCTGGATGTCCTGGTGCAAGGTGTCGGGGTTCTCGTTCAGCTCCAGCCGGGCTTTCTCCAGAGTCTCCGGGGAGAGACCTGCCTGCAAATGAGTCATGGCGCTGCCCTCCTCCTCCTCCCCGGCTCTGCTGCCTGCGCTCCTCAGCCTCCCGGCCGCTTGCCCCCCGGAGGCGGGGTGCCCCGGCACGGCCGGCCGCCGCTCCCCCGCCCCGCCGGGCCTCGCCCCGCCGCTCCCCGGCCCCGCCGCCGCGGCCAGTCCGTCCGCCGAGATGCGAGCGGCTCCCAGGCAGCCGGGTCCCGGGGGGGGCTGGCAGCGAGACTGCCCCCGGGCTGCTGGCGGAGGCGCGTTATCTCTCTGACATAGCGCCCTCCCCGCCGCGGGGTCCGACGCGCCGCATCATCCCCGCAGCCGGTCCGCGGAGGCGCCGAAACCCGCCGGGGACGGGGCTGCGGGCTGCCGGCTGCTGCTCAGCGCCCGCCCCCGCCGGTGCCGCTGCGGATCTCGGGCAGGGCGGCAGCGAGGAGCCCGGTCGCTAGGCAGGGCGAGCGGCGCCCGGGGATGCTCCCCTGGCCCGGGGCTGGCAGGGGAGATGCCCTCCCCGGAGCAGCACCATTTACGTAAGATCAGCGCTCGCCCCGCTTCAGAAGCGTCTCCCTGGATTTGGGGGAGGGTTAAGGGGAAAAAAAAAAAAAAAAGCAAAAAAAAAAGCACCACCACCACCGAACTAAAAAAAGCCAGCGAGGAGGAGGAAAGCCGATCCGCAGGTACTTCGCCGGTACTGCTGCCGAAGCGCCTCCCGCTCGCCGGCGCGGAGCCCGGAAAACCGAACGGAGCCTCGGCCTGGAGGATGCTCGTCCCCCCCTCCCGCGCCCTCCTCCGCTCCACGCCCCGGCTCGCAGACGGCACCGCCGGCGCGGGGCTGCCTGCTGCGCGGCCCCGCCTTGCGCGCGCACTCACACACGCGCGCACTCACACACGCGCGCTCACGCGCGGGCGCGCACCCGGCCGCGCTCTGCCGTGCCCCGCGCAGAGCAGCGCAGCGCAGCCCGCGGGTGCGGGGCTCCCGGCGAAGGAGGGGGCGTTTGCAGAGCCGCGCCGCTGGGGCCACCAAGAAGATGGTGGTGGCCCGGTGTGCGGGGCGGTGGCCGGGGGGCTACGGGGTCGGTGGGGCCACGCGTAAGCCCCCAGGGAGCATCCCGCGGGAGTCGGACCAAGCGTCCGGTGTCGGGGTCGTGCCAGTAACGAGATGTTGTTCATCAATTGCTTTCCGAGCAATCCTCTCTTGTGACCGAATTTCCTAACATGAAGGAAGCATTGTGAGCTTAAAAATCTGGGAGTAAAATAAAGCAACCCTCTTTTGTGACCTCGTGTTGGAGGCAGCATGTCTCTAGTTACATTATATTGCAAAGGGCAAAAATATCTTGCTTCTGTGTACTGAATATTTCAGTGACGAAAGATGCCTTTTTTCACGCAGGAAAGTTTGATGCTGCAGTCTCTTTCGGGGAAGAGTTTCCACTGGAAAGCATTTGACCTTTGTAGGGCTGGACCTTCCCAGTGCAAATACATCTGTGAAAACCAAGCTCACACAAAAGACAGAGCAAACATGGGAAAGCCTGTAACGTGTGCCTCCTCCTCCTCCTTCCTATGGGAAAGGCAGCTCTTTGGTACTGCATTGGGCTCCTTTCCCAAGGAGCCAGAGCACACAGGCTGAATTACTGAAAAGGCACAAGGTCACTGATCCATATAGTATGAGTATATATGAGCATATATGGGGTATGCACCAGCACAAAGCATAGGATGGATTCTCAGACAAATAGTGGGGCTCATAGAAACATTTCAGTGATACCCTGCATGTTCTGCAGGCCATCAGCAGGTGCTTGGCAGCAGGAAGGAGCCCTTTGCAATGAGCAAGGTCTAAGCAGCCAGCAGTGTTTGGGTAGCAAAATCGTCATTCTTTTGGAGGCTGAAAGGAGTTTTTTGGAGTTTACTGGATTTTATATGGGATTGCAGCTCTTCATCAGATCCCTTCTTTGTGCCAGGTAAGGGTCAGGTTTTACCTCTTTCTTCATAGCTGCTGGATCTCAAAATGTCTGCAAACGTGGGTGGCTAGAAAGGAGGAGAGAAACCCCGGTCCTTCCTACGCTGGGACCAGACTTCCAATGTCCTAGCTTAAGGAGAATCTTTTGGAAGGACCAGTCTAATAATGCCCAGTCGTTGTGCCCCAGCTCTGTTCCATCTGAATTTCATGGTGTGATTTGAGATGTCTCACAAGAAAGAAAGATACGCTATCTATCTAAGGGCTGAATCACTCTCTAGAAATGCTTATTTCTCTTTGTCTGATAAAATGACTTTAAATTATGTAGATGTGATTCATCTGGGTTGATACCTTTTTCTTAGAGTTGTTATTGCTCCAGAAATAGTTTGTGCACTTTTTTATTATTGTCTGTTTTTCTGAAATCTTCATTTCCCTTTGCTCTTACTCTCTCCCTCTACATTACCTCCTCAGGGAGCCTTTCAGAATAGCAGTTTCCATCACCCCTGTGGAACAAACTGCCAGACTTTTCCTGCCATCATTTTCCATTTCTGATGCTTCTGCTCTGCCTTTTCCATTGTAACTAAGCTAATGAAAGAGTAGGTCATGTGACAAGTGCCTTAAATTCACTTGGTGCAAGGTGAGCTGCAGGCATCCAGTGTCTGGCAAAATCAAGTCCCTAACATATCCTATCTGTGACCTTGTAGTAGTGCATTCACACTGGCTGAATGCCACCCACCAAAATCACTTCTCCCTCCCCTCCGCAGCTGGACAGGGGAAAGAAAATATAGCAAAAGGTTCATGAGTTGAGATAAGGACCAGGAGAGATCACTCATCAACTACTGCCAAAAAACAGGCTCGAATTAGAGATATTCATTGAATTTATTGCTAACAAAATCAGAGCAGGATAATAAGTAAAATAGGACCTTAAAACCACCTTCCCTGTACCCTTCCCTCCTTCCCAGCTCTACCTTCTCTCCCAGTGGCGCAAGGAAACAGGGAATGGGGATTGTGGTCAGTTCATCACATGTTTCTGCCACTGCTCAGGGAGAGGAGCCCTTCCCTTGCTCCAGCGTAGGGTCTCCTCCCACAGGAGACAGTTCTCCACAAACTTCTCCAATGTGAGTCCATACCACAGGCACAGTCCTCCACAAACTGCTCTAATGTAGGTCACACTTCCATGGGATGCAGTCCTTCGAGGGCAGCCTGCTCCAGCATGGGTTCACAAATCCTACCAGGAAACCTGCTCCAATGTGGGCCCCTCTCTCCACTGATCTGCAGGTCCCTGCCAGGAACCTGCTCCAGCACAGGCCTCCCTTGGGGTCACAGCCTCCCCTCAGGCATCCCCCTGCTCCAACATGGGTCTCCTCCAGGGGCTGCAGGTGGATCTCTGCATCCCTGTGGAACTCCATGGGCTGCAGGGGCATGAGCACCGCAGGCTGCAGAGAAATCCCAGCTCTGGTGCCTGGAGCACCTCCTGCCCCTCCTTCTGCACTGACCTTGGTTTGCAGGGCTGTTCCTCTCACATATTCTCACCCTGCTCTTCTCTGGCCACAATTACCACTGCGCAGTAACTTTTTTTTCTCTTGTTAAATCTGTTATCTCAGAAGTGTTACCATCGTTTCTAATTGGCCCAGCCTTGGCCAGTGGCACATCCGTCTTTGGAGCCACCAGGGATTGGCTCTGCCAGACATGGAGGAAGCTTCTGGCAGCTTCTTGCAGAAGCCACCCCTGTAGCTCCCCAGCCACCAAAACCTGGCCATACAAACCTGATACAGACCTCTGGTAATACAATCCTTAATCTGCTTTAGTTTCCTTTTGCAAATGGAAACATAATACATATATTAGATTTTCTTCTTTATTTCAGTGTACAAATGCACTGAACAGAGAAAAGAAGTGAGCTGGCCAAAATGAAAATGTTAACAATTTTGACAGAAAAGGCTATTTCTAAAGATTATTAATTAAAAAAAATTACATGGAATTTTTCTGGAAACTTTCATTATTGTTCCATTTTTTGGTTTTCCCTATTTTGACCATATTTAATCCATTCTTCTTACCCTTTTTGAAATTAAAAAAAAAAAAAGTCCAGAAAAGCACAGAGAAAAGTATGGAAGAAGAGGGTAAAAAAAATCTGGAAGTTAAACAAATTAAATTCATCAAAAACTTTCCATTTTCTGTACTCTTTATTTTTAAAGAAAGGTTCAGTCTTCATAAAAATGGACTTAATAATTTAACAATTTCTAAATTGTACTTTGCCATATTAAAATGAGATTCATTGGATTTGAGCAGCATTTCAAGAAAATAATTTTGGTGATGAATTGTTGATAAATAGATCAAAACACCCTCTTGGAGGGCAGTGTGGAGGTGGAAGAATGTGCTTTAGCCACCTCTTTCCTGAACTGAGTAGATTTAGGAGGTGGACACTATGAAAAGCACCATAGCAAGGCAGCCTGAAGGCAGAGTAGGTGAAAGAACAAGATGCTGGTCATGTTCTATCTGAGCCACAGACAATAATAAATTTTTTTTCAATATTTTGAGACCTTGCATGTAAACACACAAAAGATCTGGTTTAAATATAAGTAACTCAGTCAGTAGAAGCAATAAAAAACTCTGTCATCTGTAACCAGATTTATCAAACCAATTAAATAGTATAATGAAAAAATATGTGCTTTCCAATATGTTACCCCACCTAAGTCATGAGGGGAAAATGGAGCCACTAATGCATTTAGATGCAACCTACTGATGGCAGAGTATAATTTATTTATTGTGCACATGCACTTTTCCCTCTATAAAACAGTAGGGGTGTCTGACTAAATCCATTATGTAAATCTCAGCATCTTTTCACTTGCACTTAGAAACTATTATTTTTCTTTGAGAGTTTTATAGTCACTTATGCCTGAACTTGATACAATTAAAATCCAAGTGTTCTGCAATTCTACAAGCACTGCAGTTAGGCACCTGATTAGAAATAAAACTTAAACACAAATAAGGCATAAAGGTGTTCGTGTAGGTGTTTGATAACAGAGATCTTAAGTCATGTTCAGAATTAAATTGTTTAAAATCATCAACAGATCAGTGTATTCAGGAACAAAAATAGAATGCAAGAATAAAACTTTAAAAAAAATACTGTTGGTGGATGAGAAAATAACTGTATGAAGACCAGTGTTGGTACCATGCTTCCTCTGAACTGGTTGAAGACCCTAGAGAGCTCTTGCTGTTGTCTTTGACTTAGAGTTACATTGTCCTCAGAATCCTTCTCTGGGCATTCCTTCAGGACAGTTGTTCACTTAGGATCAAATTTCCAGGACAGTTTGTCTTATGTAGCTGTGATATAGCTAAAGAGCTGAGAAATATGTTTGAAAGTACATATAACCAGGAATATATATGCTCACATCCATTCCTCTTCAGCAGCTTTTTTGTAAATACATATTGTGTCCTTGACGTTTTTGAAAAGTGCTAAATACAACTTTGTCAAAAGTACCTAAACAACACCTAAATCAAAGCCAGCTAAATTCAAAGTCAGATCCCATTTTCAGAATCAATTTAGAAACTTCATTCAAACATTTTAAGAGCATAAGAACAACTATTGGTGGTCAGAACAAGCATCTTTGTCAGTTCATAATGTACCTCCAGAGTGGCTTAATGTGGAAGCCTCAGGAACAGTATCAGCTACTGTTAGGCTCCTTGATTCCTGAAGTATTTTCTTCTGTGTGAGTTAATCTTTGAAGTCTGCTGTGAATTAACAAGTTCCTGTATTACAACTGGGACTTAGCAACTGATTATAAAATCATAGAATGACTTGGGTCAGAAGGGTTCTTAAAGATCCCCTAGTTCCAGCTCTCCTGCCATGGGCAGGGATGCCACCCACCAGATCAGGTTGGTCAAACCCCTATCCAAACTTCCAGGGATGAACATTTCCAGGGACGGGGCAGCTTCTCTGAGCAACCTGTTCCAGTGTCTCATCACTCTCACAGGAGAGCATTTCTTCCATTTAATCTAAACCTGCCCTCTTTCAGTGTAATGCCATCTATCACTTGTGAAAAGTGATCCTTAACCCTTGTCCAAAGTCCCTCTCCAGCTCTTGCAGACCCCCTTTAGGTACTGGAAGGCCTATAAGGTCTCCCCAGAAACTTAATGATCTTTCTCATGATCTTTTCTCACAACAAATAACTAATAAAACCTCCCAGTTTAAATCTCAGTGGAAGCCACATGAGGTTGAGGATTAGCTCAGACCTCATTCTGTACCTAGGTTAGTTACAGGAATGCAGCTATGTGTCTGAGCACGATGGGGATCTTTACTTATGCATATTTGTAGAAAACGTCAGGATGCTTGACCTAGAAAGACCCATTATTCCTGAAACAAAGGAACTTCTAGAACTGAGCTCTGTTGGAAATCTGTCTGCAAATCCAGATGCCAACTGGCTGAAAAATTGGCTTCTGAGAACAAACTGGGCATCTGTCTTTTATTCATCATCATACGTCTCTAACAACATAAGGATAAATAGCTTTACAGGAGACAAGGCATAGCATCAGACCCTAATCAGAGGAATATTTCAGTACGACAAGCCTACTCACAGAATCATAAAAAAGAAATAAAACTGGAAGGTATTTTAAGAGATTGCCTAGTTTACCTGTCCCCCATCCTGATGGATGTTTGTCTGAATGGTATTTAAAACCTCCAGCAGCAGATTCTCCACAGCTTTTCTAGACAGTCTGTCCCAGAGCTTCACTATCCATTCAGTACATTTTTCCCAACGTCAGGCCTATCTATCACTTGCTTCAATTTAGCCCCCCCTTTTATTTTTTAATCTTATCGACCGTAGACTGACAGAATAATTTATTTCTGTATTTGGAGACTGGTGTAAAGGCTAAGGTAAAATCTCTCTTCTCCTTTTTTTAGCTGCATAGCCTCTGTTCTGGCATTTAAAACACTTCAGAATGTACAGTGTGAGGGGATGGGTGTCAGCAGGGCATTAGCATCCTGGGAACAGCATTTGGATGGACTTTCCTTTCCTATCTACATGAGGTCTTTACGTTCAATCCTGTTGGGACAGACAGTCTTCCAGAGGTGAAACTGTTAGTAGCAATAATTAATCTGGATTTAGAAAATCCAGCATCTCACAAACAGATGATACACAAAAGTAAAAGTTTCAGCCAGCAACACCTCCAACACAAATATCTTAACTGCTAGATTAATTTGGAGAAACAACAACAACAAAAAAAAAACAACAAAAGAACCAAACCAAACTTAGGCAACTGCAGTATTTTATCAAGCAAGTTCAAACATTAATTTAGTGTTAGTAAAAAAGGTATCTGGAAATGTAATGAACTTCATTGTTATATTAATACCACATTAACTGTGAACAAAGTACTCAGACATATTTCACTGCTATAGAAATTTGCATCACAGAGATATACAGGGAATAAAAGATAATAAATTGACAATACTTCCAGTAAGCTTAGTCAAATGATGAGTTAGGACACTAAAAATTCCATAGTTTTGGTACATAATTAATACAGAATGCTGAAGAATGCTAAGGTTGGAATAAATGTTCATTTTATTAAAAATGTATGAATACAGTCCTGGAACAAAATTATTCATTAAATCATTTTTAATGCAGATATGAGAACGACATACAAGTCTGAAAAGCTTTCAGTGATGAGCTGTGCCTTGGGTTTCTTGAAGTCAATATTCGGACTTGCATACCAAAGTAGAAGGTGATCAGGTTTGTCCTTGAACACATCCCAGCACATGCATCAGATGGATGAAAACCACAATTTTGGATGTGATGTAGAACGACAAGTCTCAGTTCTTTCATGGTACTGCCATTACCTATGCCAGAATAACTGCAAATTCATGGCATTGGAAACCAGGTAATGTTTGGTTTGGCTGCACAAGGTACGTGTGTTTGTGATTTCCATATGCCTCATGCAGTTTACAGCTCAGGAAGCTGAGTATCTTCCGAGCTAGTATCAGCTATTTTCTTCAAATCCTGATGGGAGAGATGCTGTAGGATGGATTCAGTGCTGTGAAGGTACTCAGGAAACTCCTTTGCCAAATCTGGGGACACGTTTTCATCTTTTTAAGTGTGCTTATGAGAAACTTCAGTATCTCCAGCTTTAAAATCTCTCATTGGAATTTCTTTTAGAGTAAGTTGCTGCTTTAATCTGACTGGAAATACTGCCTTGCTTTGTCTCATAAAGAATGGTCTTCTGTTGCTGAAAATCCAGCCTTTGAAAAGTTGTCAGTGGCTTATTAGTCTCCTGGCTTATTTTTCTGTCTCTGTGTGTGTCTTCCTAACTATTTTTCTTGTTTAGAGCTCATTTTCTACCAAACAAGTAAGCACTTCCTATTAAATCCCAGCTTGAAGCTCTCATTTCCTGATATTTCTTTATGATATTTTTTAGCGCCTACTTTGTCCACATGGTCAGGTAACTCTGTAGGTCCTCACTGGAAGTCTATTGTAGTTGCTGTGTGACATGGATCCCTGCTGGCACACACAGCATCACAGTTTATCTCTAGAGGTGGCCCTTTGTACCAAGTCATATTTCTTGATAAGACACAGAGGAATTCTTTTCTCTGTAGCATAGCATCTCCTGAAGCATACTTTTCCCATGATATGTAGTTTCATAAACAGTTTCAAAGGTACTTTTTCTACAGTATTATTCTTAGTGCTCTCTCAGCAAGCTCAATTCAAGTCATACCCGCTGCAATAATGCTACACGTGACTCTGCCAGCTGCGAGCTGGATGCAATGTCTGACATTAATCCTACAATATCACCACACCATTTCTAGCACTGTGTGATCCCCAACATCTAGATGCAATAACAAATCTGTCATCGTTGACTTGGTTACAGCCACTGATCAGATTACTTGGTACAACCTGCAGGTGAGCTCTTCGTGAACATTCATGTCACCTTTCACACACAGCAGCCTTAAACCACCTCCTCTCTGTACAAGTTGATTATTTTCATCTACTACAACAATGTAGTATGGATAGAAACATCCATTCTGATCTTAAAGGTCATAATTTATATCCTTTTGAATGACTGAGTTTGTGAATTTGGCTTGATTCTGTCAGTTACTTTGAAATATCAGAAACTGCTTGAAAGCAAAGCAATTGAATAAAGCTGAAGTCAGCCTGTTCTCCTGTGGCAGCATTTTCAGCTTCTTCGGCAAAAAGTACTTGCACTCCATCACAGCACAAATACTTCAGTCACAAGGTAAGGTAACAACCATAGGCTCTCTTTAGTGATATAATTTCTTTAGGATTTTCCAGTTTCCTCCTTTCTTTGAAAACTTGACACATCATCCATATATTGTGACTTTCTATTTTGTTTTTGGAAAATATCATGAAGGACGAAGAAGCTTGCTGCCTTTTAAATTTGTCTCAAGCCTTTTTTTTTCAGTTAAAGAATTCAGGCTGTTCAAGAGCTTCATCTATTTACTAAGTCAAAAACCAGATTGCACCCAAAAAGCTATCGAGTAGCAAAATTGCCTTATGCTGTAACTTGTTTCAAAATAAATGGAGCCATTGAAGGTCTTTAAACCAGAATGGGAAGAAAGGTGGCCTTATTTTCTAAACTTGTACACACAGAGAGCTTGTTGTCACAGCATTTTACAGACAGCAATGATAGCAAGCAACAAAAGTTCAGTTTTCTTCGAAAACAATGATGGAAACAGCTCAATGCTAAAAAATGTAGACACATTAGGTTTTGGAAATGAAGTTCATTCTGCTACCGATGCAGATGATTTGATTTTAGTACCTTAAAAATGTCACTTAGGATTCAATTCTGTTGCCAAAGCACAAGCATTTAAAGTCTTTTGAGATGCCTTCAGTAATGGCACTTGGTCTTCAGCCCAGCCCTATGCAGGTGCCATCTGTATCTTAGGGAATCTCACTTGGTGCTGGACACCTGCCTTTTGAAAAGCAAATTTAGCCCTATTAAATAGCAACAATGTAGGCTTGCATGTTTACCTTCAGTCCAGCTCGAGCATTTAGCTATCTTTTGGCTGTCAGACTGTTTGTGGAATGGTAGGAGGTGAAAAGGACACCAACACCTGATCTATTAATTAGAGAGACAAGCAACTACTTTTAGTTTTGCCTAAGTCTTAGGTCCCTTTATCACTGAGAAATTCAAAGAAGGAAACGTACAAAGTAAGATGGCTGTCAAGCACTTTTCATAAATTCCTGAGATCTTTCCAGGCACTGTTTGATTCACACTAGAGGCTAAACAACAGAAGATTCATAGGTTGCATAGCTCACCTTTCTTCTCTGCATTGACTTTGCACAGAAGACAGGAGCAAAGTAGAGCTGGGGCTGCACTGAGGCACACAGACATATTTGAAGCAACAAAGGAAACCCTTTTTGTTGAACTCAGACGACCCAGGGAGAAATCCCAACATCTTCTAGAGTTGTTCTCCATGACTGAAGGACCACTGGGTAAAAGAGATGCGCTTTCAAACAGCTGAGATTATCAGAGGACTGAGCATGTTCTGGGCTAAGAGAAGAAATTGTGAACTCATTTCTCTGTCACCAGTTGGAAGTGTAGGAAAATGAATGGAATCAAGAAGTGACACCATGGTGTGGCCAGTTCTTAGCAGTTTTTGCCCTCACCAAGCCTTTTTTGCACTAGCAATAGTGGAGGTGAGGT
This sequence comes from Coloeus monedula, assembly GCF_965178545.1. Classification (NCBI taxonomy): domain Eukaryota; kingdom Metazoa; phylum Chordata; class Aves; order Passeriformes; family Corvidae; genus Coloeus; species Coloeus monedula. The sequence continues at coordinate 67,956,858 of NC_138782.1, forward strand.
ACCTTGCTATTTTCTCTTTCAGTCTCACCAAGTTTACCAAAGAGCCTAGAGAGGACCTGACCACTAACCCAATAGGTCCTGTAAATAAAAATAAAATATGATTTGCATTTTGCCAGTCTCTTGTATACCCATAAACTGCCCCCAAGCCCTTTTCCACCTCTGTTCCACCTTTTGAACACAGGTGTTCTTTTCTGACCTTTAGCTCTCAGCTTGTTTCAGTGGATTATCTTAGTGAGGTGGTAGCAGCAAATTTGCAACAAATTTACTTGTTTTCACACATCAGTGCTATGAAAATATCCTGCAGACATGAAGTCTTGATCCACAAAGTCAGAGGGACTTTTAATACTGCCTTTGGGAAGTAAGGGAATTCACTCCGTTCTTAAACTTCTCTAGGAATACTTCTTGAAGCACAGCTTAGATTAACACAGCAGTCCCCCTGGCCTTAAAAATATATGGTTCTCTAAGCATAATGTTCATGAAAGTAAGGTTAACTGCCTTACTGTTGATAGTGTAATAAAAAGGATTAATTACATACCACAGTGCTGACTAAGAAACCTACTGCTAAGGAATTGGCAAAATTCAGAGAAACGTAGAACCTGAATCATCAGATGAAATAAGTGTCTTCTCACAGTCTGACTATTTTGTCAGAAGTTCATTGAAAATGCATCTGAATGTATAGAAAATGCTACTGATGAAGCAGCAGGTGTACTTCCACAGGTTCTTTGCCTTCAAGAGAATGGGCATTGTATAATATAAAAAGGCACTTTGCTTATTGGACAAAAGGCATTTGATATTCTAGCACCATAGAAGTGTTAAGTAAATCTCTGAATATCTCAAGTCAGAATGCCATCAGGTTTTAAACTATCAGGACCACACAAAATGAGTTCAGGATATGCCCATGTCTGTTTTAAGAGAACTTTGCAAAATTAATTCTGAAAGGACATTTCAGGACATATGCTGCTGGCATAAGCAGCATCTCTGCATTTCCTCATACAGTTTCATAGTCTGTGGCATAGAGGTAAATTTCAGTTTAGCACAAAAGCATTCAGCTTCTTAGCTGCCACAAATGTTAATGAGAATCTTTTGGCTAAACCTCTTCCCACAAATTGGAAAGTTTACATTTAAAGGTCAGAAGGTTTCCATGGCATCTGAAGAAAATGAAATATATTCCCAGGACACTCTTTATTCTGCCACAGAAATCAAGTTGTTGAGACTCAAAAATCCTCCCAGTTACATTTATTATGGTTTATAAAGAACAGAAAACTACACTGGTTGTTAAAATATCAAGAATCCAGCCAGATTCTCCTGCACTTTACTCCAGAAATAACCACAAAAGCAAACTGAGACTATATCAAAATGAGTGATTCAGAAGAATTTCTAAGCTTGCAAGTTTGGGTGAGGTACATGGGTGCTTTTGAACAAGTTTCTACCTGCCAAGTTTGTTTCTACCAGGAAGCAATGGCAAAAAAAAAAAGGAAAAAAAACAGAAAAAATGTCAAGAAACTTATGTACATTCTAATGCTGTTACATACATAGAAGCCAAAAAAATTAAGATAATGTGGACAGCCCCTTAGTAGGTTTGAGATTTTTGGGTGGGATTTTATGAAAAACATTGTTTTAACCTCCAAAACAGTCTGAGGTCGACTGTTGTGGAGAAAAGAGTGACACACAAGTCTCTCTGCTCTCAGGGGCTGAATGTGCCCTATAATTTGAATATGGTCATTTATCTGGTTCTGAAGGACTTTTGGCAATGGGCTTCAGAAGAGTTGTGAAAGGCATGCAGTAGTTTCCTCTTCAGAGAAACAATTATTTTACAACAGGTAGCTCTCATTTGGTGCCATTCAATTCACAGCCCTCCTAAGATGCACTGACTGGTCCAAAAGGATTGGAACAAGAAATGCAATAGCATCTTTCCTATGACTTTTTCACAACATTATCCCATGGAATCTGTTCAGGCACAGATTTAAAGCTGTTTTCTTCAGATAGCTGCAGCAGCAAATTCATTCTGTCTTTCACAACTTTATGAAAAAGAGTTACAAAAATGTAATTCTCCTAAAGGTGCCCTACCATCATCTGTATTGTACAGCCACACGCTGTATTAAAAATGCTAACATTTCCTGAAGAAGCAAGAAAGAAAAGTAGATAATTGGATTTTCTTCTGCCTGTCAGGAACATACCACTCAACACCAGGCACTGAATGGAAGAGATACCACTGTTTAGTAAGTCATGGTAATTGAACAGCTGACCTAAAAGGTCATTTGACTGTGAACAATAGGTATCTGTTAAGGGTTTTTCACTGTGCTGATTATATTATCAAAGCCTTGCTTAGAAAAAGTCACAAATGCTTAAGGGGAGCAAGCACTTTCTTCTGTTATCTGTATTTTCATCGGTGTACCTACACTAACCTTAGAAGAATTATCTGTGACTTAAAGTAACCAGAGATAAGAATCAAGACAAAGATTGCTTAAGTTAATATGTGTCCCATCTATTTCATGGGGCTATTTCAAACTAAATGTAATAAAACTGGATATGTTCTGTTTGGGCATAAATACAGAACACAGACAAACCAGAACACGTTCTTGATGAAAATTGATACAAGAGAAGATGGGCTGCATTACCTGAATGTCTAAGGTAATAAATGGTGGACAGTGCTGAAAATACTCCTTCATTAGGCAGACAAATCACAAGTGTAAGAAATCTTGTTCTACCCACTGGCATTCTTATACAGATCCTTTCATTAAAGGTTGGATACCAAAAAAAATTTCCTCAATAAAAGGCAGAGTCCATTCTCCAACAACCTTGTACTCATGACGAGGAACTTGAAAAAGAAACATTTTTTTTTTTTCTGTTCTTTGCAGTCTGTTGATGTAAAATAAGGAAAATTTTATGTTTCTTTGCAATAGTTCAAATAGTTTCTACTGTGCCTTTTATCAAAGACTGTTGATTTTGAAATGTGCTGCTTTCATGTTTCATATTCTTTTTTATTATTTCCTATATTTTTATCCCATACTCCTTTCTTTTTTGTATCCCTAACTCTCACCCCCTTCATCCCTCTTCTTTATTGCCAGTTAGACTGGTGGCTTGCACAGGAAAAGAAGGAATGAAGGTGATGGAAAATTAAAAGAATGAGAAAAGGAAAATTGAGAAGAAAGAAAAAGATAACGCGTGAGTCAATATTATAGTGTAATTAAAGTTAGGGGAAAAAAGATCTTTTTAAATAAAATGCCTGATATTCAGAAAGATTTGTCAGCTACATTTTCTGAGGTTGTTTAGACCCAGTTTCTTAGCTCTGTGTGTCACTACAATAAGCATCATAACTATCAACTCGGAAAGGCAGTAAGTTCTGGGTGAGGAAAACAGGGCAGACCTGTCACTGGCCCTATGGGCCCCATTCCTTCTTGGCAGCACATCCCATGCCGAACCCACTACACCATGTAAGAGGACTCCCAGCTTATGACAATTGCCATAATGATGATGGCTGTACTGAAGTCAGCAGCCACAAGGAAGTGTTCCAGAGCCCCTGAGCATCATCCTGAGTGGACAGCACCATTTGCATTCAGACTTCTCAAAAGCCAAGCGCTTTTCAAAGTGATCCTCTCCTTTTCAAAGTGATCAGTTAGTGTCAAAATTTTTGCATGGAATCTTAGCCATTGCACTATTTCCCCCCTTGTTCAGTTCCTTCCACAAATGCTATATAATAATAAATATTAAACTGCCAAATAACATTAGGCACATTAGCATTATTCCCACTGAAAATATGTGCCTGCTCTTGGTTACTTAGAAAAGCTCCCATTTAAGAATGCTGTGGCCACTCAAGCCAGCTGCTTCTAACTTCCAGGGTGTGCTAGCTCTTTTTACCCAGCAGGGACTATGATTTCCCCAATTTTACTCTGAATTTTTATCTTCAGTACTGCAAGTTATTTGTATGACAAGTTTGGTCAAGTGAATTTGATTTGCCATTGAAGTGTTGAAAATAAACTTACAGATGTTTGGAAAATTACACTTGACCTTTCAAACCTGTGGAACATCATGCTTCCTACTACAACTCATTGTCATGTAAGCTCCAGCTACTGATGATGAGTAAGCAGAGATAACATCAACTAATTTAACACAATGCTCACAAAAACACCGTTGCTTATTTATTGACATTTACTTTTATTTCAGTTGGTTTTTTCTCTGTGACATATCTGCATAGACAGCTGACATGTCCACATCAGCATTTGTGACAAATGGCAGTGAAGGTAAGTTGCCGTGATAGGAATGTCAAACGGTGTGGACACAGATGCAGAATGTCAGCTTTCCAGCTCTGAAGGGGAGAGTCTCCGTTTTAAAATAAAACCAACTCAGAATGACAAAAATTCAAAGGCATATGTTAGCTAAATGCTGCAGTTTGATTTAGTTTCTATCAAAGTCAGTGGTTTATCTTTGGATCGTTACCCTTTTTCAGAGTGTGCTGCTCTGTAGTTCCTTTGAGCATTACTGCTTGGACTTAATTGGCAATATAACTGAATGATCAGGGTTTGTGATGCCAGCAAACATTTTCTTCAGAAGAACAACATAAAGCACTTGGATCAGTAACAGTAGAAATTACATCATCAGTAAGTGCAAAAAAAAAATCTTATTGTTATATAAGAGCACATATATGAGCTTTCATGCTCTACTGATCTTGTGTTTCTAATACAAAACTTCAGAATGTCCCTTGTTGCCTCTTTTTTACATCCTAGTGGAATGATAAGTTTTGTATCAATACTTTGAAAATTCATATTACTAAACTCTCATGATGGAAACCAAAGCCAACCTTCAGCACACTGCAGTCAGTATGAAGAGTCTAATTGATTTCAGTGAACACTTGATTGTATCCTAAACACACATATCTCTCCAGTGTAGCTATGAAAACACTTGAAAATCAATTAAACTTGTCAAGACAAGGAGCTAACTGGTCACTTTCCCATGATTTCTCTTTTCAGTTTATGTAGTAGGAGGAGGCCATGGGATAGACTTGACACTTGGCATTTTCTTTTCCTTCTCCATGTCTTTGCAGAATTATGCCTGACACCCTCAGGCTGTCACTTAGGTGTCTGTGGAGGGCAAAGCAGAAGAAATGCATGCAGGAAAAATGAAAGGTGATTCCGGCAGACAACAGACTCCTGTTAGTCTGTCAAAAGAATTTGTGCTTTAAGTATTTTTGCCACCATTCTTGTCAGCTTCTGGTTGGCATCTTGGGAGTTTACAGAAGTCCTTGTCAGAATAATACAAGCAGAATTATAGAAAGAGAAATGAAGGAGACAATGCAAAAGGAGAGATTTAAGTTTAATTGCAAAACTGCACTTTTCCATTTCAATGTTTTTTCTCCTAGCTGGTCTCAAGTTGACACTTGATTCTTGTAGGTGTCCTTTACCACAGCTAGATTACAGAAGTAGAGGGAAAACTGAGGGAGGAGAATTTCTTGGGCATGATGAGGAGTTAGGCTCTTTTTCTGTGCAGAGAAATTAACTCTCCTTGGAAAATCCTGCCCAAAAGGATATAGACTAGTTAAGTGGTTTGGCTTTTTTTTTTTTTTTTTTGGGGGGGGGAGGGTGGTTGTTGTTTTTTTTTTTTTTTTTTTTAGTACTTCCAGACTTTTAGATTATCTATCTGGTTCATGTCATATAATGTGCTTGAAATCTTTCTCTTTTAGTATTGGGGCAGTACCCAGGAGGCAAAGTGTAGGTTGTCCCAAGCTCCAGAACATTTGGAAGGGAGCAACTGTAACATTCTTCATTTGTATAGGATTCTTGGGATTTTTCTCAGTACACACTATTTTAAAGGCAGCACATCTTGCAAGGGCAAGGGGCTGACACAGTCCATAATCAAGATTTTTAACTCTCAAGGTAAATGAGAGACAATAAGGTCTCGTGTAATAAGAGGAGGATGAATGCCTAGTGTAGAAGTGATGGCAGCAATGCTTCCCAGTGTTTTTCTCCTAAGCTAGTTAGTGAAGCTTTAAATTGGGTTTACTTCAATCTTTTTCAGACAATGTTTGGAATACATTCTATGATTTTGATCAATCCAGGACATGTCTATCCATTATGTGGATATGTAACATCATATATAACATTTTGTATGCCCAAAGTGGCATTCTAGACTGCAGTGTAGCACAAGAACTTTGAGAAAATAAGTCCTATGCCAAGAGATATAGCTGGGGTTGTTATCAGGACACATTAGCATTTCATCTGGAATCAAAACCTTCTGGTGGTAGAGGCTCCGCTGTTGCTTACTTCTTGTCAATACTGATCAGTTTGCAAACATCAGGATAGTGACATATCTGAAATACCACTGTAGGACAAGAAGGATTTAAATTGTACTTACTAGAAATGAACCAGTGAACAATGTCTCTGTCTACATTCCCATTTCGAATGCCTGTGACTTGTTAGGAAGAAAGGTGTACACAGGCCATTAGTGGCCTCTTCCTTTGGAAAGGGCACGAAAGATTTCATCATATTACAGTGTAAGTAACTTTACATTAAAACACTTATCATTTCTAGGAAGGAACTTCCATTTGGGAGACTTTTACTGTATTTGCTAGAACAGGGGTCTGGCAGACATGAGAGGGCTGCTACCAAGATGTCTTATGATCTGTAAACAGAAATGGAGCAGTATATTTCACCTATGCATTATGGAAATACATGGTAGTAGGGTCAGGAAGGATAAAGTGGAATGGGTAAGTGTATTAAACAGATCTGAAAAAGACAACGTTAAACGTTTTTTTCAAGAGGGGTTGAGCTTTCTTTTTGCAGTGGATAGCATGTTACAGTGGTGGAGCCAACAGAGGCACTCAATGAGACAAAGCATAATTCCCCAAAATGTCTTCAGTAAGATGAATAAACACACTTATATGACTAGTGGCAACTAATCAAGAAATTTTTATAGATCGGTCCAGGAAGCCATCACATGGCATCGAACAATTAGTTCAAGTTTATTAATTCTGCTCAGATCTCCATGAAATTAGATGCCTCATCATCCTGTCATTTAAGTATTTGCCTCTAGCTGAGACCACGACCCTGAATTTTTTTTCTCAAACTAGGCCAATTTGACACAGCTTTTTTGACCATTTCCTTTATCAAAAATGTACACATGCACCTAACTAGTGTCTTATTAACCCACTTCTAAAATTTGTGGGGAAAATACGAAGTTATTTTTCCTCCTTTCGGTATTTTTCTTTCTTTTTTTTATCAGTCTAGTCTACAAGTGTGAATATGAAGATGGATGTGATCTGTAAGCCATGCCAGGCAACAGGCTGAAAATCTGAGTGAGAATGGGCTAAACATGCACACTATTGCAATAAGAGTTATTAAGGCGCAAGCAAAGCGTGTCTCTGATACAGCTGAAAGTGCCAGAATCAAAGTTATCTCACTCCTGAGGTTAAACAAGGCAGAACTGCTCTTGATGGTAGAGGACCAAGTTAGGGAACATTTGAACAAACCGAACATGCGCAAGTCCATTCTCCCACAAACACTGAGGGAGGTGGCAGATGTCACCAAGAGGCCAGTATGAAAGCCATAGCAGTTGGGAGAGGCTTCCTGAGAACTGGAAGAAAGAAAATGTCACTTCTGTCTTCAAGTGGAGCAAGAAGGAGAATTATGGGAACTAAAGGTTTTTCAGCATCACCTCTCACCCGGGGAAGGTGCTGGAGCAACTGATCCTGAAACCACTTCCAAAAATATTGAGGACAAGGAGGTGACTGGGCAGAGTCAGCAGGTATTTATAAAGGAGTCCTGAGCATTGTGGTCTGTCCAGCCCTGTTCTGAGCCAAGGGGCTGGGGCAGATGATATCCAAAGGTCCCTTCCAATCTCAGTTATTCTGTGATCCTGTGATCATTGCCGTAGGATAATATTAATTCCCAAAAGTTCTACTTCCTAAGGAGAATCCTAAAATTTACTGTTCTAGTCTTGGCTTGAAAATTGAAGGGATAATCCTCAGGGGTTATTTCACCTGAGTAAACTTGAGTTAAATTTTTCAAAGAAAGTATATCTCATAGCTCTGTCAAAAGAGATGTAGTCAAATATATTCCTTTAACAACTTCAATAACGAACCTCCACAAAACCAAATATGAACAGGGAAGAAAATCAGATGGTAATCAGCAGTTCCACAAAATTCAAGGAAATAAAGACATCCTCTAACCCAGTCTAAAATCTCATTATATTAGGAAATCTCAGAAGATACTCAAATGTCATTAAGAGTGAGACAGCTTGCTGAAGTCTACAGATCACGTTTTCTCAGGCACGATTTTTATTCTTCTTCATGTGATTTTAGGTAGGAAGTGTAATTTCTACCTATGATTATTCTCACATTGCCCAGAGACACTATTTTAGTGAGCACAATATTGGAGACATTCTTTACATACTACTGAGAGAGCAGACTTTCATTAGTTCAATCTTATTTCCCTCTAGGTTACCCTTGGACTGCATCCATCTCTCCACCCAGTGAGATTTAATATTCCAGCTTTTGCAACAATATCTAGAATTACACAATGATGACCCCACAGTCTTACAGTAACCTGGTTCATTCCATTCTATCTTCTCCTCTGAATTGATATTTGTCTCTGGAGGAAATGAAAGTTGAACATTACTTCCTGAAGGCAAGTGGTTTTTTATACATTTTTAAACTGATCACAATGGTTATTTTATTACTTAAACATTCAAAGAATGTAATAACTATCCCCCTCTGAGAGTCATAGCTACTGATGCCCATGCTTCTCTCCCCATTCTTCCTGCTATCAAGGAAATGATACAGGCAGGTACTCCAGGCACTTCAAAGTCAGTGGAATGTGGATTCATGCATAAACTGGATGCTTATAAAAAGTCACATCTGAGACAGCTCACAACACTGGAGATAATAGCCAACCTGGAAGTTGAGGAGTCCAGGAATACATCGTTTTCTATGGAGCATTGATGCTCCCAGTTCAGATGTAACTTCTATACCATTCCCCTTTTCAAATCTGTAGCATGACTATGGCAATACTGAAGTCATCAGAGATGCCCTTTGAAGTAGCAAAGGATTGATACTCTATCACTGGATTGAGCTATTGATCTATAAAATATTTCACCAATTGTATGATGTGAGGTGATAGGGTTGGGAACAAATCTAGGTTCTTTGCAACACTGCTGTGAAGAGATCCAGATACACAGGTGGCCCAGGACCAACCAGAGCCCCTGGCTGTGCTCAGGACAGACCCTACCCCTGTGGCCTTTGAGAACTGGAAAACCCCAGCCAAAATGCCAGTAGCTTGTTGGAGTCCAGCCACAGCCTGTTCACTCCCCACATATCCATTCCACAGGAGACTGCCTGCTTATACCTTTACCCTTTAGAAGGCATAAACCCCACAAAAGTTTAATCAGGCTTTGCACAGACTCCCCTGGTCTTTAGTTTTTATTGTTTCTATGTTCATTTGCCTTACCAGTTGCTGGTGATCATTCCCAGCCATGATGCCATCCATCAAGCAGAAGTATAGCACACTTTCTGCTCTCCCACTGCCTGATCCAGGTATGCATCACTTGTCTCTTTACCATGTCTGCCAGCACATGACAATGGAAAGTAAATGTGGTTTCCCAAGGTTGCCCACATTGGGCTGCCTGCAACAAGGGACTGATTATCTGGAACTGTGTCCTATCATAGCGAATGGCAAAACCCACCTTCAGTACAACACAGTCAGCCTAAGGGAGGATCACACCTTTTTAAAAATGAAACAGATGAGCTTTTTTGAGAGAAAAAAAAATGGAAATACTATTGCTGTAATGCTTTGTATCCTTTGTATTGCTTGTAAAATGTCTGAAGGCTTCCAGAGATCTTGCAATTATTAGAGTAGATGACAGGATATATTTATGTGTTGCTTAGAAAGAGGAATGTTTTCTTTACTTTTATAAACAAATCTTCTGTATTTTTTGACACCTAGAAGCATAATTTGCCTTTACTCCAGACATCACAATATTTTTTACTTCCTGCTAAGCCTTTATCTGCATGAAAACACACTACCTAATACAACTAAGAAGATAAATAAAGTTAAGAATCAATATTATTATTTTATTCCCTATAATTTTAATTTTAAAAACTGACAAAGTGCAAGGATAGTTTTAAAATATTTTATAAGCAATAATATAACCAAAATCCCAGAATCATAGAATCATTTAGGTCAAAAAAGATCTTTAAGATCTTCAAGTCCAACCATTAACCCAGTCCTACAAAGGCAACCGCTACACCATGTCCCCAAGCATCACATCTATGCATGTTTTAAATACCCCTAGGGCTGGGACTCAACCACTGTTGTAGCAGCCTGTTCCAATGCTTGACAATCCTTTCTGTGAAGAAATCTTTCCTAATACCCAATCTAAACTTTCCCTAGCACAACTTGAAGCTATTTCCACTCATCCCAACTTTTCTTGCTGGGGAGAAGAGGCCAACCCCCACCTCGCTACAACCCCTTTTCAGATAGTTGTAGAAGAGTGAATGGTACAAATGCGTGGTACAAAAAGTTACTATGATAGAAAACACAGCAAAATGTGTTCTGCTGTATAGACAGTTTTCCCTGGGGTTCAGCTTACTTAATTTTAGCCAATCAGAAATTTAAATCTTGCCTAGAATAGCAGTCTAATCACAGGGGGGAAAGGGGCACCTCCAGGCAACTCACCCACTCTGTCCTGAGATGGATGTCTAAGGTATGTAGGATAGATCAGCTTTTGGAGAAGGTTCTCTCTTGCTGCCTTTCCTGCTGATAAGAAGGAGACCAGCAATGAGCTTAGGTGAGATATTGACCTTTCAGATCACTAGCATTAGGTGAAATTAACCCCCGCTAGATAAAGTCGCATCTTTCCCAGAATTTTCATGTTGTTCATGTGATGGTCATTGTGCATGTAAGTACAATGTGAAGGCCAAATGCTAACACCTTTTTACATGGGATTCCTCCCAGAGATTGACTGGGATTTCCACCAAAACCATTGGAAAAGAGGCCACTGACTCTGAAAGCACACTCACTGTAGTTCTATTCATTACTCAGCACCCCTAAGAGCAGCAGCCTCAGGTTCAGAATCTTCCCACTGTGCATCCATCCCAGCTCACTTTGTGTCCTTGGTCTTCCACGATAACCAAAACAGCTGTCAGGATCTTTCAACTCAGGTTATAAACACTGCATGCAGCTTCAATAGCAGCCAGACAATTATATTCAAAATCCAAATCCTTATTGATCCTTTTAGATATTTCCAGCACTAATGAGTTTTGTTTGTAGCAAGTGCTTCTTTGAAAAGAAACTTCAGGGAAAAATATGGTGCATTTACATACAGACAAGTAAGTTCCCTTTGCTTGAGAAAAACTGCTTCTCTGTATCTCAGGAAAAGGGAGCTGAATGTGCTGCTTTTATGGTAGAAAAACTAATTACTGTTCCCTGAGCCAAAGTGGATCTGTCTGGCCTTGCTTGCAGTAAAGCTGGACACTGAAAACAGTGCTCAGTCTTTTTAAGTGCTTGTCTTTAAGCATGAGAAGGTCCTGGAAAGAACAAACAAATATCTTCTTAGAGACGTGGGCCTTTTGTCCCAGCGAGTGCTTTTTAGTTCTGTAAGTTATTAAACGAGACCCTGAGAGCTCAAGGGTGATTTGGCTTGGCCAGCCTGTGGGTCAATATGCCAGCAGCATGTTCTCCTTTGAATTCCCCAGATTCCACAGAAAATTTTACACATCCAACAACTTGGCTTTAAAAGCAATGCTTTTAGGTACTTCCCCTTGGCTCTTTCAGTCTCATCCAATACATTCACCAGCACTTGCTCTTACTGCAATTTTGTGGTTTGTTCATAAAGAAAGCTGCTTTGCTCTGACTCTGATTTTTGTTTGCAATTGTCAGTCAGGCTGATGTTTTGAGCCTTGCAAAGACATTCAGCATTTCAATGCAAAGGTCAATGGAAAAAGCTGGCAGTGGCTTAAATATTCTTGTAGGCTTTGGTAGTCACCACTTACAAAAGAGAGACTGAAAAAGAGCAATAAAGATGCTTTGAATATAGATCTGGAAAAAATATTTTTTAAAAATCCTAATGTAATCTAAGAATTGTATTATTCCAAGAAAGAGGGCAGCACAAGATACTTGTCAGTAAATTTAAGTTAATGGAGGCTGTAACTGTGGGTTTAGCAAAAACAGTTTTTGATATTGTCAGTGCAAATGAGAGATGACAAATAGGCTACACTTTTAGAGGACTGGCTGCAAAAATGAGTAATGTAAGCCTGATGCACAAGAAAAGAAGTAGAACAGCACATGACTTTGTCTAGAGCAAAAATTAAATACACAAATACTGTGGTGATACAGCGGATAACTGATTTCTTTGACCTCATTTATTGGCTGATATTCTATCAAACAGAAAAGAATTAGCAAGAACATTAAAAAAATCATAAGAGTTATGGATATGGCATAAACAAATGCATCCCAATATCACTTGTATTTCAGCATTTCTTGTAGTTCCAGGAACATGAAAGACATTAATTAGAAGGCAGCTTTGCTGTTCTTCCTTCTGAAGCATTGTATAAAAGAACAAGTGTTTTAAAATGGAAGTTACAAAGTAATATTTAGCTTTTTTATTTCTTTATCATGAAGTTCATGAATCCTGAAAAAAAGGGACACCACAAAAAGTATACTGCAAAAGTAAAGCGATTGCATTGAGTATTCAAACTCTCTTATTCACTGTGCTGTATATGAACCAAGAGAGCTTGGAATTGTTCCCAGAGAGCAAAACAGAAAAATAGCTCATACATCTTTTCCTTCATGTAAAAAAAGGTTTCATGTTCATCAGTGTCTTAATTCACCATTCCAAATCAAAGTCATAATACTGAAGACATTCAGGTCTGTAGAGATAAATTTCCTTCTAAAATAAAGAAAAAATCTGGAAATGGTGTTACATTTGTCTTTTTCCTCACTAGACTAGATAGTGAAAGAAAGCACAAATATTTAGAGCATATAAAATTACAGTGGCTCTCTCTGAATCCAATGACATACTATGAAAAAAACCATGACCTCCACTTGTAATTTGATTACAGGAAAACAGAGACATAGAGAAAGCAGTTTGTCATAAGCGGCAGTTGATACCCTGCAACTAAATGCTGGGTAGGTTGATTTTTTTTAGGTTATAAATGTCTCTTTTGCACTGGGGGGGGGGGAGTTCATTAAAAATGCATGCCAAAATGTTTGGATAAAATCCATATTTATAATGTATTTCATGAATGGGAAGGTGTAATTCTATTAGTTTTTACAAAATTACCCAGAGTTACTTGTCAGCAGTTTTGAAAATATTACACACAATGTCCGCCATAGTACTATCAATGTAAGTGCATTATTTTGACTGTGTGTTTATATTCATGTCATGATTTTGTTAAAAATCATAATTTATAATTAGGATTTCATATGAAAAGTGCTTTTCATGAACAATTTTACATATTAGTACACTAGGCAGTGTTTTGTTTTTACTTAGGGAAATCTTTTTTCATCCAGCTATGGCTCTCCACCTCACAATCATAACAATAGGAGATATTCTTTTACATACATAAGGATCAAAATACAGATATTTGAGAGTTTTTTCTGCAAAGCCTCTGAAGATTATAAAGTGAAATGAGCACCATGACATATTCAAGTTACATTCTCTTTTTTACATTTCCTAAAGAACAGTGAGTGCCTGACAATTTATCTTTATTGTGTCTCAGCCATAAAGCTTCAGTTAAATTATAGTTTGAGATGTTAGCATTAATATGTTAATTGCTTGAACATCACTTTTTGCATATAGTATGACAGCTGCTGAATAGCACAAACTATGTGTGTATACTAATGCACTTTTTCTCAGATTCCTGTATTCTAATCTTGTGAATATCTTTGAATAGAAACTGTTTATTTTTAGCAATAACATGTTCTTCTACAGGTCCTGCTTGTTTAGGAAGGTATTGATGTAAATGGAACTTGGAGTCCTTTCAGCTTCAAAGAGGTTTTATCAGAGAGATTTTAGAAATCATGTATGCTACTCTCTAGGTTAAAGTTATATTCATTACAAAATAAAGGTTTGTGCACTTATTGATAAAGCTCCTTGCAAACTCTGGCTACTTGGACATGGGTTTAATTGAACTTTGCTTTTATAGCTGTGCTGAATAGCTTCTAACCCTATCAATGTTCTGTGCATCCCACATGTTCTAAAATAACCTGTGGATATTTTACCAAAAGCATTGCTGCAGTGAACAGACTTGCCTTTTCTCTGTCGTTGTCTTCCCCTCTGCAAATCTGCTCCTTCTCTCCATCTTTTCTACCCATACAAATCCTCCACTCTTCATCTTTCTCACATTATAACTGCTCCTGAATGCAACAAGCTGTTGCACACAGAGAAAGAACATTGAAAATAAGAATTCTTGCCTCTCCAGTAATGCCATGGCTTGCTCTTGGACCAAGGCAAGAGTTACCCTTTTAAAATCCACCATCTCCATGAAAGCTTAACTTTGGATGAGGAAAGAAAAATATTTTTTCTTATACATGGTGACACAGAAGTAAACAAGTTATCTCTCCCTGCTGCACATCTCCAAATATTAGACTGGGAGAGAAAATAACCCATTTTCAGAATCCAGTGCTTCAAGGTAAAACACCTGGGACAAAACAACCACACTGACACAAACACAATATGATTTATTACCACTATGTAGGAAAGAGATGCTGTGTCATAGTATAGCATTGTGAATGTCATCCCTGCTCAGCAGCTGTCAAAAAATTCACAAATCACAGTTTATGACAGCCTCACATCTTGAACACTGGGTGTAGCCCAGATATATAATATAATGAAAAGACATAGTTGATTTTTAAAAGGGGACAAAAAAAGGCAACAAACATAATGGGAAGTGTGGAATAGCCGTTTAGGGGAGGAATTTAAGAAAAGTGACCACACAGACTATGACCACACAGCCTAGAAAAAAGGCAAGTGAAATAAAGCCTTTTCTCTGTAAGACTGAAAAAACAACCATTAAATCTTTCAACATAACAGCCAAGAACACACAATCTACTGATTAGACAACAGTTGCATGCCATGCATAACTAAACTGGGGAAATCACTTCCAATGTCAAAAATAATAATGGGATTAAAAGTAGAGGAATAATGGAGGGCTGGGTTAATTTGTAGTTGTTAAATGTAATGGTCTTAATAAAACCTTAAGAAAAACCTATGCCACAAACTGCTGGGAACTGGGAGAAGACCAAGGGGAGGAGCCCTGCATATTTGCTCAGCTCCAGAACATCAGATTCATGGTGTTGCAGGAGGCAAGATTTGCAGCTGGATAGAGCTTTGATCTAAAGGAGCAGGGCAAATATTGCACTCTTGTGATAACCCATAACTGACTAAGTGCTTCTGCTGAGACTTGTTTAAATTCAAAACAGTATGTAAAGCAGCCACTTGCTTCCCTTTTCACCATAATGGTTCTGGTGACAATTGGAAGACTCAAAAAGAGCCAGATTATGTTTTATGCCTTTCCCCAGAGGCCCTTCCTTCTCAGTGCAATCGTACTCTGCAGCCTATTATGATATTCCCATCTGTCTTAGTCATCATGCAGCCAAGCTATTTGTATTTAGCTGATTAACCTTTCCTCATGAATCAATTTCTCTAACTCGGTAATCAACACTGTCTGACAGAGAATGAAAGTAAATCTTGGATTTAGAAATAGGGCTTCAGACAGCAACTCCTGCAGCAAGAGATGCAGAAATTCTCTAGGTCCCTTGCACTACGTTTGTTTGGATAAACTTGAATACTTGCAGGGAGAAACAATGAAGCAAAAAGGATTGACCATGTCTGGAAAAAAAAATTGGGCACTAGATAGGAAAAAACACATTAAAGTCTAAGGGCAAAAATCAGGATTATGATTTATGATGTGTTTTATTCTTTCCTGGTAGATTATGAAAAAGTATCCATCCATCCATCCATCCATCCATCCATCCATCCATCCATCCACCCTTCTGTTCTTGTTCCTAACATCCTGTTACTAACTTTGATTTTGACTTTGACCTAACCAAAAGTATAGTTGTAATATTCAATTGATGTTCATTCAGTGAACATGTGCAGTCTAATCAGTTATAAGGGTTATCCTCTACAGTCTCTTGTTTAGCACTGTGCTGCCAAAAAACACGAGTGGCAGCTTTCAAGAAAATTTTGGAATCACGTTGAAAGCCAAAGACAAGCAAACGAACTAACAAGCATCTGTCACTGCCCAGTAGTGAGAGCAGCCATTTTTGAAGCACTAATGAGGTTCAGTAGCTGCTATAGTTGCTTCTGACTTTCCCAAGCCTTCCTTTTCCACATTCATGGTCTTAGTAGTTCCCTGTTGAGGACTGCTTTAAAAAAACTTAAGTAAAAAACTCACCCTGTTCAGTTCCAAAATGAGTTAAGGAAATAGCATAAAATTGCTCTGAAGCAATTCCTTGTGTTTGAAGCAAGACCTCCTCATATTTGCCTTTCCATGGACTGTTTGCCTAAGTTATGTTCCTGCTTGTCTCAGCAGTTAATGTAACAAGACTCAGGGTGAGACCTTCTGGGAGGAGAAGTGATACTTGTCACAGGTGGCACCTGCTCATCTTCTCAAGCCGAAACACTCACAAGAATCATGAGGAATTTGTCAAGAGGTAGCTGTATGCCCAGGATTTCTTGTGTGCAGCCCAGGGGGAAAGGAACAACAGCTACTGTGAGTCCTCACTGTGTTCTTTGGCTTCCTCTTGAAAAGCAATGACAGGTTGGTGTTTGTCCACCCCTTTTAAGGCTCCCTTTAGGAGCCAAACAATTATTACTCTGGGGTCATTCATCTCATAGCATTACTGTTCTCATCCTCCACAAATCTTAGACAAGGTTGCCAGGCTCTGCCTTTGGTTGCTTCTTTTGGGTATCTTTTTGGCTACCATCTGTCTTTTGGTTTGGAAGGGGAGAGCACAAGCAATGTGACCTACAGCCTGTGTGTAAAACTTGTTCACTGAACAAGTTCAGCTGAAAATCATTACACAAACATCTCAGCAGAATGAGGACTAAACAGCACAAGCCCATGCAGGGGGGTCTTCTCAGCTTCTATAAATTTATCATCACATTACTGGGACTGAGAGACTCTAAGGAAAAACTTACAAGGTATCATGCTATGTTCATTACCCCCAAATGGAACAGGAATGTAGGAGACTTCGTGCTGTGTTTTACTGTCTCTCAGACTCCCTCACCCAGAAACTGATGACATTAAAGATATATAGATATATAGGTATATATAAAATAATAAAAAACTTTAGCCCAAGAGGAATCCATCCTTATTTATGGACCTGTTGACTCAGAATAAAAATAAGAATTTGATCCCACCTCACACAGATTTCTCCTCCTTTTTGAACAGGCAAAATTTCTGGCATTCTGGAGTGAAAGAATATTTTATTCTTAAACTTTTTACTCTCCAAGGAAATCAAAAGGGTGTCTTGAACGACCAAGACATAAAATCCATTCCAATGAAAGAATTGACTGGATCTGGGGATGTGAAAACTGGCTTTTCTTCACAACATACTATGCTGAAGAGAAAGTTGGTATCTGCACATAAATCAATGCTGCTACTGCTGCTGATCTGTACTGCCTTCCTCTCTTATAATAGCAGGATCACTGCCATAATCCTGGCATTTTTACCTGGATATTACTGGCATAATTAGTTCTTCTTTAATGCACAGAATGAATTTGAAAATGAGTATCTATATACTAGGAAGCATCTGTGGTCAGAGGTAATTTAGTTTAGTGCAGCCTTCCTGAACTGTATTTTCTGGTCATTTGATGTGACATAAACTACTCAATAGATGAAAATCCATTTATTTCAATATTAGGAAATTTTTCCATTAATAATGGTAAGACTGATAATAAGAAAAGATTATTATATGAGGGCCAGAAGGGAAATAAAGCAATAATTTCTTGATGATAAAACCAAAATTTAAATTGTAATAAACTTTGGTGACATTTTATGCATAACAAAGGGGGAGAAAAATGTGTATCATAGCCCAATACACAAGGGGTGGGGGAATTTTAATAAATACAGCTTTATAAAATAGCAGTTTAGTAATTCAACTTGTGAAAAATTACAGCTTTTAAAATCTCTCAATATTCTGCCTCACTTGCATTATTTGAACTTTCATTTGCCACTGAGCAAACAATAATGTACTAATGGACATATAAATCTTTTTTTCAGAATTATTTCAAGACACAAGGCTTAGAAAAATCATTAAATATTTGATGACAGTTGCAATATCTGCCTGATTTAGAAGCAGATCTATTCTCAGGAAAACACAGAGAGGAGGATAAAAAGATGATCAATAGAACTTTGCTTATAAGTATCATATGAAAGAAATAAAATGAGGGTAAACTAGATTCAATGGATTCATAAATTAAACTGTAGATGGAATATAATTTGTTTGTTTCTTTCACATTTTTGTTCCACTGAAAGAACAAAACCAAACCAAATTAATTAAAAAACATTTTAAAATAAAAATTTCACTCACTGAAATCCAAGGGCATTTTATCACTGCCTTCACCTGGGATGGATCATCATTTATTCTCAGCTCTTGCTACAACTGGATTTTTATCTTTGTGAATGTAAAAAAATTGTTGACACAACACAATTCACTTACAGATCTCTCAAGTTTTCAATCATTTGGCCCGTGTTCAGAATAGAAAGTACTGTAGAATGCTTCACCTGCTTTGCAGTGGCAGAGTGGCAGACAACAAAAATGGCACTATGGGTGGGATGAAGACATCTGTTGTTGTTTCATCTCGTTCTAGCCATGCAACTAGGTGAGATTAAAATTATTTTAGTCAGAGATGCATGTGCTTCAAATCTGTTAACACTAAGCCTTACACTTTATTAATTCCAGTTGTACCGATAGTAAAACCTGAGGTAGGAAAGTGGTGTGACACAGAGCAAATCAGAACTGGGAAGGAAACAGAAGCTGGTTTCCTCATCTATGGTGAACCCAAGCTACAGAGCTGTTTCATGCATCAAGGCCCCAAGATGTGATTTTCAGAGTGCTGCTGGTTTGTTGCTTGGGTTTTTTTAATTTGCATAAGGAAACATGCTTGTAGTACATGGCTTGAAATGTTACACAATACTTGGCCTACGAAAATTTTAAGTTGCATATTTTCTTCCTCTCTGCTTCCATTTCTTTTTATTTAACTGACCATTCTTCAACAGAATATCTGAGCATCTTCTTACAAACAACCCGAGCCACAAAATAAATTTGTTTCCTACCTCTTAAAAATAGCGAGATTCTCTTCTTTCCTGAGCATACAAGCAGTTTAATTTCTTTTTCAAGTTCAGGGCGATTTCATTTAGCTGCTTTGGTTCTCAGATAATTCATAATTGACTTGGAAAAAAGTCAAATTCAGCTTGGATCTAATCCATATCACAAGAAGCAAAATCACAGCTGACACTCTTGTTAGCACAGTCAGCAGAGAAATCCAGAGCCTGCTTCTATAAACATTACTCAAGTAGAACTTATATTCTGAGTAATTTATTGTTAAGAATTTTGCTAGCATGAGGACACTCATGAAATTGAGACACTGCACCCTTGAATGAGACCCTATCTGTTCCCAAAATTATGCCAGTTTAACAAAAAAAAAAAAAAAAAAAAAAAAGGTGCTTTTTTTTTAAGCAGTTTTTGTTCATTGTTTATGTAGGAGTTGAGAGGTTTTTTTGGTTGAAGTAGGATTTCTTCTACTTAGAAATAAATATAAATTAAGCATTTGAAATAATCTGCTTTCCACCTGAGTAACAATGTTCACAGTGGTCCTTGTAGTGACTTTAGTTGTAAATAAAAGCAAAGGTAAGCGAAGGCAGGACCACTTCTTCACTATAAAGGTCAGTTCTGCCGGGAAAAGGATAATGCTTGGCCTTGTGTCTAATCAAGGCCCTGATAAGCTCTCATTACTCTTACTTAACCTGAAGGAGAAACTGGAAAGCCATAGTTTGTGGTGTGCCCAGCTGATAAAGTGATTGCTTTCCCTGTCTGGTGCCTGGGTCTCCTGTGCAGTTACACAAATTCAGCCTCATCAGATGCCACCGGAGTGTATGCACAGCACCAGTTGGTGCTAATGCAGCGGGCTTAAGCTCCTTATCTCCCTTCAATCCCTAACCTTAAATCCATGCTGCTGCTTTTATCATTCATGTTTACTCCTTTTGAAATGTAGACTAAAAAGCCCTTTTTTCAGTGATATTTCTTCTTCCCTTCCCTCTGCCAGTTTTAGTACTGTGTCCCTTAATTGCTGTCTTTCACTAAAGGTTTCCAGGTTTCATCATGCCAGTAAATAAATTATTTCCATTTATAACTCCAAATAGTCTGTTCATAACTGTCAATAGCTAATATATTCATTCATATCCTGAAAGGGCCCCACAGCAAAACCTAATTAATATTTACTGAGCAGCAGAAAATTGTATGGAAGAAGCATTTCTCTCTAGCCTGTATAATAGACACTTGCTCATTTTTCCTTTTCTTGTTTTGTGTCCTTTACCCTTTTACCTTTTGAATGGGTTTGTCGTAACTCCCTTTGCTTTAGGCATGGCACATACTGAGGGGAAAGTTTAGTAGACCAAACTTAGTAGTTACAATTAAGGTCTCATTTAACAGAAGAAATTCTCTGGTGGTTCAGACATTTGAAGCTGTCTTAATTCCATTTTGGGGGGCATCCCTCTCTCTCTACCGCAACAGGTATTCTTTGCCTCCCCTGGCAGCGGACAGTAAACAACCTAACATCTTATTCTAAACATCCCAGAGATACAGAGGTGCATTCCATGGTGGAAATGCATCAACTATCAACATATGTCCCCTACCATTCAGCTGAGACCTTCCCCACCAGCACAGTTTCTCTGCTTGGGCCCTGGCAGCTGGAAACTCAGCCTGTCCCCACTCCCACCTCTCTAAATCCAATCCCAATAGGACAAATTCTCTTAGCATTCAATATGGGAACAATGCAGCTGAGTCTTCAATAATTTGACACTAATCTCATACTAACTCTTTGTTGGAGGGGTCTGGACTTTCTGTTGTGAGAAAAGCTTTCCCAGGCTGAACTTTGTTCTTCTGCCAGATTTTTTTGTTTGTATTTCATTTTTGAGAGTGGCTTACCCAGAAGAATTGATATGTACACATATCCACTTTGCTTTTTCACAGGCAGAATTTGTCCACATGAGTGTGAGAAAACTCAGTGATCTCTATTCAGTTTTCAGCACCATTGGTGTTCATGGCTGAACATTTTAGAGGCAGAGCCTACAGAAGAACCTGCTCACTGTCCAGGGAGACCTTAGAGCAGCCTTCCAATAACGAAGGGGTCTACAGGAGAGCTGGAGAGGGACTTTTCCCAAGGATATGAAGTGATGGGACAAGGGGTAATGGCCTCAAACTGAAAGAGATTAGATTTAGATTAGATACTAGAAAGAAATTCTTTGCTGTGAGGGTGGTGAGGCACTGGAACAGGTTGTCCAGAGAAGCTGTGGATGCCCCATCCCTGGGAGTGTTCAGAGTCAGGTTGGATGGGGCTCTGAGCCATCTGCTCTAGTAGGTGTCCCTGCCCATGGCAATGGGGGTTAGAACCACATGATGTCCAATGTCCATTCCAACCCAAACCATTCTGTGATTCTATGAAATTAAGCCCTGTGAGTTTCAAAGCTGATACTGGTATGCACAAGAGAGACCAAACATTTTTACTGAAGCAAGTTAATGACCTTTGGAATAAGATAATTATTACATACATTTTAATTCTAGTAGAAGAAGCTATATTAAAAAAATAATTTCTTTATTACTTTGTAATTTAAAGACATCATGATCTTGTCTTGCTTAAACTGGAAGGGCACAACCCATATGACTGCAAACAACAGATGAAAAGTTCTTTCTTGCTTTTCAGTGAAACTGATCATTGAGTTGTCATAAACCTGTGAAGTGCAGGTCTACTTTCTTTATGAACCTTGGACCTACTCTTTCTGTGGCACAATTACTTAGTTATTAACTTACATACAAACCAGAAAAAATTAATGAAAGTGCTTGCAGCTGAATTTTGTCATTCAAAGGTCTAATCCCAGAGTGATTCTCTTTGTAATTGTTTAGAAATTAACTGCTTGGCTATTTTTAAGATGCAAGAGTAAAGAATTTTTTTAACTTAAAATATTTTGTCAGATTTTTTTTTCTGAAATAATATAAACCAAATGTTACAGGCAGGTTTTTTTAATTATTGTTTTTACTATTGTAATGTGGTGAAGGGGTTCTGTCCAAACAGCTAACTTATACAAATAAATATTTCCTATGCTGTATTTAAATAACTCATAGCCACCTCAGGCCTGAATCATCAGTCTTCATGTGACAGTGCTGGCCACCAGGGGTACCCCATCTCTGGGGGACTGTTGTAACAGGTGTTACTCAGGCTTCTGTTGCAAATTGCTGATTTAATTTGTAATCTTGAACACCCTTCTGCTAATAAGGCCTTCATCCAACAAGAGCAGGAAGGCACTCAGAGAAACACAGCAGTACCCCAATGCCCTACAAACAAAAGTTCAGTATGAAGCATTGTGAATTCAACAAAAAATATTTTAAAATTAAACCTTTTCCTTTTCTTAAGGAGATGTTTACAATAACACTTTACGTATTTCCTTGAAGGCTTACATTTTAATAGCACACTTAGGTGGAGAAAAAATTATCAAATGGATTCCAGGGAGGAGGTTAAGGTACTGAGGCAGAAGGGAATAAGGCACTTGGGAAAACTCTGGGCAAACTAATTAAAACTGGGATTTGTTTTCCCTACTTTGTAACGTACGAGCCAAACTGGTTGTCTAGGCTTCCCATGCATGGAAAGAATACCCAGAGGGCAATTCATCACAATTAACTTAGGTGTTTATCTTAGACTGAGATAAAACAAAATAAATGTGCTCTAAAGGTATCCCTTCTATCCACTAACTACAGGGGAACTAAAAGATGTAGTTTAAATTAGACACATAGGTCTCAGACAGCAAAGTTAGGTGAGATATATGGCTTGCAAAGTAAAAACAGAAGCAACATCAACAGCTGAGAAATAAAAGGAAACTGCAAAGGGCCTTTGGGGTAATAGGAAAGAATGTGGAAGATGGGAAATAACATAAATAGGTAATCAAGTGGGGTCACACAAAAGGATTTGAAGAGCAAGACAAAGTGGTTTCACAGCAACCAGGTGAATCTGACTGGGCTGTCATACAGTATAAAAGAAAACAGAGAAAGTGATTAGGGAAGAGGTTTGCAATAATCAGTGCAAAATTTGCTCAATGCATGGATACAAGAGTCTCCTATATGGATGCAAAAGAATTGCCAATCTTTGGGATATTGTGAAAATACAAATGGTATTCAACTTCAGTATCTTCAAAAGATGAGGAAGGCACTGAAGGTGAGAATGGATTGCATTTTTACTGTAGTGGGGATAAAAAATATGGTATGCAAAATGTAGTGAGAAAAGACTTTTTGTCTTTGAACCAGATCTAAACCTCACAAAGATAAAAAGTCTATTGCATGTTAATATGGATTTTTTTCTGGTTGCCTATTGGGGCAGAATGTCTTGCTGAGGTAGAGAGATAAAAGAAACGTTTATGTGGAAAATCTTAAATATATACTATAAAATCTATTTTATTGAAAGAATAAATAAAATTTACATGATTAAATACAGAAATCTACTCCTTAGTTATGCATTATACCACCTAGTCTTAACAGTCTGAGTACACATGTAATAGTCTTAGTATGTAATATAACAGTAAATATTACATAATCCAGACTAAGAAAAATCAGATTATTTGTTTCAACCAAATCAGAATAATGAACTGATATATATCAAGTGACTGCAAAATGGCTTCCAAGGCTGGCTTATTTGGGTGTTTTGGGAAATCGTACTATAAAAGCCTGTGGTGATCACCAATAACTTGTGTTATCTGAAATCAATCACAGAGTAACTGAAGGCACTTTTAGAGCAAATCACTGCTTTGTGACATGTATTTAACTAAAATATTTTTATATTTTTCTTGCCCATCTTCCCAGCTCAAAATCTGAGCTGTACTTCTTTATGTTTTTCTAGGAATTCATCTAGGACTCCTATTTTTCTCTGTGATGTTTTGACTGTATTTTAAGCATAAATATTATGAATCCTTCCCTGTCAACTTTTGATTTACCAAACATTTGGCCATGTCAATGAACACATTAAGCTCACTACATAATACCAGATGGCTTTATGGGCTTGTGTCCTCTCCTGGGCAAATCCTGCTGTCATCTCTGAGCATCTGCACAGAGCCACAAGGGATGCGTGCACTTTTCATTCATTCAGCTGGGTCACTCATCATTAATATTCGGAAGAGGAAAAGAAGTGTCAGACAAGAGAATTGGCTCTGGCTTCTGTTAGCACATTGACATGTCAATCATTCACCCTAGAGGCTGCCAGGCCCAATTTAGAACAAAAGTAACTGCTGGGCTGAGCACAACACAAAAGGAGACGAGATTTCTTTGTGTTAACCAGTCCCCACACAGAGTGGAAATGTAATTGGAGTCTTCCTCACAACCAATAACACATGAAACCCAGTCACTAGTGGGACATACTTTGAGAGAAAATCTCTGACCCCAATCACATTATGAATGATTCTGCTGCAATCGTAGGGTGTTCTCAAAATGAAATTGTATTTAAAGTGCCTCTCTCAGGAAAGTGGTCTGACCCAGCATGGTGACAACTTGAATGTGTTAAATTCCCTGCAATTTCTTACATGACAGCTTTGATCACTCATAAAAGGTACTGTTGTTTTCTAGATTTATACAGTCACCTTTAAAAGACAAAACAGCAGAAACAAATTAATCCTCAAGCCATTTGATCTCAGTGCAATTCCCCAGCAGCTGCATGTGCAATAGCCTCCTAGTGCTCCCTACTGGAGTTCATCCAGAATGCCTCCTGCTTCCACAGGCAGCTTTAAGGGGAAAAGGTGAGTATGATGGCAAAACCCACATGGGCTGAACTGCTTGGACTAGGAAACAGGAATTCCTGCTCCATGAACACTTCACCCTTGTCTTCCAAAAATTTGATCTTTTTTTGGAACCTTGAGATAGTCAAAACAAATGTAAGCATCAGCAATAAGAGCATTTGCTCTCACAGTTCATACCTGTTTACCATCAAGGGGCAGAAGTTTCATTCTGCACTGATAGGTGGCTTCTCTCTCAGCAGATGGGCTAACATAGGAGAGCCTTCAAGTGACTGCCTTTATAACAACAGATTCAAACCCCTCAGACACCGGGATCTGAATGTCAAAGTAAGCTTCTTCTCTGGCATAAGCTGAACCAACATCCAGGCTGCAAATATTCTGAGGAAGGTTAAATATTTATTGCATTGATCAGCTCCATCTCTGTGTGTAAAGTCTCCTACCACCTACTGATATTCAAAGAAACCACATGTACACCAGTAAATCTCTGTCAGAATCAATAGACAGACACCTTTCTATGTCAGTTGAAGAACTGGTTTATTTAGTTTTAATATAAGGTTGTCAAATACGTGTTATTTTCCCTTATGCTTGCAGCCATCTGCTGTTTACTACATGTGACACAAGCAATCCACCCTGAACCTTTCACCTCCAATATTTCTAACAGATAGCCATTGTTTCATTTACTTAATTTATTTCCTTAGGAAAAGAAATGGGAAAAAAAGTACTTCAGCATCTTTAATTCTTTTATCTCCTTCAGCCCACTGACTGTATCTGAGTGCATCATGAAAGATGTATTCTAGCTGTGGCCTGGTTTCACAGTGAAGTTTTATGGCCGGCTATATTTAACCTGAAGCATGAACCCCACATCTCTATTTCAGATCCTGTAGAACAAACACATAACATCAGCAGCCAAAGGTTGTAGCTAAACTGCAGGAGTAGCAAACAATGACAGCGGGGAACAATAAACCACTTCTCCTTTAGCTCTCATAGCTGTATATTACTAATGCCGTTTAGTGATAAATGTTTTTGAACAGCTGCAACTCACAAGCAGGTGATAAGGAAGCCCGACCTCCCTGCTTATGTAGCCATCCTGGGTACAAGCAATGAAATATCACAAAATATTTGTCTTTGACTCTTACATAGAGTACTTTATCCGTACAGATATTTTGATATTCAAGTACCTACAGACATTATTGTATCACTGACTACACCAATTATTCTGCATCTCAACAATATGGTGCCATACTCACAGAAGAGTAAAAACACAGTGACTTGATGAACTTTTAGGAGTGCATTTTGGTCATCAGCATAAGACCATTTCCTTCTTATAGTCTAAGAGACTAAACAGGCAGCACAGTGACACTTTTATGTGCCTTAACAAATGACAATATTATGTAAATTATATTATTCTTACTATTAATATCACCTTCAAATAACATGTTTTTGCCTATTTTATGTAGTGTTGTAGTTTACTGAAAGGATATGGCACATAAACTCTGGCCAAAATATCTGGCAGCATCAGAGAGAAGCATATGTCATGGCTAAAGAAAGAAATGCAGAGGAGTTTTCGTGCTCCCTCCCAAGTCACTGTGTCAGTCCAGCATCCCTTCTGAAGCTGTCTCCTCTAAATGATGTGAGGGACCAAGAGGCTAATGTTCACACATTTTTTTTTTAAAGGTGTATCTTCAGGAAAATGCTGATCCTTCAATACTTCAGACAAAAATATAGTGCAAAGAAAATATGTATATCTTAGGTTAACCTTAAGCCAAATTTCCCCACCACCTGTCACAACATGAAGAAAGGTGGTTAATTCAGTAAATTCTGAATAAGTGCCATCACTGATAATGTAAACATTTGTATGGCAAGTAACTCAGGGTTCAGTTATGCCAATATATGTCAAAACTGTGTTACAAATACACACATGTTTAGATAGTGTGTCAGAGAGGAAAAGCACATCAGTGGTAACCTGTCAGAAAAGACAGGAGCTCTGTTTGCTCAGCAGAGATTTGCTGTGTTCATTTGTCCTCTTCTGTACCTCATCTCTAAAACTGAGATGAGTGTATTTTTTTACACATTGGAGAGATGTGTAAGGTCCTTAGAAACAATATGAATAGCACTGGTATAAATATCTTCAATAGATTGATTTTGGGGGTTGTTTTCATTGAAATTGTTTTTCCACAAGGAATGCTGCTGTTTCAGGATAAAGATGCTCCAATTTTCAACACGCTGACAGCATTTTGATCAGTAACATTGTATTTTCTTCCCCTTGTTTCCATCAACATGATTTTTACATAAGACACAACTGGTCCCTCTGTAATTCATCTCCATACATAGCATTTCCACGCACAACTTCATGAATTCAGAGATAAATAGTTTGAGAAGGCCGTCGGCTTTCATTGGCATCATTCTCTGTGTGCTCTCTGATCTGAGGTTAAGTTTAGCAGCTGTCTAAATACACAGTCCCAAGACCTAATTATCTCTGTTACTTGTAAGGAGGACAAGAATTCTTCATTATGAAACATTCTATCTGTTGCAGGAGAGGGGCAGATATACATGAAATGGAGGGATGAGCTAGCATTATTGTTCACTCACAGTTTTAGGGAGGTTTTTTTCACATTTAAAAAAACTGCAGGTGCAAAGAAACTGTACCAGAGTACTGAAATAATCAAGATTTCTGAGTTGAATTTTAAACAACAGAGTACTACCTAAGAAAATTCACACCAAAGGTTCCAAGAGAGTATAGAATATTTATTTAATGCTGTAGACAAGTTTAAGAACATGTCCAACGGAGACTCCTCAGCCACCAAACAGAGCTTAGGTTGAGAAAGTGAGGAAATAAAGTTAATAAATTGAGGAAAATTTACACAATACATTGATTTTCAGAGGACTAAAAACTGACTAAAATCCCTATACAACAATATTGAAAATAAAATGTTGTTGTTAAAATCAGCTAAAAGTCATTTATAGGATTAACAAAAACACAGCTTCTTTCAGTGGAGTTTTAAGAGAAAACTCTCTTAGAAGACTATGCTCTTGGTTTTTGGTTAAAGACATAGTCACAGCAACTTACATCTTCATAACTTCCAGCATGGATTAATACTGCTCATTATACTGCTTAATGCACATGCTGAGATTAAAAGGAGCTTCTGCTGGTGTAAATCCCAGCAATCTCTTGTAATGGTACCAGCCTTGACAAACATGATCCCCAGCACTTTGTTCCCTAGCACGACTCCAAAGCAGAGAAGCCAAGCAGCCCTCTGTGGTACAGTGCTGAGCTCCATGGTGAGCTTTGTCAGCAGATGGTCCAAGAGCTCCTTGTTGGAAGAGCTGTTCACCACACTGAAAGAATTAGAGGCTATATTCACAAAGGGATTTAAGGTTTGAAATTTCTCTTCAGGTCCTTACCTTAAGTTGTTGGACTTAAGTACCACCAGCACTCACAGCTGTGGCTAACACAGGAAGGAATTCGGAAGGAATTCGGAAGGAAGGAATTCGGAAGGAATTCGGAAGGAAGGAAGGAAGGAAGGAAGGAAGGAAGGAAGGAAGGAAGGAAGGAAGGAAGGAAGGAAGGAAGGGAAAGAGAAAGAGAAAGAGAAAGAGAAAGAGAAAGAGAAAGAGAAAGAGAAAGAGAAAGAGAAAGAGAAAGAGAAAGAGAAAGAGAAAGAGAAAGAGAAAGAGAAAGAGAAAGAGAAAGAGAAAGAGAAAAAAAAAGAAAGAGAAAGAGATGGCAAGCTGCTGGGCAAAGCCCAGAGGAGTGGCAATAATCTGAACAGGGAGTGACTTTCTGGAGGCCAGGCTGAAAGAAACGGCCTTTCAAGAGATGAGATGACAAAGACTGGCACAGGAGAAAGAAACAAAGCACAAGGCAAAGCTTAAAAGATCAAAGCTCTAAGATGAGTACAGGAAATGTTTCCATAAAAAACATCTGAGAAAGAAGCAGATCACAGAGAAGGATACTACAGACCTGAACCATAACCTGCTCAGATGCAAGGCTTCATGGGCTTTTGAGAAAAGGTCTTTGAAAGAAACTGAAAGGAAGAAGAAGAGACAAGAGTTGATCCAGCACAAAGAGTCAAGACATAGGCACCTGAAGTGAGTTAATCACCAGGTCAAAGCTGATGAGCTTTAGCAAAAGATTTGCTACAGAGCAAAAGCTTCAAAGATCTCAAGAAATCCTGGATCAGCTGATGGAGGAATGGATTAGGGAATCAAAATGAAAAAGCTTAGAAGGAAGAAGAATGAAATTCTGTGGCCAAATTTAGCACAAAAGAGAATGAGGATGAGAAGACATAAGTATGCTGCTAAATATAGGTGAGAGGAAAATTCAGCAAGCACCAGAAATTCTGGCCAAAGCTACCCAACAGAAAGTAAAATACATCAAGGAAATTGTTTGAAAGAAACCACTGCTCTCAAGGACAAAACTTGATGGTGATGAAAAATGTCATCTACAGGAAATAGAAAAAACAATCAGAAGAAGAGATCAGAGACGTGATTTGTTGTTAAGAGATTTGAAATCTGTTGGAGAAAAAGTTAGAAAAATACCCAATATGGCCTGAGTCAAGAGAAAAAAAATAGTGAATAGTTAAGCAAACAACTAGATGTCTTCAAATGCTTCTTATAGTGCAGATAATCTTAAAATTTAAAGAAAGATTACAGCTATTTTTGTGTCCAAAAGACACCTTGCAATTTATTCTTTTTGAGATTTGGTCAGAGCTCTGGATTGTATTGAACTAAAATGATTTCATTTTAACCTCGCTGCATCCAATGAATGTGCCAATCCCCATCTCTCCTCCCAGCCTGGCCTACCTCCTTGCTGTTCTGATGTCCTTTGGTGGCACAACACTTGAAATATATGCTAAACATACTTAATTAATATAAATTTCAAATATATTTAATTAAATTTTACTAGATAGCCTGATTTATGAATGTAAAAAATAGAGCTCTCTTCACAAGAAATGTTTACCCTTCATTAACTTTTGCAGCTTTGAGGAGAAAGAATTGCTTATATCTGTTGTGCAGGTGTTTTTTGCCTCAGGAATGCAAGATAAAATGCAAAAATTTTTCAGAGTTCAGAAACTAGAAGAGTTAGTAGTCCTAAAACAAGAACACAATTATATTTAATCTAACATGTAATTAGCTAATTTGCATTCCTGTTGTTGAATATACCATTAGTCAATAACTTAGGACTAGCAACAGTGTCACCTGACAAAGTGAAGGGCTGTCTTTCCTAAAAAAGGAAGGTTGAAACAAAGTTCATGGCATTAAGCTCTACACTTGTGTGAGGAAGAGTAGCTCAGCATTCCAAAGAGCTGGTAGTTTCAGCTGATGGCAACTACACAAATGGTAAATGATGAACGGGAAATACACCACATTTGAGAGCAAGCCTCGATCTGGATGTTATCACAGACCTTTTAGGGGCTTCTGCCTTGTGAAACTAAGTTTGGGTTGTCCCAAGCATGTGGTTCAAAAATAATGTCTCTCTTCTAGAAGAGCAAAATTCTGAGCAAAGCAGAAAAATTTAGCAACTGAGAGAGCCTAACCCTTTCACAACCAGTGCTGAACATCAGTATATTAGTTTTGTTCAAGCTCCTGTGTGAAATTTCCTAGCTTCAGGCTGCAGCCCATCAAGTCAAAAACACTTCTTGACAGAAAAGAAAGCTGCATTTTGCCAATATAAATCAACTACAATTTGAAAACTTGTTTCTGCTAAAAATTCAAAGAGATTGTAGAAGCAGGATAGCCTGTCTAAGAACCCTACAGTTGGAAATATGCCTGTTCCCAGTAGAGTTGAGGAATCTAATTTGTAAATCATAACAGCAAGATATCTGCACATTTAGAAATCTACAATATTTTCTACACTGCTTTCAAATATATCACAGTCATCTGCTGAGAGATTCTGGTTAATCTTTCCCACTTTCCAGACAGAGTTGGAAAGTGTAATAGGTGTGATTCTGATTTCTGTGTGCTGATACTCTGGTGAGGTGCAGGCAATGGACTGGTTTGCTGCTTGCCATGCACTTATCTGGCAGTACAGAAATTTACTCCAGCTTGGTAAGGAACACTAATATTACACAATTCATGTTATTTCAGGATAAATATAGAATTGTAACCAACCTCTCTTTCAAAGAAAAGATGATGTTACCTCTTTCTGGCCTGAGCAGAGAGCCAAGAGCCTGGGGTCTTGTGACTTATTTCAAATGCAGGACAAACTGCCAGAAGCCAGCATATCTTGGATATAAATTAGTTTATTACAAAAAGTGTTCGAAGTCACCTTTCAAGAGAAAAGATAACAAGGGCAGGTTTCTCACCACACAAGTAAAGGTTGTCCCTTTTGAACAACACTTAGAATTCTCTTTCTGTTTTCACCCTTGCCTGTTTATAATTGTCTTTTGTAGACTTTTCTCTTGGTTATTTCTGTCATTCTGCATCCCACAGATTTGAAAATCATCATATGGCAAAACCCGTTTGTGCTGTTGTCTATTTTAGATAGAAACTGTTTTCAGTTTTTTGAATACCTACAGAAGCATAATCTTTTCTTACCTTTATCCCTCACAAAAACCTTTTGTTAAACCTAGAAGCATTTAATGACATTTAGCCAACTATAACAACATCCTGCTTCTGAACCCTTTGCAACAGCTACAAAATTTCTCATTGCTGTGAACAGCAGCCATATACATACAGCCCTGTGCCCCAACATCTATTTCAGCAAAAGGCAGATAAAGAAAAATTATCCTGGTGTTTGGAGATAAAGAAACAGTAGCATAATAGTTCTCATATGTTTTAGTGCTTCAGCTTCACAGAGGTGAAGTGACAGAAAAGGAATTGTCTCAGGAGTCACTACAGGCTACACAGCAGGATAAGCTGGGTGCTGGAAGAGGGAGAGATCACAGCAGTGCTGCCTTTAGAAATCCTGTCAGTAGGTGAATGTTGTGAAATATACAACAAACAATAGTATGGATTCATGCTTAGCAAGACCTTGAAACGTGGTCTTACTTGTCTTTCATACTGCATTTCTGGAATACTGTTTTTGTTTTAATAATACACACACACACACACACACACACACACACACACTCCTTCCTAATTAGCCATATCTGAGAAAAGAATCCACTCTTCCTTTTAGTTTTGAACTACTGTGGGCAGACATCTATCTAGATGTCTGTGAGTATGTCTGCAGTGCATGTGAAGGTCTTGAAGCCTTAATCCTAAAGTGAACTCTATACAGCAAACAAACAAGCTTTTTGTTGGGTTTCAACTGAGACACAATATTTACAAAAGTATTTACAAAACTATTTTGAAATTTAAAATAAAACTCATGAGGGGTTTCAAAGCAATGTTTGTAATTGATTTGGATAAGCTCAGCTTTTAGGATTACTTCCTGTTACTTTTTAAAATAACTGGATTATCTGAAGGATGAAGAAATCTTTGACCTATATATTCTAGTTACTGTCTCTTTCTTCCATTTACTTGGTTTTAAAGCATATTAAGACAAGCTAACCCATATAAAAGTCTTATGGGACATTAGATCCAATTTTAGTGGAGCAAAAACACAGGACCACACAGGAAGACAGATGGACAGACTCTTATTTTAGCACACATTGCATGGCAAAAGGAAACCGGTGGAAAGCAGGGTCTGAATTTCTCTCTACCCCAGAAAATTACAATCACAGAATTAACCCAGAAAATTGTGATGCAATAAGATTTAAAAAACCCTCCCAAAACAAACAACAACAAAACACCCACAAAAGAAATAAACAAACAAATGAAACCCCCAAAAAATCACCTTCATGCTGCTTGTATTGATACTTCTCATATCAGTGTTGGTTAAATGTTCATCAAAGCTACAAAAGCTACATACTATCAAGAAGAAAGGACAGAGAGTAACATAGAAACTTAATTTATCAGTGAATTCCAATTCCTGCATGGAGGATGTGACAGGCAGATGAGAGAGTAGCATTTAAGGAAATTGTTCTTTACTAAGAAGGAAATGAGATTGATATTGTGCAAGGAAATGCTGTAGAAGCACTGGTCCAAGGGTGTGAAGCAACAATCCCTTTCCAAGCAAGAACCACAGCTATTTCACATTACACCTCCCAAAAGTCCAAGGAAATCTTAGTGTCTTGGCTGCACATCAAAACTTCTTGCTCATGCATGGGACTGGCACACAGCGGCACGCAGTGAGGCTGCAGTGAGGCCCAGGGCAGAGAGGCTGTGGAAGTGCTGCTCTGGCTCTCCACAGGGCCTGCTAAGCCATCTAAAAGTATGGATGAAGTGAATCTCCTGCATCTGCACACACAGTAGATATTTGACTTCATTCTCCTGTACGTTGGCTCCACCACCTTTACGTTCAGTCTTTCTTTGAGTAATGTGTTGATTTAGGTAGCACGCACAGCACACCTGTACTCCCTTTCATCCAGGAGAAATGCGCACAGTGTTCAATGCTAAATGACCCAGTTGGAAGAATATCTGACTGACCCAGAGAGTGGCAAGTTTTATTACTAACTTGTTTTTTTCCACTTGCCTCTCTGACAAACTTCACTGAGAAGTCAATATCATTATGACCCCTGGAAACAATATGTAAAACAAAAACATGGCACAGTCCTTTGGTGGTTTTGATTTCTCGTTCTCTAAATAAATTAAATTCCCCCTTTCCCACTCTAAAGACAAACAGATTTATTTGAGAGATAAAAAAGACAACAGTAATATTCAATTTAGTAATA
The DNA here is from genome assembly GCF_965178545.1 of Coloeus monedula. Taxonomy (NCBI): domain Eukaryota; kingdom Metazoa; phylum Chordata; class Aves; order Passeriformes; family Corvidae; genus Coloeus; species Coloeus monedula. The sequence continues at coordinate 67,990,560 of NC_138782.1, forward strand.
AAGTCACAATATTATTTTCTTAACCATATTTAAACGGTTTTCCTACCAAACGTAGGCATTTCCAGACTGGGACAGGGGAGGGCACTAAAGAGTTACACATGGATCTGAAAGCTGAAGCGGTGCTTTGTCCAACATATAAATTGGCTCACAATGATTTCAGGCTCAGCAGGTACATTTCTTGAATGAAAAATAAGCTTTGATACAGCCTATTTTAGCTGCTTCAACCACTTCCTTAATCGTTGAGAAAAGCTGCTGAAGCCGAGCATTCCTTTTGTACTTTATCATCTTTCAGCCACGTAAGGAAAAATATATCTCTCTGAATAGTTTTCTAAGAATATGTTGGACTCTGAGAAAAGTAGACATGGTTTGAACAAGACTAGTGTGTTTAGATGTGAGTTTTATTTGTCTCTAGTCAATCAAATTAAGTTATAGGTTAAAAAAAAAAAGGTTATAAGCTCTTTGTTCTACCTGGGCTAATACCACTGAAGAACTGACACAGTTCTTGGACAGTGTCAGTTTGGACAATGGACTGCAACCATTACTGCACTGTCAAGAAATCTCCTGCAAAACTATTTACAAACTTACTGCACTTGTTAGCTCCTTATGGGAAGCAATGAGTCATCTTCATGTGCATGTGTTTTGTCGACAGAAATGAACAACACACAACTATTTACATAATTAATTACCATCAAGCTCACAGTAACATATGAAGCTGAGACAATTCTTCCCATTTTCTGCCTGTCAGAGTCCACTATCACAACTAAGAACATGAACTGAGGTCTTTTTTTATACAAGCACATCTGAATGAAGACTCTTTTAATTATAGCAACTTCTTTTTAATTAGTGAATAATTCTGTAACCAGTGGTAACATTTGTAATGGTGCAAGGCTATAATCAGATCTCACGCACTGGTGGACGAATTTATCACTGCAGAGATCAGGAAGGCTTTATGAACAGCATTCAATAGTTCAACAAAGTACACGTTCTGTATTTTTCTAGTGATCTTCTATCTTTCATACTATGCAACATGTAATAAAGCAGGAGTAAACCTGGGTGTGTTGGCCAGTCACGGGAGAGTTATGAGGCAATGGTATGCAGTGCGCACAAGGAAAATAAATTCTAACAGAGATGGAGAGGTACGAATGCCACTCTGCAGGTCACTGATACAGTTCTGGCCCACAGTTCAAAAAGGTAAGATTAAAAAAATGGAACAAAGATATCAGAGGGAGACTGTTAAGCAGCCCTGAAGCTCTTGAGTTGATGGATGTCTCGTATGCAATGAATACATATGTAACAGATCCTAGGGCTTCATTCTGATAAACATCCAACTCGGCATCATAGGTTTTATTTAACAACTCCAACAGATGCTCTAGGGTAAAAGGGGTTCCTCTAGCCATCTGGATGACATCCTCCTTATTGACATTTTAGAAGGAGTATCACATGCAGCAGAAACAGAACCAGGGAACAAAGTGAGGCATGGAGGAGAATGCCTGGGGAGTCCTAGAAGACCTCAGCCCCTGCAGAGGTGCGGTGAACAGCAAAAGTCCTCCAAGAGCTCACCACCCCATGGCCAAGCTCTGCTCTGGTTTCCAGAGAAGGACAAGCTTGCTGCCTGCCTTCATGGTACAGAGAGACAAATCCCATAATGGCTCACAAAACTTGTTTTTCTTTCCATGATCACAGTTTCCCATGACAACCGTGTTTCTCCATAGGGACACTACGCCTGCCTGCCAAGAGATGGATTTTTGTGAGAAACAGAATTTTCACAGAATCTGAACCTGTCCCCAGCAGACAGAAATGGTTCAGGTACTTATGGTGTCCAAAGTATATACAATGTGAATCCATTTTTCCACCTTTGAAAGAAGCAACAATGAAAACCACATTGCAAACAGAAAAATTAAGCTTCTTTTGAATTTCAAAACAGAGCAAAGAAGGAATCACTTTCTCTTGAGAAAATACCAGGAGCTTGCAAAAACAAGGACGAGCTGTGCAAATGTACCCATCTTGACTTTGTGGGTGTAATAGAAAACTGGAATCACAAATGCACACCATGTGTTACAATATTTTTTTTTTGAAAGAGATCTGGCTGCTGTGCTACCATATTGACACAGACTCTCCAAATCAATTGTAAGGACATTGCCACGAAAAACAGGATAAAGGGAAGTGCTTGGTCTTCCCAGGAGCCGCAGCGGGCTCTGCGCTGGGGGTTACTGGAGGTTATTTCCTCCGCACACTATGCTGCCCTCGCCCAGTCTTTCCGATTACACACCCTGCTTTTGTGTGTCCCGGCTTGGCGGGGGAGAGAGCTCTGTGTGTTTGCGTTTTGTTCCCTTCATTACCATGCAGACAATATTAGGCTGTTCTCAAGGAAGGTCTGGGATCCCTGCTTTTTTCCCAGGCTTTCTTCTTGTCCATGAAAAGAGGAAAAACAACGAAGAGCCTGTTTGGCTCCGTCTCGCCAAGCCATGGGCTGATGGTGATGTAACAAGAAGCCCGGTGGTGAGTGGCTGCAGCCAAACTGGTCATGCTCTGTCCAGGCATGGCGTGGCCATCGCCTGGCAGCCGCCTCACACCTCAGCCCCCGCCGCCGCACAAAGGCTCCCAGGGGGGAGCATTCAGCGGCGACCAAAGTGCCAGCCAAGCATGAAGTGGAAGGGGATCTCCCCCCCGGCACAGGGATGGCTCCCAGCCCTCACCCGAACGCCTGCCCGGAGCTCGCACGCTTCCTGGCTCACGCAGGGGAGCCTGCCTGGGGCTGCGGATATGATGATGGCGATCATTATTAGCTGGTAGAACGGGATTTTGTGAAGCAGGGGCTGGCTGGGGGGGTACGCGCAGAAGGAAGAAAACTGAGTTTGTTTTCGTTTCGCAGATCTCAACTGATGTCAATCAGCATAGCCTCATTGCCTCCAGCGGCAGATACATTCACATACAGGTCAGCACAAAAGCCGGTCCATGATGTCAGATAACCGAAGGCAGTTTATCTCTGCAACTGTTGCACAGTTCCTTGTTGGGCAATTAGTAAGCTAAATGTCTACTAGCATACGTTTAAACAGAAGCATTAAGGCAGTAGGTTTGAAACCAGTTTGCTTTTTTTTTTTTTTTTTGGTCACTTTTGAAATTTCGTTTTGCATAAATTTATTATTCTCAGTGGGGGGAAAAAAAATCCTTAGTCAATCCTTTGGTGATTGCTTGTCAGCTTCCCGGTTTTAATTTTCAAAATGAGTTACATTATTATAACTAGAGATAGGTTGCCACAGACAGACAATGAATAATTCTCAGGCTTATTGTGTGATCTTGCCAGACACCCAACACGGAATGCAAACCCCCAAATATTTGGAGTTTCTTCACAGTAGAAAGCAGTAAATACAGGATTTGTCCTTGCTAACAAACTTGTTAAGTAGGTCTACTTTTAGAGTCTTCATTCTGCCTTCACTCTGCCTTTTAAAGACTGACTCCTGGGGTGACACATTCAAACATTTTGTCTCTCACAATACTTCTAGCCTCTTTACAGATCCATGGGGAATGAAAAGCACTGGAAGTTTGCAGCTTGTTTTCAGAGGGGCAAGACACTGAAAGCACGTAGCCAAATTCTTCTGAGAAAGTATTAGACCTAAGGTAAAGAGGAGGAGGATGAGTGGGAGGAATTAAGCATTCCATGTTATCTGAAACATCTCTCACCTTAAAATTTGATCAACTTCCAAAGTACCAGTGGATTTACTTTTCGGATGCAACTTCCCAACACATTGTGGTATTATTTAAACTTGCATAATAGGTGTCAGACAGCAAGCAGTTTTACATGCCTTCCAGAGCCTTGAGTTTGAAGTGTGCTGTGTTTAAATTCAGCCTACTTATAGGTTGTAAATAAATTAATTTTTCATTATAAAGAAAATAAGTGCCCAGGTAGCTAACCTGCACGCCTTTATACTCATTAAAACATTAAGTACAAATAAACAGTAAAGCCCTGATTATCACCCAGCAACACAAATGTTCCTCAAAAAAATCTCTCCTCTCATGTTTGTCATCAGACTTTTTAAGTGCTTCACAATACATTTGCAATTTTCTTTCTGCTACAGACAACTTCTCAAGAGTATGCAGGTGCTGCCTGTTTCTGCTCAATGACATACAGTGCATGCACAAAAAGTGTAATGAACATTTTCATTTGGGAGAAGTCTTATGGGCAGTTCAGTCTCTCACTGGCATTTGGAGATTGACACATAAAAATGGTGGTGCCAAAACTGAGATTTACAGCAAACCTATCCACCCACCAGGACATTCTAAGTCTGTCTCTTTACCTTGCTGTATCTCATACATGCACACGCAAAAATATTTATGACAGCAGGAAATGTATGCAGTAGAGGGACTACAATTACACTAGTAAAATCAGAAATTAAAAGTGCTTGGAAAGTGGAAAGGATTTCTGTATTAAAAAGTAAAATTAACAATAACTGGTGAATTCCCTGAGCCTGCCACTGGATGTTTTTACAGCAAACGGAGCTGGGGAGAGGAGCATTTGGGATTGATTTGTTATTTAAAGAAAAAAACCTAAACAAGTCACAACCTAGAAAATTTTGAAGTCTTCCCCCAAGCAGTTTTCTTTGCTGATTAATTTGTCTTTATCATTAGGCTGTTTTCTTTTCCTATAATAACAAACTATGTTGTATGACCTCTGCCTTTTTCTTCATGGTACTTTTCATCTCAGTGCTCTACTCTCTAGCAAAGACTACAATTCGCACAAGGTTATTATTATTGCAGTCCTGTGCTGTCAGGATTCTTGTTTTGACTTGGCAATTCACAGTTCAACCTGATTTTACCTTACTGCCAGTAATTCCATGCCAAAGTCACCTTTGAACCATGAAATCTTAAAAAAACCTAACATCAGTGATTTCTTAAAGGCTAGTCCTGTTCCACGGGTTATCCAAAGCAATGGCTTCTGGATGTAGATGCCCCATCCCTAGAAGTGTTCAAGGCCTGGTTGGATGGGGCTTTGAGCAACCTTATCTAGTGGAACATGTCCCTGCCCACTGTAAAGGGGTGGAACTAATGATCTTCAAGGTTCCTTCCAACACAAACCATTCTGTGATTCTATGAACTCCTGTATTTCTCCAACCACTTCCTGTTTTTTACTGGATCCTCTAAGCAAAGTCAAGAATTGCTTGAGCTATAATTTTTAACATATAAACATTTAAGCAAAATACAGAAAATGTGTCTAGAAAGAGGAAGGCAAGGCCTGTGAACAAAGCACGTGGCTTTGGTTTTATCTACTTTGTTATCAGTCTTACAGTTGTATTGCAATAGTATTTCCTGGGCAAAAACTGATAGTGACTGAAAAGCAGCAGAACAAACAGAAGGTAGTGAACATATTCAAACAAACCACAAAAGATAACTAGGGCACTATGCCACTTCAGAATCATGGGTTGCTTTGGTAAAATTCATAAATTATGTTGAGAAAAAAATAGAGAAAAAATAAGTAAAAGTGACATAAGCCTCCAGAGGAAAAAAAGAAGCCGTCTATCTGTACTTATATGAATATGTGTTTGGTTGGTTTTGACAACAGTGAGCTCTATTGTAGGGAATAAACTTTCCAATTCCAGAGGGGAAGCCTTCACACTTCAGAAAGGCAAAAAGCAGAAGAGGCTTTTCATTCTGCTGTGAGATGCTAGGTTTTGTACTTGTTATGTGTGTGGGGACCCAAGCTTTCATGCTCATGGGGAAGTAAAATAGTTCTTTATGGAGTATTTTATAAAGGACTATCAATCATTCCAGTATGAGTCTGAAGCAGAAGGGAAGCAAAGGAGAGGTCATGCACAAAAATGGTTGTGTTTCATGACATGCAACGAAAGATCTGACTGTGGGAAAGCAGATTCACATTCATGCAGACCCTGAACTTGGCCTTACAGAGCAGATAAGTGCTGCTTGTGCCTGCAGTATCGTCTCACTGAGGTCTACCACCTATAAAATAAATCCTGTAATGAAAGCAGATCACCTCATAATGCAGTCCTGGAAGGGGCTGATTCATCCAATATCTCTTGCTTACAAATGTACCACAGGGTTACCATAGTTCAGGCAGCCTCATTAAAAGTGGTGCAAAACACGCAGAGCCTGAATGGAGATGAAATAAAAGCCTTATAGATGGCTGTTACACATAATCCATTTGTTACTATGCTTTGGGCAAACAAAGGAGCACATTGTTTATAGAGTTGCTTTCTGCCAGCAGCAGAACAAATTCTTATATGATTCTAGTGAATATTTTACAACATTCAACAAAACGAAGAGTGTGCCTCCTTCATAATGCTAGTAATTCATAAATGGGAGAGGGATGAAGGCAGAATAGAGAGTGTGAGAGTAAAATAGTGAGATCAGGTAATTTGTAACAGCTGTACAAAGAAACCAATTTTATTACTGATTCTGAGCACCCGAAGACCTGTGCTGAAAAAGAGATGGAATTTTTCATTCTTTTATATGCATTGAATATAGTATGTATAAAGTTTAGAACCTATTCCTTAAACACTAAATTCAATGATTTATCATTTTGCATGCCAATAGGTGAAAAAGTCTCACTAAGTTCAGAAAGGCAAAAATAAAAGGATATTCTTGAAATAAAAACCGGAATTGAAGGCACTGAATGAAGCAATGTATTTAACAAATATAGGACCTGTCTAGTTACACAATAAGAGTTTAAAATATAATTGCTATTTCTGGTTCTATATTTGGCATGTATGTTGAAGGCTTTTTTTCACCTAACAAGTTATTGAAAAACATATTTTGCAGTCTACATATTATTTGCTTTCTCATATCCTGGGTTAAATTATGTAGATGATGTAGATGCAGACTTCATCCTGACTCACTGGAGTTGCACCAGACTCTAAACATGCCAACATAGGTGTCAGCCTAACCAGTCAGCACTGGTTAATTCATATTTTTTACCACACCTGGCTTCCTTTTTCAAACTATGTCTTCAAGAGTACACTCTCATTGTTCATATATGTGAATAAACAAAAATTCCCAAAGTTGGATTTCTAAAAGGAGGCTAAACACTCCTTAGGCTGGCATAAGATGAGACGTGGGACTTATACCTAAACAAAGGAAATGTGTGATTATTCTTCAAGCTGAGCATGCAATACACTGCACACAGCTAACCCCCTCACAATTTAAGCACAGGACACTGGTCTGTCACTCCACCTACACACACAGTGTTAGAAAACATATCACTTGAAAAAAATTCTAACAAAAGGGGTATCAGAGACAGAGCCCAAAAACCCCCAAACCTATTGTGAGGTTTTATTTAGCAGCAGTGTGATAACAGTTGTGCAACTGCAGCTGAACCAAGAGATTTTCACCTCCCCTGGTCATGATATGACTTACCCCAGCTTAGAGGAGAAGGGGCAGGTCTCTCTCAAATGGCCTTAGCTCTCCTTCGGGAGGGAAAGCAAAGCAGAGAGACCCTGAATGCAGCTGGGGGCCTCAAAAGGGAATCGACGTACATGCAAGGAAATGGCACACCATGAGGCCCTGACTGTTAATACTATCTTTGTCCTGTGAAGAGAAGTGGCAGCAAAACATGGCCTGGTGAAAAGACGTGAAGACAACACTAGGGCAGATATGCAAATTTCTGTGGGAAAACATCCCATCGGAGGCATTGAGAAGAACTGACATGTTTTCACATAAATCATTAGGCAAGACAGGATCCTATTTTTCATCCAAAAGGCACTCCAGAAGCTGAGGGCCACCCCTCTTCCATGCACAAACAACCGCTTCTGCCTCTATCCAGTGGCTCACACAGCAATTGCCTTTCTGTATAAGTATATGAAAGTAGCAAATACGATAAGGGTTGTAAGGAGTTTATTGTTTGTGTATGCACAGTAAATACTGACAACTGGGATACAGGAAGAAACACATTCAGATTTCCCAATTGCTGATTTTCTGGATTCTAAGTTTCCAAAGTCATTCAAGGCACTATGACACTGTTTGTGTCAGTGCAGCAAATATATTCAATACAAACTCCACCAGGATGGATTTCTGCTGGAGCTGTAAGGTCTTATGAACTAAGTTAGCAAGTAAATGCAGCAGGTGAGTGAGTGGGAATTTTTTGAATGTTTCAATGGATCAAACCTTAATTGTGGGCATATTCTGAATGCCGGACTCTACTGAAAGCTTGAACTGGTACTATGCAAGAAAACTAACAGGCAATAGCTGACATTTAGCAAATAAATAAAAGAGGAAATATGACTGGGTGACAGAGAAGGTTGCCAAGCTGTGGATGTCCCATCTCTGCAAGTGTTCAAAGCCAGGTTGGATGGGGTTTTGAGCCACCTGGTCTAGTAGAAGGTGTTCATGACCATGGCAGGGGGATTGGAAATAGATGATCTTTAAGCTTCCAGCTAAACCATTCCATGATTCTATGACAGGGAAAAACCTGGGGCCTTAGAGAGGTGACTTTAAAATCCAGAGCAGCGGGACGGGCTTAGGTGAGGGGTGAAGGCTGCCCAGGGAGCTACTGAGGGCACGGAGCTCCTGTTCCTGCCATGAGCAGTGGTACCTGCTGAGCAGCGCTGCAGCTCCAACACGCGATGGAGAACTGCTGAACAAATGCCTTCATGAGCCCAGGGAGAGTGCTCTGCTCTGCCCTGCTGCCCCACCAGCCTGCCTCTGACCCACTCCGCCACCAAACTCCCTGCTCCTAATCCTTCCCCTGAGCAGACTGAAGGAAAAACTCCCGTTTCCTGCTGACGGGAATCCCTCCATCCATCCCTAGAGTCTCACACACTACAAGTAACACACACCACTTCCTCCCATGGGTCACTTTGAGGGGAGTTCTTCACCCATACAACTATTTAGCAACCGTTTTCAGTAGAAAATTCCCAGCATCGCATTGGATGAGACTGTGGGCTGAGGGCAATGCAGTGATTAATGGGTCCTCTGCAGAACAAAACCTCCTCAGCTCTGTCACAAGATAGTTGCTATGGTTTTTTGACATTGCTTAGCAGAAATTTACTTTGGCCAAGGGATTGGAGGAGGGGAAATATAAAAAAATACTATAGAAAAGCCCTCTATTGTACACTGGCAATTATTCTGAGCAAATCCTGTGCCTGTCTAGAATTTCAAGCTCTGTATAAATACTTTCAATTAGATTTAAAAAACAAAACCAGAAACAACAAATGAGACTTTGTAAAGAGCAGACAGCTTGAAACATGTCTTGTTAGCTATCAACAAAGTCTGTTAGAAATGCTGGAAGGTTTCAGCTAGGTTGATGTAAAAACAACATCAAATATCCCCTCCTGTGAGAAGACGAAGTTAAATGTTCTTTGCAGTGACTCAGTTAAGGGTAGGTAAGAATGTACACTTCATTGCAATCAGCTGCAACAACCTCAGAATCTTTTAGCATGATATTTTACCAAGGTCTCAAGTTTCAGCTGTCTCTGTGGCAGATGGCAGCTTTCATAGGTGTAAAATGTTCTAATATATCAGACAAGTTCTGCCTAAAATGTTCAACAAAATAGGAATATGAAGTTGGCCAGGGAATGTTTTTGAATGTGTTAAAAATGGATGCGTCCCATTTTTTTTAAGCATAAAAAGGCCAGAGCAGCATGCAAGTGTTTTAAGGCACTCTACCCATCTGGAAGAAGAGTCTTTCTGCATATATTTTGAGTGACACAACCACAGGCATGTATCACCACCCCCACTTGAAAGAAGATCCTGCTAGACTGAATACTGGAGATTTGGGTTTCAAAGCTTATATAAGATCTTAGAGAAACTGCTATTCTTTAGCAGCCTTAGGCATGCCTAAATTGTCTTGTAAACTCCAATCCACAAGATGCAGAGTGCCCCACCTCCTTAGAAACACTGTATTAGGGTGTTCCATCTATAGTCAACAAACATCAAACTAGAACATCTGGGAGTACAATTCATCTGGGTTTGTACACTTAAGTCTGTTGGTATGTGTCTGCGTATCATAAACCAACCTTACGCAGGCAAACATCCAGGGTAACTTGGAAGGGAAAGCAGGAAGCTGTGCTATCATGTCACTCTGGGCGACAAGGGGAATTATTCCAGGAAAAGCAGTATACTGATACAGATACTCTGCTACTGCTACCTGCGTCTGCTTGTTCAGTTCCAGGAAGGACTGCATTATGTCACACAGAAATGCTTTTTAGGTGTATTCAAAAACCCAATCCTGAATCTCAAGTGGAATTATTAATTTCTTTTATTAATTCATCACTTCACTAATTTCAGTGCTCCAAAGTTAGTATTTACCATCTGATTATCTGATCTGCACAAATGATCAAAAAACGTAGACTATTCAGGACTAATAAAGCTGCTGCAGCTTTATCGACATCCATTGGCATGTACTCTGTTGGACAGGCAAGGTGTCAAACATTATAGCATGTGGGAGAAGTTTTGAGAATTGCTTAATAGTTTCAGTGGAAAATGCTGCATCACTACCAGAATTTTTTGCATAAACGTAACAGTCCCAATGAAAATTTTAATTTAGAAAGTTGTTTAGTTCCAGGGTAGAAGGAGAAAGCACAGTCAACACCATGACAATGCACAGCAAATGCTTGAGAGGGAAGGTGACAGGCTCAGGTGCAAATCCTCACTGTGCACTTCTCCCTGCCTAAAACCAGTGTTGGTTTTATTCCAGTGGGGAATACTGAAATCTCAGGATGCTTTCTAGGGTGGGAGAAACTTTTTCTGCCCAGGTCCCCATTTGCAACTTCTCCAGCTCAATTATTCCTGATGTCTGAGTGGTTGCTTTCAAATTCACCAAAGAGTTTATAGGGTATGAGAATGGTGTCCATTTTTCTTACCCAGTGCAAGCTGGAAGGCATGATGGGGGAATATTTCAGTAATTAACTGTAGCATATTTGACAGGTAGATTCAGATAAAACTTGAAGACATTTGATACATGCAGATAATAGAAGCAAATTTCTAAACAGTCTATAAATACAGCCCTACCACTGAAGGCAACATAAGTTTAATTTGAAAAGCTGCAATTTGGCCACATCTGTAAGCATGTCTATGCTCTTTCCACTCCTTCACTAAGTCTTGGAGGCTGAGATTGCCACATTTCCAGTAGTTTTCCTTTCAACATTTTTTTAGTTGATTCCCTTGTTGTATTTTCAGTCATCCACCAATTTACTGCATGTTCCATCCTACATGTGACCACTCTCCTGATACCTACTTTGGCAGGAACCCACAGACAGTGATCAGTAGCACAACAGCAGTGTTTAGTACCATGCCTTCTCTATTCCTACAACCACCAGAAACTAATTTGGCATATATAAGGTACTTTAAATTTTTTATTATTTTTTCTCTACGTGGTCTTTTTCCTCAGTTCCTACAGCTGTGATATTCCACACACAGTATGAAAACAACATTCACTTTACACTAGAGTTCTTTACAGACCAGGAAATAACTAAACTGGTGGAACTCCTAGGTAGGATGTTCCTCCAGCAGAACAAGAAATCTAGGGCTGACAGACGATGAGTTAATTACCTAAAGCAGTATCTTCTTGTTGAAAGCTCTAGTGGTAAGCATACAGAAGCTAGTCTTCAGCTTTTGCAAAACAAGGAAGGAAAGCAATCTTGAAAGGTCCTTTCTTCATTGTCATTGTCATAGCTTCTTTTGACTGGGCATGGGAGGGACTTCCACGAGGTTTATTTTATTCTTAGACCAGTGTGACAACTCACCTTCTTGAGACTGCTTTTTCCATGGAGGGAACTTAGATACAGCATTAAACTAGATACTTATCCTTGGAGATGCTATGTGCTCATCATTTGTCCATTTTACCACAAGAGAATACATGTACTTGGTACTTCTGGTCTTAGACTCATCAATTTTACTAACAATATGTTACTCACATATCCTCCAATCCCATCTCCTCCAGTCACTTCATTTCTTCAGGCTGACAAGTGAAAACAACAGAAGTGATGAGATCACATCCAGACGCTAATGAATGCAATCTAAAGCAATTAACATGTCCATCTGGATGCACCTTCACTTTGGTTTGGATCAGAAGCACACTTTTGAACACAATTTATTGATCATCCTCACATGTGCCTTTATTCATGTTGCAGAGTGCTCTTGGAGAGTGTTTTTTCAAATGTAACTTCAGCTGGAGCTGCATTTCAAGGGTACCTCTAACATTCTTCAACTGTTACTGAAATGTGCAGCAGTCAGATCAGCTCCTCAGCACCAACACTCCTGTTAAAGAAGGCACTCCTACTAGGCTGCAGTACCTGTTAATGTAGACATAAGCTTCCACAGGATTCGGTTCTTCCCTGGATGGGGGCTGAGACCTGTACCTACTCTGACATGGCCTCTAGAAGCCAGCAACCATTTAATACTCAGAAGAAGTGTGCAACGTGGCAGTACTACTACAAAGAAGTAGCAGTACTTCCTTCAAAAACTGGTTACCGTCAAAAGCTAGGAGTCACATCCTAGAATATTTGAGAGATCCTTGTTTATATACCTCTAGTTCAACTGCAGATAAATTAAAACCCTTTTACTCCACTAGGTGGTGTAATTTGTCTTTCTGTGAAATGTGGCCTGACAAATATCCCCCCTAATTCATTTCAAGATGGGGCCATAAAAATATCACCTGAAAAGTGAAGCGGGAATCTGGTCTACAGCAGTCAGCTACTTTATCAGGTCATGTTTCTTTGGCATTTTCCATGATTCCTTAGAAAAGCCTCTGTCAGCACAGGACAAACTTCTTGTAGAACACGCCTAGATCCATGAAGGAATAAAGTAGGAAACCAAAACAAAAACATCACGGTCTTGCTCTATTTCCTCTTATACCCAGGCATGGTGCCTAGGTATCTAAGCTATTCATGTGATTTATCTCATGTATTTTAAACTGCAGCATTTCTAGAAGCTCTCTCCTTGGTTTACATCGGAGTTACAAGATGGTGCAGTCAAACATATTCCTGGATGTTTCTTGTCTAGTTATGCTTGCACTTCCATGGCTATAGTTACATTCAGGAAAAGCAGAGAATGCCAGCCTGCATAACAGGATGTATCTTGGGAGATATATCCTGGCTAAATGTAACCCTGGTGGCTATAACCCTCTGTCTTTAGCAAAAAACACCTTGGTTGGTGCCACTCAACTCTTGGCTTCAATTGAAGTCCACATTAAAAAAAAAAAAAAAAAAACAAAGGTATGCCTGGATCATAGATTGCTATTTAGATATTTGCAAGCATTCATTTGTTCATGTTCATTGAATAACATCTACTGACACACAGACACCAAAAAAAAAGAAGTAATCTAGTAAGCAAGATGACCAACATCCCATCAGCAGCATATCTCTCTTCCTAGAATTCTGTAGCTGCTAAATCACCAATCATCATGGTCCAGCTCTCCCTAAAGTTTAGCAATAGAGAAGCCTGTAATCAAAGAATACAAGTAGACAATTTTTATAGTGTTTCCAGGATGTCTTGTAGGTATTAAGCTTAAATGGAAGCCACAGAACCCACAGAAACAAACCAGCATGGTTGAAAGCTCAAGACTGAACTGAACAAAATCCATCTGGCAAATTGGAGGAAGCTCAGCTGTCCTACCAGCTCCAATTGCCCTTATGCTATCCACCCACAACTCTGCTTGCTTCTCTTGCAAAACTGGTACTGATAACTGTGTTTTGAGAAACACAACCAAGGAACACATCCAACACTCAGGGAATCATGAGCTTTCAGAACAGAAACTTTATGGCACTTCCTCACAGTCTGTACACTCACAGTCTGTACAGTGCCCACGTGAATTTAGGTTATTTACTTATCCAGATCCATTTGAGGCCAGGCAGAGCAGATAGCTCTAAACAGTTTACATGCTCACCATATCTTCTCCAAGCACCAAATTTAAAATACAAGACTGCCTGCTGTGCACTGGAGGATTTGTTTCTGAATGCAAATTTAACAAACCAACCACTTCCTCTGTGGATGATTGATGCATGACAAATCTGAGGTATCTGAATTTACAGTTGTGCATGCTACAGACTCAGAAAATTTATCTGAAAATTTTCTGCTATATATTTCAAGCTTGGGTGGAAACAAACCCAGGAAGTTATTCAACTGCTACAGTAAAGGCTTTAATCTCATTATAAAAACCCATCAATTGGATTTGTCTCGTAACCACTTCTATGGCTCCACTTACTCAGGGATAATATAGAGCAGGGTCTGTGTTGTACTTTATTGATCAAAGCTTCCAAAAGTATAGCTCTTTGTGTGGCAGAAAAATGGGTAAAGGTCCTTCTTGGTTATACACACACCAAATAAAGGACCATCTTAATAGCATCATCTTGTGCACTTATTTAGCCTTAAGAAGAAGAAGCAATCTCTGCAATTGTAAATTTGAACATGTGATAATCTTCACACAAAGTACTAGACTGCTCTGTGAAAAAAGGGAAACCTAAGAAACAGCCTGACAAGTACATATGTATCTGTGGCACACAGAGAATATATATGCTATGTCCAATTACTGATGTTGGTCAGTTTAAACCTGATTAATGGTCTGCTGCAAAATCTCATACCAGCACAATCCTTGATAGCTGTACTAATGTATATAGTTCTATCATAAGAAAAAAAATACTCCATGCTGGGCAAACACACACATTCTGAAAAATTAAATTAAGCATTTACAGGATCGAGGTTTGTGTTCTATTAAGTCACTTTTTATGCCATCATTAGAAAATGCCCCTAAGAAGAAGTGAGTTTGAGGGATTAACAAGGAAAACTTGGCACAGGGAGATATCTAATACTGGCATTGCATCAACAACATAACTGCACTCAAGTCTCAGTAAGTGCAGGTTTTGCCTACTTCAGTTTGCAAATTTTGACAGCAGAAGGTTGAAACCTGCCCCCATAAAAATCCCATGCCTGAAATGGTATTGCCTATGGTTAGACACCCTGAGAAACAGGGTTTACAAAGACCTGAGTAAGTAACTTCTATTTGCACACACTGAGACACCTGTTACAGAGCATACAGTTCACTTGAGACAACAGCAAAGTATCTGGCCCCTATTACATAGTCAATAAACTTTTATTTAGATGATAAAGGAAAACACATTTGCAAGAAGAAAGATCTAGGGAGTTTTACTGCTCCCCTGAAATGTAGAAAAGTCCCACAGGCTCCCTGTAAGCATGTCAGCACTTGAGTGAGAGAACAAGCAAGTTCTTTAAATCATGGGCTAAAGGCACTATCTGCATTAACTGCACAGAGATTTCATCTCCATGTTGCCTCCCGATTGATGCAATCTCTGTATGAGGAGTAATCTAAATATTGGATTGCACATATTTGGCAGGTCTTGCACCCGTCTTCACAGAGAATAGTTTTGTCATAACTCACAATGTAGTTACTGTAATACTGCTCAAACAGTGTGCTGTGTGGCATAGACAACTGCTTGGCCATTTCATATAGGCTTTCTGGCTTCAAGTCTTCAATGCCATAAGTTTTAGTCAGGATGTATTCTAATTTCCAGTTCGATTCATTTTTCTTGTTGGCGTCTCTGAGGTCTAAGTAAAACTGCCAAAGATCCTACAGTTTAAAAAAAAAAGAGAAAGAAAAAATTAGGCACCGCTGTATTGCTTTCTTCCCTGCTTCATTAAGTCTCTGGAGTGATATATTGATTAGGAAGCTGTCACTCCTCATTATTCACATGTGAATAGAAGGTCACGTCCCACCCCAAGAGCTGGGCTTACACCCAAAGCTGGTACTTGCAGAGCAGTAATGGTGGGGGGATGGGGACGAGAAGAAAAAGGAGCCACAAAGGCAGCAGTGGCAGTGTTAGAGGTTTTTCCTGTCCAAACTCCACAACACTCATGACTGCTGTACGAGTGGGGCAAAAGGGTGAGAGCCAGAAGGTTCCTTTCTGCAGACACTGCTTGAGGGGCAGAACGGACAGGAAAAGAACAGCCCAGGGAGAAGTTAAGGAAAAGGAGAGATGTCGATGCAGGAGTGAAATCTGCACAAGAAAGGAGCAGCCTGAATTAGCATAGGTCTCCAGAGAGAAATCCCAGTCCCAATAAAACTGCAGGGTGCATTGTCACTGAACTCGGCAGGGTCAAGATTTTATCCTGAATTCCAGAGAGAAAGTCTAAGCCATGCATAGCCAGAATAATTACACTGGATTCACTTTATCTCCAAAAATCACAGGAAACTACAAAGTAGAAGCTCTCTACTTTTTATTTTCCTTCTAAATTTATGTTAGATAAATTTCCTATAAAGACTCTATATAGGAAGGTGCATGATTACAAAAGACGTTATACAGTTAAAAGTGCTTACTTTATCAGCTCTTCTACACCTTTTAGAAGCATTTCATGGGCTGCATCCCAAAACTCAGGCTATCATCAGCAAACAACATTGGTATGTAAATAAGACCAGGATTTAGGTGAACCTCTTTAAAACTTGCAGAGCTCCCTGCAAATAGTTTTAGGATTTTGCCCAGAAAAATTCTGACTGTCTTTGCTCCTACATCATAAGAATATTCAATACAGAAGAGAAAGTACTGGGTAGTTCTGCAGGCACAGAAAGACCAACCAAGTTCTCTTTCAGATTTCCTTTCCTTTGCCCAGGAAGAAAAACTAAGAGTAGACACCAAAGTTCCATCACCAATGGCCATAATACAAAGGCGGACATCTCGCTGTAGTTTTTTACTGATACTATATTTGAAGTCTTAAACAGTGCTTTAAAATCTTTACTTACCAGCAAGCTATAGTCAAAAAGATCATATTGATACAATCTGACACCAGGGTTATTGGACTCCATTTGCCATACATCCTTCACTGGGGTTACAGCAGGTGCCACAAACAAGGAATTGACTGGCTTTTCTGCAGAAAAAGGGAAGTTGAGGAGACAGTTTCATTTTAATCATTTCTTATTCAAATAAATGGTTTTGTAGAGTACCAACACAGCAAAAACAAGAGTGACTGGCTTAAAGACATTAGTAATTTTTTCACCTGATTTAGCTATATCACTGTGAACTGCCATACTTCGATGGATAGACCAAAACCCGTGTGAAATACCACAGACCCCCCTCCAGGGTGTACCAGTTAAGCCTGTCTATACTGGAGGCTTCCCCACCAATTCACGTACCTGTGCAAAATTGCAAAATGGTCTTGCCTGTATGTAAATTCTCTGTATTTTCTATATTTCTACTAAAGAAATATTCAAAACCTTTAGCTGCTGTTTCCATACTGTATTTTACAAATTGCTTTATGTATTTATCATACTATTAAAAACACCAGGGTCTGTTTCATCACCTGACCCTGACTAGCCCAACACCTACTGTGTGAACACCGACCTTTACAGCAACAGAAACATGAGGATGTTCGTGGGTTTTATTGAGACAGAATATGCAGGTGGGTACATTGAGAAGCTCTCTGTGGAACAAGAAGCCCTAACTATTCCCATCTCTGACAGCATCACAGCAGTGAAATCACAAGATCAGCCTCCACATATAGGCAGAAGTTTAGAAAGTTTGGAAATCAGTAGATTCTTCTGGAGAAGATACAACTGAGCTCTATTTTAGTACACTGATGTTGGCTGCAATGTTGCATTTATCCTGAATTCTCTGGAATTTTGTCAAAAGGAAAATGTCATGAATAGAAGACAGTCTAAAACTATACAGACAAACACAATATGTATTTGATTACTATTTAGATTTTGTCAAAAGATGCAAAATTACTAAAATAATTTGGAAGTAGTTACTTGCACATGCAAACTTCAATGACAAACACCAAGATCAATCTATCCTCAGTGAAATTTGCTGCAGAGATGATGATTTGATGAACAAATAGGACAGTGTAAAAAAATATAGGTGCAAGACTGCATTGAGCATCATTAAAAAATAAATAAATAAAGAAGCCAGTTCTTTCAGTGGGGTGGATTCTTTTTTACTGGAGATTAACACCATGGAAAAAGGTAAAAATTTTGAATAGTATTACCTAGTCAGTATTTTGGGCATTGCTCATATGAGTTTATATAAAACATAGATGAAGAGCCAATTAACATTTGGGTATTTCACATAAAGCAAAGCAATGAACCTCTTACTGTTCTATGGTGCAGACAAAACTTGTTAGAGTTCTTCTGTTAGAGATGTTAGAGTGCTCCATATGGCCATGCCCATGCTTAGAACTAAGGGATTTCAAAGCAATAAACAAAAATTTCAACGTGGGTGATTTTCTTGAAGGGAAATTAGCTGATCTAAGAGATGCAACAGGCAGAGACTTTCTTTCCCCTGCCTCCTGCTTACCCTTATCTTAATTAACTTTGAAGCAGCAGGGAACTCAGCAGAGAGGCACGGTAATGATGCAGGAAACACAAGAATATAGAGCATGTCTAGCTGGCCTGAGAACATTCCCTTTGACACATTACACAATAGAAACTGGCTAGTATAATTTGCCCATGTCACTGAGAGAGCAGAGAGGAAAGACTAGAAATTCTTGTCTAGGCATAAGCATTCATTAAAAAAAAAAAAATAGGAAGCTTGGGGAATCTCTTCTGACTTCAACAAAAAAAAGACAGTCACCCTTGCAAGGTTCTCTTTGGAAATAAAATTGGAGTGTGTGAAACTTGAATTCTTGCAGATAAATAGCAGTAGTTCCAAATTTCCTTTTTCAATTATTTATAACACAGGCTGACTAGTAAGAACATGCAAGAAAGTATTAATTTGCTTTTAATCAGGAAGAGAAAGTTCAGGTGTCAACATGCATCATTACCTTCTTCATCCAGGAGGACCATGATACTATCTCTATGTGTATGTCCAAAAAACTGGCCCGCAATAACACTACTGTATTTGCGAAAAATCTTTACCAGTCTCTCATTGTAATACTCCCTGATAGCTGTAGTATTCCTTGCATATGGCAAGTATCCTACTGGGACATGACCTATTATATACACCTAAGGAATTAAATACAGAAACCACAATTAGCACCTTCATTTGAAACTTAATGTCTTAGCTGTAACCTAGAAGTGATTACCACAGTTTCATAACAATGCTGTCTTAGAAATGGCATTCTAAAAGCTGTAAATCATGACAGTTTTTTATATAAAATCCCAAAAGTAAGATGGCTTAAGTTCATACTATTTAGTTTAGTATATTACTGAGGAGAAAAAAAAGTTCCAATAAATCTGTGCATGATTTTAGGCCAAAGAAAATGTTATCAATTACTTCAAATGAAAAAAAAAAAGTTACTAGGACAAGGCTTATAATTGGGCATCTCAAGGGGATAGAAGAAAAAAATTTGTCTGAGTATTACAGAGCCTGCACCAGAGAGTCAGAGAGTCACCAGAAACATGGAAAACTGGTTAAAACCCCTGTCCGAGGTAGAGACTCAGTGCCAACTGCACACACCAACTAACATGCTGCAGGGTTTCCTGAGAAAGGGAAATCTCTCCTTTCTCCTGACTGTAATATCATATTCTAAAATCGCAACACTGTAGCAAAATGTATACATGTTTCAAATGAAACACTTCTGCTCAGATGATGATCCAATCCCCACACCAACCAATTAATCAATCAATCAGGAGCCAACAACTTAAACCTTCACTTAAAAATCTGCATATTAAAAGACAAGTTATTATTACACTCAAATCATAGCAATTACTGCAGCTTGGCTAAGTTTTGTGGCTGATAAACTCCTTTCTAATTTCTATTTCTGATACTTTTAATTGCATTACAATGCAAATGAAATATGCTAGCTTTTGTCTTAGGCCAAGAGTGTATGTTTTAAAATTAAAGGCTATGCATAAAAAGGTCAGAAACTGACTTCTACAGTATTTTACATAGCAAGAAAGAAAAGGTATTTTACTGTCTAATTTGGGAAACTTCATTCAGCTAGTTTATTAGTTGTTGCAGTATTATGTGCATATTAAAGAAAGAATTATTAAAAAATAAAATTTTGATTTTGTAGTATCTTTGGCAGCGTTATTATTCTTCTAGAACCATGTTTATACTTTCATTATCTCTACTTCTTCCTTCTTTTTTTTTTTTTTTTTTCCAAAATTGAAACAAATAATGATAGGTTCTGTTCCTGATCCCTACCTTTTCGTTCTTTTGTGAAGAGGTTTCAAGTATTCCCTCCAGCCAGGCAAACTGGTTGGCTGGGTCAGTAATATTCACAGTTACCTTGTTGGGGCTGTAATATAAATTTGTGTTGAGACTGATTATCCTGAGTGGTTGATAGCTATTACTGGATTCAAACAGCTGTGTGTAGAAGCCACCTGTGAAAATAAGACCAACATCATATGACAAATTAAAGGCTTCAAAGCACAACTTTACAATCAAAGTACACCACTAACAAAATACCCAACCTTACTCTTTCTAATAGAATATTGTGCTTATTCAAGCCACACAGTCACCTTACCACAATATAACATGTTAACAAAGTTTTCAGCCACATTTTACTAGAAGGTGACACTGAATTATTTATTAATTCTTGCCTGTATTATCTTTGTATTTATTTGGCAGTATTTAGATGCAATTATCCAACTGACGTGCAAGAAGTGCCCTGTAATATTTCTTCCACATTGACAGATACAGTACTTGTTAAAGGTCCATACTTCTTAAAATATAGCAAAAATACAGGCTCCTTCAGGAAGAACTGTTTGAGTTAAGTAGCCTTGTACTTTGAAAGTCATTTAACTTCAGACTCATCACATGATGAAAAGTAAGGATCACATTTTTCAATCCTTGCTCCCAAAATTCTCCATGGCATGCTTCTTCAATAGGTATTACTTCACAGTTCATGGACTTCAGTGGAGCCACAGCAACAGAAGTATAACAATATAATTTAACTTAAGGTCAGCCTCTATGAGTTTTATTATCCTTATTCAAGTTTCTACTTCCACTCTTACCCAGATTTGCTCTCGTTCAGGACACAAAAATACAAATTAAACTTCAAAATCCCTAATGTTTGAGTGGATTAGAAATTGGGTTGAATTTTTTGGTCCTTTGCTAAAAAGAAAAATTCTAATTACGATATCAATATTCTGCCAGTTCAGTAAGTTGGACACAAATATTACCAGTATAATCACCACAACTGTGTGCTATCATAACCTGAATAAAAATGCACCTATTCAATATGCTCTGAAATACATGCACCATTAAAACAGAAACAACATTTTAACAGTTTTTTACCATCAAAATATAGTTTTTGTGTGCATCATATGCCCTCATCTAAAAAGTATGATGAGCTCTCGAAAGCAGAAAGATGTACATGCATTGGTACAAAGTCGATAATACTATACATCTTATAGGAAGTGATAAATATTGCATCAGAAAGTAATAAATGTATTCTGAATATAGGCATTGACATTCAAAAAGATAAGTAACTTCTTCCAGGAGAAGCCTTACAGATAATCCATTGTTCTGATTCATCCTATGAGACTTAGTTAAACAAACAGGACAAATCCACAGAAACATTAATTCTCTAAGCCTCAGCTTCACAATATATTACTGCCATGCTTTACCTTTTCTGAAGGTATTGATTGCTTCATCACTTAGCCAAGGTTTCCAGAAATCTGCTACAGCATTGTAAACTTCACTGGTAGTTACAGGAAGCTGGTCCTGTGAGAGAGGAGAACCTGCCTAAGTCAGTATTCAGACACACAGACAAAAAACTCACCAAATTATCCTGCCTGACCTCTTGCATAACATGTAAGTGTATCCAGTCATCACCAGGAGGAATTCAAGAGAGGGAAAAAAACAACTTTTGAATATCCAGTATTGCTGATCAGGAACAAATGCCTAAACTTAGTCAGAACTGATTGCATGGCCTTGTTAATGCATTATTAAACTAATGCCAGAAATATGTCAAGCCTTAGGAATACAGCAGACTGGAAAACAATACATTCTGCAAAATTAGTAAATATACCAACTGGCAAGTGAAAATCTAAAAATAAAGTCTTTTGATGAAAAGCTTGAATATAAGTTTCTTTTTCAAGCAACTTGGGTTTCATAGCAGCTCCCCAAAACTCCACTACAGCCCTCAGAAGCATTCCGGTGAAATTCACGTATGTTTCCATGATGTCCTGTTGTTCTCGTAAGAAAGCATTTTAAAATGCACAAGAAAAAGTTTTGTCAGTGTTTTCTCCCACTGGCTCTAATTTGGACTGTAGTACTCTTCAGTCTGAGCCACAACATAAGACCCATGCTCTGATCTAACTCTGACAGGAAGATACCAGCCTGTCCTTGCCTTTCCTAAAATATCTGCTTGGAGTCTTGGTGCTAGAAGGAAAAAACAGGGGTTGAAAAAATTGTGCATGCTTTCTTAAACATAAAATTTGACCTTTCTAAGATCTTTGAAACTAAACCTACATGATTAGAGGTTTAGGCAGTAAGTCTCTGTCTAGGAGCAGAGCAATCAGACACCTGTTGAGACATTTGCTGATTGCAGTGCACTGACATGAGTTATTAGGACAGCTTTGAGCCAGAGCTAACAGCCACTAACAGACACAGCAAAAACCTGATCTCAGATAAGAGGCCATGTTATGGACTGGAGGTGCTTTGGACCCAGGCAAGTCAGTGTTCTCTGAACTGCTAGAAGCAGTTTGGGGATTTGTTTTAAGCAGGAGCGAGGGTGAGAAACAAGTGAGACTATGCAGAAAGGCCGAGGTGAATATACGATCTGAAAGGTATCCCAATGGTTGATTAACCTGAGTAGTATTTTTAACATGTTCTGCAAGAAAAATCACCCAGGACTGTTCAGTTGTTAAGATGGATAGCTCAGAACACAAGAGAGCAATAAAAATCTTTGGTGCATGGTGAGTGCACAGCTTTCACACTTGCTTAGGAACAGCCTACAGTGTGTGGCTTGCTCCATATCACTTCCAGTCTACAGGACATTTGCCAAGCCTATCCATATGAAAAAAGAAATGCCATAAAGAGCAAAAAACAAACATTAAAAAATTGAACAAGTTGAAATGACCCCATAGTGGGGATTGTCCAATCCCATGTCTTTTTCAAACAGTAACTGAAAAGCATGCCAGTTCTGTACACTGGTGAAGCATGCCATTTCAAAGTATCACAGAAACACTCCTCAGTGGCTTTGTGCAGGGAGAACTAACAACAGTAACCAGTTATTCCAATTACCAGCTTGTTTCAATTTTCTATTTGCTGCCCATCTGCCCTTCTTGAGACTCTTTTTTTCTATCTTCAGATTTAATTTCACAAACAAAATTCATATTTGTCGAAAAAGTTCCCTACATTCTTTGTTTACAAGGTATTTGTAGGGTTTTTTTACCTCTATCAAAGGAGATTGCTGAATGACAACAATTCTCTGCTAAGACATTTTTAAAAATGAAACAAAGTGAACACAAAACACTGCATGACACTTCAGTTAAGGTGTTACTTACCAAAATACTTTACCTTTGGTTTTTAGTGAACCAACCTGTCCCCGTGTCAATGCATATGAAAAGCCAAAGCTGTACTACCACAGAACACAAAAGACTGAAGGCACGGTTCGGTATGTGCACTTACACTTCCAATACACATCTAGCTGTTACTTTGTCTCTCACACTTCCTTTGTCCCATCTCTCAGCACCTCTGCTATGCCCCGATTTGGAAACCGCTAACTCCAGCAATGACATGGGCAATCACACAATCATCTACCGCACCAACTTACACCCTAACAGGTCTAATAAATAAATACCACAGAAAGCTTGAATACAAACCCTGAGGATGTGAAGGGGTGTTACTAAATTCCCATGAGGAATTTCAAACAACATACTTTAGTTGACCTGCTTCACATCCCTTCCGATCCCCTCACATCCAATGACAGCATTTGCTTCTGATCCAGTGTGCTGCCAGATCGACCCACGGCACACTTTAAAGGACAAATGAAGCAACTGTTTACTTTTGAGTATGCCAAGAACAATATTCAGCACAGTCCAAGTGAAAAAGCACCATCCTCAGCTGCACATAACTAGTGAATCATCAATGTGATTATTTCTAAATGTCCAATAAGGAAAGAAAAGTAGACATATTTTTAATAGTAGTGGCAAAACTCTGTGAACTTTACAAAAATTCTACCATAACTTTAGTTAAAAAAAAAAAAAAAAAATCCAGTGATGCCAGCTGACAGATTTCCAGTAGGGCTTTCAGGAGGCCTTGAAACTTACTGCAGACTCACAGGTCCATTAAGGATGTCACTTCAGCTAGATTAATTTGCTGTATACACATGCATGACATACACAGTAAGGAAAAGTATGTGTGTATTAACTACGTTGGCACATGGTGGTTCTAAGCCATGAGGAATGATTAGAAATAAATTTGTGTGACCTCAGGCCATGTACAGATTCTACCTGGCAACAACATTTCCTTAGGTAAGAGCACAGAGAGTGACGTAGTTTCTGTCCTAGCGTGGAAATATTTATAATATTAAATGCTAGCTGAAGAACTGTGGAATTCTTTTTCCTGAATAACAGTTACACAGAATTAACTCTTATTTTTCAGACCTGCCTTCTCAGGAGTTAACAACACACCTGTATGTTATGTATGAACAAATTTCTAACTTGTTTTACCTGTGGCCAATAGTCATGATTGCCTAAGGCTGGGAAAACCTGAAGATCTGGAAAGAAATTACGAATTGTAGAACTCAGATTACCAATGATGCTAATGACCAACTTCGTGGAGAGCTCTTTCACAGGAACATGAGGAGGGCTATCTCTGAAAAAGGAAAAGGCTTGATTAACAAAGGTTTGTTAGCAACATAAGGAAGGCAAAAAAGTCTGCAAACACACCTACATTCTAGCATGTAACACTACTATACACTTTATTAAAGTCACAGAATGAAAGGCTCTCTGCAAAGGCTTTTGTTTAAAAAATCCCAAACAAGTAGACTTGTTTAGACAATGTCTATCCTATGATTCATATTTATCATAATGAAGATTTCTCAGAAATCAAAGTTATCATTTTGAGCTACTGTGCAGTTTGCATTATATATCTTTCATCACCTGCACAACATTGCAAGTTTCTTTTTTCCTTTTTAACATCCTGTTGAAAAGTAAGTGCAATGAGGTAAGTTAAATAAATTCACCACTTGTCTTCATATATTAGTATTTGCTTTCCCAGCAAAATTACGTGATATAGCATAAACAAACTAGTTCTCACACTCAAAAATACTGATCTCTTTGATAAATTATCCATCAATGTATGCCATAAAAAAATTGTGTGATGGTAGAATTGAGAGTTCTGCTATGGCAGAAGGGTAAATCAATGCTCTCTTTTATGAATACCTAGAAAGTAACAATGCCTTAATAGCATAGTACTATCAGGTTGCTCATATGCCCCCCTTTCACACTTCTTTGTCTAGTCCCTCTCCTAGGGCACACAAAGCCTCACAGGTAACATCTCTGTGAGAGAGTATTATTAAGCCCACTTTATAGTACTGAAGACTGGAACAGGAAAGGTAAATGCTTTTACTCAACAGAGGCCTGCAATGAGTCAGTTATTGCCCTGAATTTTCTTTTTGCTTTTTCCACTTCCCATCCTCCCTGCACCATTTCCATCAACTCACACTAATTCAGCCATATGCTAAATATCTCAATGAACACTCCAACAGTTATTTCAGAGATCAAAGTCTGTTCCTGAGGCCTTATATTCTCAGTCAGTCTTCCACTTAGTAGCCATTTGGACAACTGAAGGGACAACTAGCATTTGTGAGATACTGAACTCAAATCTGTTGGTGCAAATACAAACTTGTGAGTTGCCATACTACCTGGCTAACCAGCTTTAACTGCAGAGTGACTTGAACACTTACCCTGTCCAAATCATGAATGAAACCTGTTCTTTTGAATCCTTCATGAATGCAAATGCTGACAAAATAAGTTGATAAGGAGAATCACACAAAAAGTCACCAAAAGGGCCTGGGTTGGAGGCATTGACTCCTTTGGATGAAGAACAAACTTTGGTGTGATCAGGAGTAATGTGGTAAGTCGGATCTAAATGTAGATCAGATACATGCCAGAATTGCCCTGTTTTCAGAAAACAAAGATTAAAGAAAATGCATTATTTGCTTTTGAACTGGATATACAGGGGTAATGCCAAGTTTAGTCCAGTTTATCTACTGCTACTCCTCTTTAAAGTCTTGAAAAGGAGAATAAATTTAACAAATTGTTGATTAGCCTGTCTGATAAGTGTGCACAAGTTCTTCCTGAGAGTCCTTCGTGAAGACTGCTTGGAAAAACTGAAAACAGAAGCAGAGGTAGGAGTTTATGCTATTCACCAAAAATGAAATGGAGATTGGCAGGAACTGAAAAATCATCTCATTTTCATTAATAACAATCTGGAAACTGGAGAGTAAAGGAGGAAATAGAAGGACTTCTCCACTCCACTTGAAAAGAGAGGGAGCTGCATTTTAATTATCTTTCCAGACCTTCCCTGGCTGGGAGCTACTATAAAAGATCACAGTCTAGAAAGAAAGGCAAGAAACAGCATGTGTGCAAAGAGACTGGGTTTCTCACCATAGAGCAGTGTGTCAGCCGTACCTACTCACTACTTTCCAGGCTGACATGCTGTCAGCCACTGCTACATAGCACTGCATGGATAAAGGAGCTGAGAAGTATAGGAATATACGAATGAGATGAACGAAGTCTGTCTTAAAGCTACCAGACCTCAAGTTTCATGTAAAATAAGAGTAATTTCTTTCTGTC